>NC_045606.1:71637843-72332843 GCF_009762305.2 Zalophus californianus | reverse complement strand
TGTGTGGCTGCAGATCAGGTGGACTCCAAGTGCCAGGACTGCGGGCAACCATTTCCCCTTTTCTCTCTCAAAGTTACCCCCCACCCTGCAGTGTCAGATCTCAGCACTTTGTATGTTTAATTCATTTCAGAAACACAAGAAAGCAATTTGCAAATGCAAAGCCTCAGAAATCCCTGATTACAGAATCTCCACCTCCTTCCTTTTCTCCTTTCCGGTGGACATACCATGCCCACCTCCTATTCCTTCCCGATGCCCAAGGGTTGGAGAGTTCTCCCAAACCTTCTCTGGGTGCCTAAGCCATCACATTGCTTGCAACTTCACAGAGATTATTCTTTAGAAAAGCATATCATTTCATATAATAAGCATGTACAACAAGCTATCATATTTCTGTTATGAATTAAATCAAATAATGATATGCTACCACTTTATACTTATAACATGTCATATACAAGTGTGTATACATAGGTAGATATTATACATAATAGCAGCCCAAGTGCTATTTACCTGCTTTAAATTCTAGGTTTATTTTAATAGGAAATAAAAGCAGCATATTTTTTCAATTCTCTCTTAAAGGCAGTAAATAAGCTTATTTGCATATCTTTGGAGAAAGTTGCGGCAATAGGAATCAGGCTTACCTATTTGGCACAGTATGCAAAGTAGGATTGGCTGGATCAATTAGAGAATTATCTATTTATGAAATGTCTGCCTTCAATGAAAAGAGCTGGTACAATTATGAACTGTTGTCTTGACAACTGGGAAGGACTGATTGGATCATTTTATCAGTAGGGTTGCTGATGATTTCAAATACTGAAAAGCAAAAGCTAGCAGAAAAATAGTAATGAACTTAGGTTAGAGGAGAGAGAGGAGAAAAAAGGGGTGTGTGTGTTGTGTGTGTGTTTGTATCAGGAGCATCTGTGTATGTGGGTGTGATTTTGTGTACAAGACTGCATGGATGCAGGAGTTATAGCAAAAGGAGTTTTCACCAAAAAGGACCATGCAGATTTCTTGGCAAAAAGCCAAAGTTGCTATTGTAAATTTCCTCGTCAGTTTCAATGTCAACCTAAGCTCATATTTGAACCTGGAATCAGGGCAAAAGCATTATCGCTCTGTCACTTTGTTGCCAGAAGTGGAATTTTTTTTTGTTAATATTTTACTGTTACATCTGACAGGATTTCACATTTTCTGTAGCCCGCCTTTAGTACATTGAACTGCCAGACAGAGAAATTAATACCCTGAGTGACTGTATTTTAATTAAGCAATTTCATGCAAATTACAAATTTTAGATTGCCAAATAATATATTGCACAAAAATTGTAGGCTGGCTGATCTGATATGCATGGAGTATTACTCTTCCAGGCACTGTGCATACATGGGAAAATGAACAAAAATGCTAATTTCCAATCTACTATGCAAACGGTAAAAGATGCCTATTTAGATACATATGCTTTTCTTAGGAAGGGTAAACAGTTCTTTAATTTAATATAGCTGACACTTGAAGATGTGTTTTTCTCTTTTACAAAGATAATTTTTACATTGAACAAGTAAATGAGAATTCAAGTAGAAAGCATCTTGTTAATGGTGACTAATAAAAACTAATATTGCATGCAGTATAATGATATTAAACCTTGTAACTGGTACATAAAGCAAGATCATTCCTATTGTGACTCTGTCAATGAACATCAAGTATACTTGCATATTAAATATATACTTTTCAACAGAAGAAAATATTAACCCTTTCTGCAAAAGACTAAGCTTCCCGGTGGGATTTTTACCTTAAAATGAACATAAAGGAGTGACACTTTGAAGAGAAAAAAATATTTAAATCCAACACTTAAAAAAATTCTAGTTACTTATTGGTTTTTCTAACATACTTAGAAGGTAAGAAAAATCAGGAAACTCTTTGTTAAAGATGCAAGAACACATAGCATATGTATTTTTTTCAACATTCAAAGCTTAAAGACCTACTCCGTATAAATGAGCTTCGATAAGTTTGTTTGTTTGTTTCCTTAGTATTTTTATGCTGGTACATAAGGGAAAGGAAGAGATTATGCTTCTCGTTTGCACAGAGCTCCTTGTAGTGTTTTCCAGATGTGCCTCATCTCTTGTAAAGATATATTCTTATTCATAAAAACACAGTTTGATACTCCATGAATAAAAATCAATATAGCATTTAAATGCTGCTGGGGTACCGTAACTTTTCCAAAGCAAACATTCAAACTAGGATTGGAAAAAAATTCAATAGAGAATTCCAAGAGATCTGTAACAAACCTTGCAAGATGATTTCTCAGTTTTTGAGAATATATACACATGCGAGTTGGTGTTTGTCCAGGAAAGAAATTGATTTTAGTGTCTATGCAAAAGAACCTTCTAAATAAGTGCTGCTCCAAAGCGTTACCATCTCTTTCGGTCCCTTGTCCTCCCTTAGACATACCTCAAAGAAGTTAGGATACCATTTTAAAAATATTGTATTTTATTACTTTAATAACTCCATTTTTTCAAATGGAGCATCACCAGCTCCAGGTTTGCGCACGCAGGGTCTCAGAATCTTGTTTCGTAATCAAGGAGAGTCCACTTTGGGCATATCTGTCTTTTACTGTCTGTGGTGGTTTTGTAACTTGGACTTTTCTAAACACTATGTAAGTTTGATAAGAGTGACTGAATCCAAACCACGAAATAAGCACAATATGGATTTGATTTTATAGTCAACTTATATATACCACACATTAGTTGAGTCATGTTCCTGAAATAATTACTAGTGCTCTCCTCACTAAAGAACTGATGACAGTTTTCAGCTTTGTCTTGTATGTGTGTGTGTCTGTATGGTCTCCATTCTCCCATAAACCAGATTTGAGTTTTACTGAGCATTTTCTGTGTTCTGTTACCTTTGGCCGTAATGATCATCTGCTTCCTTCTAAAAGAGCACTAACACTGTTTTTAGAAAGATTTTAGTCAAGATTGAAATAGTTGTTCAAAATTCTCATTTAAAGTTAGGCATTTATTAATGGCCTCAGGGTTGGCCTTCAGGAAGGTTGGACCAAATCCAAAAATCCTCGAAGGCACAGAAGAATTCAGGAGCTGGAGAGACAAGATGAAAACACCAAGTGTTAAGCCTTAGGATTGGGATCATAAATTACAGACAAAACCAAGATTAGTGGATCGAGTGGGAAGTGAATTGCCCAGGTCATGTGCCCATCTCCAAACCAGTTACTGTGAGGAGACGGAAACAGGGCTCTGAGTGCCCACATGTGGGCCACGTATACACCTGGAAGCCAGGAGGTGTGGTCGGACCCATCTAAACCACTGGAACTGAAGCAAATGGGGTGGCTGCCCATGAAAAAGCTTTGGATTCTGTTCTCAGGAGAATGGATGGTTTGGTAAGCAAAATATGTGCCCACAACAGCCACTTTCTAACTTTCTGGACCTGAGCATCTCAGATCATTGTTCTGAGCCTCAGTTTTCTTATCCATAAAATAGGGCCAACAAGACCTTCCTAGAAGTGTTGTAGTGAGAATGGGAGATAATTTATGTCAACTGATTCTCAAGCATTGAGCATGAAAAATAAGAAGCTTAATACCTTAAGCTTAATACCTTACAGCTTAAGGGCAGTGCTTATACTAAAGAAAACGTGTATTTATAGTCACGGTTATTTTTCAAAGTTGCATTTAGAAAAAAAACGGATATGGGACATTAGTTCAAAATGTAAATAGTACTTGTCTTTAGGTAGTAAGCCAGTGGAAATAATTCTTTCTCCAGCTTTTCTGTATTTTCCAGGTTTTCTTTAATAGCTATGTGCTTATTTTATAATGTAAGATAATTGTTTAAAATAAATAGCCAAAAGGCATGATCTTATGGTTAATCCTAAACAGTACTTTTTTTTCTAGGTATCTTTAAGTTTGAGAATATTTCTCACAATTCACTAACTACAAAGGATGTGGGACCATCAATGTAATACCTCATTTAGTTATTTTCTTTTTATCAGGATAGGTGGGCCCATTCAGTTAGTTTGTAGGCTAAATATATGGTGACACAGTTGCCTTTAATGTGTGACTAGTGGGTTTGACTACAAAATTACATAATAAAAATCTTTTCCGTGTGCGCTTTCTTGCTGACTTTGTGTAGGATGATGAGTTTTTGTGTCCTTGCATGGTAGTCTGAAGAATTGTTTTTCCCCCAGCAAGTATAGTTTCTGTTTATGAGCAGTTTGAGCTCTTTTTTGTAAAATAATCTAAACCTGTTATGTCCATGTTGTCTAGTAAATCAGATATTCAGAACCCTTTAAAAAAAAACTATTTAAAATTACCATGGAATTGTCCTTTAACATGGGGCTGTCATGTGATTCTGCACTGGGTTGAGTTCAAGGAGGTTTATAATGAGAGATACTGTTTACCTGGCTATATCTGTGGTGTCGCTGTTGCACGTGTGTGTACTCACAGAGACACATCCATACATGCATATAACAAACAAACATGCACTCGTGCACACACGTGCGCACACACACACACCTATTCACATAGAGTCCTTTTAAGAAACCTATTTTAACCAATGGGGTCTTCATAATCATGCTTTACAAAATTGTAACTGTATTATGTGCCAATCTCCATATTGCTATAAGAATTCCCACCAAGACTAAATAGGTTTCAAAATTTGATAGTGTAAGGATAATAATAAGTCAAAGAAAAAAATAAACAATGGAGAAACACCACCAAGGTTCATATAGTTTAAAGGAGGATATAGGACTGAAAAGAAAAATACAAGAAATATAACTGCTATTATGGAAGTGTGTATCAAGTGCAATGAGAACACAGGGGAAGGACTTGCTAAGCCTGCCCTGGAGAGAGAAAAAGGGAAGCTACAGAGTTGTAGCATTTGAAGGGAGGCTTAGAAGGTGAGTTAGAACCTATTGTGAATCAAGGGAACAAGAAAAAGAGGCAGCATAACGGAGTCTACTGTAACAGAGTGTGGTTCACATGCTGCTGGTAGCAGAGGTGATATTTCAGGTTAGATACTGATGGACAGGTTTTTTAACTTTTTATTTTGAAATAGTTACAGATTCACAGGAAGTTGTGAAGTAATGTATAAGAAGGTTCTGTGCACCCTGCTCTCCCAGCCTCCCCCAATGTTAGTATCTTGTCTAACTACAGTATCATATCAACACCATGAAATTGGCATTGGCACAATTCACATTGCTTATTGAGATTTCACCAGTCATACATATGTTCATTTGTGTGTGTGTATAATTCTAATCAGTTTTATCACATGTAACTTCATGTAACTACCACCATAATGAAAATGCAAAACTGTTCAATCACCACAAGATTCCTATATGCTAATCATTTCTGTCTCCTATCACCCACCCCATACTCCTACTCTCTACCCCTACTCCCTTCAAACTCTAATCTCTCACAACTATTAATCTGCTTTCCATCTCTATAATCATATCTCAAGAATGTTATGTAAATCTAATCACAGAGAATGTCTCCTTTTGAGATTGGCTTTTACCAGGCAATATAATTCTCTAAAGATTCATCCAGGTTGTTGCATGTATCATTAGTTTGTTCCTTTTTATTGCCGAGTAGTATTCCATGAGATGGATGTACCGAGGTTTGTTTAACCTTTCACTCACTGAAGGGCATTTGGATTTTCCCCAGTTTTTGAACTGGTATGAAAATTTCTGTATATGTTTTTGCCTGAACATGAGTTTTAATTTTTCTGGGATAAATGCCCAAGGGTGCATTGGTTGTATGGTGAGGTATTTGTAGTTTTAACAAAAATTGCTAAACTGTTTTCCAGATGGCTTTATCATTTTATATCTCCACCAGCAACATATGAATAATTGACGTTTATTTTTAAATTTTTATAGTTAACTTCTCTTTAAGTTACTCTTTATATATTCAGTGACAAAGCTATCCACTTACAATATGTTATAGAACTTCCCTTACAGATAAATATATTATGGTTATACAAAATGAACTGGTTAAGAACAATAAAAACAATTTTTACCATTGGCCTCCCCTTTTTTTTCTAATTTTAATGTAATTTATTTATTTAATTTTATTTGCGTATAACACCCAGTGCTCCATGCAGTATGTGCCCTCTTTAATACCCATCACCAGGCTAAACCATCCCCCCACCCGGCCCCTTTTTTTTGAAATGGGAAAAATAATGCAGTGATACAGAAAGAAGAGAAGTTTGGGAAACTGGCATTGTGGTTTACGATCCTTACTTTGATTATTAAATATTAGGTAGCTTTGGTTTCAAGTCTTCTCTCACTAGCTCTGATTCAGTTCTTTGACATTATTTTATTTATATTAACAACTATATATATTTAGTAGTAATTAGTAACAACATGGTTGTTGAGAGGAAAAACTGAGACAATATATGTGAAATACTTAGCTGATGCCCAGAAGGTTGCACATCTGTTATCTGTTGCTGCAAAGAGAGCCATTGTCCAAACTAAATAGACAAGATGAGGTCGTACTGTTCAGAGATCATAGAATGATGGTTACGTGTTTATGGGATTAAAACAAAGTATATGCTAAACTATAAACTTGAAAGGGGGCACACTGCCTAGTATATAGAGATTAACAATGGAAGTAGATTTATCCATAGTATGGAAATACCCCCTCCTATTTATTCTTCATAAAGTAATAAGTACCACTGCATAGAATGAAGTTAAAGGAACTCTTCTCAAAATCACAAAAATGAAACTTTCGCCTTTAGGATGTGAAGTTTGCTATTCCATTCTTGTTTCATTTGTTTTCAGCTGAATTTTCCCCTTTCAGCTACAGAAATTCAAAAAGCAGACCTTTGGGGCAATTGAAAGAGGATTTGCTAGAGTAGGAACCCAGACTTCAAGAAGGTGTCTTCACTACCTCACTCATTATGTCACTCCAGCAAATTACTTGATCTCTCTAATGCTCTGTATTCTCCTAATAGACATTAATACCTTCTCAAAGGCCTCTTCCCAAGGATTAAGTAAGATAATATGTTTGAAACTCCTGACATATAATTAGAGCTCACTAAATAGTAGCTATTTTTATTTCAGAAGGTTTTTTTAATGTTTTGTTTTGTTTTGTGGTTAAATCAAACTCACTCTGAGTAGAGTTGAATTTGTTGAACTGCACGGAAGCCTCTTCTTGCAAACATTCCAAAATGAAGTTTCCTAAGAGAGTTTTTAGAGGATATGTGTGAGATGTGGAGTCAGTCCTGTGTGCCTGTCTTTGTAACTGTTCATGTGCTTTTCAAATACGCAATATTTACTCATTCACTCACTCATTCAATAAATAAGACAATAGCCTTGAAGTCCAGACTTGTGATGCCTCCAGCTTTGCTTTGCTTTTTCAAGATTGCTTTGGCTATTTGCAGTCTTTTGTGGTTCCATACAAATTTTAGAATTGTTTGTTCCAGCTCTGTGAGAAATGCTGGTGGTATTTTGGTAAGGATTGCATTAAATGTGTAGATTGCTTTGGGTAGTGTAGACATTGGAACAATATTTGTTCTTCCAATCCATGAGCATGGAATATTTTTCCATTTCTTTGTCATCTTCAGTTTCTTTCATAAGTGTTCTATATTTTTCAGAGTACAGATCTTTTACCTCTTTGGTTAGGTTGATTCCTAGGTATTTTATGGTTTTTGGTTCAATTGTAAATGGGATCAGTTCCTTGATTTCCCTTTCTGCTGTTTCACTATTGGTGTATAGAAATACAACAGATTTCTGTACATTGTTTTTTTTATCCTGCAACTTTGCTGAATTCATATATCAGTTCTAGCAATTTTTTTTTTTTTTTTTTTGTGGAGCCTTTTGGGTTTTCTATATAGAGTATAATGTCATCTGCAAATAGTGAAAGTTCGACTTCCTCCTTACCGATTTGGATGCCTTTATTTCTTTTTGTTGTCTGCTGAGGCAAAGACTTCCAGTACTATGTTAAATAACGATGGTGAGAGTAGACATCCCTATCTGGTTCCTGACCTTAAAGGAAAAGCTCTGTTTTTCCCCATTGAGATGATCTTAGCTGTGGGTATTTCCTATATAGCCTTTATGATGTTGAGGTCTGTTCCCTCTAACCTTACTTTGTTGAGGGTTTTTATCAAGAAATGATGCTGTGTTTTGTCAGATGTTTTTTCTGCATCTATTAAGAGGATCCTATGGTTCTTATCCTTTCTTTTATTAATGTAGGTGTATCATGGTGATTGATTTGTGAATATTGAACCACTCTTGCAGCCCAAGAATAAATCCCACTTGATTGTGGTAAATAATTCTTTTAATGTACTGTTGTATTCAATTTGCTAGTGTCTTATTGAGAATTTTTGCATCCATGTTCATCAAGGATATTGGCCTGTAATTCTCCTTTTTAGTGGAGTCTTTGTTTTTGGAATTAAGGTAATGCTGTTTGGAATGAATTTGGAAGTTTTCCTTCCATTTCTGTTTTTTGAAACAGTTTGAGAAGAATAGGTATTAACTCTTTAAATGTTTGGTAGAATTCCCTTGGAAAGCCATCTGGCCCGGGGCTTTTGTTTGTTGGGAGAGTTTTGATTACTGATTCAATTTCTTTGCTGGTAATGGGTCTGTTCAAATTTTGTTTCTTCCTGTTTCAGTTTTGGTAGCTTGTCTGTTTCTAGGAATTTGTCCATTTCTTCCAGATTGCCCAGTTTATTGGCATGTAACTTTTCATAATATTCTCATAATTGTTTGTATTTCGTTGGTGTTGGTTGTGATCTGTCCTCTTTCATTCATGATTTTATTTATTTGAATCCTTTCTCTTTTCCTTTTGATAAGTCTGGCTAAGGGTTTATCAATTTTATTAATTCTTTTAAAGAATCAGCTCCTAGTTTCCTTGATCTGTTCTACTCATTTTTTTTTTTGTTTGTTTGTTTCTTTATCCTTTATTTCTGTTCTAATCTTTATCATTTTCCTTCTTCTGCTGGCTTTAGGCTTTATTTGCTATTACTTTTCTGGTTCCTTGAGGTGTAAGGTCAGGTTGTATATTTGGGTCTTTTCTTGCTTCTTGAGATAGGCCTGTATTGCTATATACTTCCCTCTTAATGACTGCCTTTGCTGTATCCCGAAGGTTTTGGACTGTCATGTTTTCATTTTCATTTCATTTCATTTGCTTCCGTGTTCCTTAACCTCCATGTATTTGTGATCTTTCCACATTTTTTTCTTGTGGTTGACAAGTTTCATAGCATTGTGGTCTGAAAATATGCATGGACTTCAAGTTATATTACAAAGGTGTAGTCATCAAGACAGTATGGTACTGGCACAAAAACGGAAACATAGATCAATGGAACAGAATAGAAAACTCAGAAATGGACCCAGAACTATATGGTCAACTAATCTTCGACAACGCAGGAAAGAATATCCAATGGAAAAAAGACAGTTTCTTCAACAAATGGTATTGGGAAAACTTGACATCCACATGCCGAAGAATGAAACTGGACCATTCCCTTATACCATACACAAAAATAAATTCAAAATGGGTGAAACACCTAAATGTGAGATAGGAAACCATCAAAGTCCTAGAGGAGAACACAGGCAGCCACCCTTGTGACCTCGGCCACAGCAACTTCTTAGTAGACTTACCTACAGAGGCAAGGGAAACAAAAATGAAAAATGAACTATTGGGACTTCATCAAGGTAAAAGTCTTCTGCACAGCAAAGGAAACAATCAACGTAACTAAAAGGTGACCTAAGGAATGGGAGAAGATATTTGCAAATGACATATCAGATAAAGGGTTAATATCCAAAATCTGTAAAGAGCTTATCAAACTCAACACCCAAAAAAACAAATAATTCAGTTAAGAAATGGGCAGAAGACATGAATGGGCATTTTTCCAAAGAAGATATCCAGATGGCTAACAGACACATGAAAAGATGCTCAAAATCACTCATCATCAGAGAAACACAAATCAAAACCATGATGAGATATCACCTCACACCTGTAAGAATGGCTAAAATTAACAACACAGGAAACAACAGATGTTGGCGAGGATGCAGAGAAAGGGGAACTCTCTTACACTGTTGGTGGGAATGCAAACTGGCACAGCCTGTGAAAAAGAGGATGGAGGTTTCTCAAAAAGTTAAAAATGGAACTACCCTACAATCTAGCAATTGTACTACTAGGTATTTACCCAAAGATACAAAAATACTGATTTGAAGGAGTACGTGCATCCCAATGTTTATAGCAGCATTATCAACAATAGCCAAATTATGGAAAGAGCCCAAATGTCCATTGACTGATGAGTGGATAAAGAAGATGTGGTGTATATATACAGTGGAATATTACTCAGCCATCAAAAAGAATGAAATCTTGCCATTTGCGATGACATGGCTAGAGCTAGAGTGTATTATGCTAAGCAAACTAAGTCAGTCAGAGAAAGCTAAATACCATATGTCTTCACTCATGTGGAATTTAAGAAATAAATCAGATGGGACAGCTGGGTGGCTTAGTCAGTTAAGCTTCTGCCTTCGGCTCAGGTCATGATCCCAGGGTCCTGGGATCAAGTCCTGCATCAGGCTCCTTACTCAGAGGCGAGTCTGCTTCTCCCTCTGCCTGCTTGTTCCTCTGCCTGCGGCTCCCCCCTGTTTGTGCTCTCTCTCTCTGACAAATAAATAAAATATTAAAAAAATTAAAAAAAAGAAACCAGTTGAAAAATAGGGGAAAGAATAAAAAAGAGAGAAGAAAGCAAACCATAAGAGACTATTAACTCTAGAGAATAAACCGAGGGTTGCTGGGGAGGAGGTCGTTGGGGGATGGGCTAAGTGGGTGATAGGTATTAAGGAGGGCACTTGTTATGATGAGCACTAGGTGTTATATGTAAATGATGAATCACTAAATTCTACCCCTGAAACCAATATTGCACTATATGTTAACTAAATAGAATTTAAATAAAAACTTTAAATTTTTTTTCCAAAAATAAAACAGCCGTAAAACCTAAGGTGAACATGTCATAGTTTACCAAAAACATCCCACTCAGCTATGTGGATCATTCCTATTGCGCAGCTGACTCATTTGAGCTACTTTCTTAAAGTGAAGGGAGCAATCAGTAGCTGTGCTTGGACACAGAGTAAAAGGGAAGGGTGAACAGTGACAGATCTCATGCTTACTCATAGGGACACTGGGGAAAATTTTGCTTTACTTTTCATACTAATAGCCTTCATAGACATATGGAAGATTGATGATAGCGGTGCTTTTATTTACCCATCATATCAATCATAAAGAATATCAGCTAGCCTTTTCAGTTTTGAGATACTTTATAGTTTTGGTAGGAAAGAATGTTAAAGCATGGTCAGCAGGATATGACATCTGTCTTAACCCCTTTTAAATGTTAGATTTCCCTATCCCTATAATTGGTGGGAAATTTACTGACCACATAATGGAATTAGGAAAGAAAAAAATGGTCAACAAAATAAACGGAAGTCATCAGAAATATTTAAGGCTGCATATTGTAAGTTGTTAGGGTACTTGTTACAGAATATTTGGCTTTGCAGCGTTTGAAAATTTATTTTAGACAGTAATTATGGTTAGGATACTATGAACTATAGATTTAATAGAGAATAGCCTTGTAATTGTAATATCACCATGTATTTCTTACTACATAATTAAATGGACAATAGCATTCAGGAAAGATTTGAATTTTACAGTAAACCTTACAAAATGCACCTAGGCATTGTTAAGGCATTGTGTTTTTATTTTACTTTAAAGTTTTAACTGCATGATGCACTAGAGTGAATGCTTTTTATGATTTTTAAAAAATGATTTTTTGCAACATTAACTTTTATAATGTGAAACATAATTAGGACAGTGAAAGTAAGAAGTGTTAACCTATCCCACCAGATTACAGTAATCACTGTTGTTGTTTTTCCCCTACCATTTTTTTTTTGTCTTGCTTTTCATTGGCCACATATTAATTTTAGGAGGGTCTTTTAAATAGATTATCTTGTTTATTTAGAGTTAACATCCCAAAAGATATCCCCACCTCTTCCCAGTAAACCTTAACTGCCTTGTTTCCAAAGATTATAAGTTAATTGGACTCAAAGTAGGATCATTATTTCTACTAGAAGAGTGTCCATTCTTAAGGATTTTGACCAGATTTTGGAAAGTATACCTTACAGAGGTAGGCTGCTGCATTTGGAGACAAAAAAAAAAAAAAAAAAAAAAAAAAAAATCCTGTGTTTTAGCCTCAACTCTGCCACTTGAAAGATGTACAGTCATGGACAAATTACTTACTTGCTTTGACGCTCAGTCCGTTCCTCTGTAAAATGAGCATGGTAACATTTACCATGGTTGCTCTGAGGGTTAAGTGGGATAATGGAGGCAAAAACGATTTTAAAATTGAAACACTGTGCAAAAAATAAAGTATTTCTTTTAACCTCAAAGTTAATCTTGGAAGAATTGATGTCTATTCACTTATGTGACATACTCAAAATATAAAGTTAAAATATAAATATATATAACATATTTTTCACAAACACATTATTTTCAGAAATCACTACTACAGTTGGTGAAAAAAAGTTACAATCTGTTCTTCATTGTTTTAAATGAAATCATGATTATTATATATATAATTATTATTATAAACATATAAAACATACAACATGTTATAAAACATGAAATACTGGGCTCTGTAGGCCTGATATAGGGTAACATTTCTTGTGCACTTATTCTCTGAAAAATATTTTTTATTCAAGTTTTTTTTCAAATAATTCATTATTTCAAAATTATACTGTCTACTTTTATGAGTATTTTTTTTTAACTTTTTAGATGACTATAACATTACCTAGCTAATGCCATTCAAAGCAAGGGAAACAAAAATATATTGTCGGATACTCCAGGAATGAACAAATGTTATATCCAAGCTTAATTAGGATTGGATACACAAAGATAGGTGAAACAAGAACCAGCACATCTAAAAATGAGGGTACTGAGGATATAAAGACTTTGGTGGACATTAATAAGAATCAAATGTATCGTTTGTCTAAATAATTTTTTAAATTTGGAGACAACATCAAATTCCTGGTAAAATGACACTTGAAACGGAAGTTATGTAATAAAAATCAGTAAAAATAATAATCGTGATCTATAACCTCTGATCATATTTGTAAAGATTTGCTGATCTGAGGGTAGGAGAAGTAAAAACTTATTAAATTTAATGTCTTACCGAAGGAGAAGTCCAAAGTGATTTGCATCAAAAACGATATTTATTTGCCAAATTAGAGTAAAAACTAAAAGCACAGAAAACACTTCTTGAGGCAAAAGAGAACTGAATTATGCTCAACCATATTCAGTTTATGCTCTGAAATGAGAGTATTAAACATTCTGAGTTAAAGAACATGAAAATCCTAATTAATTATATTTTTAAAGATACTTTAAAATACAAATTAAAAAAATAAAGAGTAACTGAAAGAATGGTTAAAGTAGATCAGATTCAGAGAAAGAAAATAAAGGGTAATATACAATACAAATGTCAGACACAGTAGCATTCCAAGGTGAAAACCATAAAAGGAAACAAAATGGTTGTTTTATATTTGATAAAAGATGCCATTCACTTTTAGGCAGCCCTTACAATAGTGAAGAATGTTTATGTAACAAAAAGAATGCTAACTAATTATATAAATTAAAAGCAATTAGAAATGGAAGAAGAAATAGAACATAAACATTACTAGCTGTTATTTATCACTATCATTCTAGGATAAAACAAGTAACAAAAAGCAAGTGAATGTGTCAAAGACATCAAGCTAATTACCAGCATGCTGTTTACTCGTATGCAAGGCAGATGAATCCATAGATTGATTTTATTAAAACAAAGGGGAAAACAAGCTTGATGTAAGTGGAAAAAGAGAGAAGGAGGAAAAACAAAATATGGCTAATGTGAGAAGAGTTTTCTGTTTCCACATATTGGGGTAAGTGATTAGTGGTCAGTTAAAAGGAGGTGAGTCCAGCCCATCTGTCCATCCACAGACCAACTAAGCAGTATCAAAGAAAACAGCTTCAGTTGTTTATGGATTCCCTAGAAGACCTTACAAGTTCCTTATAGTATCCCTGTGACACATTGCCTCTATGAAGTATTAGAATCCTTTTTAAAATATCTTTACTTTTTTTACATCAGATTTGCACCATTTCCCTCTTCAGAATTTCTCAGGCATAATCATGGTTTGTCAGAATACATGTGTATAATAAAATGCCTACAAAGTCTATGAAAGAAAGTACTTCAGATTGTTAAAACAGTTATGGTGGCATTACTAAAAGTGATTTTTATTCTCTTTGTAAACTTTCCTCCATCTTCCCAAATTGAAAAAATGTATATTATTTTTATAATTAAAACCCCATAAATTTTATTTTTTAAAAACAATAATTGATCCCAGTCATTGAGCACTCGAGTACATTACATATGTTGCTTCATTCAGTCCTTCAGCAAAACCCAATTTAGTTTATATCATCACCTCATTTAGAGACAAAATTGATCCTCAAAGAGGACCCCTGATTTGTCCAAGGATACCTTAATTCCATTATTTTGACTCACTGAAAAGTAATGGCATATCCCCTCTGACCATTTTTTTAACATAATACTGCAAGTTCTAGCTAATGCAATAAGACATGAAAAGAATATAAAGGTATACAGATTAATACCTTCCATTTCATGATAAGAAAACTCAATATTGTCAAGATATCAGTTCTTCCTAACTTGATCTCTAGAGTCAGTGCAATCCTAATCAAAATTCCACAAGTTATTTTGTGGATATTGACAGGCTGATTCTAAAGTTTATATGACTAGGCAAAAATTCCAGACTAGCCAACACAATATTGATACAGAGAACAAAGTTGGAGCACCAAAACTATGTGACTTCAAGACTTAATATAAAGCTACAGTAATCACGAGAGTGTGGTATTGGTTCAAGAAGAAAGAAAGATAAATAGATCAATGGAACAGAGTAGAGAGTCTGGATTTAGACCCCCATAAAAATGATCAACTGATCTTTGACCCAGGAGCAAAGGCAATACAAAGAAACAAAGATAGTTTTTTCAACAAATGTTGCTGGAAAATCTGAACATCTGCATGTAGAAAAGTGAATCTAGACATAGACCTCACAGCTTCATAAAAATTAACTCAAAATGGATCACAGAACTAAATTTAAAATGCAAAACTATAAAGCTCCTGAAAGATAAGATAGTCTTGGGTATGGTGATGACCTTTTAGATACAATACTAAAGACACAATTCATGAAATAAAAAAATGATAAGCTGGACTTTGTTAAAATTAAAAACCACTCTGCAAAAGACAATGTCAAGAGAATGAGTAGACAAGCCACAGATTGGGGGAAAATATTTGCAAAGAGCTCATCTCATAAAAGAGTGTTTTATAAAATATACAAAGAACTTTTAAAACTCAACAATAAGAAACAAAACAATTTAAAAAAATGGGCCAAAGGCTTTAATAGACACCTCACGAAAGAACATTATACAGATGGCAAGTAAGGGTATGAAAAGATGCTTTACATCATATGTCATTAGGGAAATGCAAATTAAAACAACAGTGGTAGCACCTATCGGAATGGCCAACATCCAGAACACTGACAATACCAAATGCTGGCAAGGATGTGGAAAATAGGAACGCTCATCCATTGCTGGTGTGAGTAAAAAATGGTACAGCCACCTTGGAAGACAGATTGACAGTTTCTTACAAAACTAAATATATCTTTACTATATGATTCAGCCATCGTACCTCTTTGTATTTACCCAAAGGAGTTGAAAACTTATGAAAACAAAATCCTGCACACAGATGTTTATAACAGCTTTATTTGTAATTGCCAAAACCTTCAGTAGGTGAATGGATAAATAAACTCTGGTATATCCAGACAATGGAATGCTATTCAGCACTAAAAAGAAATGAGCTATCAAGCCATGGAAAGACATGGATGAAGCTAAATGCTTATTACTAAGTAAAAGAAGCCAACCTGAAAAGGCTACACACTGTATGATTTCAATTAGATGATATTCTGGAAAAGGCAAAACTATGAAGAAAGTAAAAAGATTATTGGTTGCCAGAGGTTAGAGTAAGGAGGATGAATAGGTAGAGTGCAGAGGATTTTTAAGGCAATGAAAGTACTCTGCATGATACCATAATACAGATTTATATATTTGTCCAGACTCATAGAATGCATAACACCAAAAGTGAACCCTAATGTAAACTCTGGACTTTGGGTATTATGATGTGTCAATATAGGTTTTATCAGTTGTCACAAATGTATCACTCATGGGAGATATTCGTAGTTGGGGACACTATGCATTGTGGGACAGGTGGTA
The DNA here is from genome assembly GCF_009762305.2 of Zalophus californianus. Taxonomy (NCBI): domain Eukaryota; kingdom Metazoa; phylum Chordata; class Mammalia; order Carnivora; family Otariidae; genus Zalophus; species Zalophus californianus. The sequence goes on along the minus strand of NC_045606.1, from coordinate 72,316,543 downwards.
TATGTGAAATGCACGTACCTTCCCCAGAGTTTGCGGTGAACTTTAAACTCTTTTAAAAACATAATGCTTTGGGATGCCTGGGTGGCTCCGTCAGTTAAGAATCTGCCTGGGATCCAGTCCCACATAAGGCTCCTTGGCTTAGCTGGGAGCCTGCTTCTCCCTCTACCTGCCACCCCTTCTGCTTGTGCACACTCTCTTTCTCTGACAAATAAATAAATAAAATCTTAAAAAAAAATAATGCTTAGTAAAAAAGTAAAATTATACCAGTGGGGGAGAAAAGTATTAGCAAGGAACTAGCGACCAAGATATGAAGCTCAGGAGAGAAAATCATCCATTGATTTTTTTTCTAAGCATTCATTTCTTCAGTGACCTTGCTTTGATGAATGAAACAGAATCACTGTCTTCTCAACGCTCATAGCCTATCAGTGGCACAGATGCTTAAAGAAACACTTTCCATAATGTGTAATGATGAGGGCAAAATGTAATACAGGGCTGGGAGTGATTAACTCTGCAGGTTGGAGGTGGAGCTTGAGCTAGAAGCTCCGATTTGGAAGACAGCCTTGTAATGATGAAGGATAAAACTGTATATGAGATCATCCTTGGAGTTTGAGGGTTAACAAAAAGAAGTTATTTCTTTATTTATTAAGATATTATTTATTTATTCATCAGAGAGAAAGAGAGAGCACAAGCAGGGGGAGTGGCAGGCAGAGGGAGAAGCAGACTCCCTGCTGAGCAAGGAGCCTGACATGGGCTTGATCCCAGGATCCTGGGATCATGACCTGAGCTGAAGGCAGATGCTTAACCAACTGAGCCACCCAGGCGTCCCTAAAAAGAAGTTATTTAATGCCCTCCCCCAAATTAATGGAGTTGCCAGGAAATATAGAAGTTTGTGAATGAATGCTCACATTTTGAAATAATGAATTGAGAAATATAAACAGACTAAAAGTGACCATCTTTTGATGACAGTAACATTTTTTTTTTTTAAATATTTGAATCTGGAACTAAATTCCTTAGACTTGCTCCACTACATGATAACAGTGGGGTTTGGGGCAAAGAGCTATCTTTTTCAAAGCTCAATTTCTTCCATTAAAAGGCAGCTATAATAGCACCTACCTCATAAGGGTAGAAGAATTAATATACATATATATCTTAGGACTGTGCCAGGTATGTTTGAGGGAAAGAAGGGGCAGCTTGGCTGGGGCAGCCTCAGCAGGACAGAGTGTTGGAGGGAGATGAAGTGAGAGCGATGAGAAATGATTGGAGCTATTACTTTGAGTGGGATGAGAAGCCATTGGAGTCAGCAGCATAGTGACAAAATCTGATATGTTTTAAATGGGTCACACTGCAGGTGTTTTGTGACTAAAGAGTGGGGTGCAAGGGTAGAAGCAGGGAGACCTGCTGAGAGGCTATTGCAGTAATGCAGAGGAGAAATGAGGGTATCTTAGACCAGAGCTGAGAGAACTGAGGTGAACATTTGTGCAGGGATTATTCATGTCCACGGGTTACTTGTCATCATGGTAAGCCTAGGAAATTCCAGTATGCAGCTAGGGTTGCTTTATACAGTCTCCCTACCCTGTAATTATGAAACAGTGGCATGTGGGGGGTACAACTTGCTTGCTTCCTTAGCATCAAACATATTTGTTTCGGGTATCATCTAGTGATAATGGACAAGCTAAGGCTGGTTGATTATGACCAAATGAGGAAGCTACAAGTGACTGAGGCAAGGGACCACAGTTGTTAATTGGCAAATTCGAACATGAACAAATTAAAAATTTTCCAAATTTTATTACCTATTTTAAAAAAATCATGTGATTTGACAACATCAACAGTTGTCTTAAACAGAACTAATAATATATTAGTGGAGACTTTTTTTTAAAGCTCTTATGTATTCCAAAGTTGAGTGCAACTATTTCTTTCTCCTGACAGGGTAGGAGTGAAGAGTCACATGCAAAATCTGAAATTTGGGCAAAATATTTCTCTGTACTGTTCTCTTCCTGTTTATAGATAGGAAAGGGAGAAAATGGTTGAAAATCCTAAAAGGGAGCCGACTGTTTAGGAAAATTCATTAAATCTAGTTTGAATATTCAAAGGCAGGAATGGAGCTACATGTATCAACCATGATTACATTATTCTGCCTAAAAAAATATGAGGAACATGTTTTGAAATTACTGGGAGGCAAAGAAATAGAGGAGGAGGGAGAGGCTGGGAATGTTCAATAAAGCCAATTGGAGAAACATGATTTAAAGAAATTTTATTAAGAGGTATGACTAATTTTTCAATACCAAATTATTTTCCTTGTCATGATGTGATTCTCCACCTAACTTAATTTCCTGTGGAGTCCACATTGCAAGTTCAGTACCTTCTCTAAGTGGTAATGGTTCTGATACGTGCAAGTCAAACAAGAATGTGTGGGATCCCTATATGAGATGATTAGTGAAGAGATCAATAAGTGGAAAGACTGTGACAGAAGCAGAAATTTAGAGCTGCTTGTAACTAGGAAAACATTAGACATCTGGCCCTTGCAATCTCCAGAGATTTGAGGACATGTAGATCTCACTGCTCATATAATGGATTTTGAGCTACTCTGATTTGGATCTCAAGAAACAGGGTGCTTTGCTATCATTTGAGTTAATGCTTTGGCTGGGCGTTGATACTCTGAAATGATTGTATGTCGGGGACAGTCACGGGATAGGTAAATCCCACTTGCAATATTTGGACAGGTCAGCTCTCAGCCTCAGGGGCTTTGCAGGTCCTCTAATTCTGGTTCTCCAACTTGACTGAACATTATAATCACCTTGGAAGCCTTGAAGAAATGCCTATGTTACAACTCCATCCAAAAGCAATCAAATAAGAATTATGTGCAGTCAAGTTTGAGAACCACAGTGAGTATCATCAAGTAACTCTAGAACAATTCAACCTGAACATCGTAGCCTGTGATCCCTGGATTTCACCAATCAGTCATAAGTCAGTGAGAAAAATATGGATCCTCAAGTCTGTGGAACTTAATTTATTAAAAAATAGTAGAGGAGGAATATTGATAGATGAGGCATGGTTCTACTCCTAAAGATTTTATAATTCAATTAAAGGAACTAAGTTTATACATGGTAAATGTATAAAAAAACTATCAGACTTGCTCTATGACTTCAAATATTAGGATAACAGTGTGGAGGAGAGTAATCGGGAAATTACCTTAAGGAGGAAAGTGTCCCTGGCTTATTCAGTAAGTATTGTTCCTAGCTTTAGGAGGACTCCAGCAGACAGCTAGTATAGATGCATAAGATTGATCCAAGTTACTTTTCAAATATCTGGAAATACCATTATAATTGAAGCAGTGCCTCCAGATTCAAGAAATTGTGTTGTAAACAGGTGGACATGATGAAAGAGTTGCAATCCATAAAGACTCGGTTTTCCTGAATAGAGTTTTATGTTGTTCATCAAAGAAATCTTATGACAAAATTAATCAACTAATATACATACTTTTTATTATTCTTTATCGTCCTTAAGGAGAAATAATAATCATTCACATAAGTGATAATAATTACTACTGTTTCATGCAATTAAAAACATTTGGTTTTTCCCTTCTTGCTTGATTGGAAGTATGTCTAATCCACAGCATAGTGGTGCAGAGCCACAGCTTGGGAGCTGAACCTCCTGGGTTTGGATCCTCTGCTTTCTGTGTGACCTTGAACAAGGTAATTAATCTCCATCTTGTGTTTCCTCGTATATAAAAATGGGGTAATAGTACTATTTTTCTTTAAAAATTGTCATGGGGATTGAACTAGATAATACACCAAAAGCACTTAAAACAGCATCTGTCATATAATCTGCCCTCAGTAAGTGTTAGCTGTTATTATTACCTCTAATTTTCTTTGAAATCATATGTTAATTAGTAATCATCATTACCACCCTTACACAGGAACTAGAAAATAGAGGGTTGCTTTATTTAAATTTTATTTCTAATAAGTGGAATCTTCAGTCTCCAAAGGCCTCCACTGAAAGAGTCATACAAGCTGTAGCCTTCAGCAAGTTAATCGTCCCTTCTGTGCCTCAGTTTCTCACCTGTATATTGGGGGTAATCATACATCAGACCTCAAAGGATGGCTGCGAGGATTAAATAACTTACACAGAACACTACTGAACACTGCCAACAATACCTGGCACAAATTAAGCACTATGTGTTAGCTTTTATTTTTATGATTATGCTCCATTCATGATCTTCTACTTTGCTATTCCCATGGTTCTCCGGGCCCCTGAGGGGTCCTTTGGTGGATCCCCTCTACCTATGTTAATTTCCCTGGTTGCTTGTGAGCTTAAGGCAGTAGAAAATGACTACCAGCTTGTTAATAGCATTTTGACTGAAACTAATTTTTATAGAATGTCCTGGGAATTTACATTTTAAGACTTTGATCACTAATACTCTCCCGTTGAAGGATATTCTTGAAGTATAGGTAACAAAGAGCCAAATCTTATCCTCACTGCCTTTGAGTGGTGTGGACCTTGAGTGCAATGGGAATAAAGTGGGGGGTGGAGAGGAGGCTGCTTCCCTGAACTTGGCTCCATTCTACATCTAAGGTCAGTCCAAAGGAAATATTTCTCTCATTGACAAGAAGGGAGAATAGCTTTCAACTCTTCGACACTTAAAACCTGGAGTGGGAATAGCTAAAGATGACAAAAATGAACATGACTGACTCCATAATTCTTCCAGAGCTTGGCATTATTTATATTCTTCTTTCTTAGGCAAGCAGAATCATGGCAATGGTGCTTCATATCATGTGTGGCCATGCACTGCAGCACTTTAGGAAAATTATGACGATGACAGCAATTTTTAGAAAATGTACCTTCAAAACAGTTTTCCAGCAACGGAAAGACCAAATTAAAACTCATCATCTTAACATTTGAGTAGTAAGAATATTCTGATAACACTAAACAGGTAAATTGTAGCATTCCATTCTCAAAATAATCAACGTAGGCAGCATTTCTGCAGTAAATTTAAATCTAATCTACATTATTAAATAAAAAAATGATAGTGCTCTATTTTGTTTTACCTGCTTTGAGAATAGGTCCTTTTTATCTAATGGAAGAGAACAAAAAGAACAGACATAGTATTTTAAAAACAGCACCCTAAGGATTTTTAAAAACCAGAAAATTGAAATAACTTTGTAAAGATGACATTATATCATTTTTAGAATTTTTAAAAAGCTTCTTTCATTAAAAATCACCCCCAAACTGCATTCCTTATAAAAGAAATTACTCTACTCATTTTTATTAGTTTAGCTTTAATGTCAGTACTCAGGTTTATAAGTGCAGTATTAGAAAAACAATGGATTAATAATAGATGTCATGTGATGCTTTTATATCTCATATTATGTTTGATTCCTCATTGCTTTTCTCTGTTGCTTTAATTCCTAATCACTCTCCCCCAAACAGAGAGCATCTGCCAATTTCATTATAAGGGAACTTAATAATACTTAATTAAAATACAAAGCTCTAGTTGCTATCCACCATTTAATTGAATGTGATTTAAATAAAAAAATAATGGAAAGTATCAGATAGTTCATACATATTTCTGTTTGAAAAAGGATATCTTGACTATTTCTTCAGAGTAACCATAGGTTTTGTAAATTTATCTATCTTATAAAAAGAATCTTTACAAAATATTATTGGTTTTTCTCTCCTTCTAACACTTAAAAATACATCTTACTGTAGCTTTTTAAATATTAACTTTTCTTTTGGACATTCAAAGCAGTGCCATTACATTTTTATATATCCTAAAAAGTTTATTCTAGATACAAGTTTGTGATGGTTTCAGAATGCTCATCTACAATGCCTAATAAGTTTAAACATGATTTTACTAATTATTTTTTGCTTGCAAATTTTGATGAAATGTGTAACTTTATGACAATCTGTTAAGTGCATATCTTTGGGTAGAAGTGATAATTATCAATTAGTTACTAGTTACCCTACAAAAGTGATGAAAGAATAGTAATAATCATGACAGATGAATTCAGATGCCATGAACTGTTGCTTTCTTCCTTTTTTCCCTGTATCCAGTAATGCTTTTTGTAAAACAAATCAGCAAGTATAGAAATATGAATCCCAGAGGTAAAAGAGTGAAACTGGGCACTGTGTTTAGAAGTAAATGTGTACTTTGTAAAAAAAAAAGTTTGCAAGTGATCTTCAATATACATCCTTTATTTTGTCATATTTGCTTCAAATAATTTTTAGAAACGACATATTAAAGTTGGTTGAAGTTCCTTTTGTGCTCCTTCCCTCTCCTTCCCCTCCATCACTCTCTATTAACATACAATTGCTCTTTAGTCTAGCCGCTGACAGTTTTGTACTTTTATAACATAATTATAAGACAAAGATCCAGAAACAGTTCATTGTGCTTTTGTTGTTTTTTTTTAAGAATGTACATACATATTCTGTATGTATGTATTTAACTCCTGTATCGTATTCCATTATATCAGTGGTGAACCAAGGAGGAGGCAAGGAAGAAGCACATGGTGGGTACAAGCTGTGTGCCAGTAGGGAGTACTGTTTTATCACTGACACTGTTTAGAATTGTCAACATTTTGTTGATTTTATTGTCATTAAATTCCACAGAGGGTGCTCCTCCTTCTTGCTTGCGCTCAGTCAGAACATTCCTGCTACCCTCTCTTCCTTAGTATGCCACCGCAGAGTATGAATATGCTATGATTTCAAGATGTCTTCTCTTTTTGTGATCCTGTGAGTTGGTGCTACTCAATGTACATGGTCAGCAAGCTGCTTATCCCTGTTTGTGATGAGATAAGGATCTTTCATCACAGTGTACATAGTCTAATGTTTTCTTTATCCAGAAGATCATGGTGTACAACAGTAAGTGTAAATGAGGGAGTCTAACTGAACTAGAGCATGTGTAATGAGGTAATTGGCCTTCTGTAGCAAGCCCCTTGCAGCAGACCGGTAACAAACTGTTCACAGAGCAGCACTCGGCGGTACTAGTACTAGTACTAGGCAGTACTAGGTGCGTTCAGTGGCACTGATTTGGGATGGTTGCTGTTTTTCTTATGTAGTACTTACAACTCAGAGAAAATATCCCTATGTCCTTTCAGGTTTCTCTGAGCTTGTCCCTAGCTGCAGAATCCCTTATGTACATAGTCCACTTACTACATTATCAGCAGATTGCTCTCTCCCGGGGTTATACCAGCTTCCCCTCCACTCAGCATCTGCACGTTTAAATTTTCCCCAAAACCTTACCCACAATTAGAAATGTCAGACCTTTCTCTTCCAATCAAGTGGGTACAGAATGGTTTCTCTTTGTTGTTTTGCCTTGCATTTTCATGATTGCTAGAGTAGCTGCTCTTCTTGTCATATTAGCCTTGAATAACATGGGTTCTTACAGAGTTGGAGGATTAATAAATACTATATTTCAGATAAATATCTTTTGTTGTTTGTAAATACTTTTCCCAAACTTGGTGTATTTTAGCTCTGTTTATAGTTTGTTTGTTTTCCTTTTGGTCTTACAATAAGTTTTGGTTTTTGATGTAATCAAATCCATCAGTCTTTTCCTTTATGATTTAAAAACATCTTTTTCAAGGTACCCTTCCTTGTAAATAGGTTCTGAATATTGTCACCTATGTTTAAATGTTTTAAATTTTTCATATTAAAGATTTTAACATACTTTGCTCGGTTTGAAGTGAGGTCAGGATCTAATTTTATTTCATTTTTCCATATGGATAGAAATATGTGTTCTGATGCTATTAAAAAATTAATACACAATCTTGACTCATGAATTTATAATGCTCCTTCATATATATCAAATTCTGATTTCTATGCCTTACGTCCTGTTATCTTTATAGTATTCTGGCCACTGTAACTTTTACTGCTCTTGTATCTATTACATGCTGTTCTATTTACCTCCTATCTGATAGAGTATGGCCCTCCATCCTGTGGATTTTCTACAAAATTAAATGTAGATTCTTAAATCTTTGCATTTTCATATGTACCTTAGGATAAGTTTATAGAATTTAACTTTTGTTTCATCCCAAATTCTGTTAGGATATTTTTTGCATTTAATTATAGATTAATTGTAATGAGGTTAACGTCTATACAATTTTTAGTCTTGTTATCCATGCCATATCTCTTTATGAAATCAAATCTTCTTTTGTGCCCTTTATAGCTTTCAGTTTTTTAAAAAAGGATTTTATTTGTTTATTTATTTATTTGAGAGAGAAAGTGAGAGTGTGCAAGCGGGGGTAGGGAGAGGGACAAGCACAGTCTGCACAGCACTTGGAGCATGGGGCTCAGTCTCATGACGCTGAGATCATGACCTGAGTGGAAATGAAGAGTTGGACGCTTAAGGGGCTGAGCCACCCAGGCGCCCCTCAGCTTTTTTATATTTAAATATTTTGCATCTCTTTCATTAGAGTTATTTTTTAGTGTTTTTTGGTTTTCTGTTGCTACTGTGAAATTCTTGTTTGATACCACATTTTACATTTGAATGTACTTCTATATGGCATTATTTAATCCTGATTTTATACCCATTTAACTTGCTGGATTATTTTATTAGCTTTAAGAATTTAAAATACATTCATTTGGATTTTATAGACAAGTATAGTGTCTATAAATTGCAACAATTGCATCTTTTATTTCCAATTTGTTCTCTCTTTACCAAATTGCTTTGGCTAAAATCATCATTGTATTATCTTTTTCTTAAGTTTTTTTTTTTTTTAAAGATTTTATTTATTTATTTGACCGAGAGAGAGATAGCGAGAGCAGGAGCACAAGCAGGGGGAGTGGGAGAGGGAGAGGCAGTCTTCCCGCCGAGCAGGGAGCCGGATGTGGGACTTGATCCAAGGACCCTGGGATCATGACCTGAGCCGAAGGCAGACGCTTAACGACTGAGCCACCCAGGCGCCCTCTTTTTCTTAAGTTTAATGGGAATGTTTCCAATATATTTGTTACAGGGCTTTGGCATATACCTATTGTGATAGCCATGAGAATGCACCTTGCAGACTTACCATTATAGGGCATGGTGGATAATTGACCAAGGCCCACAGCTGCTATGCTCTGAAATTCATTGCTGTGTTTACTCTAAGGCCATAGTTTCCATGGGCCATTTCCAGCCAATGATTGAGCAATAATTAGGTTAGATCCATTTCTAGGAGATAAAAGACTCCACTGATGACCAGTTTTGGCTGAAAGATTCCCTGACAGTCTTCCTGAATCTTCCTTAAATTGCCCAACGAACTAGGATACTCTGCAAAATCTTCCCTGCTTCTCTCCTTTACTCCAGGTCAGGCTTGTCTCTAGTTCTGACAACTCTCCCAGCCTCCTGGCTCCCTCCCCATCTTCTCTCATACAGGCAGTTAATAAAATCCTTACACATATAATCCTCTTCTAGTGTCCGCTTCTCAGAAGACCCCCAGTAACATAACATTTATCTAAGGAAGGAAGTTTCCTTTTATTCTTAGTAGTTTTTAACTCTCATTTCCTGCTACTTGGTGAATTCAGCATTTTAGCTCGTGCCACCACTACTTCTCTTTAAAGCAGGACATCAACTGGGGTTTTGGTTATCCTGATACTTCATTTGTCCTCTCTCAGGGACTCTTCCCCCCCCCGCCCCAATTCATGTAATTACTTGTTTAAAGTTGGAAAAGCTGATTTATTATCCATAGTTTTCTCTCCATCTTCTTTTCATCTGTGAAGAATGGTGGGACCTTATAATGGGTTTCTTTTTCATTTCTTTTCTTTGGTTTGTTTTGTTTTGTTTTACGTGAGTGGCAAATGTTTTCTCCTGGGGTCCCTACCCATGCCTTTCCCTACCCATGCCTTTCAGTCTGTTTCCTTATAAGATTTTTGTAGGGTATCAATAAATATTTTCAAGAGAGTGTTAAGTCATTGTCCTTCCACATGGCTTCTGGGGTAGAGTAGTAGAACATTTTTGATATCTTCTCTCTCCTTATCATTGGATTGCTCATCTCATAATTTACAATATGCACTTATAACCTATCTTTTTGTGAATGCTGCTGTCTTTTGACTTGCTTACCTACTTTTTTTGGTTACTATTTTTAAGCTTTAAGGAAGGAAACCTTTATAATCTTCCTTCTACAGTGTTATTACCCCTCAAAGTTACTTCAGTAAAGTTTTAACATGGGGCAAAAATGAAAACAATGAAACTATATTAATTCCAAATGAAGAATCAACTTTGAAGTAAATGCTATTTTTTTTCTGATTGGAAGCTGTCATTTGTTGTATCAGAAATACCATCCAAGCCAGGACCTTCAGTTACAAAATTTGTGAATTGACATTGATTACCTGCAGAGGTAGAATTCTAATGTACCAGCTGTTAGTAAATTTACTGTAATGCAGTGTGTTTTGAAAATACCTCACTGAAACATGGTTAAAAGAAAAGACCTTCATACAAGTCTGCCCATCAATAATCTCATACTTTGAGTCAAATTCAGGACAGAGTGGATATAGGCATCAAATGGATATCTGTATGCAAACTTATTAGGTTGGGATGCTAAAGACTGGGATATTGGTTCAGAACACCTGGCCTGGGTCTGGCCCACATAGTGAGCAGAGGGCAGGGAATAAATTCACAGCCTAGGCTACAGACAGTTCATATGATAGAAAAAGAAAATAGAATTTCTAGTCAGTTTGGTAAAGTGGACTGACATGATAAAATCCCCTGTACCAAACTCATAGTGGCAGTGTATAAGATATAATTTAATATTTACTTAACAAATCTTAAAAATATGAATGAGCACTTCTTGAATGCCAGAAATAAAGAAGCACTTCAAATTCAGATTGATGAAGAGGAGTTTAATTGAATGGTCTGTGAAGATATTGGAACTAGATATATGCCTTTTACTAGGGGAGAGCTTTAATGCCTATGCTGGAGACAGTAATTCATGACACAGTTCTCTTGAAATAACCCAATTCCATATTTCATATGATTGAATTTTTGGACTCCTCTTATTATAGTATGGCAGGATTTTATTATACATAAATATTCTGGACATGAAAAAAATGTAGTCACTGAAATTAAAAATTCAACAAGTGGTTTATAAAAAGAGAATAAGCTAATTGGAAGATGAGTTTGGTATACTGAGGAAATCAAGCATATTGCTGAAAAAAAGATAAAAAAACAGAAAGTAAATATTAGTTTAAAAAAAAAACAGAATAACTGATGAGAAAGTCCAATGCATGTCAAGTAGGAGTTCCAGGAGGAATGAGCAGGGAGACAAGGGCAGAGACAATAGCTGACAGAACAATAGCCCAGAGTTTCCCAGAATTGAATAAAAACAGGAGTCATCTGATTGAAAAGCATAGTTTTATGACTGAGTTTATAGTAGGAAAATTAAAGCAGTGTATAAATATGTACTGAAGGAAATATAAAACACAGTACTTATTTGCATTTACTCCTAAATACGTAATTACTAAACATTTTCAGCTGAGCTGTGATGCTCTTAGGCTACTAAGAAACAGGATCACAAGCAGTAGAGGGGAAGTAATCTTTTGATAGAAGGAAGACAAGTGAGTAAACATGCAGATAAAAACCACACAGTTAAGCAGTATAATCGAAGTAGATAAGGAGTATTATGACAGCGAGACTGGAGAGGAAAAGGACATATCTCCACATCAAAAAGTCAGAAAGCCCCTAAAATGAGATGGTACTTGAGCTCAATTTTGCAAAAAGACAAATCAATAATATATGGGAAATTACTCTTTAGCAAAGTGAGAGAAATAATTCTAGGCAGTATGCACATGCGTGTCCATAATCATGTGAGGGCCCATTATCTTGTTCTGGGACCTGCAGATAGTCTGATAGAGATAGGATAATTCTCAGGCAGTATAGTGGCAGAAGTTAAGGCAAAGCAGAGGACCCAGCCTGGGTTTCCACTGAAAGGAGAGAGTACTTTGTCTAAAGGAATAGTCCCACTTCAAGTATGGTGTGTGAACTGAAGCCAGTCTGCAAACTCTCTTACTGTTCCTCAGTGAGATAAGTAGAAGTAGTGAAGATGTGCAGTTAGAAGAGCTTTTGTAGCAGTTTGGCCTTGCCAGGAAATCCAAGTGTGTGACTTCATGCTTCACAAAAGTATCCAAGAGGGATTAGAAATTAAAAACAAACGTGGGGCGCCTGTGTGGCTCAGTCAGTTAAGCATCTGACTCTTGGTTTCGGCTCAGGTCATGATCTCAGGGTCGTGAGATCAAGGCCTGTGTTGGGAGTCTGCTTGGGATTCTTTCCTTCTTCCTCTCCCTTACCCTCTGCCCCTCCCCTGGCTCACACACTCACATGCACGCTCTCTCTCCCTTTCTCTAAAATAAATAAATAAATAAATAAATAAATAAATAAATAAATAAATAAAATCTTAAATAAATAAATCAAAAGCAAACAAACAGCAATGACAATAATAAAAACTGGTTCTTCTCCACAGATAGTTTGAGAGGGCTTCCAAAGGATTCTAAGTCAGGGAGAAACTGTTACAATGAGGCAGAATGAGGCAGACATCACAATTTTATATATAAGAAAAATGAGTTTGGAGTAGTAAGGTCACTCTCTTAAGTTCAAGTTACTTAAGTTTCCTGTAAATTTTAAAAATAAATCTGCTCCCTATAAAGGAACATGTATGGAACATGCTGTAAGCCTCGCCCTTCCTCAGATCCATACAAATAAGAGAAAACATGTATTTCCAAAATCCATGATCATTTTTGGAAAACAAGGAGACTAGAAATTGTGAAGAATCTTGACAGATTAAAAGTAGGTGGTACCTCATGAAAGAAGGAAACCATAGCTCAAGATTGATGAAGGATGGTCCTACAGCAAAAGTGGTGGTGATAGCCAGCATGGTTCTTGCCCAGCGATGGTGGCTACCTGGAGGAAGAGAAGAAGGCACAGAGGGAAATTAGAGAGATTAGTTGAGTTGTCACAGGAGGAGCAGCCAAGAACTTCTTCCACATCTTGAGACAAGCAGCAGCAATTCAATGGTGGAGGCGGTGGAAGTGGAACTGTGAATCAGAGAATGAGAGCAGTGTCCCAGGTTGATAGCCACACTTGGAAGAAGTGAAGCGTCTATGAGAGCCACAAGGCTAGCCATAGTTGGTGGGCATGTCCCAGAACTACTCTCACTAAAACATATCAGAATAAAAGCCACAATATGCCCTGCCTCTACCCTAAGCAGACTGTGCGAATAGATTTTAGAAGAGTATCTCAACTCCAGAAAATGTGCACAATAAAAACTGATAAAAATCAGGGAAAGCCATCATCATAAATGAATGATGATCAACTCAAAAATATAACACATCTAAGTAGGCAGAATTAATAAGTGTAAGCTGTAGAGGGCTTTGAAATAAATTGTATTAATATTCTGAGAGAAATGAAAGAAGAAGCAGAAGTCATTGAAATGGCCAAGTTAATTATTGGCATGAAATAAAACTTCAGTTATTAGAATGAATAACAGAATGGATTTAGGTGAGGGAAAATTAGTTTATTGGTCAAATGAGACAAGTATTCCCAGAATACAGCATACACTATAAAGATATATACAACATTCAAGAAAAGCCTCATGCAGGATGGATTGAGAATTCCGAAAATCAATTCAATAGGAATTTGAGAAAGAAAAAAAATAGATAACAATAGAAAGAAAGCAAATAGAATGTCCTAAAACTGAAGAGAGACACAAATCCTGAGATTGAAGGAATCCACTAAGTACTCAGTAGAAATAAATGTTTTAAAACTAACAAAAGCAGGGGGCATCTGGATGGCTCAGTCAGTTCGCCTGCCTTTGGCTCAGGTCATGATCCCAGGGTCCTAGGATTGATACATACAACAGGGAGCTTGCTTTTCCCTTTACCTCTCCTCCTGCTCGTGATCTCTCTCTCTCTCTCTCTCTCTCTCTCGCTCTCACTCTCACTCTCTCATATATAAATAAAATCTTAAAAGAAAACTAACAAAAGCAAATGTAGTGAGTTTACAATAATATCAAGAGAAAACCTAAGAGGAACCCTAAAACTTCTTCCGTGAGAAAGAAGGAAAGATATCCATGTTATCCACAAATGTATAAGCATCAAATTACCATTAGACTTGCCATTAGTGACACTGAATATAAAAAGAACGAGCAGGATGGGTTGAGAGGGAATTTTAACTAGTATTTTAGATCTAGCCAAATGAGTATGAGATTAAAATAAAGGCATTTCAGACATCCAGAGACTCAGAAAACTTACCACCACTGTTCTTTGAGAATACTCCAGCAAATGAAATATAGTTGTAGCAGGTGGAATAGGGATGTAAATAGCATTGAAGAACAAGGCAATAAAAGAAACTTAAGTTTACATAAATTATGATTAAAAACTAGATAATATCTCTACAGGAATGTGTAAAGAAACTCACCTACATACATAAGAAATTTTAGTATTTTATAACAATAGCCTATCAGTCAGTGGGTAAAGAAATAGATGGTATAAGGAATGGTATTCAGAAAACTGTTTTGCCCACATGGAAATATGTACAGTTTAAAGCATGATAAAGCATACAAAGGATAGACAAAGACCTTTTCAAAAACCTATACATTCTTAGAAAATAATATAGGAAGCTATAATTTGAACTTGGAGCGGTCGATCCTTTTATATACACAAAACCATAAAGAAAAATATATGCACATATGACTATACTCTAAATAAAAATCCCATGCGAGTAGTGGACTAGGCAAAATATTTGGGACATATGGAACAAATAAAGCAACTAACATTCAGATGACATAAAGAACTCCTACTAATGACAAGAAAAAGAAAAAAGAAGAGAAAAGATGTGAACAGAGTATTTTCAGAAGAGGGAATATACCTGATTAATATTAAAAAGTGTCCAACCTCACTTGTAATCAGGAAAATGCAAATTAAAGCATCAATATATATTTTTTGAATATCAGATTGGTAAAAAAGAAAACGGGTGATAATATCAAGTTAACAAAGGGTGGAGGAAATAAGCATGTTGAAACAATGTGGAAATAAAAATGGGAATAGCTATTTTGGATGTCAGTTTGTAGGTATTAATATTTGATGTCAATTTTTGGCATATGCTCTAGAGGAACACACAATATGTATACAAGATAACACAAGTCGGGATGTTTATGGTAGCACTGTTTGATGATATGAGAAATATTTTAAATTTGAAAGCGTTTACTTTGATCTACTCAAAATATTCAATAGCTCCAAGGAGTATGAAGGAAAGCCTGGACTTCAGGTAATGAAAAGAAAACCCTGTATCTCCAGATGGCAGTTTCATCTTTTACTTACTGGAACTGTCTTATAAATAAACCTACACAGGATTAGTAGCTACACTCTGAAATTAAGAAAGCAGGAGCATGTTTTATTCCCAGCTATGTTATCATAGACAAGTAATTCAAATTTTCCATCATTTACCTTCTTCAACTGAGGGATTTTACTTGAATTTTAATCTTAAATGATTAGAAACTTGAAGTCTTACCTGATTTGATTCCTTGGCCTTTGAAAAACAACATAAATGTCTATGACAGATGATATCTGTGTAGTTCAAAGTATCATAGTATTTCTCTGAAGTATATATCTTCTTTGTCAATTTCTCTTTGTTATTCCTTTCCATTAGTTCTTATTTTAATTTAGTTGAAATATTCCATCTGCCAAACATGAAAAGAAGAAATGTGAGGAGAAAAAAATATTAGTTACAGTATCGTAGATACCTGAAATAGCGATAAAACTTAAGGCAAATTTGAAACCCAGAAAATAAGAGAATTGGTGTGTAAAGCAAAATATGTTTTTTATCATTGGAATGATGCAAAATGATCAAACCTGGTAAAGATGAAGATAAAAATACTTACATCCTTAACTTGGTCAATCACCGTAATTCTTCCGAATTGGTAATAAAACCTTCAACTAATTGTGGTTTCTTTGTTCTTTCATGTATTCAATAACTCTTGACTAAGCTCCTATCATGAACTAAAGGCCATGCCAGACATGATAGACTTCTCTCGTTAGGGTGGGTAAGGGAATAGGAAAAAGAGTAATAATTTTCCTTATCACTTAGTTCATACAACAAAATACTTTGGGGTATCTATTATGTTCCAGGTAACTCTGGGAGTCTGTGAGCACAGCAGTGAATAAAACAAATAATTTTGGCTTATGGTGGTTATATTCTAGTGCATCAGGAAATGTGAAAATTGTTATATCCACAATTAAAGTGTTTGAATTTATGTTTCTTATATGACTAGCATTGGGATCATATAATTACTTTATGTATCATCAAATTTTATTATAATTTTTTTTTGTTTTTGTTTTTGTTTTCTTCCTCCTGTATTTTATCTTCTTGAGAACAGTTACTTCCACCTCAGGCTGAGTGAAGTACCTGACACATAGTAGGAATTCAATAAAGTTTGCCAAACAAGCAACGTATTCAACTTCTATGTACCTCAATATCTTCAGCTATGGAAATAGTGACAATAATGATAATAATAATAGTGTTACTAATGTTTATATGATTGTTAAGGGTAACATATACTGTCTTTGAAAATCTTCATGTGAGGGGGTGCCTGGGTGGCTCAGTTGTTAAGCGTCTGCCTTTGGCTCAGGTTGTGATCCCAGGATCCTGGGATCGAGCCCCACATCAGGCGCCCTGCTCAGCGGGAAGCCTGTTACTCCCTCTCCCGTTCCCTCTGCTTGTGTTCCTGCTCTCACTATCTCTCTCTCTGTCAAATAAATAAAATCTTAAAAAAAAAAAAAGAAAATCTTCATGTGATGCCAGACATAAGAAACTTATGTTTGTCAATTTCATTTAAACATATATTTTAAAGCATTATTATAAATGAAAACCTTGTGATGATGAATCCTGAACAGGAGAAAAATGTACTTTTGGTAGATCCCAGAGAGGGGAAGAATACTGTGCCCACCCTCTCTTATCATTTAAAAAAATTCTAAATGTAGTTTTATTCCTGATGGTCAGATTCCAGTGTTCGTATTTCCTTCCTTCTCTGAGTAAATGTATTTATCTAATTTGTCTTAACTGCTTTTCTGTATAATGAATAGATCATCGTTTTTAATATTAACAACCATGCCAGGTAGAATTTTTCTTTAATTAAAAATTTTTCTACTGTACAGTAGTGAAATTCTTTAGCCATTCTCTTCTTTTTGAACATTTCAGGGGGAAAAATGTGTTACACTCAGAATTTATACATGATAAGAAATTCATTCCACAAGTGGAGTAAGACCTTTAAAAGACCTTTATCTACCTCACAGAATAAATTTGATATGCCTTACAGACCATTATGCGAACTCTCCCTCACTGTGCATGCAGATAGAACCATCTCTTGAAAGCACTAACACTATAATTTCCATTCAGATGATGAAATTGTAATAAAAACAGTTTATTATGCTACATTTGTATATGATTACATATTGTAGAAAGTTAACATTTATTTTTTCCTACTAATAATCATTTTTTTCAAGATCTAATAAATCCAAGAAGCCTAAAAACATGTTTAAACTAAAAGATCCATTCCATAGGGCAGTATGCCCTGCTGGTGGTGCTACTGAAACTATTTAGGAGCTAAGCTAAATACTTGTATGTTTCTATCCCACATACACAGGTTTCCTATATATTTTCCATTGTATAAGAATTGTTTATTCATTACTAAATATTTGGATTTGGATACAGATCTTAATTCATTTAAAATGCTATCTGATTCCAATTTACCCATTTTCTTATTCATTTGTGTCTTTATAACAAATAAGTATTTTCAAGACTTTAAAAAATAATAACAAAATATTATAAGATTAACCTAATTAGAATTCATATCCTCTACCTATTAATATGAGCAACTTGACAAGAGCTATAAGGTACTTGAATTTGGTGAAGTCAGACCTCTGATGAAGTAGTCAGGCTCATTCTATGAAGGAATCTACAAAAACAACTTGTTAAATTATTATATTTATAGCTTTTAAAAAGGAATAGGAATTTTCTTGTTTAATACATTGATTTTTAGAGATGAAAAAACTGATCTAATTAAGGAACACATCGGTAGGGACAGACTTGAAATTTAGAACCCGGATGACATTTCCCTGATTTAAATGGTCTTCATACTGTTCTTTACCTGATCAAATTGTTTCATCTTCAATTAAAAGTCACATCTGACTTGTTAGAAAATATTTATGTGCCAAACATCTGAAAGAATCGAGCATCCAAAAAGCTGTTAAATTGTGAAAAATTACATAAGCTCACAGTCGGAGGAACATGTTATATTACATTGTATGTGCCTTAATATCAATGAGAATTCAATACCAACTTCAAATGTACAATATGCTGTCAAATGTTTAATAATTCTTCAGTGTCTAATTAAGTCTAAGAAAGCTGCACTTATGAGTGAGTCATTGTAATTTCATATTAAGTACAATATAATGAACTGGTATAAATAGGGTAACACTGAAGAGCCAATGACTTAAGCTGATTGTCTGAAAGCAGGTTTCATGCTACCACAACCTTTTAATATCAACTTAGGCTTCTATATAAGGCAGAAAGAAAAGAGTAATGCTATACTTGGTGCCACATGAAGTGGAGCTGGATATTCATGGGCCTTAAGTGATCAATATCTTTATCAGATCTGTGTAAATGTTGTGGGCAAGTACAATTAAAGAGCAAATCCCTGGATCAGCTGGCTAAGCTAAATTTCAGCTCCAGAAGCAGGTGATTTCACTGGAGGGCACGTGTTAGGGAACACAGGAAACAACTATAGAAGACAGATGTTTTAAAGACAACATATGGATTACTCATGGGGACTCTGGAGTCAGAATGCCTGGGTTCCAAACTCTGTCCCAACATTGTCATTGTATGATTTTGTACAAGTCACTCAACCTCTTTGAGCAGCAGTTTTCCCATCTGTGAAAGAGAATATCTTTTTCATAGGGCTATTATGAGTATTAAAATAAAGTATACATGTTAAAAACCTAGAAGAATGTCTGGCTTATAGCATTCTAAGTGTTGGTAATTCTTACAGAAGAACATTTTCCAAGTAGCATTTAGACAAGGAGATTCCTGTTTAAAATCAGAAAGATCTGTACATTTACATTAGAAGGAAGTTCTATAGAATTTTACTGATCATTCTAATTTGCACAGGTTCTCAGAATATCAATTATGAACAGAAATAGAAAAAAACAAAAGTTAGTTAAAACACAAAGGTAAAATTTTATCTGATGCAAAAAATAAATGTCAACTTATATTCTACAAATGAAACCATGACTATTTGAAGACAGAGTAGATACATATACTTTGTAATTAATTTATCAATAATGATTTTAGAAAACAACCAGATCATTGTGGAGCCTAGAGGGGAGCATAAACACAAACAAGAAGGCTGAAAGGAGGTCCAGACCTGGACCAGACAAGAAGCATTGACCATTTCTGGAGAAGGACTCGCCATTCCTCTGTGAGGAGGGGCTTGTGGCACCAGAAGCACCAGAACCATATGCATATATTTATTGTTTTCCATACAGCATTTATGGAGACAATAGCTATTAGTAACAATATATAATTTATTTTACTGTACAAACAAATTCTTCTCAGGTTACTGTAAATTTATAATATAAATTGAAGGAACCTCTTCAAGTACTTTCTTAATATTTCCTTCCCAAGGAAATGCAGTGGCTCTCCTAATATCCCAGCTGGGTAGATTCCTGGAGTCATCTTGAAGTCAAAGAATTCTTCCTGGAAAAGGTCTCATCTTGTTTGGATTAGTCAGCCCTTTCAGTAGCCTTCTAAATCACTCTCGTAGGAATTTGTTGTAGAAAAAAGTTCCTCATCTAAAAACATAAAAAACCCAAACTACGAAGTGAAAAACTATACATTACAAGGCATTTCTCAAGATGTCTCATGTGATTTAATAAAATGTAATTAGGGGGGCACCTAGGTGGCTCAGTCAGTTAAGCATCTGGCTAGATTTCAGCTCAGGTCATCATCTCAGGGGTCATGGGATTGAGCCCCGCGTCAGGCTCCACGCTCAATATTGAGTCTGCCGGAGATTCTCTCTCTCCCTCTCCCTTTGCCCCTCCCCCTGCTCCGTGTGCACTCTCTCTCTCTCTCCCTCTCAAATAAATAAACAGATCTTTTTTAAAAAAAGTAATTAGGCCCATGATTAACAAGTGTAAATATATCTCCCAGAGGAAACCAGACTACAATGGAAGATGAACGCTCATATAAATTCTTTTATAAGAATTCTGAGTTATTATATTTTTTGACAATACATTTTTCCAGTATGCAGGAATTCTCATTTTAAAGCAGGGTAGAACACCTGCTCATTAGATTCTATTTTGTTTTTGTTTATTCCCCAGATAGAACGCTCATGGGCTGTCTCTAGGCACAGCGTCTAGTCACCATGATCACAGAGAACCCTCTTTTTTTTGTCTTACAACTGAGTGATGGTGATAACTGAGATACAAGCAAATGATTGAAAAGTCCTCAGTGATGCTTACATCATGTTCTAATTATCATCCCTTATATTTATAAAATGTTTTACATTTTCTAAAGTTAAATATAAGAGCATTCTTACTCTAATATCAATTATTGTCAACTCTATGTGTTTGAGCTGACTGACTCCAACTGATGAATTGATGAAACTTGATTTCTCTCCCATGGACATCTCTTTTAGAGCTGTTGCTCAAACATATTCCCAGAGAGAGGAGGACCATTTTTTTGGTCAAGGATATTTCAGTAGCTGAGACACAGTTTGGAATAGCTAAACCTTCAAACAAGCTTCTGGTTTTCCTAAGAGTTCTTATCATGCATCTCCAAATAGAAACAGTCAATTCACTAGATGAGGTTGTTTACTGACATTTATGCAACTGGGGGTTCCAATATCCTAACTGAAAGTCTAGAGCCTTTTCCTTCCAGTTATATATTACAGCAACATCCGGAGAATTCCTTAAGTAACTCAGATTTTTGGGGGAGGGATAACATAGTAGGTAAGATGGACTGAACCCTGGAATGAAATATGTGCGCCTTTTACTATATAATAAATCATATATATGTTATATATATATAGTGTGTGTGTGTGTGTGTGTGTGTGTGTGTGTGTAAAAACTAGGGAAATAAATTTTATTTCTGATATGGTATGTAATTCTTATCTTTCAAATCCACCTAATTCTTACTATAATCATGTTCTTGTTCCATATATATCAAGGATTATTTTCTTTATTTACAATATTTAATATTTATAAATTATCTCAGTCTCTTTTGTTGCCATTGTCCATAATTTACTTCCAGCACCCACTCTTTTATAAGGTTATTTCTATGGTAGTTTATTCCTTCCCATCTATGCTGGATTATGTCTGCTGTATTAATTTGATGCTTCAGGACTGGTATTTCTTTTTTTCTCCAGTTAGGAGAAAAGGTGCGCTGTTTTATGTCTGTATTCATCTCTCATCCACAGTGTTCTTTCTACCACACTGAGGCATGGGGAGGATTATTTTGTACTCTCTTGGGCTGAAAAGTAACTTTCTTTTTGAGGTTGAAGTTGAAAACTGATTCCTCCTTTATTCTGCACTATGATACTCCTGTGTGATGCTGTTAAACACTTTCCCTGGTTGCGGTAGCACAGAGGACAGCCTTTTGACCATTTCATGCCTACTATTGGGTGGAATAGACATTCACAGACATTACCCCATTTTATCCCCACAAGAGGTATGCACAGCAAGAAACACATTCAGCTAGATTAAATCAGTTGCCTGAGGTCACATATCTAGTAAATTGCAGAGCCAGGACTCAAACAAAGATCTTTTGACTTTAAATCCCTTGGTCCTTTCATTATGCCATATTGCTTTCTATTGAGTTAGTAATTCATCATGATACATGCGTTGTAGTAGAAATAAAATGAAGCAGAATAATTGTTTACATGTTTTGTTATTGAAAGGCAAGATATACTATTTTGTCTGATGCTGATTAAAAACCACCAAAATTTTACAAATTATAGATCCTCAACTGTTTAGCTCCAAATTCCTTAAAATAGCAGAGTGGAATGGTCTGCATAATTTAAATATTCTTATCTTGGACAAACAATTATTTAGACTATCTGGCAAGGTAATAGTGTGGAGGGGTGCAGTGGGTTCAAAGTGTTAATGTTTTAAAAATCCTTTGACTGTGGATTTAAAAAATTACTTTCAAAATAAAAATAACAACACAAATTTATAATTTATAGTTCAGTAAACTTTAAAAATTTGTTTTATTGGACTAAAATACCCTCTATCCTCTTTTTGTAAATAAAGTTTATAGTAAAGTCATCTGAATAAAATGTTACTTGTGAGAAGAGTCAGTTGTTCTTAAAACTAGTCATTATTCTTCTGCCTTAATAGAAAATACCATTGCTGCTAAAAAAAAAAACAAACAAATGGACCCTGACTTTTACTTCAAATTAATTTTTGTATTTTTGTTACAATTAATATTTGTTTTGAAACAATATATATGACCAAGTAGGAGAACCCTGAGAGATTATTTTAGCTTTTTCAGTGATGGAGTATCAGCCTACAAAATGCAGAATTAAGAGTGACCAGCAAAGCACGTGTGGGAGAATCCCTTTCATTTCTCTAGGCTGATTAGATCTTTCAAAATATTTGGATCCAATTTTAAATCCAAATTTAGACATTTATTTAGACATTATAATTTAGAAAGACAAACACTTCATCTTGGAAATACTATATAGACATCCCTGATAAAGCCATTTCAAGTCATCAGGGAATTCTGTGTTGTCGTCTCTGTTCACATCACATTCAGAATTTCAAGTTTGAATGAGGATTGGAGAGAACTCTGATGTCTTTTTCCCCCCTTTTGCTCAGTACACTTTCTGTTTTGGGGTTCTTCGTATTTCCATTTTATGAAGCAAGATAATCCTTTTCAAATCCCAAAGGCTCTGTTCTTTCTGCTACATGGAAATGGCTGTTCATGGCAGTGTTGCATATAAAAGCCTTCTATTTGAAAGCTCAGCTGATAGTCTAGATTTTACTTTTTTTTCTGGTCAAATTGTTTCCTGTTTCTGTTTTCTCTGATGGGCTGTTTTAACAAGCACACTCTAAATTGTCTTTCCCTTCTCCACACCCTGAGTGTATCACCCTGGGTAGTGTCTACATGTAGCCTTTGCCTTTTATGCGCAAGTATTTTTGCTGGCACAAATCAAGAAGTATGATAAATTGCAGAATCTGTGGTTCAAATTTGGTATTGCTGTCCCAAGCTTAGGACACTCTGCCAATGAGATAGCACTTAGAGCCTCCTGCTGGCTGACCAGTTAGTTATGTGTGATTTCCTTGCAATTTGCTGCCAAGAAGTTGTGTACTGTTGGAGAAAAAGATATATTGATTGGAGGTAGGCCAGTTGTTTCCTGAGACATAAAAATGGTCACACTGAGCTTTGGGACAGATCTGTATATTAGTCATTATAATCATCACCAGCTTTAAGAAGTAAAAGGCAAAAAAGACAAATTCTTGTTTTTCTTACATTGCCGTGACAGAGTCCCCTTTGTCTGAGATCCCAGAGCATTATTCAAACATTATTTGATTCATTCTTAGATTTTATCTTATTTTTTTTTATTTGACAGAGAGAGAGAGAGAGAGCACAAGTAGGCAGAGCGGCAGGCAGAGAGAGAGGGAGAAGCAGGCCCTCAGCTGAGCAGGGAGCCTGACGTGGGGCTCAATACCAGGACTCTGGAATCGTGACCTAAGCCGAAGGCAGACGCTTAATCGACTGAGCCACCCAGGTGCCCTATTTGATTCATTCTTGTAATATTCTCTCCAGGTCAAGGACAAGCATTGCCAACTTAATTTTACAAGTCATGGGTTCTTGGTAAGGAGGAGTTTTGGAAAAAAGAGACAAGACTATGCCAGGTCCTGTTAGAAACATAGTTGTGGATATCTCAATGCAGGAAAAATTATTCTGTCTTTAAAACTTCTCACTAGAAATGTATGCAGGTTTTAATGACTGATATGAATGGAGCTATGATTTTACATTGAATAAACAAATACATACTCTTCAGCTATTATGTACAAGGTTCTGTAGTAAGTCATGTTCAGATTTTATTTCCAAGCATTCAAAGAGGCTGGCATTTTACTGTTTGCATTTTGCAGTTAAGCATTTTCTCTGTATGGTTTTATTTGGGCAATAATTTTATAGCTGTGTTTTTCCTCCTTTTGGGATCATTGGCAATATTCCATTTAAATTACTTGAACAAAACTTGTATTTCAAAGAAAATATACTTCTTTTTGTATTTTAGTGAAACTATTCATATTTTATTTATTTTCACTTTTTTTCCCCAATAACTGAAAATAAGTAATGACTATTGAGATTCAAGGAAAATATGAATCATGAGATAATGTTCCCCTATACACTCTTAAAAACACATTTTATGTTAAATTAATTTTAGATTAAAGGACTTACATAATACAGAGAGTTCATGTATACCCATTATCTAGCCTCCCCTAATGTTAATACCTTACATAACCATTGTGCATTTATAAAACTAATAAATTAACATAGGCACAAAACTGTTAACTCAATTAGGGACTTCATTTGGATTTTACCAGTTTTTCTATTCCAGGATCAATACCAAGGGTCTGCATTGCATTTGTCAAGCCTCCTACTCTCCTACAATCTTTGACATTCTCATTCTTTCTTTGTTTGTCATGACTTTGATATTTTTGAAGCATATGCAGTCTTTATGAATTGAGAAAAGAACCTGGCTTTTATCTATGGGCTAAGTGATGAAATATGTTATATTTACATAAAAAACTTGCTGTTTAACTCTTTTTCTCTTTTGTCAGTGTTTATAATCATTTTCAAGTTTGGTTCACTTTTGTTGCAGTAGGTATATAAGAAAAATGTTGGACTAAAAGAAATGCCAAAATTACACTTAGTCATAGAATATTTATACTATAACGGACTTTAGTTTGCAAGACTCCCATTTAAAAAGAAAAAAA
Source organism: Zalophus californianus (assembly GCF_009762305.2). Taxonomy (NCBI): domain Eukaryota; kingdom Metazoa; phylum Chordata; class Mammalia; order Carnivora; family Otariidae; genus Zalophus; species Zalophus californianus. Next base: position 72,291,583 of record NC_045606.1, on the reverse strand, counting down.
AACTGCTAGATATAGAGAACAAACTGGTGGTTGCTAGAGGGAGGTGGGTGGAGGGATGAGTGAAATAGGTGAAGGGGAGTAAGAGTACACTTATCATGGTGAGCACTGAGTAATGTATAGAATTGTGGAATCATGATAGTGTACACCTGAAACTAATATAACACTGTATGTTAATTATACTTGAATTTAAAAAATGGTGAATAGATATATGGGTAGATAGATAAATAAATAAATGAGAAAATGGAGCCAAGAGAAAGTTAACTTGCCTAAGTTGTTATGGGTATTTAGTGATAGAGCAGGACTAATTATGGTACCATCTACATTAATATATTACTTCAGAGCTGATAAATTGCCCACCTAGACATGATTTCCTTTGTTTTTTCACAAAAATTCTTTGTTCCTAGAATAAACTAGGCAAGCTCCTTCCTCACAGATTTTGCTCCAGCTGTTTCCTCTGTCTAGAATGCTTTTCCCATAGATCTCTCTTGGCTAATTCATCACCATTTTCAAATATTTAGTCCAATCTCAGCCACTCCTTGACACTTACCCTGATGGTCTATTTAGTGTTCAATCTGTTCTGGCTACTTTATGTTCTGTAAATATACTGGCTATTCTTATATCCATTTCAGATTCTACTGAACACTTATTGAGCATCTACTATATGATAGGCATTTTGGTAACTGTTAGAAATACAAACATAATTAAAACATGATAACTGAACAGTGCAGTCTGGTAATAGAAATATGTATGAACATATAATATCACTACGATATGGTGGGAAGTATAATAAAAATAGACACAGGGAGCTTTAGAAGTAAATAACCTGGGAGGTTGTGGAATATTTTCTGGGTAAAATGGTCTGAGTTAACTATTTCAGACAGTCTCTCGTTTCCACTGCCTCTGTCTTTCCCAGTTCCTCATAACTGGATCCACTGATGCTCTTCTTTATTTCAATTGTCTCTAAGCTATTGGTATTGTATTAACTATGTTTGGGAGTACCTAAATTGTTCCAGCTTATTCCTTGGCATGCTCTGTAAGTCTAAAGCCAATACTGTGGAGTTAAACATTGTGTCTTCCTCCACATAGACTATACAAGTGAGGAGCCCATGGCTCCCTTTTTCCTTGGGATAGTGTCCACATCCTAAATCCTGAGTTCTTTTTTTTTTTTTTTAAAGATTAATTTATTTGTTAGAGAGAGAACACGAGCATGCACATGTAAGGTGGGGGGCAGAGGGAGGGGGAGAGAGAGAGAGAGAGAGAGAATATCAAGCAGACTCAGAACTGAGAATGGAGCCTGACTCGGGGCTCAATCCCACAAGCCTGAGATCATGACATGAGCCAAAATCGAGAGTCAGACCTTTAACCAACTGAGCCACCCAGGTGCCCCCTAAATCCTTAATTCTTGTATTGTATGCCTCCATTCGGATAACTGGAGTTGGAATCCATTTCTTATCTCTAGGAGGCCTTGGTATAGTCTAGTTTATGGAAGGTTTATGGTGAAAAGGGAAAGAGATTCAGATTTAGATTGAGGCAAATATGGATGTGAATTTTGTCTCTGCCATCTATTAACTGTCATTTTTTCATATAGAGATAATTTGTTGAGAACTCAGTAAGTTCCAATCACTTTGCCAGGCACTGGGAATATTATTGTCAATAAGAATCTTTGCATCTGGGATTTTGTTTTCTAGAAATAGGGCAAGAGAAAATAAATCAATGATTATGATAGTGTATTAGTTTTCTAGGGCTGCCATAACAAAGTACCACAGACTACGTGACCTAAACAACAGCAATTTATTTCCTCACAGTTTTAGAGGCTAGGAGTCCAAGATGAAGATGTTGGTAGGGTTGCTTTCTCTGTTGGTCTCTCTCCTTGACTTGTAGATGGTCATCTTTTTCTGGTGTCTTCTCATGGTCTCACTCCCGTATAAGTCTGTGGGCTAATTTTCTCTTTTTATAAAGACATCAGTCATATTAGATTAGGACCCACCCATATGACCTCATTTTAATATAATTACTGCTTTAAGAGCCCTATCTCAAATATAGTCACATTCTGAGGTATGGGTTTAGGACTTCAATATATGAATTTGGGGAGTGGGACATAATAAAGCCCATAACAGAGAGTAAGAGATGTCTCAAAAGGCAGTATTCATAGTCATATTACAAAGAAAGGGAGTAGGCTGGTGGACTGATTCAAAGAGCATGGTCAAAGGGGTCCTCTCTGGGAAGATGAGAGTTTGGATAAGACCTTAAATCTAAGAATAAACCTGTTGTACTATTATCCGGGGGAAGGGTGTGCCAGGCAGGGGAAAATGTAATGCCCATGAGAGAGCACTTAAAGTATTTGGGGAATGAGTGTAGATGTATTAGGAACATTGTGAATCAGGAAAAGACTCTTGTAGATGAGGTCTGTCATTTGTGTAAATTTCTAAATTTTTCTGTTTGAGTTTCCATGAGCTATAAAAGGTATACAGTAGAACCAACCACAAGAAATTGTTGAAAGAATTAAACTATGTAATAATGAACAGTTCTAGCATCTAACTGATGCTCCATTAAAAAAAAAAGAAAGCTGAAAAAAAGAAGCAGCATTTTCTTTTTTTCACACATCGTTCATTACATTTGAAATTACACTCCAGGACATTCATTACTGTAACTAATTCTGACCTAGCTCTAGCAAAATGGAGGTGGTGTATTCACACGTTTTCCATCACCTGACCAGCTTCAATCACTTTACAGCTGCCATCAAAATCTGACAAGCTCATGATCACTATTCTAAAATACCTTCATTAAAAATATCCTTATCAAATATACTGTCAAAAAGTCAGGATTTGATTTGCTGACTAGTTAACCTCCAATTAGTTTTGGAAAAGAAAGTACATTATAATCGCTCTTCAACTATTAAAATAATTTCAAATTTGGTAAATTTCTACTTGTAATTATATAAAAACAATGGCAAGTGTCTTTTTAGATAATTATATCTAATCAGTTGTAATATAATCTATTTTAAATGCCCTAAGAGATATTTCAAAATACCAAATATGCTATTCACTCACTTATATCACATGTATGAGGAAGTAAAATACAAGGTGTAACATTATCTGCAAATTGAAACTTTATTAACAAGGGTGATAAATTAATGATGTTTTAGAAGATGTAATTTTTGTTTCAAAAGAGAGGGTAGACAGGTTAAACTGGATTCAGATATCTTTTTCTCACAAACTGTGATACCTCAAATTACCCTTCATTTCCTTCAATTATGACACTTTTTTATTCCAGTAGTGCTTTACCTTCCTAAAGCTGCCTTCAGCAGAACATTCAATACCACACCGAATTGTCAGCATTGTTCCTGGGTTGTTCAAATAAGAGTGAGATGCCGAAACATGTTTTGGACTTACCATGCAGTGTTGTCCACATAGATTTTGTTGTTCTCTGGGAAATAGTTCTACATATAGTCAGCACTTCTGAAGCCATATCGTTCTTCTCTTCCTTTCTATAAAATCATGTTGAGGATTCCAAAGAAGTTCCTTCCAAGAAGTATATTGAAAATTTCATCATATTTTTAAAATCACAGTGGCTTGTACAAAATAGGTTTCCAATAATATTTTTTTTGTTGGATTGACAAATATATGCCAGAATGCCCCATAGTGTGATTTGCAGTGTTATTGTCAGAATGATTTTGCAACAAATTCTGAGTTATTTGCTGATGAAAGAATTCTAGAGATTAAATAATAAAGCAAGACAGGCAAATATAGTAACTCTGTCTTAATTTTATTTTATTTTTTAAATTTTTATTTTTTTATTTTATTTAATTTTACGTGTGTGTGTGTGTGTGTGTGTGTGTGAATAAAGCAATAGAAGTTTATTAAGTGAAGATACAGAAAAAGCACTCAAGAATGAGAGAAGTCCTGACAGGGTTGCCAAGGAGGGCCTTTGGGGTTGGTCTTTTATAGAAAGCTAACCAGGGAATTTAAATCCTTTTAACATCTCTATTGATAACACCTTCAATGGCTTACTTCCTTTTTAGGGGCTGGTTATTCTTCCTTGGTCACAGGTGATTATCATAAAGACACCCACCCCACAGGACCCACCCTACACGCCTAGGGCAGGATGGCCCTCCACCCCACATGCCTAGGGCAGGGTGTGACTTTATTTTACTTTTTAAATTTGTTTTGTGGCTTTTTATCCCCAGTATATGTACATTCTTTATCTAGATTTTTTAGCTTTTGTTAGGGTCTATCTGAAACTCTTAAGATTAGGATTCTGAGATCATGCCCAAGCTTCATTAGACTTATGATGATTAGTGATGTCTACCATGGAAGCTGGAAGGGAGGGTTAATATGGCATTTGCTATTCTGGATTTAGGGAATGTTTTGTAGCAGATTAAATTTTTATATTCTACAACTGTTTTGTCCTCTGATGGAATTCCTTTTTTATCATCCAGCACTCTTATATTCACACTCATCTTTTCAAATCTGCTCTCAGAAAGGAATAAAAAACTCATAAAGTAAAATCAATAACAATAATAATTCTCATTTTAAATCTGTATTTTATACCAGGCACAGTGGTAGATGCCTTACATTTATTTATGTAATACCCAGTAAAATGACTATGGAGTAAGAATTACTCCTATTTGACAGAAAAAGTTTAGATAGTTGCATAATCTCAGAGGTAATAAGTACCCAGTTCGGAATTGGAGCCCAGATTATCCGACTCCAGAGTCCACGGTCATAATCACTGCATTTACCGAGAGTATAAATGACATTGAATCTATTAAATAACAAAAATTCAACTGAGTAAATTTTAAAGATCTAATTGGCTTTATCAAACCACTCATGAATCAGGCAGCATCCCATCTAACAAGTAAGGGAGCTCTAAGGACTAGTACAAAATGGAAGGATTTTATAGGAGAGTGGGGCAAGAAAATTATTAGCAGAAGGAAAGGATTGTTTCAGGTAAAATGACTTTCCTTTAGGGAAAGTGCAAGGGGTCTTACCATGTAGATTACTCATCTTTCTTTGAGGGATGGAGAGGATCCATCCATGTGGCAGTTTACTTCGCATGATAGAAAAAGTCTTGACTGACTGGTTTAAGATTACTTTTCTGGAGGAAGTTGAAACTTTAATTAGATTATGTTTTAAGCCTTGGTTTGGGAACTTGGTCTAAATGACCCCATTTGGGGCCTATGGTTTCCTTGTTAACAAAGCTTGGGACATATGAATATCAGTGTGTATCAAGGCTATCAGTAGAGAGGTCAATGTGAAGGATGAGATCTCGCTTATTTTCCTGTAAATAAACAGTTATATTGTATACAGTTTTTGACATTTCTCCAGATCAAAGCCAATCCATAAAGTACAGCAGTGCTTGGGTTATAGAATCAAAAGGCTTTAGTACATTGAAAGACCTTAGGAATCATTCCTTTCAACATCCTCATTTTTTGGGTGAGGTGATAGGGCTTGGGAAGCTATACAGTGACTTGCCTTGGTTCATGAAGACTAGTACACATGACTGTAGATCCTGGATTCTTTCTATCACCTCAGTTTACTTTTCCTGAACACATGTAAAGTAATGTCAGAAAGGAAACCCATGATCAGGAGAAGAACAAACCTAGTGTTAGGGATAAAGTATTTTTCCTTTGATCTTCAAGGTCCTTCTAGCTGGACTAAGAATCAAATTGACATGAGGCAGATTAACAGGAGAAAATCATATGTTATCGTGTAGGTATGGGGAATCCACACAGACATGGAAATTCCAAAGATTGTGAGGTGATATGATGCTTATACAAGCTAAGAAGAGGGGAAGGGGTCTTACTATACAAAGGGGAGAAAGACTATTTGCAGGAAGGTGAGAGGAGATGTTTGGAAAACAAAAATTGACCTATTATGCAGATAAATTTTTGGTAAAGAGGAATCTCTGTTAATAGCTCTTTTCCTGGTACAGGTAGGCAATTGAAGGGGAGGTAAATAGCTTTTCCTGAATATTCTGGGTTTTAATTGCTTTTAACTCAAAATGTTGTTCATGCCAAAGTGGCCCATCTTGGGACTGCCTGCCTTTGGCCCCAACACTAGTATTAAAATTATGTCATGGAATAAAGAAATAAAAGGCAAGGGAAGGGAAGACAGGAGAAAGTAAGGACTAAGTAGTAGCTCAAAAAGAAAAATAATTCTTACAGTACCCACCATCAAAAATTTCAACTATCTTTGCTATGTAGGATTTTATTACTCACTGACCAATAGATACCAACATTTTAAAGAAAGGAACAATATAAAGTATAATCCCTCTCTTCAAAAATAGACCTAACATAACTTGCTTCAGGTTTCTCTTCACTCTACATAGTAGATATCCTAAAAGTTTATTACAATGCAATTTGAGATCAGTGGATGTGCTGTGCAGAAATGGTCTCAACAAAGCCAGAGAGGAGTCATTTTGACCACTGAAAATCCCAAGAGTGTGACAACAGCACTCCTGGTGCTGTTGGAGAGAGTTCCCTATGGTCCGGAGATGTTAAGGTAGTTCCTGAATCATGAATTAGAGACTCAGGTATTAGTTGTTAAAACAATACCCAGTGCCCCTTAGTGCCTAGTGACATTAAGGGAATCTAATTCTAAGGATTCAAATGTAGTGACCAAATGGACTTCTCATTCTGTTGCTAGGAAGACAAATTGCCAAACTGCTGTCTTGCTAGTCTAGAAAAAGAAAACCATAACATATCATGAAACTCCACTGGGTTAGAAAGAATTATACGTAGCATATTTAATGTCCGGCTTAATCCTGAGTTTAAAATTTTGTAAAAATATAATTGTATGTCATTTACCATCTTCTTTGTTTTAAACCTACTACCCATAGGTATACAACTTAGTCCTTGGAAATGACTGACCACAGGACTCAGGCTTTTATTTAAAATAGTGTGTACATGTGTGTACACATGTATGCATGTGTGCTGGTATGGTGTGTTTTGACTAGTTAAAAGTAACAGGCACTCATATAATTCAGTTGCCATCAGTTAGGTGAGGCTGAACCAATCATAGATCTTTAGTCTTCAGATTTCTTTTACAGTCAGAAACTATAAATTACTTCCAGTTTTAGTCAAGAACTATAAATCTTAAGAGGTGAAGTGTCAAGTTCATGAAGAAAGGTATCCCCTCAGGTGGAAAATTCTTTATATTAAGTTAATGTTCAGTGATATTTAGGTACCCGTTTTGGTAAATCTGTAGAGGCCATTCCTCACTGAGAAATTAAGAGTTAAGTGAATAGAAGAAAACATTTTTAAATACAGTTGAGGTGTTTGTTTTTTTCTTCAGAAGATCACACAAAATTAACCTGTTTAATAATATCTATGTCACATGGTAATGTTAAAGCATATTGTATTGTGAATTCTCAAGTGGTGAGTATTCAGAAATGTATCATTGCATGCAACTAAACTTAAAAATAAATGAGTTTTCAAAAGATGGCAAGAGATCAGTTTGGATATCAGAAAAATTATGTTTTTCTATGGGGTCTCATTAATTTTACCTTCCAAAAGGCAAAATATCTAGGGCGCCTGGGTGACTCAGTTTGTTAAGCGACTGCCTTCGGCTCAGGTCATGATCCTGGAGTCCCGGGATCAAGTCCCGCATCGGGCTCCCTGCTCAGCAGTGAGTCTGCTTCTCCCTTGGACCCTCCCCCCTCTCATGCTCTCTCTCTCTATCTCATTCTCTCTCTCAAATAAATAAATAAAATCTTAAAAAAAAAAGGCAAAATATCTAGCTTAGCCTGTTTTTTTACCCAACTAATTTTGAAACCTTCCTTATGAACCTGAATATAATATTATGGTAAATTTTAAAAAATTAATATACTAACATATAGGGTCACAGATTAAACATTCCTTTGCCATGAGATCCTGAATTGATGACTGAAATAATGGGCAAAATCATACAGTTTCTACGTAAGTTTAACTACAACAAAAGTATTTTCACTTCAGACATTTTAGTATGTAAAATTTTTTCATAAGCTGCATATAAGCAGCAAATTGCAAAGTAAAAGACAGAAAAGATCAGATAGATTAGAAAAAATATTCCTGGACCTGACCAGTCAGCTCAAATTAGGTGTGGGTAGGTTAGACTTGATTCTATTTATTTGTTTGTTTATTTATTGATCCTTAGTAACAAAGAAAATCTTACCTCACTGACAGCTATTTATTGACATACTTAAAAGATGCAAATAGATCATTTACACTTTTCCTACCTTAAGTATGAAGAATTTTCTTTACTTGAATTCTGTATCAAATGCATTGAATGCACAATGGTATAATTTCATTGAATCATTCTGAGGACAATATATTATGCCCTCTTTACCATAATTAATACAGATTTCCTCTTTCAACCTTATGCCCAAATGATGTTCATTTATCACAATTGGACTTATACACACATATACTAACTAAGCCTCTATATGGTACAAAGAATTTAATTCTAGTGTTAAAGTCTAATAGCAAATAGCAGAAACTTTCTTAGGGATTTTGAGACATGGTTAAAAAGTGAGGAAATGGTATTGGGATTTTGTTAGCTGATAGGAAAAGAAATCTTTCAGCTATCCCAAGTGATGTCAGAAAGATATTTCTGTGAACAGAGAACACAGCAGGATTTACTTACAGGTTGTCAGGGGCAGGGCTGGTTGAAGCTCTTCCCTGTGGTATTCATTCATTTCTTGAATGCTGTTACAATTATTTGCTTCAGCCGACATGATCTGAAATGCATACAAAAAAGCATATAAGTATTTGAATTTTCAATGAAAATCTCAATCCTAATTAACTATAAATCAGTAAAGCTGGGTAGCCTGAAGTAGGTTAAAATGGAGAACTTTGTACATGAAAGTCTACATATGCCCCTAAATCTAAGAATTTCCTAGTTGCAAACCTCCAAATCACTGCATGCAACTTCCTTGACTTCAGTTACCTTCCTAAGGGAAGTGAGAGCAGGTTAACCAAGCCAAATAGAAGTTTGTCTCATCAGGAATAAATGTTTTGGGTGTTTTTTTGGTGTGTTTTGTTTTGTTTTGTCCATGTAGCAAAAGCCATATAGATCTCAATGGGAGTAGACTTCTGGCCCTGTCATCTGAGAATGTGCAGTAGAACAGAGTTAGAATTTATGCCCTCCTGGTTTAGCTGAATTACGCCCCTGGGGCCTTAGGCCTAGAAGGAACAGTGTTCCTTTAGCACTTTCTTTGTGCCACTCTTAAGAGACTTAGCACGTATTGCTTCATCAAGTTATTAGTATGATTATATTATCTTCCCTTGTAAGGTTTTAAGTTCTTTAAGGACAATAACTATAACCTCACTCCTTTATAGGAGTACTTATAGTATTGCCAATCACTGGACATTGCAAATCATGGATACTCAAAAATATACAATTGCTTTAAAAAAAGAGGTAAGTTATGCTACCAATGAACAGACAGGAGGCAAGAAATTCTCAAACACTTGACAAGGAGAGACTGTTTCAAACATTCACAAAGATTCCTATCTTGAGCCTCATGTCCTAAATGGACTTTGGATTAGATTCACTGGTTTTGTTTATTTTCATTTCTGCTCATCTCAAGTCAGAGGTAAGTTGACACTGGCAAATGAATAATCATATGTACATTTCCAGTGGGAAGCATAACACCTGTATATCCAAAGTTATATTCACCTCTCTTCAAATTGGAAGATAGTCATCAAGGCCATAATATAAATAGCAACTTCCCAAACAGGACTGTGTGCACCTTTGGGAAGACCATGGAAGTCAGGAGCTGGCCAGACCTCAACCTCCCTTGCTAATCTGACGTAACAATCACATTTTAACCAAGCCAGATGCTGTATCTGAGCATATCCTTGTTTTTTATTATTTTATTTAATTCTACATAGAAGTTTGAATAAGATCTCATAATCTATATTACCATGTTTATATAAAAACTGAGGAGTTAAATAAAACCACTGATTTTGATTTGGCTCTGTACAATTTAATATGAAATCTCTTCTCAAAATAGAAAGCTCTTTTGGTATTTGATAAATACCAGACATAACAGTACACTGTTTAATTCACCCTTCTTTGAAAAGTAGCTCACTGAAGAGAGGACTGACCATTTAGAATCTTTCTTTTTTTTTCCTCTCTCTCTCTCTCCAGTGAATTGACTGTGTTGAGTTTGAACCAAAACTACCTACTATAGGCAAGTAACAGGGAAGTCTGCAAGTCTTCACTTTCTGACATCTTTTTGAGAGAAAAATATGATCCTGTCTTTCTGATTTTCTCCTTTTACATTACAATGTTATGGTAGTTTCTGCCCACTGAACTATGGGACCCTAACATTCCATTAGTAAAGGTATTTACTATAATATTTATAAGATTACCTTTATTGCCTACTTGTACAGAGAGTAGATTGGGGTATGTGGTTTCATCTCTTAAGCTTATTAAATGATAATGTAGATATCGGTCATGCTTCAAATAAAATATGACTGGGAGGTTAAAGTATATTTAGCCTGGGGTTAACCTGTAAGACAATCTCAATCATGTTTTTCAAAAGCTACTCTTACCTGTGTATTCAATAAATAAAAATAACATTATCTCTGAGCTTGTCTGGTGACGTGGTGATATGTTTGTGCAGAGAAATTGATGTTATACTTGGTAAAAATGTTAGTTTCCCTTGAAATTACTTATCTTAATGATTCTATATTATTTCATCTCTCGACTGTATAACCATCTCATTTTCTTGAAGTTAACCTTTAACTTGCTTTTTATTTTTAACAAAATATTTTAATAAAATATTTTAATAAATTGGCTTTTATAAGCCTTTTATTCATAAAACAATTTCTGAAAATTGTATATGAGAATGTTGTAAAAAATTTTTGGCAGTGCATATTAAGTGAGTAAGTCTTGCTCAAGATATCTATGGTATAACCTGTGTTAGTCAGCTCAGGGTGCCATAACTACATACCATAGACTGGATGATTTAAACAACAGTAGTTTATTTCTCACAGTTCTAGAGGCTGGAGGTGCAAATTCAGGGTGCCAGCCTGAACTGTTTCTGATTGTTTCTGATAAGGACTTTCTTCCTGGCTTGCAGATGGCCACCTTATCACTATGTGCTCACATAGCCTTTCACTAGTATATATACATGGACAGAGAATGAGAGAGAGAGAGAGAGGTCTCTTCTTTTCTTAAAAAGCCACCAATCCTACTGAATTAGGATCCTACCCTTAGGATTTCACTTAACTTTACCTACTAAAAGCACTATGTCCAAATATAATCACATTGAGGTTAAGGCTTCAGCATATGAATTGGAAGGGGACACAATTCAGTCCATAGCATTCTGATTTCTATACATTTCTCATTTGTACTCTACTGATGACAAGGGTTTTCATAATTGATTGTTTAATTATTAGATCATTTGTGTGTTTATCAAACACGTGTAGACAACTTCTTATATATCAGGCAATATACTAGTACTGAAGTCACGAAGATTAAAAAGCATTATTCTTGTCCACTATGAGTCCAAGTGTAGTAGGGAAATCAATCAGGTACGAAGAATTAATATACAGTATGGTTAATTGCTATAATCTGGAGACTTGAACGGTAGAATTCAGATAAATTAAAAAATGAAAGAAGGGAAACAAGTTGTAAATCCATAAAGATGTTGAAGGCTTGAATAATACTGTCAACCAACTTGAGATAATTGACATTTATAGAATACTCCAACCAACAATAGCAGAATATTCATTCTTTATAAGCTCAAATGTAGCATTCACTAAGCTATATTTATGCTGGTATAAAAAGCAAGTCTGAATGAATTTAAAAGGATCAGAAGTCATAAAGAGTATTTCTGTGACAAAACAGAACTAAATTAGAAGGCTATACCAGAAAAATACCTGAAAAACCTCCAAATATAAGGAAGAAATAATAACAGATTATATTAAAAGTAATTGGGGAGGGGGCTGGCATGTAAAATGTAAGGTGGGTGAGTATTATTATTTTCACTGCTTTATTAGGAAATAATTTTCATACCATAAAAATATACCCATTTTAAACATATAGTTTGGTAAGTTTAGGCAAATGAACAGGGTGATGAAATTGCCATCACATCAAGATATGGGACATTTCTGTCATCTGAAAAATCCATCCTGGGTCACTTTGAAGTTGATCACAACCCCATTCCCAGCCCTGGGCACCCACGGACCTGCATTCTGTTCCTGCAGTTTTGCCTTTTCGAGGATTTCTTATAAATGGAATCATTAAGTATGTAGTCTTTGTGGCTGGCTTTTTGTACTTAGCATAATGTTGTAGATTTTTATCCATGTTCTATATATTCATATTTCCCCCTCTTTATTCCTGAACAATGTTCATTTTTAAAGACCTATACAATTTATTTTGCTTGTTAGACATTTGAGTTGATTCTAGTTTGGGGGTCTTATGAATAAAACTCCAGCATACATTTGTTTACAAGTCTTTGTGTGGGTATAAGTTTTCATGTCTTTTGAATGCATTGCTAGGCCCAGTGGTAAGTGTAAATTTCTCAGTCTCTTTTCCAGCCTTGAATTCTACCCTTGGACCCTGAGTGGGCTGGGGAATGCATTCGGTCAAAAGTGAGAATACTCAGAAATCTCACCAGGAGTTGGTTTCTGTTTCAAAGGTAGATCCCCTTTTAGTTTCTGTCCGCTTTTTAACAGAGTTCAGGGAGCTCCCATGCTCATGGGTAGTTTATAGACAGTGAAGATTTTGAGCAGTATTTATAGTTAGATGTTTAAATGTCAGTTCTTCTGCAGTTATTTTGCTTACAGGGTTTCCCCCTTAAATATCCAGCTGGTCTGCTGCCTTTTACTTTATTATCTGCCACCTTGAGCTGCTAAGGCTGTAGTTCTTCACCTGGTTTGAGGACTCGGGGTAGCTTGTGAAATACTCAAGACAAGAAAACCACAGACTCACAGTTCTTACCCAATACAACAGTCATCGTTGAAAGTAAGCTATTCCTGACTTGTTAATTTTAGCCATTCTGAGTGGTGTGAGGTGGTATCTCATTGAGGTTTTGATTTGAATTTCCCTGATGCTGAGCAATATTGAGCACTTTTTCATGTTTCTGCTGGCCATTTGGTTGTCTTCTTTGGAAAAATGTCTGTTCATGTCTTCTGTGTACTGAATGGAGCACTGGGTGTTACATGCAAACAATGAATCATGGAACACCACATCAAAAACTAATGATGTAATGTATGGTGATTAACATAACATAATAAAAAAAGAAAAAATAAAGAAAATGGAAAAAAAAGAAAGTAAGCTATTCCTAAGATTTTGCATGACTTCATAATTTCCAGTGACTTCAAATAGTTTTTTTTTATAATTTTGTTCAGATTTTATAGTTTTTATCTGTAGGAAGGATTTCCCATCATTAGCAGAAAGGTTTAATTTTTTTTTAATTTATAGTACTTGGGGCACCTGGGTGGTTCAGTCGGTTAAGCGTCTGCCTTCGGCTCAGGTCATGATCTCAGGGTCCTGGGATCGAGCCCCACATTGGGCTCCTTGCTCAGTGGGGAGCCTGCTTCTCCCTCTCCCTCTGCCCTTCCTTCCTGCTCGTGCTTTCCCTCTCTCAAATAAATAAAATCTTAAAAAATAAAATAAAATTTATAGTACTTAACAAAGAAATGTCTAGAAAATATTCACCAAATAGTAAGTAGTAGTTATTTTATATTGGGGGAATTTCAGATAATTCAGATAATTTTTCTTTTTTATACTTTTCTACATTTTTTGATCTTTCAATTATACTGTCATAATCAGGAAGAAAAAGAACATTCCATTTTATTGCTTTCATTTTGTAATAGTCTGCAAGAACAAGAACACTGGAAGTTGGAGCTGAGATGTAATTTTCGAGACTGTTTAAGTGCTTTAACAAACAGGAGAGAATTATTTTGTAATTAGTATAGTTTTATGTCTAATGCAAAACCTCCTGTTAAGGTGGTACTTGAAAAGATTTGTTGGGCTTTCACTCCTAAGTAGTTTAAAAATTTGTCTTATTTATGCTATTAATTTGTATTAGTATAACACACTTTTTAATAATAGAAAATAATGTGGGTTCATGTTGTCTGATTAATTTTAGTTATTAATATAATTCAATAGCTTTTGTAAAGGACACAGTATTATTTCTATGGGAGCATCTTCTGACCTGAGGAAAAATACAAGGAGATTATAATAGCTATTACTCATTGAGAATTGACCAAATACCAGTCATTGCTCTAAATACTTTACACATTTTTAAACCATTTAATTTTCTTAACACCCTTATCAAGTGGGTTCAAATATGATTCTCTTTTTATAGATTAGGAAACAGATTTGGGAAGATTGAGTATTGCTCGGGACGCCTGGGTGGCTCAGTCCGGTTGAACATCTGCCTTCTGCTCGGGTGGTGATCCTGGGGTCCTGGGATCGAGTTCCATGTAGGGCTCCTTGCTTGGTGTGGAGCCTGCTTCTCCCTCTCCCTCCCTCTGCTTGTGCTCTCTCTGTCAAATAAATTAAATTAAAAAAAAAAAGTCCTCCTTTAAAAAAAAAAAAGATTGAGTATTGCTCTAGGGTCACTAACTTGATACATGGCAGAGCGACAGTTCCCTAGATTTGAACCCAGGCAGACCGGCTCTGTGTCCACCATCTTTACACTACACCCCGCATACTATGGAAAAATGTGGATTTGGGGATGGGGAATGGGATCTCATGGTCCTTCTCTCTCAAAATTAAATGGGAGAAAATATTGCCAAAGGAAGGTAGAGATTTCCTTCTTCAGAGCTCTCGGAAGGCTACATTGGGCTAACATTTTCCCAGGATGCTTTAGATATGGTCCAAATTAAAGGCAAGATGATTTTGAAAATGTCTTCCAGATCTATGTAATTCAGTATCTTAGTTCACAGCTATTCTGGCCTAAGTAAAAATTTAGAAGTAAATATTTTCTCACACCCTGCACCCCAGAAGGTACTTTTTTTTTTAACCTTGGCCCTCAATTCTCCCTTAATTTAGATTTCTAAAAAGTTATGTCTTAAGGTCAGTTCGGTGGAAAGAGCACAGTCGTAGTATGTAGCAGTGTACAGAAGCCTCTCGTTTTTCTCCATTAACCATTCTTTTCTCTCTTACTAATAAAACCTTTTGAGTTCTAACCACATAAATGACTGCCTGGCCAAATTACATTTTCTTACTTCCCTTTTAGGTAGGTGTGTCAGTATGACTAACTTCTGACCAAAATAGTGTAAATGTAAATGAAATAGTCAATCAAAGTCACATCTTTCAAAAGAAAAGTGCTTATTTTCCCCTCCTCCCTTTTTCCCCTGTTCTGCAAGCTGGAAAAATGGATGTAAGGGGTTCAATTGCCTTGGATCTGAGATCAAAACCATATATTGAGAATGGCAGGGTCAACCTATCTGCCCTGGATCACTTTCTGTACAGTTAAATGAGAAAAAAAAAATGTTCTTCTATGTTATTTAAATGATGTATTTTAAATCTATATTATTTCAATCATGTATTTTGTTGTCTCTTTGTTACAAAAGTGTAGCCAGTATCCTAATGTAAAAATTAGTATCTGAAAGTGGGGCATCATCCCAATAAAACCCAAAATATGTGGTACTGGCTTTGCCAGTGGGTGGTGGGAGGCAAGAGGACATAAACAGTAATTCAGAAAGCTGGTGGCTCTTGTCATACTGGGGCAAAACATTGAGTAAACAGTTACCTGTGATAATTTTAGAGGTAGGCCACACCTTTACTAGAACTGCAGCTCCAGTGTCAGTGGCTAGAAAAAGTAAAAGTGTTGGTGTACTTTAGCAGATGATTTCTGCTTTTAGTAACTAGGAGAGAAATGGATTCAGTCAATTAACCAATTGGCAAACAAAAATTGAAAGTAACAAAACCATTCTAATGGAATACTCTCTGCCCTTTTAATTAAAATAAGCACTGATCTTAAAGTATAAAGATATGATATTTTTTCACAGGAAGGTGTTTTTGGCTGTGAAACCAGTGTCAGTGTCAGTAAAGAGGCCACAGTAATGATCTCCTGAAGTCAAGATTGTATCTGGATTAGAAATAGAGAGGCCATCTCAAGTTGAGAGAACAGACTGATTGGAAGTTTCATTTTTGTTCACTCTTCCACCTGCCAGCTCTTTGGGTAATTTAATTGTCAAAGGGTGAATTTATTGGAAAGAAAAGGGTGAAATATCAAACTGATTTAAAAAAGAGAAATGTTAGTGTCTGTGTATGACAAATCAGTGTTAAAACACTAAGACTGTAACCAAAACAAATATATTACCAAAAAAAAATTATTCAAAGGGTGTCTGGGTGGCTCAGTTGGTTAAGCATCCAACTCTTGATTTCGGCTCAGGTCATGATCTCAGGGTCATGGGATCGAGCCCCATGTTGGGCTCTGCGCTGGGCATGGAGCCTGTTTACGATTCTTTCTCTCCCTCTCCCTCTGCCCCTCCCCGTGTGCTCTCTCTCTCTCTCTCTCTCTCAAAAAAATAAAATCAATCTAAATCAACTATGAGTTCAGTAATTTGAACCTTAGAAGATTAGAAAAGCCAAATACGTCTGAACCCCAAACAGCAGAAGAGAGGATGGTTGCTGGGAGCCTTTCTAGAAATTGCCATTATTAAATGTTCTTTGTCAGAAAATTGGAGCAGATGGCGTCCAAGGGCAGTTTAAAGATACTGTCCTCCCTTCCAAACTTCTGTTTCAGATGGCCTCAAAGTAAATTGAGTACCCCATTAAATTGAGGTAGGTGAGAGAGAGTAGTCTGAGCCCAGAAACTAGTATATAAATGAAAGCCTAAAGACGTAAAAGCTACAACCAGAGAAGATAAGATTCATTTTGGTTACTTCAAATGGAAGTGACCAGAATCAAAGTAATGAAAAGAAATCATTGCTAACTGCAAGTCTGGCCTACAGAAATCTGGTCTATGGTTGCTGAACCTCAAAAACAACCTCAGTTTCCCAGAGTCTGCACTGCAGTATAAGGCTACAAGGACATATTCCTCAGCCCTGCTTTCATTGGAGACCACAGAAAAAAACCACAAGAAGACAAAGGAAGGGACTACAGAGGACAATGGACAAAGGAATTATTTCTAGAACCCATGGCAAACTGAGTTAACCAAGGAATTTACACAGCATGAAGTCTTCTAAATTCATGATCAGTGGGATTTGTGACTTGTTTTTCCTTCTTGTTTTGAATTTGAGTATTTGTTGTAGTTAGATTGTTTCTACCCCACCATTGTACATCAAGTACATATGTGGAGGGCATGTGTCTTTTAGTTTTTAAGTCACGGGATCACAGGTGGCCACTTCTTGTGCTAGAAAGCACTGTGCTCCATCCAGATATATGGACTTCTTGTTGGCTATAACTCTGGATTCTCTCCCTTGGAGAAAGCATGAGAATGTTTATATGCACAATAAAGATGTGTATTGACGTGTGCGTGGCCAGACATGACACCACGGAAGTGACTGCTAGCTGCCCTCATTATGCTTTCCACCCTCCTCCTTTATTAGTAGAATGTTTACTGACAAAATGTGAATGATCAGGTAGAGGCTGCATTTCCCAGCCATCCTTGAAAGTAGGTGAGAGCATGTGGCTAAGATCAGGCCAATGGAGTGTGAGTAGATATAATAAATGCAACTTCTAGTCACGGCTGTTAGATGAAAGTTGCTTGCTTTTCCCTTTCTCAGCTCTGCAGGTCTGCTGTATGTGACATGAAGTCACGTGGATTTTGAACAAGTAAGGCTTTGTCACAAGTGAAGCTCTCCTATAGCATCTTAGCCTTTACCTGAAACATTGGTTACTTCTGCCCACAGTTCATTTTTAACTGGCCACATGACTTGTAGGCAAACCTTACTGAGCCTGAGTGTCTTCATCTCCAAAAGGAAGTACCTTCTCTTTCCATTCTGATTGTGTATGTGACTCCTATGTGAAAAATATATCCTAAGAATTCTGAAAGCATTTTACCATATACAAATTTAACATCATTTTTAATGAGATACAGTTTAACCACTTTAAAAATGATATAGAAACACAAATTAGGACAACTGATATTCCTCACATTAAACTGTTCTTTTCCTGAGAAACAATCATACAATTTTTGGTGTCATTTCTTATGAATTATTCAAAAGAAATATAACTAATATATAACAAGACGTTCATAAAAGTTGCTCATTTCTTTTTAACAGAAAAAATATAAAAGCTCCATAATAGAAGAGTAATTAAGCAAACAATGATAAGTCATCTTTATAAAATAGAATACAGTCAAGTGGTGTTGGATATATTACTTTTGCCTTCCAGATCCTCCTTGCTCTGTGCCTCCTTGCTACTTTGCCTTCCAGATCCTCAAACAGCTGACCTGTTTGAACTTTTTCAGCAGGTGTCCTTTTCCTCTGGTCGTGGCGATGAGAAATACTGGCAGGGGATCAGAGGGGAGGAGAGGAGTGGGGCCGGGGATAGCTTTCTCCAGATTCCCTCTTTGCAGCATCACTGCAAGCTGTCTGGTACTCTCCGCCCAAAATGAGGACTCCTGTCATCCAGACCTCTGCACAGTGCACTTTTCACCTGCAGGTTGAGTAATTGTTCTTAACCCTTGTCTCTTCAGTCCTTGGGTTGGGAGCAGCCACCTGGTTACTAGCCCTGGGGTGCTATACTCCGCTACCTCCAGCCCATGTCTTTATAAATTGTCCCTTTATTGAACTATCCCTAGATGACCTAATTTGAGTGTGCCCTCTATTTTCTTCTGGGACCGTGGCTGGTATACAAGTAAAAAATGGAATTTTCTATACTATGACCATTATATAAAATACAATACATAAGACTGAAGATAAAAAAGAAAGACAGAAAGCAATGGAATACTATGTTTTGATGATAAGATTAAAGGTGAACATATTTTCTTTCTTAATTACATTTCCTATTAGGTTAGAGTTATTTTATTAGTTAAAAAATGTAAAATTGTTGCTAGGATATTTTGTCAGGTGGATTTTCTTAGCTTTGCTTTACTACCTAGATAAGAATGAATCATTAACATATTGAATTTATGTAAATCACCCTAATCATCTGCTTTCTCTTTTTCTGTTTCTATGCCACAGAGACTTGCTAGAGAAAGTTTTGGAAGCAGGCTGACATGATTGTAGTCAGAGTTTTTCACTTTGAGCAAAGGGAGCAGATTCTGGCTGATTTCACCAGAGACGTTTATTAGGTATATATCAGGAGCATACACATTTGTTGGGAAAAGAACAAAGCTCAGGACTAAGCTTCCAGGAGCATGCTCCAAATTGCAGAATGTCCTAATAGGTCTTTTAATATGTCCTAATGTCCATAACTGTCACTAAAGCTAGATCTTCCAGCTTACTTTGATGCCCAGGTATTTAACTTTGCTACAAACTCAACAATTGCCTGAACCTTGCTGTGTGGTCTGCCCCACGGCCACCACTGCCTGATAAAGCCAAATGGCTCTGCCACCATTCTCACTGCAAAGTGGACTCTGGATGCACTCCAGCCTCACATTGGCTCTCTCTTCACCCAAAGTCAGTCACTCCTGCTCATACAGTTGGTGGAGCCTTGTGATGCGCTTGCATTTTAGCCGTGGAGGGCAATGGGAAATTGAATTTCAACTTCTTTGTTGAGGAAATAGTAAATAGGTGGGCCTTCAATATGGAAGGTGCATTAGTTTACTCAGCTGCCAGTACCACAGACTGGGTGGCTTACACAATAAAAGTTAATCCTACAGTTCTGGGGGCCGTAAGTCCCAAATCAAGGTGTTAGCAGGCTCAGTTTCTTCTGGGGACTTCTCCTTGGCTTACAGATGACTATCTTCTCTCTCTGTCTTCACATGTTCTTTCCTCTGTGAGTGTCTGTGTCCTAATCTCTTCTTATAAGGATACCAGTCATATTAGATTAGGGCCCACTCCAGGAACCTCATTTTAACCTAATGACCTTTTTAAAGACCCTCCCTCCAAATACAGCCATCCTCTGAGGTATTGGGGGTTAGGATATCAATATGAGAATTTGGGGCTGACATAATTCAGCCCGTAACATAAGGGTATTTGAAAATCATGACAACTAAATGCAATTTATGATTCCAGATTAGACTTTGGATGAGAGCGATATTGCTATGAAGGACGGAATTGGGACAATTAGAAATATTTTAAAATGGACTGTGTATTAGATAATTGTGTTTTATCAATGCTAAAGTTACCAAATTGGATCACTGTACTGTGGTCATATAAGAGAAGACCTTGGCTTTTGGGAGATGAATACTTAAATATTTAGCAGTAAATTGTCATGAGATTGCCTTGCAAATATTTCAGAGGCAAAGAGAAAATATACTAGATAATGTTGTCCTATTGTAATTTAACTAAAGGCTCACATTTTTTTTTCAAAACAAAGTTTTTTAAAAAGGTACTTCCTAACATCAACATATACTGTTCTTCCATGCTTAAATGTCTGAAATAAACAATTCCTGCTAAATACAATGCAACTGTCACTCTTCTAAGTAGATACTGGGATAATTAGAGTTTTATTCAGTGATAGAGAAATTCCAGGTGATGACAAGGTCCATGGAGATAGATGATAGAATTCCAGTGAGGGTGCAGGTCATTATTGTTGAGCAAATCACCAAAGTGTGAGGCTGAGGTATTAAAATGTTTTTTAGATAAGATGTAGGAGGTACTTTACAGGATAACAGGATGCATTTTGTTGGCTGGCAGATAGTAAGACAGGCTTCAAAATACTGGAGGAATGTGAAGAAGTGACCTGGAAGTTAGTTGAATTGAATGGTGGAAAAAAAAATGTATAGGAGGGTGAACTAGTTATATGTCACATATGTCAAAAGAAAGATGTAAAAATGCAGGGGAAATGCCAACAACATTATGCTTTGTAATATGTTGGACATGAGAGAAGCAGGTGGGGTCCCCATTTTGAGAGCACGCAAGAGAGGCAGTGGAAAGATCAAGTTTCAGCTCAAGAAAAGAAAGAGGGAGAGGTGGACGTGTTACTTGAACTTGAGAGCTGTAGGAGAACTTGTTACTGATGGGTCAGAGATTATAAAAAACACTGAATACTGTTAAATAGAAATATGTATACAAAGTGTCCTCTTACCATTAATTTTTTTTACAGTTGCCCAATGAGGTATTCTAACTTTCTTTTCATCCTTAAAGAAGCTTATCTTTGAGACAGTGTTATTGTGTGATTGTTCTCCAAAACAATCAGGGAAATATTGGAATTTTCTTTTCATGGTTGTTAGATAATATGTCTCAAAATTGTAACTTTTAAGGGTTTATCTCTTTATGAGAATTAGAACATTCTCATTTTAATTAATTTATTAAAAAATTGATGGAAAAAGAACAAAACACAGCACAGCATAAACTTGAAAAATATTCATAAATTCATTGGCAGATTATTTTGACATCAGCAAAGAAGAGATCATAGAAGAGGATTTTAAGGAAAAGCTAATGTGACCTTAAAGGAATTTGCACTCTGGTCTCTACACATGTGCAGTTATCAGAGTTCCCTTACTCCAAGTGTTTATTCACATCTGTCAGCTAAATCATAGATCCAAATGCAAAACGTAACACTCAGGAACATTATGTGGATTTGTGACACTCCCTGGAGGAGTTTGGGTCCATAAAGCAATGAATGGATTATAAGAAGACATAAATATGGTATTTTCATCTATGACAGATGCAATCTTACTCCAATGTTATTTATATTATATAAAGGAAAACTGAACCTATTTTCCTCAGTCGAACTGAAAGGAGGCACCCTTAGGGATGAATAAATGAATAGCTTGCTATTAATTTCCAATTCCTATGAATACATCTTTGAAAACGTCATGTTTTAGAGATTTTTTTAGATGGCTGATGTTTGTTTATTTATTTATTTTATGTATGTGAGAGAGAAAAAAATGGAACCAAAAGGAAAATGTGAGATTGAATTGTGATGGTAGCTGAATAATAAATTTTTCATTTTTGCCGTTATCCCAAATCATGCAAAATTATCTAACTTTAGATTTTAATAACCCGGTGAACATTCAGACCAGGTTCTATGAAACCTGCTTTGAGTCTTTAACATTCTCTGAATCCTCGTCCTTAATTCATGTTAGGGAGGTGGGATCCATGGTGTTCTGGAAAGAGCCCAGGTCTTGAATTTAGAGGAGCAATATTCTGGTATTAACTCCACCTGGCCTCTATACGCTTGCAGACCTAGGATGGAATGAGGAGATGCCGTAAGCTTCTCTGACTTCTGAGTCTGGTAATTTGATTTAATCAAGATGTCCCACGTCTTTTTTAGCATGTCAGTCCTCCGAAAATTTTGGAAAACAGTCATCAGTAAAGCAGTAGGGGCTTAGTCATTGTATAAATGCTATTTTCACAATATTTAAAACTTGGGCCAGATATTGAAGAAATTGTTATGGATCAGTTTTCTGTATTAAAGCTGTTTTCTTGTTCAAAATAGAAAAGAAGGGCTGGATACATAATTCATAACTGTTACTTAAGATAAGTACAGCTCAGATTAGAACTTTAGCTTTATATCTCACCCAGAGATGGATAAGAATATGCTCTTTCATTATTACAGTTGTGGATGGCAAAATGCTAATCAGGTGGAATTAGAGAACAATTTAATATTCCTATTTCAAAGAAAATCGGAATCAATCAGAATCATGGTGTTTTGTGATGTGAAATTGTTTGGTTTCAAAATAATTCTCTGGTGACAGGTGGCAGTCATACTCTGATTCCCTGAAACCTTGGTAAAATTGTTAAAAGGTATTTCATTAAATCAGGATTACAAAATTAAAGATACTCCCATTCCTTTAATCTCCAACTCCCCCACCCTCACTTAAAAGCTCTGTTCTGAAGAAAACTACCAGGATTTGTCCACCCAGGGGAAACAGAATCCTCAATTAAATTCAATTCAGCAAAGTTATTGGATCTCTTTCAGATTGTTGGAGTAATATCCTTAAATAATGTCTTCTATCCTGTTGAGGCAATAAAACATAACACATGCAAATAGGATGGGTTTTGCAAATAAAGTCAGTAGAACTAATTTGAAATTGATATTAAAAATTGAGCCAATTTTCAAAAATAAATTTCCCATGGTCAGTTTTGATTGGTGATGTTAGCCAATGAAGTGGCCAGTGTGAAATGTTCTCTTGCTGTTGTTATCACTGCAAAATGTTGGAAACAGCATTGGACTATTAAAACTTTTGGAATGCTGGAGTTCACATACTTTCATGAATTATTAGTTGTGTTTATCTCTGAGTTTATCTGATAAACACAAAGTAGTTCTATAAGTAAAATAAATGACTGGCTTTAACATTAGTCCCAGGTTTCTGTTTTACATAAACACTAAATTATTGGTTATTTTGTATATCTTTAATATGATTTTAAGCTTTGTTTACCACTATTTGTACCAATTCTGATTTTAATTAACAAAGAAAATTTTAAGTTCTAGAATTCTGGGTGGTCTACTGTTTTGCTTATCTTCATATAAAATCTTCTATGCCCTTTCAATTATATGTCAATTTTAAAATATTCTTCTGAATCTAATAAAATTTTTAGGGAAAAAATGCAGTCCAAGACTGATAAATGTTTTAATTTATTGGCTAGAACTGATTAAGATATCATGAGTTTATTTGGATGGATAGTGTGGCATAATAGAGGAACAGTAGCTTATTACTATATCAGAACTTCAATATTATCTTCTGTAAAATATGGTCAAGGGTCTCCTAAGGACCTTCCTAAGGACAGGGAGTACTCTGTAAGTTGTAGAAAGTACCACCCACTGAAAATGTTTTTTTTTTCTTTTTAAGATTATTTCTGATTTTTTCCTATTATTTTATAATTTGTACATTATCCTGAATTATTTTTGAGTATCTACTGGGGTTTTAAGTAAGTTGGCATCTGGCTCTTCCATATTATCCTACCTTTATTTTCTTCTCTGCTTTTTCTTACTTATTTAAAATCAGAGCAAATAAACAGTGAGCTTTCCTGTCTTACTGTATTTTAATGCCATCAGAGTTTTAACTATTATTGAATCATACCAAACTTCACTTTAGAGAGCCCTCTTGTTGCCCCTCTTTTTAATATTCTATTGTATTATCATATATTTCTGGATAATTTTGAAATAAATAATTTGTCAGCAATTAAACCTATCATACATGTTGAGAAAATTGGTATGTTTATCTTACTATTTCTACTTCAGTAATATGGAATACCTCTTCATTGCTTTTTGGCATTTTTATATTTTTTAACTGACCTCTTTGATTTTCTTAAATCTCACACACACACACACACACACACACACACCCCTCATAACTCTCAAATTAAGGAGCATCCTTAAATGCTTTTAGTTTTGTTTACTGCTCTTCTTACCTTTCACTAAGAATGGTTGGCATAGTGGAATGCTTTAGATTGAAATGTATGTGTGAAAGTGTGTGTGTGGGGGGGAACCTGGGTGGCTCAGTTGGTTAAGCGACTGCCTTCGGCTCAGGTCATGATCCTGGAGTCCTGGGATCGAGTCCCACATCGGGCTCCCTGCTCAGCAGGGAGTCTGCTTCTCCTTCTGACCCTCCCCCCTCTCGTGCTCTCTCTCTCTCATTCTCTCTCTCAAATAAATAAAATGTTAAAAAAAAGTGTGTGTGTGTGTGTAAATGATAGTTTGCAAATCATGAAGTCTTATAATTTTTCATAAGTGTGTAAGGTAGTTCACAGCTTCACAATTTCCCAAAAGACATAGATTTCTCAAAGACATAGACTTCTTTAGGGTAAAGCTTAGTAGCTCTACAGAGCTGATAATAGCTGCTGCTCCCATTTGTAGCGTTCTGTAAGATCCATGAAAACTGAAAATAGGCATAAAATGTCTTTGGGGGGCCAAGAGAAAAACACACTGAGAGAAAACGGAAGTATCAGAGCGGCATGAACTTTCTAGAAAATGGCAGGCCACTTAGGTGAGAGTAAAACTTTGAAAGACATATGAACTGTTCTCGTAGGACAGGAGATATCTGAGAGAATGAAGGGGGTTTCCTCTCAATAAGTCTGTGAACTTCTCTCTTATTTCTCGTCGATCTTATCTGTATGTTCCCACTCTATTCCCTCTGTCTGAAGGCCTCACTTCTACATAATATGAAAAGTACGTGTTCCTGCCATTCACCTTCTTTACTCTGGCCCTTGGCGTCCGCAGTGGGTTTAAGGACTCACCCTGCTGATGCCCTCAGTGAATGGGGAAGCCTGTCGCTGCAGTGCTGGGGTCCTCCCACAGCCCAGGAGACCTCACTAGCAAACCTGAAGATCCTTTAAATAGTGTCACGTTTTTCAAATTGTATCGCAGCTGCCTTGATATAGAAACAGAATAGTGTCAACAAGCCCTCACTTGTAGTGATAATGTGCAATAGTGTGTATGAGATTCAATTCTTAGCATTTGATCTTTTTTGAGAGGCACTTCTCCAACATCACAGGTTTCAATATTTCTATTGATTTTCATGTCTAGATTTATTGTGAACATATAACCTCCAGTTAGCCTAAAGCAGCCTTTCTGATTTCTTAAGCAAAACAACCAGTTAGGAAGACCTAACAACAGCACTCTAAATGTACGTGAGTGAGCTGTGAAAAAATAATTGTATTTATGGTAGGCATTTTATATTGGAAATTGTCAACAGTTCAGTTTTCGGAATATATTGTTATAATAAATGGCTTTGTCTGGGTCAGGCAAGCTTGTGTTAACTTGAAATTTCTTGAAGTGATCTGCAAATTATTTATATATGTATTTATTTATTGCACTCTATATAACAAAGAAAATCATTTTGGTAGCTGTATTGCTCATTCCCACAGTATAACTTTTCCAGGTGTTTGTGGTTAATATTTGTAATTAATTAAAATATTTAATTGCTATTTTTGAGATGCTTACAGTTAATATTTAACTCTAATTTATTTACTTCTACCTCAAACAGGAAAATTAACTGTGGAATTTAGAAGATTCCTTATTTCCCCTACAAAATTCACACTTAACTCTTTTGGGGGAAGTATTGGACATCTTATCTGAACTCTATGTTGTTACTGTTGGTCTCTTCCTTATAGAGTATTGACTTTATTATTTGAAAAATCC
The DNA here is from genome assembly GCF_009762305.2 of Zalophus californianus. Taxonomy (NCBI): domain Eukaryota; kingdom Metazoa; phylum Chordata; class Mammalia; order Carnivora; family Otariidae; genus Zalophus; species Zalophus californianus. The sequence continues at coordinate 72,265,493 of NC_045606.1, read as the reverse complement.
TTTCTCTTCGTTCTGCCTATTCCTGACTCTTGCTCAGGTCAGACCAAGTTCTCATTGGTATAATTACATATATCTAGAGCACCTGGCTCTGGACCAAGCACATAGTGGGTGCATAATAGTATTTTATTTTAAGGTAATCTTACTTGAAAAAAATTTTAAAAACTTTTAAATTATGTTCTATTTCTTTGTCATGGTCTCAAAACCAGAATATTTTGCAAAAACAGCATATATATTCCATAAACCTGAACTTTTTATTAAATAACTCGATATAAACTATTTTTAGTAGTTTTCAAATGAATAATTGAGTTTAGAGTAAGTAAATAATTCTATAGTCGGGTAGAAAGAGGGTTTATTTGTATATGTTGTGCTTTAAGTAGTTGAAGCATGAACCTATAGAATTTTCTAAATAAGAATATTTAGCCAAACAATCAATGTGGATGATTTAGTGCCTACCTTACAGGGTTTTGTATGTAAGGTGGGATAAGAAGAATGGCCCATGACTTTTGGGAACCAAGAAGCTAATAGTATGGATTATACAGAAAGACAAATAACTAAAAGTCTAGAAAATACATGGCAAACATAACGAAGTAAAAGCAAAGTGATCGGGGCGCCTGGGTGGCTCAGTCGTTAAGTGTCTGCCTTTGGCTCAGGTCATGATCCCAGGGTCCTGGAATCGAGCCCCGTGTCCAGCTCCCTGCTCTGCGGGGAGCCTGCTTCACCCTCTCCCATTGCCCCTGCTTGTGTTCCATCTCTCTGTGTCTCTCTCTGTCAAATAAATAAAATCTTTAAAAAAAAAAACAACAAAAAAAAGTGATCTAAGAATTTAGAGGAGATCAAAATACATCCATCTGCCAAGAAGAAAGGAAGCTTTTTAGAAGAGGAAACTACTGGGGTACATGGGTGGCTTGGTCAGTTAAGCATCTGACTCTCAGTCAGGTCTTCGTCTCAGGGTCAAGAGTTCAAGCCCTGAATTGGGCCTACTTAACAAAAAGACCAAGAGGAGGAAGCTACTAAATGTGATCTTACAGTTCAATAAACAGAGTGTATGATTATTTACCTCCTATTACAGACTGGAAGTTTTTGTCCCCCAAAGTTCATATGCTGAAATCAAATAATCCTCAGTCTGACGGTATTAGGAGGTGGGACCTTTGGGAGGTGATCAGGTCATGAGCGTGGAGCCCTCAATAAATAGGATTAGTAGCCTTATAAAAAGACTTCAGAGAGATCCTTTGCCCCTTGCACCACATGAGGACACAGAAGACCGCTGTCTATGAACCAGGAAACAGGCCTTTACCAGACACCAAGTCTGCAGAACTGTGAGAAAGAAGTATTTGTATAAACCACGCAGTCAGTAGTATTTTTGTTGTGGTAGCCCATACAGACTAAGATATCTACTAAGTTTTGAAAAGCAAAGCAATATTATCTCAAAAATTTAGCACATCTTACTCTGAGTTTAAATTTTCAGAAATTCAAAATAAGAGAGATATATCGGGTCATATTTTCAGTAAACATAACAACTAAATTATAAGCATCTATGTATATAAGAAGATTATACAAATTAGTAAGGAAATGATTGTTGCAATCTAAAAGGAAAAGTAACAAAAGATTTCCAACAACAAAAAATACAATTAATAAATAAACATGAAGAAAAAATATATACAATCATGTTAGTGAGCGAAGAAGCATAAATCCATGTGCAAGTTTAGCAGGTAGCTGCGTGGGCTACATCAATATATTTTAGATGTTAAGTTAAAGCAACAATCAGGTACCATTTCTTTGGTTATTTGAGTATTATAACATTCCTCCCTTATTAATAAGGAAATAAAAACCACACGTGTACATTCATAGAGGTCATGAGAGCCAGAGTTAACATTCATTTTTTTTCAGAGCTAACTTCAAATGCATTATTTATTATGTTATTTTTTTAAATTAAATAGAAGTAATAATACTGGGGCACCTGGGTGGCTCATATGGTTAAGCATCTGCCTTTGGCTCAGGTCATGATCCCAGGGTCCTGGGATCAAGTCCCACATCAGGCTCCCAGTTCAGCGGGAAGCCTGCTTCCCCCTCTCTCACTCCTCCTGCTTGTGTTGCCTCTCTCGCTGTGTCTCTCTCTGTCAAATAAATAAATAAAATCTTTTTTTAAAAAAGAAGTAATAATACTGACAGAAGTAACAAAATAAGCACGGTTATTTACTGTTGGTGGCAGGAAAGATTGGCTAAAATCTTAGAAAACAATTTGGTGGTATGAGGCAAAAGCCGGCACTGGGTGTTACATGAAAACAATGAATCGTGGATCACTACATCACTACAAAAACTAATGATGTATGCTGACTAACATAACATAATAAAATTAATTTAAAAAAAAAAAGCCAGCACATTTTTTTCTCATATACATTAGTCTCAGCAGTGAAATTTAACTTCAAGTAATGATCCAAGCACAGGAAATGTCGACAAAATTCTTTGTTATTGCACTATTTATAATTGCAAAGTATTTAAAACCTGAAGTCCAAAATTAAGGATAAAAGATGGGGAAAATGGAATCTGAATTTTGCATTTCGTGCGGAACTTCTGTCATCTCCCTCTTCGGGTGCACTCTCTACCTTCGTCCACGCATTCCTGTGCCCTCCTAGCTTGTGTCTTCCGCTTGAGTGGACTCTGTTACCCTCTGGCTTTTGGCTGTGTTCAGTCAATACAAAACATGCTCAAGAGACTAGGGGGAAAGAGGAGGGTGAAGTTGGAATATATCCCACAACTCCCTCCCTGTTGATATGAGTCCCTTCACCAAGTGTCCTAACTCCCGTTACCACTCTGTCCACGGAACAGTCTCTCTAGGCTCTTGACACTGCTCACTGCCTTTTCTCTAAAATCCTCATTAGTAAAGGCTCCCAAAGTTGCCAGCCCCAGGTAGATATTACAGCATCTCTTGTTTCCTAAACACCGACCTCTTTGACTCTTCTCAAATTACCGATTTAAGGGTACCATATTTCATACCAGGATTCTAACTGAGATTCTTCTGAATTTTAAAAATTTTAATTTCTTAATGGTGCATTTTTTTCAATGTTGATAATATAGGTAAAAGGCAAAAGAGCAAATTTTAAAAAATTCAACTTCATTGCCTTATTACCACCAAGTAAGTTTTTACTTACTTTTTCAAGAAACATTTCATGTTTGCCTACTCTATGCCAGGTATTGTCTTAGACACTTGAATTATAAGATGTCTCACGAAACTATAGTATATGAAACATTATCACTGGTGATAAGTCTACCTGTTTATGCTGTAACTGTGATTAGTAATGATACTGTCAACCTATTTTCCAAATGTTATTTGCCAAGGATGGGATATTTTTGTTCTTTGAGATTTTAATAATCTATTTATTATTGCTTGGAGTTACTGTATAACTTTGTAGTATGTTATGTTAGTAAATTTGGTTTTACACATTAGTAAAAATATAAAAGTCTATATGAGTCTTCAAAAAAAGTAATGAAAAATGCAAGAACACACTTGAATCATGATGAACTTTCCAGTAATGCATTAGGATTTATCGCACAAATGGAGCTTCAAATTTGAGTTCAGCTTTCAAGGACGCATCAAACTGCTTAAAGAGATTTTCAGGGTTTTGTTTTGTTTTTGTTTTTCCATTGAGGAGCTATATAAAAAACATATATTTTGACAGAATTTGCCTCTGTGGGTGATAGGCCATAATACATGTGAATAGATCAGTTTACTATTGTGGCTCACTTTGACTCTGGGGTCAGATTATCACCATTCAAACTCCCACATGTAATAGTTGTGTGGCCTTTTGCAAAGTTATATTAGTATTTATCTTGTGAGGCTATTTTGAAGGTTAAATGGGATAATAATACCTGTGAAACTATCAAAACAATATTGGAATATAATAATCACCACTAAATGTTAGCTGTTTTTCCCTTAGTGCCACCATAATTGTGGAAGTAGAAGCATCAGATATGTCTAAACAGTGTCACAATGTCAAAGCCACCACCATCTTGGACAAAAGGTTATCTTAAGTGTGCTCTGTATCCTGGGAATACAGTCTTGTATTGGCAGCTGTTCTCCTCCTTTGGTTTTTCCTTTAGATGGGCAGATAGGTGTTTCACAGTGTTTAGATTTAATAAAAATGTCCTTCCTTCCTCCCTTCCTCCTCCCTCCCTCCCTCGCTCTCTTTCTTTTCTTTTCTTCTCTTTCCTTTTTCTTTCTCTCTCTCTTTTCTTTCTTTTTCTTTCTTTCTTTCTTTCTTTCTTTCTTTCTTTCTTTCTTTCTTTCTTTCTTTCTTTCTTTCTTTCTTCTTTCTTTCTTTCTTCTTTCTTTCTTTCTTTCTTTCTTTCTTTCTTTCTTTCTTTCTTTCTTTCTTTCTTTCTTTTTCTTTCTTTTTCTTTCTTTCTTTCTTTCTGTCTGTCTTCAGCCTGCTTCCTAATTGCCACTGGTCCAGTTAGCCTAGTATATATGTGTTTTGTATGTGTGTATAAATTTGGAGATGTATAGAAAAACAAGTAGATGCACTGAAAAGATTAACGAGACATATCAACACAAACTAGTAATAGAGATGTGTGTTGTTTGTGCAGAATGCTACAGCTATATGTTAAATATATTATAAGTTTATATTACCGTAATAATGCATTTCTCCCTAGCTATTAATCTGCGCTACAGAATATCACATGTATATTTAATTTTCCTTCAAAGGGATCTAAGCTTATTTACATGTTCTATACATAGCGTAGTTTTAAGGACATTTTAATATGGGCCACTAATTTTATACTGTCAGAATGTTTTAATGTAATTACAAAAGAATGTAGCTACAATCTAAGCTTATTTAATCTACGTTCTCTGTTTGACCTTTCCTGTAGGAACATATGAAATAAATCCATACCATTCTACAAAATTCCCAGTGCGAGGAAAAGAGCAAAAATAACAAAAATTTCAGCACAAATTATTTTGTGTAGCAACAACTTGCAGTCCAAATCATATGGCAGTAAAAAAAGAGATGATAACAAAGCTAAACAAACAGCTTTCTTGTTGCTCACTTTCTTAATCCCTTTAAAATAAAACAAATAAGGAATTTCAATGAAACAAATTATTTCCAAGCAGCACAGTACCTTCTGTACGATGACTGTATTTACTTTCAAGAAATAATGCTTAGAGATAGTATGTACAAAAGTTGACATAATTATTTTCTTTATTTGACTATAGTGTCTGGATCATAGTCAAAGGACAAAGTGCAATTGGTTTGTTTTTCAAGTTATTTCTTACTTCAGTTGCATGTTGGAAAGATCATAGTGTTACTGTTTTAATTTTGATTGTTAACATAAAATTGGAATCCAAAGTAAAAGAAAATTGTGAAAATTAACTTGTTACAAGTATAAGAGAACAAAGCATGGGCATTATGATAATGTAATCATTGAGAATCTGTGAAGTAAAATGTATTTTTAAAGACACAAAGTTAATGCTTTCCTTTGAAATCTCCATGTAAAAATTGAAAACACAACTTTAACAGAAGACAGGCACAGGTAGTATATGAAGAATTACAATGGGGAAATTAATAAAAATAGTATCTAAAACAGTATTAGTAAGATATGAAGCTCATTCATTAATGGTCTCTATGATAATATATCACTGAAAATGTTGCATGAAGGACAGTCTTTGATAGGATTATGTACAGTATAATAGCAAGACACTGGAATTAAAATTCACTGAGAAGATACATCTTGTGAACTTGAAGGGTAAGAAGATAATAATAGTAACATTAATAATAGTAAATAACAGGAATAAAATGATTCACATAAATAGAATTTCCATCAGCAGCCATTATTGTAATTATAGGAATGATAAGCTAGTAATCTACAGTAAATAGCTAATCTTTATTGAATTCACTGTTTAATTTCTTTTTATTTTAAAGGCTTTAGAACTGCTGTCAATAATAATAATGTGTACACGGGAAAAAGTTACACCAAGAAAGAATGGGAAAAGGATTGTACTGCGTTGTGCAACATACAGCATTACTAAAGAATCTTTTTTAAAAATACATTTATATTCCATTGTTAAGGAAAAAGTAAAAAAAGGCATTCAAAAGATTCCTCCCCCTCCCCCTTTTAAATGACTGCTGTGGGATTTATTCTAGCACAGTTCATGGGGGTTCCAGCAACGAGGTGGGGAAATGCAGGGATCTCAGCTCTGGCTCTTTAATCACAGGGAGTTGAGGATTATTCTTCATCAGTAACACCTGAGAGAGAAAGACAGGCCATCAGCGGGCTGACCCTACAGCAGCCCTAGGGGCAGTTCCATCGCCACCAGCAAAGTTAGCACTAAGGGTAACTGAGCCATTATCCAAGGTCCAGAGAATAGCAGGAGCAGAGAACTCACTTCTTGATGGTAGGAAATAAATTCCATGTTTAGCTCATGAGTTCTGGCAACCAAGCCTTCTTCCAGGGAACGAAGGTTGATTTAACATAAATGAAAGATGAGAATGTGAAATGATGAGTCACTGGGGCATTCCATCAATGACATTGAAAGAGAAGTTGCAAGGAGATGGTTTTCCATTTTACTGCAAGTGATACAAAATTCACAAGAAAAATTTAGCTAGAATCTAAACATCATAACGTGCCATGATGACAGAAAGAAAAAAAGTGAAATTTATTTCTATTTCAGTTAGCTTTTAGTTAAAATCTAGATGGACTATTTAATCAATTAAACGCCTATGTGATGACTGTCCTTTAGCTATCTGTTAATTATTACCATTTGAAAAGTCTTTTCAAGATTCAGTTAAACCATTTCCCTTTATTGCGTTCTCCACACATCCCTCCCTGCCCACTCCCCACTTCAGAAAGGCCAAAACTCTGTAAGGAAAGAATGGTACTCAGTGCCGTAAAGCAGAGTCCGTTGGAACCTGGAAGTTGGTTAGTTCTATGCATTCTTTCAATTATAGAAGGTCTGATTTTTGTCGTTAAATAGAAGAGCCATAGGACTTCTTCCCACTCTCCTTCTTTCTCTCGAAAGTATCCCTGCCACCCCTCAGTTTAGCTACAGAACTGCGTAGTCCCCCCTTGTCCCTTTTCACTTTGAGTCTCCCTAGAGCCCTTTACCTCTCATCCCAACTCCCCCATGGACTTTCCTCTGGCTCCAGTAAACTATATTTTAGTGCTGACAACCACTTTCATATCATCAAAATTTTCTTTAAAGTTTTCAGTTTCTGGGCGCCTGGGTGGCTCAGTTGGTTAAACGACTGCTTTCAGCTCAGGTCATGATCCTGGAGTCCCGGGATCGAGTCCCACATCGGGCTCCCTGCTCAGCAGGGAGTCTGCTTCTCCCTCTGACCCTCCCCCCTCTCATGTGCTCTCTCTCTCTCTCTCTCTCTTTCTCTCATTCTCTCTGTCTCAAATAAATAAATAAAATCTTTAAAAAAAAATAAAGTTTTCAGTTTCTTTGTAGTAAAAAACAGAGTTTCCCCCAGAGAGCACTATAATCTTCACAACTGTTTCCATTGGTAGTATATCTTCCTGGCCTCGCAGTCTCACGGGTTAAGGACATGGAGACTGTCATTGCCATTGGCCACCACTCTGGTTTCTAGCTAACTGTCTAATCACTGTGGAGTCACACTCCTTGCTCCTTTGAAATTCACAACAATTTCTCCTGTCATCCTTTCCTTCTGTGTCACCGTGACAGGCCAACCATCCAGGTTCTTCCTCAAGACCTTCTTTAGTGACTTCAGCACATTCTCTATATCTCTATCCACATCCTAATCAGTTATTTCTTTTTTTTAATGTCAGTTTTTTGTTTATTTTACATTTAAATAGCCACCTGAGAAATATTCTTTCTTTCCAGGTTTATTGAGGTATGACTGACAAATAAAATGGTAAGATATTTAAAGTGCACATCTGATACACGTATACATTGTGAAAAAAATGATCCCCCCACCTAGTTAATTTACACACCCACCACCTCACATAGTTATCCTGCTTTTGTTTTTTGTTTTTGGGTTGTTTTTTTTTTAAAGATTTTTATTTATTTATTTGACACACAGAGAGAAAGCACAAGTAGGCAGAGCAGCAGGCAGAGAGAGAGGGAGAAGCAGGCTCTCCACTGAGCAGGGAGCTGGACGCAGGGCTCGATTCCAGGACCTAGGGATCCTGACCTGAGCCGAAGGCAGCCGCCCAACCAAATGAGCCACCCAGGCACCCCTTTGGGTTTTTTTTTTTTTTTTTTTTTTTTTGGAGAGAACACTTTAGCTTCCCTCTCTCGGCAAACCTCAGTTGTACAATGCAGCGTTATCAACTGGTGTCGCCAGTCTTCAGATTTTATCTTCTAGCTAAAAGTTTGTCCTTTTCTTAAGAACAGTTTTGCAAAGCCAGTCTTTAAGCAGTATGAATTTGAAGCTAAAGAGGAGAGCGTTCAGGACATAACAAAAAGTCATACTGAAGAATAAACGTGGCCATCGATTTATTCCTGGATTCCAATCTGCGATGACTCTGCTTCAGTTGTTCACTACAGTCATTCAGCTTTATTAATCATCTACTGTATAATCTGGTGACTGAGGGCAGTTGCAATATGGTATGTTTATACACTCCAATAAAGGTGTGCAACTGAGTACAGTAGCAGCCAATTAAGAGGGAGGACCCAGTTTTGTCTGAAGGGATGACAGGGCATCAAGGAAGCCTTCCCAGAGAAGGTGGTGCTTGAGGCAAGACTTTGAGGATAAGAAGAAGAATATCAAACAGTAAAAAGAAGGGAAGACCTTTCCAAAACAGGAAGTAGGTCATTTAAATTGTATGGCCATATGAAAGAGTAAGGCAACATGGGTGAAGTGTAGGGTACATATGAGAAAGTCACAGGGGCAAGTAACAAAATGCTTCATTTCCTGCCACACTCTCTCATTTGACTTCACTATGGTGCAGGGCTGATCTTCTCATGCTGATCCTAAATTCCTTCAACAGTGTGTCCCATCAGAGTCAGATCCATATTTTGGAAACATTAGGAATAGGCAGATCACAACAGAAGACAGGCAGTCTCATGAGTCTGAAGTTACTCTGTATGCTTTTGTACTGTCCTTGTTTCCTTAAAAATCTCTAATCTGCATTCTCTGGGCACTGGTTCTGGTCTTTATCTTCTCTTCTCTGGTCTTGCAGTTGTCTTCCTCTCTGGTTTCCCTGACTCTTGTCTTTTCCTTTTCAAATTATTCTTCCCATTCACTCTTAAAAACACAAATTTAATCATCCTTAAATTTTTCAGTGGCTACCCTCTGTAGGATAAAGTGCAAGCTCCTTAGTTTGACAAGCAAGTACTCTTCCTGATATGGTCCTGTTATTTATTCTCAGCCTCATCTCCTGTCACTCTCCCTTACCCTTTGTAGTTTTATCCCATACATTCTAACTATCTGCAAGTCCCCAAAGGCATGCTGTTCCATGTTCCTCTATCCTTGAAGGTGCTGGTTCTCTCTGTCTGAGATGCCTTCTTCACCTAATGTGGTGAAATGGCAAACTCCTGTTCAGTCTTCAAAACCCAGACCAGATGGTTACTTTTTTATGGCATTGTCCCTGTACTCTGTTAATGTGTAGAATTTGTAGGTTAGCAGAAGTTGTCTATCCATTCTCAGTGCTATTTGTGCACCTTGTACATGTAGTTAAAATACTAGTTTAATTCTTGGCTTAACACTGTACTGGCATATGAAAAGCACCTATATAAAGTATTTAAATGAATTGAATTGCATTGAATAAGAGGAAATTGCTCTAAGGAAGACTGGTGAAGACTTATTTTGCAGAAAGTTGCTGTTGAAGTACATCATATCTCAGCAGGCATATGTCTATCTAATCCACTTAAATGAGTGTAAATCTTCCAAGGCATTTATCGGGAAGCAGAAACCAGAAACACAAGCAAAAGTGTCTCTAAATGATGCAAAACCTATAATTAACCTAAAACTCCTTGGAGAATATATTCTGCCTCCTTGCATAGATTCCCTGCTTCCTCTTTATCTAAACTTATACCGATTTTATCACAATAATTAGTGTTTTAAAAATAATCCACTGAGATGAAGCACAGCTCTATTATTTGATTCGTATTCAGATAAGAATACCAGTTACAACAAAATATGCGTGATGACACATGATACATGTTTACTTTGGAACATCCTACTCTTACTAGAGTACTATGTTTTAGTACAATGATCAGTAATAAGTTTAATAATGCAGACTATATGATTTGCTCTCAGTAAACTCCAAAGTATAGAGAAGTTATTAAGAGTTAAACACTAAGGGGCACCTGGTGCCTGGGTGGCTCAGTCAGTTAAGCATCTGCCTTCAGCTCAGGCCATGATGCCAGGGTCCTGGGATCGAGCCCCACATCAGGCTCTCTGCTCAGCTGGGAGCCTGCTTCCCCTCTCCTTCTGCCCTTCCCCCTCTCATGTGCACTCACTCTCTCAAATAAATAAAATCTTAAAAAAAAAAAAAAGTTGAACACTGAAAATTTCTAGGGTCCTTAAAAGGCAGCCAAGGGTCCAGGAGCTGTACTCCGTTTTCTTACACAGCTACCAAATCCTGTTCTTCTTTCCTCATCCGTGGGGGGAAGTAAAGACTGAATGTGCTGTGTCTGGTTCTTTTGATGGGGGATAGGCCTGATGAATTTAAAGAGCCAACTTTCATACTCTTCGGATAATTAGTAATAATTTGTGACTGTGATGCTAAACATGACTCTTTCCCTGAACATGCAGATGTGTTTACTTGACTGGCCCTGATCCTGTCTTTCATTTCATAGTTTTCTGTTTGTGTGCTACTTGATGATATTTAGTGGAGGGGCCACTAGCATTTATCTCAGCTTCTTAATGATATGTGTGTGTATGTGTGCATGTGTGTGTAAACACAACTGTTTTGCTTCTTTCTCAGTAACACGTGCATCAAGAGTGGGAAGGGAGGCAAACATAGAGAACTGATGCATTGTGAACATACGAATAGAAAAGTCTGTGAATACATGTGAAAGAATGATATACTCTAAATGGAGCGTGCAATTTTGGAAGGAAGAAAGCTCTAAAATTTGGCTGTTCAGACTATTGTTAATTAGATAATTTAAGTATAAAAATTAACTACTGAATTTAAGCTATTCCTTTATCTGTATTTTCTATCTGTTGTTGATTTCCTTTAAAAGCAAAATGATCTCACAGTTAGTTGACTGCTCTACACTTTCGTCTGGGTGCTTTGTATAAAATATAATACAGTACAGATGTCAACTCAAGAACTAAATAGCACATATTTCTAAAGAACCGTAAAAAAATATTAACACTATAGAAACAATGATTCTATAATTACTTTTTGCTGTGGAGTGAGGTTAGGCATTTATCCTTATAGAGTCCTAATACACTTAAAGTCAGCTCTGCCCCTGTGGTCCTTTTCCCTTTGTTGATGAATGCATTGTGCAGGTACCTTGTATGGCCACCACAGCACTTGAGGTCATCCGATACTGTTAGCACAAATGGTGTGAACAATAGTTTATATGCCACTTAACTCCTTGGGAGAAACGGTTAACCTTGCTAGAGAGGACAGATCAGTCATGTGTAGTTATTAAGGTCTAGAAGGTTTTGTTATGCTCTAAAACACTTTTGTACAACCACAGTATACTTCTGTATGAGGCCTATGTTGGCAGGAAAGCAAAGGAAGGAGAAATCATCTTTGGAATTTTTACAGAATATGTACAATGAAAGAGGTGATGGAAGTTTCTCTAAGATCCATTTCATTAATGACACCTCCACTGCAGAGGTGGCAAACATTTTCCCCTTTAGAAATAGACTTTCTAAAAATATGTTAATGAATTAAGAATAAAGGCTTTGCCGATGTAAAAAAGCTTTTGAAAATTTTCAGCTTGCTAAAAGGAATTCAATCTGATCACTTTGTTTAAAGATTTCAGAATCATCTTATTATGTTTTAAGTGACTGCTTTTGCTATGAAATGAAGGGCCCTTATTAAATTTACTCCAGGTCATTACCAGACTTCATTTAAAATTAACTTTCAACCACTGCCCTTAGTAACTATGTATTTTTAATCTCAAGGGTCATCTGATGATGATAGTCTCAAAAGGAATCAGCTGAGAATACCTAGAGAGAATCTTCAGCTCTCCCCTACTTCTAATGAAATCATGAGGAGACCATCTCCTTATTATTGGTGAGCAAAGCGTATGTAGGAAAACAATCATGAGTTTATTTTTTTTATATGGAGCAGTACCATATTTCATGCCTTTTTCTGAAATAAAATTTCCTTTTAATACTTTACTGGCACTGGAGATATTTTTTAAATATTAGGAGTAGAAAAGCATGAGATGAGCAGCATTTTTTTAAAGGTCATTGTATAGAACAGCAGATGACTGAAAAACCTTTGTTTCTTATAGCCTCAATAAAAACAGTTGCGTTAGGTTTTTCTTGTATTTCATTAAACTATTAACAAGAAAAAGTGCACTTACACAGCTTTTTCAAACAGTAGAAAAAGAAATCAGTTTACTACCAGTGCTATTTAAATATCTTCTAACTGGCAAAATTAAACCATGTCTCTTTATTTATTTATTGCACTTGTAAAAAGATTAATGGGGATGTGATTCCTTGAGGCTTTTACATATAACCCCTTCACAAAGAACAAAATTATACAGTTTGGCAAATGAACTAAATTAGCTACATTTATTTAAATAATCACTATAGAGGAAACAATAAATCAACAACATTCTGCACAAAAAAAGTGTTTACAGAGTGTCTTGTAATTTGTTTTATCAAGGACACAGACTTTTTGCTCTTAGCTAATCTTGCTTCTAACAGTCTATTATCACATCAACCATTAATGAGTATTTGCAATAGAAATTTAGCTGAAGCTCAGGATCAGAAAAGTAAGAATAACTTCCACCTTTGTCGCCAGCACAGTTTCTCTGAAACACATTCTTCTAATAAACATTTTGTCAGAGGTTTCTAATAACTTCAGAGACAATCAAAATTAAATGGCAGAGCTTTGTTAAATCAGGGAAGGAGATGATGTGAATGGTCATAATCATGCAATTATCTCAGCCTCTCTGTATTTCAAAGGACTTTGTCCATATCTCAGTCTATATCAGAAGTAAGTGAGTAGGGGGAGCTCTAATGCTGAACCTGTGATATATTCATAAATCAGGACTTTCAGAGCCTGTCACGGGCACCATAATGAGGGTCATTATTCAGGCAGAGTGTCAAAACTACTATCAAAGGACCTTCTCAGAATTACAATCATTCTGTTTCTTGTTAAATAAGCAATGTAGTACACAAAAATGGCAAACAAGAAGCAGGTCAATTTGATACAGTGTGAGGGCACAGAGATCTCTAGAGTAATTTACCCTCTGGGAATTCTGATGGCTGGTGAGATGAATTATACACACCCTCAAAAAAGATTAATGGTAATAAAACCCCTTGAACATTTTCACTAAAAAAGTCCTACAAATTGCTCATAAGCAACTTCAGAAACAAATCTGAGAGAAAAGTGATTAGTTTTATTGTTGTGAGACATAAAACTCCTTGTAAAGATAAAAAATATCATCTTGGAAAATTGTCAGTGCACCAGTCAAATGTTACAAATTTGATTAACTTTATAGTATTTTAGTCAATTAAAAAAAGTAAAACTTTAAAACTGGAAAATATCCATTCCTTTTATCTTTACCACATCATACATCCACAAACGTTCCTGTAGACTCACACATATACCAGCATGCATGCACATCTCCCATGTGCACATAAAACCCAAACATTGCACTGTAATACAGTAAAGAAACAATTTCCTGATGTTCATATTTCTCTGGTAAGCACAGGGATATAGTTAGAGAAAGATTTAAGAAGTAAGCTTATAAATACTTTCATTCTTTGTATGTCAAAAAGGGAGGAAACAGTCTTTAGAGTCATTTGGCTCTTAAGTAAGTACGGTGAAATTAGCATGCCTTTGTCTTTATATAACCTGAGTAGTAAATGCTTCAGCCCCATAGACAAGCATGTCATCAATTAGAACTAACATAAAAATATATGAGTCTATGTGGACAAGAATTTGAAGAAATTTTCATATACTCGTGAGTGAAAATTCATATAAACTTGTTGGTGGATAATTTTGCAATGTAAATACAATGTCATAAAAAAATAATTCAGATTTGAATCCAGAGTTCCACTTGTAAAAAATCACCTGAAGGATATAATTTTGTGCAAATATAACAATTAGAACTGTGTACCTTAAAATAAAAGATTGGTTAAACCAGTTACATTTGAGCCAAATAAGGAAATACTATATATATATATATCCATTGAAAAGATGCTGTAGAAAAATACTTATGATTATGAGAAAATATTTCTTAAGCACTGCTAAGCAAATAAATTTACAAATAAAAATTAGGCATCAGATGATAATTTTGATACATAAGGTAATTTTTTTCCTTTTGCACTTCTCTGCATGTTCAAATTTTCTACAGTCAACATATATTACTTTCACAATAGATAAATATGTGTATTACATGAATATTTATTTATATAATAAAGACACATGCCTATTTTAAAAGAAAGCTTTGAAATCTAAATATATTAGAAGACTATCTGTCTCAATAGAAAACACTTTTCTATCAGAAGTGAAGAATTTCCTTTTGCAACTTTTTCAGTGGAAATGGACATTTATTAGGAATGAATAAATGCATTTAACACACATTTTTCCATTGGCATTGCTTACAATCCATGGAACCTCAAGTCTGGCTCTGGCACGGACAATGGTCTCATATAAATATTTATATGAAAATTGGTACATATGTGATTTTGGAAAAATTCATGTTGACAGGAAGGGAAAAGGGAGATCTTTGAAATTATTTTAATTCTTATGTTTTATCTTCATATACTTTTGTTATTGAGTTTACATGCAACAACTCCTATTAAAAAAACAAAAAAACAAGTAAGTCTATGGAATCACTTAGTGATTTTTAAAGCCTCCTATTTTTTATTTTGTGCTTATTGGCTACAAAATAGGATTAAGCACAGCCAAATAGAGTGTATTTTACATAAGAGGGCAGAGCATAGTGTTCTGGATACAAGCTATTTAAAATAATAGTTATGTTTAACCCTTTGGGCTAGTTCATGAACCAAAAAATCAAAATCAAAAACAATTGAAATCTTCATCTATAAGACACAGAGCGATTTCAAGAGACTTTAAGAAGCTTCGGGGTGCTTTCAAAAGAGCACAGATTTCACAATGAGACAAAATAGATTCAAATCTAGGCTTCACCGTTTGTTAACTCTGCAGCTTTGAACTACTCAATGCCTTGAGTCCAACTTTCTTATTTGTAAGATGGAGATGATGCCATTCTCTTTCCTACATCTGTGTGTGTGTGTGTGTGTGTGTGTGTGTTGAGAGAGAGCGAGATTTCACTGCTATACTCCTTCAAATTTCAGGTTTTATTTAGAACACTTAAAGAAAACATCCAGGATCTCTTAAAATTCAGTAATTTAACTAAGACTCGGAAGTATAGCTGCTTTTTAAAACCAGTCATCAATAATTACTTCTCATATTTTTAAAATTGATATTCTCCCGCTATTCAGAAGAATTTGTGGTAGGTTGGTGTCTGCTATGAAACCAAGAAACCCTTAAGATCTCAAGTAACAAGAAGATAGACTTTAGTTTTATCAAAGGTTTGTATTGTTAGCTCTGAGCAAAGACAAAGCCAAACATTTGGTCAAGATTTCTTTTCTCCCCAAGCTTTCACTTGTGGAGGCTGAAAGAGGATCACTAAATCCCTTAACTCCTCTCTGTCAAACTGAATATTCTGTGGCAATAAATCCTACCTTGTCCAGGCTTACTCTTTTAAGTAAATTGGTATCAATGAAATAATCAAAAGCAAACCAATTATGTCCTGGCATCCCTTATCCATCTGTTTGGATTTAACTGTCTATTAAATGGTGTTTGCATATGAGGAAATGCTCTATTGTAGGCAGAGGTACTCAATTATTTAGATTATTCATTTGAATAAACTGTGCAATGGAAGGACTACCCTTGTAATGTAGGACAATTACATTTTCTTGCATAGTTTACAGATTATTAAACTAATATCAATTCGACCCACACTACCAGTTGCTGGATTCTAACCTTTGCCTTCGAGACTTAGCTACTATGAGGGTCTAGTTCCTACCCCAACAATTAGCAGCCCGTGTCAATCATTTCAAATTATACCAAATTATGTAAATTGGTTTTGGGAAAAGGATTGTATGAGAAGAGACCACAAAAATTTAATTTCAGTAAAGATCATAGGTGAGATTTGTAGCTGCTTGCTGCTGCTTGAGGAGTCCCAGATAATCTGTGGTTAGTTAAGCAACGGCTCATCTTGCTTCAGAATGGCTTCTTGGCCTTTTGGCTAAGATCGAGTGCAGAATGGCTTTCCCCCAACACACAGGTCAGGAGAAGCCTCTGCCTGAGCCTTCCCAGCACACAGGACTGTCCATTCCACCTCAGCTGGGCACCTAGGAGCTACAACAAAGATTTCCTTTGTTAGATATGTCTTTATTTAATTTTTCCAAAAGAGGCATTAGGTCATTAACACGTAAGTTCATCACGATGTGTGCTGTTTAATAAATATAACTATCAAATTTAAACTCCATCTTCACAGAATTCCATTTTTATAAGATGACTCAATGAGGTCCTCTTTTTTCTCTCACTTCTACATTTTAATTACAAAATTAAAAAGTACTTTTTAGTTATAAAATAATATTGATTTGCTGTAACAAAACAGAGGTGCTCTTCTCTGCAATCCTACCTGCCACCCATTAGGTAAAAATTTGGCATGGGTGTAGATTATGTTTCAAAACACAGGCATAATTTTTAAAATCTATATTTTATAAAATAAGATGAAACAACTTGAGAGAACATGAGGTGTAGATATAGCACACTGGTTACTTGATTCCCCCAACTTGGTTCACTGGAAAATTCATTAAAATACTCCCTATTTTCATATACCCAATTTGCATGGCCTGTTTTTATTTCCTACCTGTCCACAAAAGGAGTTTGAGTTAGAGTGTAGACCCTTGATTATGAACCAGTTTTAGTTTTAACAGATAATTTGAGGGTCAGCGAGGTTAAGTGAATACTCAAAATCATACAGTGAGCTGATGGCAAATAGGGGAGTAGAGCAGGTATTCCTAATTCCTTGTTTAGTTCCGTGTTCTCTGATCTCCAGTGATTCTTATGCACAAATAGGCAAGCTGGATTTTTCACATCATATTTCTTTTATGTTTCAGTACAACATATAATTCATACAAATTTTAGAAGTATTTGTATTAATCTAAAATGTGTTCCGACCCTCATATGAATGTAGAAAGCAAATATGTTTTCCTGCTGGAGCACCTGAGCGGCTCAGTCAGTTAAGCATCTGACTCTTTTTTTTTTTAAAGATTTTATTTATTTATTTGAGAGAGAGAATGAGAGATAGAAAGCACGAGAGGGAAGAGGGTCAGAGGGAGAAGCAGACTCCCCGCTGAGCAGGGAGCCCGATGTGGGACTCGATCCCAGGACTCCAGGATCATGACCTGAGCCGAAGGCAGTCGCTTAACCAACTGAGCCACCCAGGCGCCCAAGCATCTGACACTTGATTTCAGCTCAGGTCATGACCTCAGGGTCATGGGATTGAGCCCTGTGTCAGGCTCCGTGTCATCCTGAGATTCTCTCCCTCTGCCCCTCCCCTGCACGTGCGTGCGGGCACATGTGCACACACACACTCTCTCTCTCTCTCCCGCAAATAAATAAATCTTTAAAAAATATATGTTTTCCTTCTAAAAAACTCTGAGTCTCCTCATAGCACAGACCATATTTATTCATTTTTATACTTCTAGTACTAAGGTGGTAGTTTCATGCATCAACCTGGCTAGGCTGTTAAGTATTCAGTTATTCAATCAAACAGGAATCTAGGTGTAGCCTTGAAGGTATTTTGAAAGTGTGATTAACATCTACAATCAGCTGACTTTTTATCTAAAGGAAATCCTCCTGCAGAATCTGGGTGGGATTGATCTAATCAGTTTAAAGGCCTTAATAGCAGACCTGAAGAAGTTTCCCCCTTATAGACTGTAGTGTCAACTTCTACCCAAAAGTTTCCACCCACCCTTCCTGGCTGCCTATCTCATAGATTTGGATTTGCTTAGCCAGCCCTGCACAATCTCATAAACTAATTCCTTGATCAGATAAATAAATACATATCTCCTACTGGAACTTTGATTGCTTCAAGTGAGTACCAGCTGCAGTAATCAGTAAATGCTTTGCAGATTGATAAATGTATGAATGTGTTTCATTTCATTAAAAATTATATATTTGACTTAAATTTATCATATTGCTTATAAACATTTTGTTAGTTTTCTAATATGTTTAAATGTATTAATATTAAAGCAGATTCCCTCATGATTTAGGGATTAAATGTCTATTTTTATTTCTTTTCTTAGAAAATATATGTCACTGCCTGTCCTGAGTAAAGTGGACTAGCTTCCTTGGTTACAGAAATATACAGAGAAGAAGACTCTTTAAAAAAATAATATTTGTAGGAAAGAGTATACATTTATATAGCTTGTTCTCAGTTGTTGAAGAAGAATCTGGTTAAATCTCCCCAGACCATTATGAATCCCTTATTTTAAATCTCTAGCGCTGTAAATAATGAAATAGCAAAATCTTGCAAGCATTGTATTGACTGTAGTATCCCTTTGAAGTGAAGATTTGGCTTATAGGTTACTCAGATCCTGTTCTTCCGTTAATTAAAATTCTCATATATTTTTTGAGGGTGTGGAGATATTTTAAAAATTTCTTAGTGACAATTTCAATCACATAATTTTGTTATTGACTAACTGTTCTTTAGGTGTAATGACATTGATAGCATCATCACCACAAGAAAAAAAAAATGAAACAAAACAAAGAAAAATACTCCTTCATAGCTAAGAGAAGGAAAAATACAGAATAAGTCTTTTCATGTAGTTAATCAAATATAGAGCTTTTTAAGGGATCCCAATTTCAGGTTGGTTCCAACCTATAGAATATATAACTCTAAGTAAAACTTCTCCTGTATTCATGGGTGACAGAACCTATGACAGATAAAAGACTAGCTGCACAATCAAATCTTTTATAATTATTTGCATTTCCAATGAATGTTGACTGCAGTCAAGTAATGTCAAGGTGACAGGTGTGCAGGAAATGATTCTGATTCATAATGCATGTAACTCAAGGTGCATATCAGACTGTATAACACTATTTATCAGAAGTGTTTTGGGACAGCAAAACATTTAGGTAAACAAGGTTTTGTGTAATCAAGGGAGTTACAGGGTAATTGATTCATGTCAGGAGACATAACCTAGATTTGGAAAGGAGTGGTTTTGAATTGAGGATTTAGGACTTCTGGAGCTTTAATTACATAAATGTAGGATTCCCAAATTTCGTTAGCAATATTAATGTGTATTTTGTTTTGCATTTTAAACAAATAAAAATAAGTTATCTGGAATCCTTTAGAAAATCCCAGAGACAGTAAAAAATGTAAAGCATGAATATTCAGATGTTTGAATAAATATTGTTTTTCAAATATAATTTGTCTTGAAGTTAAATACTGGCCAACATGAAAAAAAGATCTACCAGTATGTGGGAATTTGGGCTCTACTCTTTGTTCCCCAAGTTCGTATTTTTGTCTTCAAACACTGAAAATAGCTCTGTACACAACCTACTTTTTCTATATAATTACACATTTTGCATTTTTGTTTTTCCTGTTTGTTTCTGATCCAGCAACACAGGCAGAACCACATGAGCTTTCTTATTTTCATGATATGCTTCCCTTCATGGATAAATAATTGTTTCTCCTATAAAGAAGAGTAATATATTCTATATTGCTCTTATAGACATTGAGTTGGAGATTTACTATTTAGAGTTTGTAAATTTTACTTAAAAGGATCCCCATGTGTTAATGAAGCCGGCATTCTCTGGCAAAGGAATGAGTCCCTTATCTAATCTCACAGCCTTTATATCTGCCTCTCAGAGGCTTGTTCATTGAATTCTTGGGCCTTACTTAAGGTGGAGTAAGTCCTTCTTGGAGGTGGCACCGCTTTAGCAGGCAGCTTGTTGTTGGGGCAAGTTTGGTGGCCTGGGAATTACTTTAAACTTAGAATTGCAGTCTGTTCTTAAGTAATATAATTCTCTGTACTATTTTTTTAAGATTTATTTACTACTTGAGAGAGAGAAAGAAAGAGAGAGAGGGGGTGGGGGAGGAGCAGAGGGAGAGAGAGAATCTCAAGCAGACTCCCCACTCAGTGCTGAGCCTAATATGGGGCTCGATCCCACCACCCCAAGATCATGACCTGAGCTGACATGAAGAGTTGGACACTTAATTGACTGATGCACCCAGGCTCCCCTAATTCTCTGTACTACTAAGATTTCCAGTCTATTTACTTTGTATCAAGTGCATTGGCTAATAACCAAAGCCAAATGTCTTGTCTAAATATAAAGTTTATTGATTCCTGTCTCCAAGTCATTGGCCTCAGTGATTTGCCCATCTATACTTTAATTCACATTCCTTAGTTTAATGGCCTCTGATTTAGTGTACTGCTTCTTTTTATTTTTAAGGTAAAATATATCATGGCTTCATATTGATTTTTCAATTCATATTCAGAACATCAGGAATTTAAAAAATTTCTTTGATCTTATACCTAAACCTACTTTCTCATAGCCTGAGAAGCCTGGTTCTCAATGAGGTAAGGGATAACAGAATTAAAATACTATATTATGCACACAACAATCTCAGAATACCAGTATAAATGTTATGACCCATAATATGATTACTGAAAACAGTTTAAGAATTTGTTGCAATTCTGCATATCCCACTAAGGATATACAGTCAAATCACTGGGTTTTAAAGTTACTTATCATAGTTTCTCTTTTGTGTAGTTATTCTAGCATGTTGGTATACATTTAAGGTTATTTTGTTTTCCTATTCTTTTCAATAGTTAAGAATTACTTTTTCAGTTAAATTTTATACTTTATACTTATACTAAATTTTATACTAATGTATAAACAAATTACAAAATGAAATCGACATAAGCAGGTACATTCAAAGAAGACAAGGTTTTAACACTATCTCCTTTACCCTATTCTACTTTAGGTGACCAAATTTCATAAGTTATCTTTTTTTTGTGATACTCAAACACAAATATTTATATGCCTCCTTTATTAGATAAAATAACTGCATACTATACAACACTTTCCTCCACCTTGTTTGTAATCACTTAATATTTTTATATTTATCAATGCTTGGTAGAATACAGAGATTCTTCATTCGTTTTTATGGCTGTCTATCCTTCTGTTGTATGGAACTGCCATGAATAGTTTAATCCATTTTCGTTTCCCTATTAAGAAGCATCTAAGTTGTTTCCTTTTTATACCATAAATAATCCTTGTGCATATGTATTTTCATATTTTTATTGGTATATCTTTGGGATAGATTCCTACAAGAGGGATCAGTGGATACATAGCTATCCAGTTTCCATTTCCTTTACACCAACCTGAGAGGTCAAATTACTATATAATATGTATGTTACTTACATATTTATATTTATTATATATTAAATTCACACATGCAGTTGTGTTTATTTCTGGACTATTTCATCTATCTTCATGGTAGTTTAAAAAAATATGACCACAAGTTTTTTGATACTCTACCCCCAACCCAAGAAGTGGAACTTAATTTCCCTGCCCTTGAGTGAGGACCAGACTTAGTGACTTACTTCTAAATAATAGCGTATGGCAAGAATAATGATATGTCACTTTGGAGATTAGATGATAGAAGACTGTGGCTTCCATCTTGGGTTTGGGTTCTGTCTCTTTCTGTCTGTCTCTTTCATTTTCTCTCGTCACTCAACCTGGGAGAAGCCAGTTGCTGTCCTGTGGATAGATGACTCAACTTCAGATGACTTCAACCCCAGCCAACTACTTAACTACAGCCTCATGATAGACCCTGACCCGGAACCACCCAGCTAAGTGGCAGCTAGATTCCCGACATTGAGAATATAAGTGAGATAATAAATCTATGCTGTTTTAAGCTCATCAATTTGGGGAAATTTGTTACACTGTGATAGATAAGTAATGCATTCCATCTATTCATGAGCCCATGTCATACAATTTTCATTGCATAGGCTTTATGGTATGTTTTTATTGCTCTTCATTTCCCAGGTTTTTAAGACTACCTTTGCTTGTTTATTCATCAAATTGCACCATATAATTATATCCTCTAGATCCAGACAAAAACATAGTGGTATTTTTTTTATTGGGGTTGCACTAAATACAGTTTATAAATTAAGAACTGCCACTTTTACATTGAACATTCCTATTTGAATACATGTATATTTTTCCATTTATTCCAAGTCTACTTTTGTGTTTTTATGAGTGTTTTCTAGTTTCCTCATAAATATTTTGTATATTTCTTGTTAAATCTATGTTCATGTATTTTTTTTTCTCTTTGCTATGATAAATGGAGTCTTTTCCTCCATTATTTCCTCCCCCCATTCTTCTTCCTTTTCTCTTCTTTTTCCCTCTTTGGTTTTTATATATGAATACTTTTGATTTTTGTAAGTTAATTTTGTAACCTCCTGCGGTAAGCAGAGTCATGCTCCTTACCCCACCCCCAGAAGTGTTCATTCTAATCCTCAGAATCTGAATATGTTAGGTTGAATGGAAAGGGGAATTAAGGTTGCTAATCAACTGATCTTAACAGAGGGAGCTCATCCTAGTTATACAGGTGGGGCCAATGTAATTACAAGAATCCTATAAAACCAAAGTGGGAGGCAGGTAGGTAGGAGAGCCATTGTTAGAGAGGTGTGATATGAGAAAGACTTGAATTGCTATTTCTGGCTTCAAAGATAGAAGGCCACATGAAAGGAAATGAGGATGGTTTCTAGAAGCTGGAAAAAGCAAGGAAACGAATTTTCCCCTAGAGCCTCCAAAAGGTATGTAGTCCTACAAACACCTTTACTCTAACCTAGTGAGACCCAGAACTCTAAGGTAATACATTTTTGTTGTTTTAAGCTATTGTGTTTTGGTAATTTGTTATAGCAGCAATGGAAATGAATGCACCTGAAATTTATTAAATTTTCTTACTGTTTTCAGTGGTTTTTCTATTGATTCTTTTCAGTTTTGTAGACATATAATCATGTCATCTGAAAAGGCATGCCAGTTCCAATCTGTACAATCTGGGTGCTTTGGCTGATACCCCTAAAACAATAATATATTAAAATTAACACAGTGGGCTTCTTTGTCTTATTCCTGGCTTTACTTGGAAAGTCTCTGTCTTCACATTAAGGGCCTGGCTTTTGGGTTAAAGCATATATATTTTTTTTTGAAAAAAGCATATATATTTTATCATATTAAGAAAATATCCATCAACTCCGATTTTGTTGAGTGTTTTAAATAAATGATGTTACATTTTTGCAAATGTTTTTCTGTATCCAGGAAATTAATCATATAGACTTTCTCTTTAACTCTATTAATAAGATGGTGGGATCCTGTTTGCAAGTATTTCATTAGAGATTTTCACTTTGATATTTATAAGTGAGGTTGATTTGTAGCTTTATTTTTTTAGTTAATTTTTTTGGTCATATTTTGGAACCCCTATCATACTTCCTTTTGAAAATTAAATTGAAAAAAGGGAAATACTGATATATACTACAATGTGGATGAACCTGAAAAACAGTATGCTAAATCAAAGAAGCCAGACACAAAAGACAACATATTGTATGAATTAATTTATATGAAATGTCTAATAAAGTCAAATCTCTAGAGCTGGAAAGTAAATTAGTGGGTGCCTAGGGCTAGAAGTCAGAATGAAGATTAGCTATAAATGGGCAAGGGAATCTTACTGGAGTGATGGAAATGCTCAAAAAGTGGATTGTAGTGATGATGATAGCACAACTTGGCAATTTACTAAAAATTGTTCATTTGTACATTTAAACAGATTTTATGGTATGAAAATTACAACTTCACTAAAGTTGTTAGAGTCATAAATTTACAAAAATTGAAATGTAGTCCTACCAAAACAATATAGTGGTGTTTAATAGAGAAAAATGAAGTTGGGAGTTTCCCTCCTTTTCCATACTCTGAAATGGTTCAGGTAACACAGAAATCATCCAAGACATAAATACTTGGTAGAGTACCCAAGGCAAATACTGGGCCTGGTGATTTATTGTGTGCATTAGGGGTAGGGAAGTAGAGTGAGGTCTTTATGATTTCTCTACTTCTTCTGTGGTGATTGACCTGTTTGGACTTTCTGTCTTTACTGAGGTCAATTTGGTGAGTACAGTAGTGCTTTAAAAATCAATTTCATTTCATTCATTTAGATTTTAAAGTATATTTATGCAGGGACAGAGAAATATATCTTTATTTTGTTATTTTTAAAAAATTCTTTAATGTCTTCCACATATTATTTTTAATTTTGTGTTTTATCCCTTTTGCCCTTTATTATCGGGTGAGCTCAGAGACTATCTGCTTTTTTGATCTTACTTCAAACAATAACTGGATTTGCGAAATGTGTCTTGGTGTTGGTTGATTTGAGTAAATTCTTCTAGATATGCATTGTGCCCTTTCAGTATGTGATTTCAATATATATTTTTTTTAATTTCAAGAGGTATTCTTGAGTTACACACTTGAGTAATTCTTCTATTCCATTCCTTTGGTTTTCTTCTTTGAGGACACCTATCGTACATATATTTCATCTTCTTTTCCTGTATTGTGTATCGTGACTATCTCTTGAAACTTGCTATCCCTTTGGTATCATTTTAAACCTATTTATTGGTATATAATTTACATACCATAAAGTTTATCTGCTTCAATTGTTAGTAAATTTATATAGTTGAACAGTAATCACTATGATCCAGTTTAAGACCACTTTCATCATGTTATGCTACAGCATAAAACAAACCACAAGAAATTAAAAGGAAGGAGATAATGCAAAGAAAAATCTCCTAGTGAACCAGAATTAAATTAGAAATAACAAAAAAAAAGTTGGGAAATCCCCCAAATATATGAATTATGCAATTCATTTGTAAATAACACAAGGATCAAAGAATCATTCACGAATCGGATGTTCCACATATGCTTAGCTTCTTTAAAGTCTTTGCTAACTGCGAAATCTAAGATCAGTTGCAAATGGTTTCGAGTGAAAAGCGTATGGGTAACAAACTGCTGTTTCTTTGGACTTTTCCTAATTTTGATTGAAATCTAAACATTGTAGACAATCTATTTTAGTAACCCCAAATTTTAATTTATTTTTCTAGCATCTCTTTGTTGTGTGACTTTTTGATTTGGGTGGACATTTTGTTCTGTTTTGTTTTGTTTGTTTTGGTAACTTGTCTTACTCCAGAAATCTTTTTCCTCTTGTTTTTAAGTGCTGATATGTCTGCTCCATTCTTTTATTCTGATTTCCCTGGCTTTCTCCTGTGACTACATGGCTTATGAGGCAGTCAATGATGTGGGCAGAGGTTGTGTTAAAATGTGTCAAGTTCATAAGGCTCCCACCTTCTGTGATCGATTTGTGTGTGAGTTGGAGAGTACATTCAATGTTCATCCGGTCCTCACATCTCTCTCTTGCCTTTTAATTTCCTCTGTATCCCCCTGAGTCTCCTCTATAGATGTTCACAGTTTCCTAGTCAGCCAGAGATGTGTATAGAACTTACCTAGTTCTGTATCCTTCTAGGATCTCTCTCCAATTCTGGCTGGTTTGCCTCTCACACCAACTGTGGGCTTTCCCATTTCTTTTCTATGGGAATTTGTTTCTTACCATAATTGCCACATTTATCTGACAAAGTTAGAAGTTTTAACCTCCTGCTCCAAAGCGGCTCTGTCCTCCCTGACAGTAAAGCTGTTGGTTTTGTAGTCATCTACACACCAATAAAGCTTTAGATCTGGAGCACCTAAGCTTGAGGGTGTGTGTATGGTGTGTGTGGCGAAGTCAGAAGAGGGGGAGGACAGTAGTACCCGCAGACGGAAGCGCCACGGGTTACACAGAGACAAAGCAGTTTTTCTAAAATAAATACTTGTTGATCTGTTCTATATCTTCAGTCTATTTCAACATCTTGGGATAGTTCTTTCTGAGAAATTTATTCAGCTAAATGCATTCACCTTTGTAGGCCACCATGGCCATAGTATCTCATGTCCTTTCTTTGGATTCTAAAATTGTTCTTTTTCACCTTCCATTTTTCTTAAGATTATCTATTATTGATTCACTCTCCTCTGTGTGTGTGTGTGTGTGTGTGTGTGTGTGTGTGTGTGTTCTAATAAAATTTATTTACATAGACAAAAGATGGGCCAGAGTTAGCCCTTGAGCCCTAGTTTTCTGATCTTGTTTTAAGTTTCCATTTGTAGCTTGGATTGATAAAAGCTATGAGTGGAATGAAGAATACAATTTGGTATACAATTTTTTTTTCCTGTTATGGAACTTGAAACATAAAACCCGCTATTCCTTCTTGGGAATGGGGAATGGAACTAAATTTTACTGAACAATTGCTGGTGCCAGGCATTAAGCCAGATATTTAATTCTTAGGGCAATCCCATACAACATGTGGTATTAAAGGGATTATAATGACATTTTTTAGATTTAGGGAAGTTAAATTAGACTGTCAGTTCCTTGAGGGTGAGGAACTCATAGGGCTCATTCACAGCCATGTCCTAAGGCCTGGAAAAATGTTGGCATCGAACACTAAATTATTCATCAGGCTGACTAAACACGTGTTTACAGCATCAATAACTAGGGACACCCACAAAAAGAGAAAAACACTATATTAAAGTATATGAAAGATATTAACCTAATCATCGTAAGAAAAATTGGAATATCATTGAGCTTGCTTACAGTTAGGTTTTGATATACTATAACTTTTAAACACTTTAAATATCTAAAAATTGTGAAATATGATTTATACATAGGGGAAAAGGCATCATACATGAACATATAGTTGAATGAGTAATAACCCTTGTAATTATTAGCTGGGTCAAGAGAAGGGACCACAATATCCTCCTTACCCACTATTCTGACTTTTGTAATAATAATTTTCTTGCTTTCTTTGTCATTACTCTTAATTTGTATGCATCCCTGAATTATGTAATTTAGTTTTGCCTTTTGTTTATTCAAGTTTGTGTTTCTTCTCATTTAACATTTCTTTGTGAAATGACTTTTTATTTTTTTACAGACTTCCTTCTGGCTGAGTGTTTCTAATTCTCATTTATGGTGCTCTTTCCTGTCTTCTGCTTATTTTCATTGAGCTCATTTTGACATATTTGGTTACAGTTTGTATCCATTTTGCAGACAGTTTTTTGTGGCATGCTTTTATTATCCAAGAGGTTGCTATTCTCTTTGTTCTCATTTCTTACAATGTTGTATGGGATCCCTTTTATATTGCACATTTTTACATAAAATTAGTTTACTTAAACTTTTAAGAAGGAATGGTCAGGATAGTTTTTCCATTTTCTCTAGAGGAACTGACTCTAGAGCTCCTGCTTTGGTTGTTTTTGCAGAAAAGATCAAAATACTTTCTGAGATTTGCTTCCCCTGCTGTCCTTCCTCCTTTTTACCTGGACCTTCTCTTTATTTTGCCGTTATTCTTCCCCTCTTGCTTAATTTACATCCTAGTTTCAGTAATTTATTTTGTATCTGTGTGTGTTTGTCTAGGAAAAGAACTCAGGTTTTTGTCTTCGTTTTGTTTTGTTTTAGTTTTGAGTATTTGTATGCCTGAGACTGCTTCAGACTTCTCACCTTGAAATGAATCCCATGTTTTCACTGCATTAAATGTGCAAACTTCTCTCCATTGCAGCTGCTTTTTCAAATGGGCCTGCCACCCTTTCTAATAAATGTCTTTTTGGGTATTTTGGGGTCCACTCTGTTGCTTTTCTTTTCATACAGAGCTACTGGTGCCACATTGTACTATTGATATTTCCCCCTCATCTGCTCATATTTTGCTGTTCATGTAGATAATTTATCACTAGGTATTTTGTAAATACCGTCCGTGCTATTTTTATTGTGGTGGTGAATTTTACCATCTTAGTCGTGCTATTTCTGTGTTATGATTGCGATAGCTTCAAAAATGATGGTGCAGGAATTCCATTTCAGCTCTCACCCAGCTAAGCAGTTAACTGACTCTGTCTTCTCACAGAAAGCCACTATAAGCAGTGGTTAGAACAAAGAAGACAATGACTGAAAAGAACTGGAAATTAACCACAAGCAGGCAGATGATAAAGGGGAGTGGGCACTTGAAGGAAGGGAACAACCGAGTAGTCCCCATTTTCTTTAACTCTTAGCTGCAGGCTAAGCTGATAGAAAATTTCTAGCTTTTCTTGTCTGATAAACCAGAGGATAGGTTTTGGACAAGTGCCTTTCAGATACTAAAGGAGAAATCTCAGAGGCAAGAGAACCAGACAGCAGAAGTCCCACATTTGGTATTTCAACCCTGTCCAGATGTCTGAGCCATAAATCATGAATGTACAAGATACTCCCACTCAATATGAAAACCTAAGCTATCATTTTATCTGCTGCTCAGGAGACAGATTTTTTTGGGGGGGAGTGCTTTGAACCAAGTTAATGGCCCACTTAAAAAAAATAGATTGATTGATAGACCTACATACATGTAGGTCTAGCTATCTATATCACCACCCTTTGGAAGACTGTAACAAAATCCAGGTAATAGCACAATGTCCAGTATCCAAAGTTACTGGATACGAGACAAAGAAGGAAAATAAGAACTTTTTTCAAGAGAAAGAATAATCCATAAGGAAGCCAATTTTCAGGTGTCTGAATATTGGAATTTGACATAACATTTAAGCAGTTACTAGGATTGTGCCCAAGATTGAAAAGGGAAATAGTGTTCACAATAAATAAAAAGACTGGAAATCTCAACAAAGAAATAAAAATTCTGTACCTGAAAATAAAAACTCAGTAAATGGCTTCAAGTGCAGACTGCACATAGCATAGCAGAGGTGGGAGTTAGTAAACTAAGGTATTTCAATACAAAATATCCAATCTGAAAAGTGGTTAAGATGTTGAAAAAAATGAACAACCTCACAGACACATGAAACATTATTAAAAAGGATTATTTGGTATGTAATTGGTGTTTCAGAAGGAGAATGGATAGGGGATTGGGCAAAAAAATAATGATAACAACAATTAAGAAGTAATGGCCAAAAGCTTTCCAAATTTAGTACAGACATAAATGTAGATATTCAAGAATCTCTGCGAATCTACAAGAAAAAAGTACAAAGACAAACGTCGTAAAGGCACATCACAATCAAACTGCTGAAAACTGAAAAGAAAATTCTTAAAAGCAGAAAGGGTACATTGACACTTTACTTACAAAGGAACAACAATTTACATGTTGCCTGACTTATCAGAAACTACGGAGGCCAGAAAACAGTGGAAAATGTCATTAAAATACTAAAACTAAAGACTGTCACCCCACACTTACGTATCCAACAAAATCATCCTTTCAGAATAAAGGCGAAATAAAGACCTTTTCAGGGGAAAGAAAAGTAGGATAATCCATTACCAAGAGATCTGCACCGCAAGAAATGTTCAAGGAAATTCCTGAGGTTGTGTAAGTTATGTAAAGTTGTATGTGATAAGCAGTTTATATTCTGCTCTTACATGTAGGAAAAACAGGTTTAATTTGCTTCATTTGAGATCAGTTTTAAATACCTGTGTTCACTTACCTATTAATTGTGGCACCATTGTCACTATGTGCATTGCACTCTTGTAGGTACTTACTTTACAGCTGGTACCTGATTTAATCCTTTCAACCTACATCAGAATAAGTAAGTTTATTCCCACCTTTATAGCTGAGGAAGAGGAGCTGATTGGTTCAATGGCTTGTCTACAGTCAGACTCCTAATAACTGGTAGATCCATGATTCTAGACTCATCTCTCTTATTTTTTGGTCCTATTTATTTATTGAATCCATCTAGTATTGAAATTGGTAACTGTCTTCTTTAACTCCACATTAGAATATTTTGAACTATTATTAAAAACTATTACCCTGATTGAAGTGGTTAGGTTGAGATTATTGAGAAACAAACTGAAAAATTTATCCTTGGCCTACTGAATGATAGTAGTTATTGAACTTAGACTCTAGTCAGTTTTATAAAAAGCATTGATAGGGAAAAAGTGGGATCCAGATAATTAGAATGGGAATATTCATGAGGAACCTGAGAAATAAGTCTCCAAGCTCCTCTGAAATGCTCCTTAAGTCTTCCTGCTGGAAAGAAGATACCAATTCTCACCAACCTCTATTATGATGTTGTGACTAAAATTTGAATTCGACATAGCCTGGAGGATTAAATGATAATAATTATTGATTATATTATTTATAATAATAAATACAATCGAGTAAAATTTAAAATATATACTTAATAAGGAATTTCTTAATTTAGTAATCTAAACTGAGTAGCTGAAGAAATTCTGTGGATATGGATTTGAGGTTGCTTCAACAGAGGAGGTCAGACAAAATTCTGGTTCTGACTTATTTGTGGTTATTGTAGCAAACTGTTCACTGCCTTTTTAACAATCATTGTTTAGCTATAATGCAGCCATGTGTCAATTTTGATCATTTCAGCCAATCTGAAAATTCTGTTTCCCTTCCCAGAAATGCTTCTGGAATAAATACATGATGCAGTTCTGGTGAATGAAACATAAAGAGGTTTCATTACAGTGTGCCTATCCCTGAGATATTATTCACCATTTCAAACCACATATATATTCTCATGGTCTGGTTCTACTCACTGGTGAGCTGAGGATAAAATAATCTCAAACTTGGGCTATACTTGGTACCTCATGACACCAAATAGAAGTGTATTGCTATTGTATTACAACATTTGAGTCATCGCAGTAGGCACGAATTCAAGAAGATGCTTATCCTGCTCAGAAGGTGAGATAGTGTGAGGTCAAGAGCTATAGAAGTTACTTGGCAGTGTCTAACAATCTAACTTGATGATGATAGATATGGAGGAAGAAAAACTGAAGTTGATGGCAGGGAAGATTGGAGAAGAGATTAATGAATGGCCCACTCAAAATGACCCCAGAACTTGCAAATATTATTATTATATAAGAATTCTTACTAGAAGGATCCCTAAGACTGTTTGGATATTGGTCACCTCCTTTTTATGGGGAGGTAACTCAATGAGCTCATGAGCAATACCATAAGGAGGCCAAATAAAAGTTATACGTAGGCTCAACAATATGGGTGTGTCTGCACCAAGGATGACTTTATTGTGGAGTGTGTAGAATGCACAATTTATCAATAATGTCTAATACTAGACACCAGTTATGGCATTGTATGTGTACATAAGGACCTAATGGCAGGTTAATTATATTGGACCATTTCTTTTTTTTTTTTTTAAAGATTTTATTTATTTATTTGAGAGAGAGAGAGAATGAGAGATAGAGAGCACGAGAGGGAAGAGGGTCAGAGGGAGAAGCAGACTCCCTGCTGAGCAGGGAGCCCGATGTGGGACTCGATCCCGGGACTCCAGGATCATGACCTGAGCCGAAGGCAGTCGCTTAACCAACTGAGCCACCCAGGCACCCTATATTGGACCATTTCATGGTGAAGGAGAAGTAATTCATCTTCTCCAGAATAAAGCTGCATTCTGCATTTAAATTTTCTTTCTCTGTTCTTCATGCCTGCGATCAAATATGTAGACTTCCTGAATGGTTTATATTTACTATAATGGTATCCCATGTAACTTGCATCCACACAAGGCACTCACATGAAACAGGAAGACAAGAGACTGCTGGCCATGCCGTTCATTAGTCTTCAAGGTCCAGCTTCATTCTCATTTCTTCCATGAAGTCTTCTTGAGTCCATCTTTGGTAATCATTACTTCTTCTGAATTTGTAGCCCTTGCATTTTTATATCATTTAAATTATCTTAGCACTGACTATCTTGTTCTATCATTCAGCTTCCATGTGTGCATCCTGCTTTGTTATTAAATTTGAGCTTTTTAAATAAAATCTAATCTCACTGGTTTCCCTTGGTCTAACAGAATATTTTGCACTAAAAGATTGCTTGCTGATGACAACCATATTCATAGAGCCCTTGAAATTGCATGTGATTTCAAAGGGCATTGAAGCCCCAAGTCCTCCAGTAAAAATCTTACCCTTTGTCAGAATGTTTTATTTTTGTAAAAAGGTTAAAATTGGCTGAAAAAAGTCAAAACTTCTCTTACTAAGTAGCCAAGCCCAGGAACAGTGTAAGATGAGTGGACACCCATATGGTCTTACATTACTATTCCTATCACTTGTGTAGGAGTTGTGTCAAGTGTTTTGTGTATCAGGTGTTGATACTGAAAAAGCAGACCAAGTTACTTTTATCTTCTCTTGTGAAAGAAAAATAGTTGTTGCTCCTCTTCTTTGTAGCTTGCACTAATTTCTAATAACATAAAAAATGTAGAAGTTTATCTACTGACTTCCTAGAATATAAGCTCCAGAGGGATAGAAATTCTCCTCTCTTTCTCTCCCTACCCACCCCCCCGTTTTATTCTAGCATTTAGTAAACTGCCTGCCATATAATAGGGATTTGATAAATAGACCATTGTTCTTTAATTGTGTGTGGTTCTGTCTTTTCAGTTAAAAACTTTTATCAAAACCAGTAGACAAAATAAAATCAACACAAAATGAGAAAATTATACAAGTAAATGTACTTATTTTAAGGTCTTTCTATCCATAAAGAAAACCAAAAGCATTCTGAACATTGGTATCCATCTAAGAGACAGAGATTAGAAGTCTGTTTTGTAGACAAAGGAATGTGAGAGATAAGAGTGTAAATCTCCAAATTCACAGATTTGCCGAATCCAAAAATTGCTTTCAACAGTTCTTCCCTTTAGTGAACTTAATAGAATATTCCAAATAAATATTCTATGAATAACAGCTAATGCCATAAGCTGATTTAGGGAAACCCAAACCTGATTTTCAAACCTGATGATAGCCTGACTTTTTGGAGTGATTCCAGTTAGTGCTAAATGACTTCCCTAAAAATCCTACAACAGCAGTTTAATTTAAGATCTCGCTTAACTGACAGATACCGGGCTGACCAGAAGGTCAGAGGAGTCTACTTCATAACCTTGTTTCTGAAAGTTGACTATTCTGTATATATGCTTTTGTACTACTTGAAAAGCCATTTGACAGAGCGCCTTGAAAGAGTAGAAGAACGGGGTATTTCCTAACTAAAGTTATAAGAGAACAGTTTGAAGAAATGATCAGTTTCAGTTTGGAGTTCTCTAAGGGTTTGGTTCACCTTCGTCATTGATCTTTCTGTTTGAAGTGTTCATTTACCATCCTGACATAATCTAGGGCCGCACTGCATGATGTTGATGATACTTTTGTCAATGTGAAGAATGCAGGGCCATTGTTACAGAAATTGTACAAGAAACAGAGACCTTAATATGTACCATCTGTTTTACAAAAAAGCTCGATGTGGTAATGCATTTGCAATACCAGAAGCAATATCTCTAAGACATGAAATGAACATATGTTGTCTAAGAGCCTTCAGGCTGACATTGAAAAAGAGAAAAGATAGTACTTCAAGGCAAATACTGTCCCAGTAGAAAGACTGCCAGATCCAATATGGCTCAGCCTATTGACAAGTCTCTGGTGAGCAACTTCATATAAAGATTTTCACATTGTTACGGGTTGTACGGCTCTCTGGCCCATTTTTTTCAGCATGGGTAAAATAGTAGAAAACACTGTCATTGTCACTCTGGGTACTTTTCTGTTTTAAAGCAACAGATGTTGTCAGAAAAAGTCACACCACACAATAAAGTGTTTGAATGATTATTTTCTAAGGCTGGAGGGAAAGTGAAATGGTGTCTTCTGAGGAGTGAGCAGGTAGTTTTAAGAACAGCTGAAAATGCAACCAACTGAAAGCTGTACGAAAACATCGAGCTATTTAGCAAAAGTGTAAATTATAAATTTGCTAAATGGTAGCTTATACAGTTTTCATATATGTATTGAATATCAACTGAAAATTCTGACCTCATTTTTCTAGATTAAACTAATATAAAATTATATTTTACAGTGTCTTTTTTTTTTTTTTAAGAGAGGGAGAGAGAGATGGGAGGGAAGGGCAGAGGGAGAGAGGGAGAATCTTAAGCAGACTCCCTGTCCAGTGCAGAGCCTGACCCAGGGCTTGATCTCACTACAGACCCCAAGATCATGACCTGAGCCGAAATTAGGAGTCGGATGCTTAACCGAATGAGCCACCTAGGTGCCCCTACGGTGTAAATTTAAAATATATATACACACGTGAATATTCAGTATGTACATAGCCCATAAGTCTACATATGTGTGTTATATTTGTATAAGTGAGCATCAAAAGAAATTGCAAAGGTCAAATGAAGAATTATTAAGGCCAGTAGAAGGAAGAGTTAACTAGCTTAACAAGTGTTTGTTTGCTTATATTTCAGTTCCAAAGGTTCAGTATGGGCTTAAGTTCTATTATGCCATAATCAGGCTTAGCTCGTCATAAACATGTCCATATGAAATAGAAGCCTTACATTTTAAAAAAACAGTTGAAGAAATATAGTAGTGGACCTGGAGCCGGGAGATCTGGCTTTGAGTCTCCAATCTCTATGTATAAAGTGCATGACCTTAGGTAAATCTGACCCTGGGTCCCCCTTCAAGGCCTCGGTTACTTCAACTATGAAGAAGGGGCTTGAACTAAATGATCTCTAAGGTTCTTTTCAAATTTAAAAATTAAATTGTAATTACAAAGAGACAATCATATAGTGTAAAATCGCAGAAAAAAAAGTGTTTTATGTATAAGTTCAAGATAATTAACCCACTTATTTTATGTAATTTATGTTTTTAAAGCTATACGTTGATCTATAGGAAAGTTCAGTTAAGCGATGCTTGTAGAAGAGATCTTATTTTTTTATGTCTGTCATTTGCATGACATTACATAAATTTGTTCATATTTATTCTAAATCTTACTTACAAAAAACATAAAACCCTTCATTGTGATTGGCCTGTTAGCTATTGGGCAGGTAAAAGATGATGGCCAGACCCAATTACAACCATGTTCCTATGTATTCAGAAGTACATGGCTGATCATTAATGTAAAGTTATTTTTTAAAATGATCTTCTGTTAAAATGGACTCTACATGTAGGTAGCTCTCATGGCCTGCTAAAGATCCAGAATTTATTCCAGACATCACCGATGCTGTTCAAGTTATGATGCAAGGATGGCTTTAATAAGGAAATTTTGGTTTTCATCAGGGTGGTATTCGAGGCACTGGGTCCAGCCTCTTTTCCAGTCCACCGATCCCGGGTGTGATAACTCTTTGGATTATGCCTCTCATAAGAGAAAGCTGGATGGTTGATTAATTATTCTCTGATGTATGCTATAGATAGAAACTCCCAACATAAAAACCTGAGTCCAACTTCTGAGCCGAGGTTTGTATGGGTAGCTTTTCCATGCCCTATTCTGAAGCTGCACTCTCGCTTTCACTACTAATTTCTAATTCCCTGATCATACCCTAAATCTAGTTCCTGATCACTGTCTCCTCCTTATTGTTTTGTTACGTAGCTTCTGGTATTTGTGTTATATATTATGCTACCTAAAAAGTTACAAAAAGCAGTGACTGCTCTGGTTACCCTGAATTTAGAGCTTTATCCAAACTGCTGCCAGGTCTCTTGACCTGTCGACAATCAGGAGTGGACCAACAGGAATTCTTCTCTTCACAGTGGGTCCGAGGAAAGCCACTGATGAAATTCACTTCCAACCTCACAAAGTTCAAAGGCGCTGGCTTGAGTGGTGTGTGTGTTTATTCAGGAACATGTGGATCTGATGAGTGTGAGGAGATTGGCGCAGTATGGCTCAGATGCAAGTCGTTGAGTATAATTGATTTTTAATGGGTTGGCTACCTGCCACCAGATGTTCATCAATTAGGTACGCTTTAAAAACCAACACAGCTGCTTATTTCATGCTGACTATCCAGCGACTGAGGTATTGTTAGCAGAGCATAAGAAGTCATCTCTGTGTTGAGTGACCATACTTTCAGTTTGCTCTCGACCAGTCATGATGTAAGCCAATGGTTATTAGTAGCGCCTCCTTTTTCTGTCTCAAAATGCCCCAGTGTGGACAGTTAATCACATGGGGATCCTACCTATCTATCACGCTGTTCTTGGCCCTTTACACATTTAAGTTAGACCTCGATCTTGCCCTCTAGCAGCAAGTAATCCATATTAACATCATACACAGAGTGGGTGTTAACCTCTGAATAACATTAAATTTTAGAGGTGGAAGGACATTTTACATTGCATTTAGTCCAGTGCTTCCTAAGAACCGGTTCATGAATTGGTCAGTTAATTTTTACCAACTTAAACCTCTGCTTCTCCAGCACCTTTGTCCAAAGCATCATCCCAGTTTCTTCCCTTTGTTCATTCTTTCTCTTTCCTATTCTAGACTGTCTCTGGCTGGCTTACGTCTTTATCTTACAGGTAATGCTCATGGCCAGAGAGGGCCTTTCTCTCCTTTGAATCAGTGCCTACCCTAAACTAAGGTGATCAAATGACCTCGCTGTTCTTTACAAAGGAATAGACAATCACTTATAGGCAAAAGGCAAATAACTTTCCTAAAGTATCTTTTAAGATAATTTAATTTTATGTCTGTAAAAAGAACACAGTGTTATTATAGAAGGATTTTCTGCCATCCTAGTCATGTCATGGCTTTATATGAGTGTCATAACATATCTTTAAAAAAATTTAACCTTCTTCATGTTGTTACACTGTGATTCTTTATGTAATTGCCTACTGGTGATTTCGATTAGGGCTAGCCCAGCCCACACCTAGGGAGACCACTTCTTCCTCTGAGTCTCTACTGATCTCCGGGAAATATTTATCCTCTACTGGCCACTGGCTCTACCCCCAGTATCTATTTACACTTCTTTTTTTTTTTTTTTTTACTCTTTTTAAATTTAATTTTCATTTCTATCAACGTAATAGATGTAGAGGTTTTAAAAATCACATAGTTCTAAAATCTGTAATGAAATACAACAGTCCTGTTCTCCAATGACACTTTGTTTTTTTAGTTCTTTCGTTGTGTTGTTACCTTCATACTTTTAAATAATGCATTTAATTTGCTGGTTTTTGACCAAAAAATTTCAGTTTTATATCTCTTCCTATTTTAGACGTTTTACAATAGTCCTCTACTGCTAACATTCTTTCCCTGCCTTCACCCTCCTAATATCCCACAATTCTGGTTAACTAAAGAATTGGTGTTTGCATTGTTACAAATAGGTAAATATTGCTAAGGTTCAAGCTATGTAGTATATTATGACCATATTTTCTTTTTCATACAAACTCTTCTCTATTTGGAAATATGACTGCCTATTTGCCAGTTGTTTCTTTAGTTTCAGTTTTGTTTAGTTTTCTGTGCATCTGTCACTAATTTGACAGCTCCAGCTTTCTCCAGAAATCTCTCAACTCACTCAAACATTTAAAGCAATTGATAGGTCAATTGATAAGTTTTAAATTGTAATTTATAAAGTAATTTATAAGTTCCTTTTTATTTTCCTTGAAATAGCCTCCTGGAGACTTGGTCCTCTGATTCCAATGTGTAGCCTCCGGAGGAAGGCATTGCTGTTGTTATTCCTGTCATCCACGTTAATGTGGAGACATCCAATGCTGTCATGATGTCTGAATTACCACAAATTTAGTGGCTTAAAACAACACAGAATTATCTTAGTGCTCTGGAGGACAGAAGTCTACAATGGTTCTCCTGGGCTAAAATCAAGGTGCCTGCAGCCTACATTCCTTTCCGGAGGCTCTAGGGACAAATCTCTTTCCTTGTCTTTTCTAGTTTCTAGTCGTCCTCTGCATTCCTGGCCCCCATTGGCCTATGAAGTCTTTCTCACATCACATCACTCTGACAATGACTCTTTTGCCTCCTACTTCTGCATTTATAGACCTTTGGGATTACTTGGGGCCAGCCCTGATAATCCAGGATAATCTCCTTATTTTATGGTCAGCTGGTTAGCAGTCTATCCCCCTTTGCTATATTCACAGGTTCTGGGGAGTAGGACATGGATATTTTGGGGGGGGCCGTTATTCTGCCTACCACAGGCTCTTGGATGCAAATGCAGACTCTTAAACATTCAACCATTTCCTCAGTATTTCCACTTAGATTTCTAATTGGCATCTCAAACCGAACTCAAAACCAAACTTGATCTTCATACTCCATAAACCTGTTCTCCCTTTAGCCTTTCATATCTCAGCAGATAGACAAGTCAAAAATTCTAATTGCCAAAACAAATGATTGATGCCTTATGTATCCTTATACCCATCAGATCTATCAGTGAGTTCTGGTGCTGTTTTCAAAATATGTCTAGAATTCAACACTTCTTCCCAGCTTGCTTCCATACATCCAGTTACCCAGAAAAGTTCTTAGAATATCATAAGTATTATTAAGTATTCCACGAATGACCCAGTGAATGAATGTAGTCCATCCCAATAACATGATCACATATATAACTATCTCCTATGCTGGTTTATGGTTTTCTCTTTGTTTGATTATATTTTACCTGTAATTCAGATGATAATTTTATTGGTCTCTGTACATAGACCAATATGTATGTACATCTTTGATAAACAAGTATTTGTTCTCGGGGCAAACTAAGGAGTATATGGTTCAGTCAGAATTCTTAACTAAAAGCAACAGAAATGATTGACTTGAGCAGTCAATAAATTTATTGTAAATACATGCGGCAGAAAAAATTGGCAAGTGGTTTAGAAAAGCAGGTCCTGAGGATACGTAGGGCTCGGAACAGCTACACTATCCACTCTGACGTGGCTACAACCCTGTTATGCAAAAATAAGTGCTTCGACACTGGTCTTTCTTTTCTCTTTTATGATTTTAGATTTTTAAACTTTATTATTTCTAGAATAGTCTTTCTAGCAATATTAGTTTTATATGACAACCATTTTTAATCTATTGCATCGTTAAATTTAGGGGGAAACATGATAAATTGTAAATGAAAACGGTGCAAAGGATAAATGCACATGATTTGGATTTAATAGAACTTCTATTTGATGTTCTTTTAATCATCTTAAATTTCCCTGATGTTATAATCAGTGACCTCTTATTTTTGTATTTCCTCTCATATAAGTTGTGTTGATTACAAAGAGAATTTGAACATTACATTTGATAATCATTTTTGAACTTTGACTACCTAAATATCAAATATTTTTGAAAATTAATCTTCCCAATAATCAAGTAATTCCCTGGGAATGAGGAGGACACTAAAGGACAAGATATGGCCCGTACTTCTTTGCAGTTGAAATGCTGTTTGTATTAGATTACATTTACTCTAAATGGCCAAACACGGTGCTGTTCCATCCTAGTTTGCAATGCATGTGACTCACACAGTTAATAGTAGTGGGTCAAACAGTGGTGACTAATAAGGCTAATAAGACTTACTCTATGTTGGAGCTAACAAATCCTTTATCAGTACTTCAACCACTCTGCTTATGTGGCCTCATTGTTAAGATTATGCCTTTCATCTATGGAAACCAATCCCTTTCATATACAATTTCAGCAAGAAGCTTATAAAATGTGTATTAAAGCAGTATTGACTTGTCTAACAATAAAAAGTACAATTAGGCTTCCAACACAGAGCATTTCTAATTTGCATAAAAACCTCTCTAACCTATTCCTTTTACTGCAGAATATAACCAAAAGGTTATATTCTGTTCCATGCACCAGTAATTACTCTAAAATCACTAGATAGATGTACCTATGTAATATTGTTCAGTTCTTTATGCAGATCATTAAAACTGAATTTATATGCAAGATATATCAATAGGAAAATACTATTAAAATCATTAGAAAAAATGGCCAACCACAATGGATTCCTTTTACATAATATCACATAATGTAATAATTTAAGATAGTTTCTTCCTGAGAGCCACTGTCTTGATAAAAATCATTCCAAGGGTAAGACTAAAGACATACTTTCATCCCACCTTTTAATCGAGGCCTCTAGTTTACACAATGTATAATTTTAAAAGATCACTTTTAATCATTGGAAAGGGTCATTATGAACAGATTTTATGTTTAAAAAAAAAGTAGGTAAACTGATCTGCATCTTGTGATTATTTTAAGAGTACAAGAAATGTTCATAATGGAACATTTTTTATTTCAGAGCCCAGTTTGTTCCCCGGCCGTACATGATCCTTGTCACAGAAACACACGTCTTTCTTCTATACCTGAGAATTTTCATTCCACTTTTAAAACAATGGAAACTTGTGTGATTCTTGTGTTCTTTGATTTCCTTAAATGACTCCCAGGAGGAAGAGTTCAGACCGTGGCTGATTCTCTACTTCTTTGCAAAAGCGGCATGAAAATGGTTTGTGACCACTGCTGATGAGCCTTCCCATGGTTGTTTAATAAAGAGCAGCACTACTCCACCAGGGTAACATGGAATGACATTGCCTCAGGTCACTTCAGGGCATGTCACATCGTGTAACACAACATAACCTGATGTAACCTGATCCAACAGGTCAGGTGCCTGTTGCCTATTTGTAGGAAATACTTTTTATTTCTCCTCCAGAAGAGGGGCCATGTCACCATGCATAACGAAATGTCAGTTCTAGCTCTGGGTCCAAGGAATACCAGTAGAAATCATTTCCTTCCCTCTGACAGTGGACTCTGTTCAGCATTGAGTTACTTAGAGTGCATGTCATTAACAAGACTGTAGTTGTGATTATTGAAAGTGAGTTGAAGGAAATCTGCTTTAATTAGAACAAACTTAAGACTGGACAAAAGTCATAGTAGAGACAGAATGCCATATTTTTAAAAACAGCAATAGAAGCAGGAAAGGGGAGAGAGCGAGTTATGAAGTAATAGTTTTAACAAAACAGCGTTCTTTTACAAAAGAAAATTAGATTTTCTCGAAAAACAAACGGCAAAGTGGGGTTTTTTTTCTTTTAAAATTGATTAATTAATGTACTTATCCACTGCGCTGGGGTGCATTTAGGTATATAAAAGAGGCGTGATCCCCGTCATCTGCCTTCAGTAGGCTTAAGTGAAGAAAGAAACAAGACAGGTATACATTGCACACCTGAGATTGTAAATGCTAACCTCCAGGCTATCAGCTGTATATCCTAGAGAAGGTGAAGAAAGAACAGAACATTGCCTGGAGTAGGAATGAAGGTCTCAGCGACTTGAATTTATTATTAACTGCTTCGAGTTTAATTTTCTAATCTTACAAGGAAATCCAAGTCAATTACAAGGTTCAAAATACATACAGTTCACTAGGAGTGGTAAACTTTAAAAACATCTAACTTGGGTTTACTGATAAATGTAAAAGGAAGTTTTCTTTTAATTCTTTTACCTGCCTAAGAAATGTTTTTAATTATTTAGAAATAAAACTACAGAATTCATCACTAGAAAATCTGAAATGAAATTAAAATCATATAGCAGTACTATAAAAATTCACTTTTGAAAAGTTAATGCATACTTACCTATAAGGATCGCCCATATCACCAGTTCTCTTTAATCAGTTATTCAGTTGACATGAACCCTATGTTATATGGCTCTAATCAGACATTAAAGGAGAAGAATTGAGTAAAATGAACAGCTTAAGAAAGATACGAATGAGCTTTTTATGGGAGGTAAGAGTTTCATATTGGGTTAACTTGAGGGGTGATGCTTTTTCTTCCTGGATTTAAATCTGGACACAAGGACAGGTATGAGGGGCAGACATGGTGAAAGCATTTATATTATCACAAAATAGTTTTGCTATTTCATCAATAGTACTATAGATTTTTCAGATCAAAGAGATAAATACTGTGTTTACTAGTACGTTGTCTGATATCTAAGTCAAATATGAGTCATTTAAGAATTATCCTTCACTTTTATTTTGTTTTGGTGGGGGGAGAGGGCGAGGGAGCTTGCGTGTGCTTGATTGGGGGAGGAGGGGCAGAGGGAGAGGGAGAGAGAGTCTCAAGCCGACTCTGCACTGAGTGTGGAGTTGAATGCGGGGCTCAATCTGATGACCCTGAGATCATGACCTGAGCTGAAACCAAGAGTTGAATGCATAACTGACTGAACCACCCAGGCACCCCTATCCTTCACTTCAAATAATTTGTCCCATTATTCACAAATTTCCTCCATTAGTTCAAGATTTTACTGTACATATGTTAATAGGTAAAAGACTATAGTAAACTAATATATGCATCAAGAACCATTAATAACACAGATGTCAGAATTCAGTTCACAATTTCCTTTCATAGGACAATTGGTTTCAGCTTAAATAAAGTCTGGTGCCTCTGATATAAGTGAATAATTTGTTACTACCAAAATATAAAATATTTGAAGTCTAAGATATATTTGATACACTGATAGGACTAAAAGCTTTACCCCAAACAAGCACATTTCCAGAGTTGGGGGGGAAAAAAAAGAACTATCCAAAGTAATGGAATGTTTTGGTTATTAGTTATCTGTTCATTCATCTCTGTTGTGCCAGTGTTCCCAACTATGTCTACAATTTTAACCAATTACCTAAATAATTCTAGTTAAA
The DNA here is from genome assembly GCF_009762305.2 of Zalophus californianus. Classification (NCBI taxonomy): domain Eukaryota; kingdom Metazoa; phylum Chordata; class Mammalia; order Carnivora; family Otariidae; genus Zalophus; species Zalophus californianus. The sequence continues at coordinate 72,222,920 of NC_045606.1, read as the reverse complement.
TTGACACTGATAAAAACAAAAATAAAATAATTTGTGTTTCTGCTCTGCAAGAAACCTGACACTAACTTAAAGATTATTAAACTATTTGGAGTTGATTTCTTTGAGCACAAAACCTGAGAAGAAAGGTCCAGAAGCTCTAAACCACAGCTAAACACTTACTAGAGGAGTTTTGGTGGCTCATGTTTCACAAGATGTTTCAGTGCATATGTCATCGTTGTGGACAGTTCCCCCCTTTTTTGGGGGAGGGGGCTCTTTTCTGTTGTCTCCTTTTCCCCAAATGTCCAAAGAGGAAGGTGAATGAAAACCATAGTTGGGACTAGATCAGCACATTGGGGGTCAGTTGACTGTCTAACTTTCTATCACTGGGTTTGGCATCACATACATTAGGTTGTTGACCAATTACAAAGCATGATGGAACTATAAAACCACAGCTGCTGGAACTGAATTAGTTTTAATAGTTGCTAAAGGCGAACCAAAAACTGTTCTTAGATGATGATAAAGCTAATGGCACAGGAATTCCACCCCACCTCTCCAACTTCATTGCCCTCAGATGAACTCAGGGGATAAAGAACATTCCCTCCTCCTAAATTTCACAGAAACTTTTCTCTAACACAGTAGAACAACGAGAGAATGTGAATAGTTGATCTATTTTCCTTTGGCTTGAAACTTAGCTCACAAAGAGAGTTCACACTATGTAAAGATTTTCACAGTTATGTACTAACAAGTCTGCAGGATTTGCTGTACTTATACAAGGAAGTCAGATTTGAAAATAAAACTGGTTTTCTGTTTGTGGACGCATGATGAACATATGGTCAACACCTGGAATTTATAGAGGCCTTTACCTAATAAAACCTTCTGAGACATTCCAAGAATGACAACAAAGTGATGGCATGGAGCAGAACTGCCAAAGGTAATCTTCTTCACCTTCTGGTTCTTTTAAAGCAGAAAACATAAAACTAACAACTTAGTGCCCCCCAAATACTTATGAAATGTGCATTAAAGAGGTGGGAGCCCAAATTCCCTGACAAAAGTGCCATTATATCATGATTGTGAGTGTCTTTCTGGATTGTCTCAAAAAGAGCTGGTTTATGAGGAAGATGACTGATTGGGAAGCATACTATTAAAAAGTAGAGTAAGACAGATTGCAAGATCAAGTTCAAAGTTTTGAAAGTTTCACTTGGGATGTTTTTATAATGGAATGCATTCTTAAGTGATAAAACCACATACAACATGGACTTATGAGTTTATACAAATCTCTTAAATTTAGCTGCAACTTAGGGAAATGTCATTTGCAAGTTGATTCTAAGCTCAACATAGACTCTAAAAGGGAAATTCCCAATCAGGAAAAGAAAAGTTGATGGGATTCAAAATGAAAACAATAAACAAAAAAGATCGTTAAAAGGCATCAGGGTAAGACAGCTTAACTTTTAAAGGAAACAAATCTCTTTGCAAATGTATATCAAAATAATATAACCAAAATACTCTATCTATTTTGCAATATTTTGCAAAGAATGTTTATTTTTGAAGGTAATCACAAAATCAGAATTAACCCCAATCCTCAGCTTCACCTGACCCTAGTTCAGACCTCAGCAGGTCCGAACTTTAGATATGTCATCTTTGTGGACAGTCCCCCCCCTTTTTTTATATCTAAACCAAGATTCACAGCACCTTTAATGACATCTCTCCAAGCCACTCAGTTCTCACGCCCTACACTTTCTCTCCAAGGGTCAGTCAAATGGGCAGAAGAAAAAGATGATTTCACCCACAAATATGCAACATTAAACTAACTATTGGTTATCGGAGTGATGTGCTATAAATACCTGTCAGGGACCACAAAACAAAAAACAAAAACTCTCCCTATTGTACCTCCCAGAAAAATGAGCCAGGTGATGCCTTCTGCAATTATCAGATACATGCCATTAACAAAGCAAAAAAAAAAAAAAAAAAAAAAAGTGTTGCTGCAGCATAGAGAAGAAACCACAGCCCATTCAGCAGAGCTGGTCTTGCTAGAGAGGAGACTGCAAGGTAGCTGGGATGTGCGTGCTATGGACCAAGCACAAATAGAGAAGTAACAGAGAAGACTATTTGAGGCTGGGTTGATGGAGTCAAGAGTCAAGAATGGTGATTATACCCTTAAGTTACTTTTTATAAGAGTTCTTTTAAAATAGTACTCATGTTTAGAATGATCTCTTGTACTAGAATACAGGGAAATGGAATTTTTTTCATCCATTATGGCTTATTCTTTTGCTCAAAAAAAAATCTATGAAAGTTACCCATTGAGGAAATCATTTGGGGCATTTACTTCATTATTGTGTAGAAGTTTAAAAGCTTGACCAGTCTGAGAAAAGATCGTTCATCTTTTATCACACCCCTAGTCTATCTGTTACCCTGGGGAATAAACAGATAGTAAAATAACTTAGAATGGTCTTTCTTACAACTTGTTGGTCATAAATCATTGCTTGGTAGCTGATGTTTAATATAGGAGCATTTAAGATAAGTCAGGAGTTGAACTTTTGGTTATCAAAAATGCTATAAGATTCTAACCTTGTGGGTTTTTTAGTGTCTTCCATGACACATGTATCTTGCATTTAGAATTCCTTTGTTTTATAGGTTCTAATTCATTTGGCTTAAATTGAAATACATTTGCAACAAAAAAGTAAAGACTTCATCGCAAATGCTGAATACTGTTCTTTGGCAAGAATTTAGATCTTTAGCTAACCATTAAAAGTAAAGGTAAAATAATAGCAAATAGAACCCAAAGCAAAATCATAGCAAACAGTGACCAAAGAATTATGAGGAGAGTTTGTAGCAACTGTTGGTCATAGAAAGCACTAAAATTTCATAGCCAATGCCAATCATTAAAGTTAATGGAAAATTCAAAGCAACTGCTAATAATTGAAGTCAATACAGAATTGATAGCACATGCTGATCAGCAATGTTAATGGAAAATTCTCCCACCAAACTGCTCGTTTTCAGATGTCATCTCAGAATAGCAAAAAGCTGTGTGAGTTTTGACTCTTATGTTGACATTTTCCATTTCTTTGTATTAATCACATGTACGTAATGTGAAATAGGCACAGCCTATTGTGGCAACAGGGGTTTAATTATGACTCCAAATGTATTTGCAAGAGTGTATTTCTTATGACTTTGGTGCCCCGAAAATGGCAGTGATCACCTGCTAATTGTGCACAGGGTCCCTGAGAGCTGTCTGGCATGATAATCTGGTCTGCCGATTTGGAATTGCGAAAGGTCTCTATTCTTTTTAGTGAGTATCAAATGCCACTGGTTTTCTCAGTGCATAAAGAAATCAACAATCCTACAGATAATATATAGTATGAAAATGTAACCTTTCCTGTCCTTTCTGTAACCAAACAAGGAGCTTTGTTTGCATGGTGATGGTAGTTCTGAATTTATTCCTGTTGTTTCAAATTTCCTGGGTTCAGTTATTAGTTTGTGCAGGATAAGCTGTCCAGTGAGCATGATGACCATCCGGGTAGTAGCATTTAGACCACAGGAATTGTGTGGGCAAACATGGGGCAGAACCGAGGGCATGTAATTATCTGTTATATCGCAATCACACAGGTTCATTTTTCCCTAACTATTCCTGTCCCTTCCATATTTTTCAACTTTGCCTCTCTTATCCTCCTTCCCATTATGCTATCCTCCATCCTACTTTGTACTCAAAACTTAATTTTCCTTCAGTCGCCAGTTCTAATCCCACTTCTACTCTGAGACATTTTCTGATTATCCCCTATTTTTTACTTATTGGCATAAGCAGGCACTCATTGTCCATATTTCAGATTTGATATACTTTCCTGTATTATTTGACGTATATTGTTATTTAAATTGGGCCAGCTAGTGTCTCACAATGAGATAATCAAACGCTTTTAACAAAAGGAGTCAACATTTTTTTGTCGCCCCACAGTGCAAATCTCTGTGGCTTCCACATAGGGAAACAGCATTAAAAAAAATAATAAAAAGTGAGAGGACCATTGAAACTGGAGTCAGACATCCAGGTTTAAGTATTAATTAGCTCTGCCATTTAAAAATCCTGGGAGATTTCCCATGCTTACCTTAGCCTCACGAGCATCAGTTTTCTCATTCAGTGAAATGGGAGAATTCCTGTTCTAGTCACCTCACCCTGCAACTTCTGGTTGTCAGAAGCAAATGAGAGTGCACGTGTGAGTGGACTAGATTCGTTTGTGAATGGATATATTGCAGATATATCTCAGTATTGTAGCAAGTGCTGAATACATATTCGAGCACAGTTTTCAATATATAGTTTTCAGTACATAATTTTTAATTCATAGTCTCAACTATAGTTTTTAGCTTCTGAGGGAAGGCAGAAAAGAAAATCTCCCAAATACATAGACTCAAAAAATATCATAATACAATGTAATGAGTACAGGGAAGATGAAGTGAGAGATGGCAGCAAATGGAGCCAATAACTGTTAGGGGAGAGATAGTCTGAAAATCTGGGGCCTGCCATAGCACAGCTCAGTAAGATGAGGATTTGATATCTATTTCTCCATAATATCTCTATACAAAAAGCCTAGTTTAAATGTAAATTCTTTTTGAATGCCAGTAGGTTGTATCTCATTAATTGCTCTGATAAAAACTATGTTCTTGTCCTCAAGAAACTTCAATCTAAAGAACAGAAGAGTCCTATAGAATAAAGATTTATGAGCTATAACATGGGAAACAGTTCAGATTCCAAACCTATTAAGTCTTGACCTCATGCTATCCTTTATTTTAGCTAAAAGACAAATAAGAAGAGCTAAAAAATACTCCAGTTCATACACTGTACTGAAATTACAAAGTATAGGCTAATAATCTATTTAATGAGAGAAAACTTATAAACATAGGAAGTGAAATTGAAAACATTTGCCTCATTTTATATGGTACAAATCATCTTTTACTTATGTTTTTATAAATAATACAATCAAGAAAGGAAAAAAAATGAAGGAAAAACCAGATAAAGATTTTTTTAATATGGAGAATGGTAAAGACCGAGAAATGTATAACAGTAGACACAAACTCAACTCCTTCTGAGATCAGACAAGGTATGTAAAGCGAGAGAAATTATAACTTACAGTGAGTGAAAGATGTAGAAAATGGAAGGAAAGAATATCTATAAACAAGTGAATTCAAACTTTGGAAATGCTCTGTGTACCATGCAAAGACCTCCATTACAAAAAGCTGTAAATGCTGGATAGCCTATTACAAACTTGAAAAAAAAAAATTGTGACTGGGAAGGAAAGAAAGAAAAATCTCCAAAACCAAAAACGAGAAGGAGCAGCAAATTAGAGCTGACATTGTGCCTGTCTTTGGAGTACATCCTGTACATCATAGCCCAGAGGCTTGAGTTTAATGTCCAAAAAAGGACACACAATAGGACTCTGGGCCTGCAAAAGTCAGTATTATGACAAAGGCCCTTTGCACTGAGATCCAAAATTTAAAGCTCTACATCCCTTAGAAAATGGAAAATGGGGGGGGGGGGATTCATTAGCACAGGGAGACAATAGGAATTCTCTCTTTCAACCTGGGCTCAGAGTGGGACAAAAAATTGCCCTGAGAATATAGCCTTAGAACAGTACCCCTCATGGCTTTGGGTGCAATTTTATATTACCTGTATGGTGTCCAAACTCCTAAGCTTAAAATTTTATATAAAAAGTGCATGAGGGCCCTACTGAACCCTAGCAGTGGCTTCTAGCAGAAACAAGCAAAATACTTTTTGGAGGAATCTAGCTTTATATCATGAACACTCCATTGAATATATACTTACAACCTGAAATTACAGACTATCTGAGGATAAAACCGCAGGCATATCCCATGGCAGAACTAGACTCCCAAGAACTTGACAGAACTATTGGGAAAGTGCTACAAAAAATGAGTTTAAAGTAAATCAAGTCTTAAAAATATGCAAAAAATATTCAGAATTCTTAGAATAAGACACTATTGGTAAAGAACAGATATTTTAAATAACCAACTAGAATTTCTAGAAAGAACAAATACCATCATAGGAATTAAAAAAATTCAACATATACCTTAACAATAAATTGAACATAGTGAAAAGAAGACTGTAAACTAAAAACTATTTCTGAGCAGATTACTTAGAATGCAGCACGGAGAGCAAAAGAGGTAGAAAATGTCAAGGAGAAGTTAAGAGACATGAATGCAAAACAAGAAGTCCATTCTATGCATAAATGTACTTCCTGAATGAGGAAACAGAATGGAAAAGAGATATTGATATTAACCCTATACAGAGATAATGAGAGAAATGTTTTCCCCAATTGAAAATGTGATTCCTCAGATTTGAGAAACATAAATCCCAAGGAAGATAAATGAAAATAAATACACATCATAGTGAAACTACAGAATACCCAATACAAAGAAAATATTTGCATAATAAGAGTGTACCACTAATAGATCTTCTATTGAAGAAGTAAAAGGATAAAATTCTGGAAGAAGGAAAGCAGTGATAAGGAGTTAGAGTTTTATTTTGAGTATAACTGGAAACCACTGCAGGGTTTTGAAGAAGGGAGTGATGCAACTTAATGTATACTTAAAAAACATTGCTGTGAATGTTGTATGGATTATAAGGGCATAGTATTTCTTAGGAACATACCAGTGATAGAGGGGTGGTATCAGTGGGAGAAGTGCGCAGACAAGGAACACAGTTTGAAGGTAGCCAGTGAGTTTTACTGAAGGATTGAAAGTGGAAACTGTGAAGTAGAAGGTCAAGGGTGGCTTGGGCTTCTAGCCTGAGCAACTGGGTGTATTGTGCTGCCTTTTATTAGATGGAGAATACTGGCTGAGGAGTATCGGGAGGAAGGGGGGAAATCAAGACTTTTTTTTTTAGCCGTTCACTGAGTTCTTTCTATTGGCCGGGCAGATTTATTAGCACTTGGATATGTATTAATCCATTTAAACTTTGGTATAACCCTGGAGTTACCCCTAGCTGAAGGTCACACAGCTGTTTGACTTCAGAGTCCATATTCTGAAGCAATACTCTCTCTTGCCTCTTAGGATGACTCGTCCAAATTGAGATATATATATTTATGACATGAAGCTCAAAAAAAGGAGATTTTCCTGAAAATGTCATGATAAAGCGGTTAAAAAAGAGAGAAAGCTAGCACAGTGGTTCTCAACTTTGTATATATTCTTGGCCCATTCTCGAATTCTAAAACATCTGGTAGAAAACTTGATGGGAGTAAGAGATCAAAGCAATACCATCATCCTAAGGCAGAGCTGTGTCCCATAGTGCTAACAGAAAGCTTCCAAAATCATAGAACTTTCATTGCCCTTCAGCACTGTGCACAACATAAGCAGAACTCTTTATGGACCTGCACATTTCCAAGTCTCCGTGAATGAGGCAGGAGGAAGGTGGCCCAGATGGCAGCCCCTTCCCAGCAAGTTCATCAAAATATAAGATACATAAGGTCAGGGAATTTTTTCTGTTTTGTCCACTACATGCTTGACCCAGACCAGCATTTCACACATACTAGGCACTTAATAAACATTAGTTATACAAAGGATTGAAAGTTGTAACATGCTCTAACCCCAAATGCCTGACCACTCTCAAAAGCCTCACAGAAATTGTTCTTCAAAACAAACAAGCAAACCAAAAAAAATTCAACAACAGAAAATGTAAACTACATACATTGATCAAGATTCACAAACCTGTGAAGGTTTGGGGGAGTTCATTAGTAGCAACAGACTAAGGGAGTATCATCAAAGTATGAGATCGCCCTTACCACCTTCAAAACCCATAAAATGTAGGTTTTGGGGTACTGATCAGGCTATGCTCGGGAAGGCTTCAGAGAAAATACTGTCCTTGATTTAGAGCCAATTTTCAACTTAGAAAAAGAAAACCTGGATGGATGAAAGGAAGAGGCATGGAAGATAGGGACACTAGTTTTTCATGAACTGATGACTTCAGAAAGGTCAGTGGAAATAGACACTGGAAGGAGGTCAGTAGTGAAAGGAAGAAAGTAAGGGCACTAAGCAGCTGTAGGAGAGGTTTATCAGCCCATGATGTGATAAGCTAGCCAGTGGGTTTTGCATCTGGAGAAGTAGCCCAAAATGATAGATTTAAGGAGCATGGTTGTGATGACGTTCCCTGAAACTGGTGGATCGCAGAAGCTGAATTGTATATGCCACCTGATGATGCCAATCCCCAGGTTAATTGCTCAGCACTCAAAAGGACATGTTTTTGAGTTCTCTTGGCATCTTTTGAAGGCAGTTCTGCCAATCCATGCTTTTTGCCATAGGTCTTAGAAGGCAAAGTATGAGTCTCTTGTATTTGCTGACCTTTGAACTTGGGCCATTATTTGGATTCCAGAATTCTCTACACTAAATCTAACCAAATGTTCAGTTTGCTAGGAGGCCTAATGTTCTAAGTGCTGAAACTTGAAGTGCTTCTTAGATCTGGAAGTAAATGCACACTGGATAGAGTTCTACACAGATGGTTGGAGATAAGATTTGCAGGATCCCATATGCCTCCTACCTGGTGGAGTTATAGCAGGATGTAGCGATGACAAGTCCTGAGGCTTTGAGTCTTATAACTGGGAAGCCCTAATGAGGTTTTGAAAGAATTTTCCTCCCATGGCTGAGGGCAGGATTAAGTGGGGTCTTGGTTGCCCCCTTTAGGAGGAGTCACATTGGTTCAAGATGGCTTGGAAGCTGAAGCAATCATCTTCAATCCACCTTACAGAGTGTATGTTTTAAAGAGTAAAAATTGCACAATACTGTATTATCACGTGTCATTATCCTAACCATTGCAAACTTCATTTTTCTTCCCTAATGCTGAAATAGTTTGCCCTTTTCCATAGTTATTTCTTAATCCTTTAGAGGGATCACTGTTGTACCATATTTATAAGAAAAAAAAATCATTTGAGCTCTATACGGTTACAATAGGGTTTCCCATTTTCTTAATGTGTAAATAAATGATTGTGTGTATGAAGAGCAAAGTATTTGGATATGGGTATATTTACATGGTATTCTCAGTCTATATTTTTGTTGTTCCTTTAAAATTTTAGAGAAAGTGAAGAATAAGATAAAAATAAAAGTGTCTAAATGGCATTTTAGCTAAAATTTTTCTCAATTCACAAATGCTGAGACATTATAAGGAAAGTATCACATTCAACCTTTCTAAAGAAATGAACCAAGCTTTGCTATCACTACTTTTTACACTGGTTCCACGTGGGTGGTCTTTTATTTCACAGGACATATTAATCTCCTGTTATACGTGACAACCACTACTGTGTGTCATCTAAGTTCAGGACAATAAAGTGACTCTAGAGTTTCCTTCTAAACTTAGCGATCAGGCTTTTCTTACTGTGACAAATGTTTATGGATTCTTCTAATTACACGTCTGGTTTAAAGCTAAGATACCAAGAGAATAAAGTTCTCTTTTGTAAAGTTCCCAAGGTTTCTCTATAATAATCAATTACCATAATGAGTTTTTTTAAAGCTTCCATTCATCATTTTCTTAAAATATATAAACTACTAGGATAAAGATAAATAGCCATATCCAGCATACCCTGAGGCTCTCTACCAAAGGTTTCCTTTAAATCAAGATCAACTGGAAAACATGTTGGGTTTTATTTCAAAGTCAATCCTGCTTAGGTTTAAAAAAATTGTGTCACACAAAAAAGGAGTAAAATAAAATCCATGACAAGTAGGCTTCATAAGAGGACACTAGACAAAGCATCATTATCACAGTCACCCCTATGGTCCACATGTACTTGTTAAATGGGTCCCACTAGCTGGCTCTTGTACCATTAAAACTAGAAACTAATTCTCTACATGGGCCTTTTCTCACCTATTAGCCTATTATCTCCTTTTGTTCTTAGAAAAACAGTACCTAAACTGGGAGTTATTTGGCACATCTTTAATCTAAACCAGGGTTTCTCAACCTTGGCACTATTTCTATTCTGGGAGGAATAGTTCTTGGCTGTAGGCAGCTATCTTGTGTATTACAGGATGTTTAGCAACATCCCTGGCTTTCATCCCCCCAATGCCAGGAGCACATACCCCTTCCTCTGAATTGTGACAACCAAGAGTGTCTCCAGACATTGATGACTGTACCTGTGGGGCCAAGTCCCCCTCCCATTTGAGAACACCTGCTCTACACTTACCATGAGCATTCTGGTAGTATAAAAACAGTATGAAATTGAAAAAGACTGGGGCAAAGAATAGCGAGATGATTCAGCTGGTTGGAGCTTAGAAATGATGAAGTCAGGTAAGATTTGGGTGATGATGGAAGGGATGACCAGGAAGACACGGAAGGGTGTTCTAGGTCATTTAGCCAGCATTGTTTCTTTTTTTATTCCTATTCCTTAAATGAGGACTTTCTACAAGATAAAGTCTTCAAACCCTCTGCTCTTTTCTCTTGCTTTCTCCCTTGGTTATCTTGCATGTCATGCCTTTATCATCAACTCTAGAAAGATCTTTAGCCTTCATCTCTTGTCCTAACTTAGACTCAAATTCAGAAGAGCCGCTGTGCGCGCGCACCCTCTATATCCTTTGTGACACTGCTGTGTCTGCTCCAGGTGCTGTGCTTCCAGGCTTGGGGCTCCCAAACTCGTGTCCATAGCCATAGAAACAGAAGGATTTTTTTTTTTTTTAAAGAAAGAAGAATTTATCCGGCAAGGCTGTCATTCAGAATGGATGGAGAGATAGCTTTTAGGACAGGCAGAAACTGAAAGAAAAAGAAGGATTTTTAGGAAAAAATGTAAATGAAAATTGTATTGCTTACCCTTGCCCTTCTAGTTTATTGTCATGTCATTCTATTCGATATCCTACCTGGTAAGGCAGAATAGGTGGTACACAAAGATTTGAAATGCAAACATTTGAGTTCAGTCTTTGCTTTATCACGTTTTAGCAAGTACTACCTCCGGCAAATCACATTTCGGAGTTTGAATTTCCTGCTGTGTAAAATGGTGCATCCTCAAAAGGCTTAAATAAGATCCCATATGCAGAGGGTGGGAGAATCACCCCCAAAATGTCTGACATTTAATATGAATGTAATCAAATACATTGTTTTCCTTTCCATCATTGCTGCCGCTGCTACCCTGAGCAAGGTTCCTGATCCTATCACTCTGGTCTGTATTTTCTTTGCAATTTATCTCCCTATCCATCAGTCCCGTGCCCCTGCTCATGGTCTCCTCCTAACAGTACATGACATCCCCTGTTTCCTGACTCTCTTGCTAACACTGGCCATGCTTGCCTTTTCTCCTTTCCTTTTGCTCTTCTTCTCCCTGTCTTCATTCTTGTTCTTGCTTTTATCACTTAGCATTGTTGTTTGCATGTGCCTTCCTTTCGTTACTGAACATATTGATCATATAGTCATATCTTTATTAGCCATTTGTATTAATTCATTTGTGACTTACCTATGATCTTTAATCTTTTTTTCTCCTTCTGTGTTATTTTTCTCTTTGGCTTATACAGTCTTGATACAGTAAAAATGCTAATCCTTGCCTGTGCATGTTTAAATTATTTTTGTTCAATTTGTGAATGGAGTTTCTAAAGAAGAGGGGAAAATAACAAAGTAAAAGATTGATAAAATCGACCATATTAAAGTTTCTAAATTTGCCCTGTTTTACCTGTAATTTTTAAAATACAGGTGGTATAAATTTCCTAAGAGTAAAACTATGTATATATGTGCATACATAGAAAAAATGAAAAGAACTACAATGTATATCCAATATATTAAGTAATAATTCACAGCGATGAGATTATTGATTTTTATGTTTCTTCTCATACTTTTGAATTGCTCTGAAATAACAATGAATTTGTAATAGTTTTTGTAATCAAAACAAACTGAACAAGTATAATTTTAATTGTTTTGCAAAGGCAGGTAAGCAAAATTATCTGCAACTGGAGTTTTTCTTAAGGGATTCGTCAAGTTCTCTACTCACTGGATACATTCAATAACTGATGATAGTGATGGTAATTTTTAAATGATCTCTTTAAAGTATTATTTTTAATATTTGGTGGTTCTCAATTTATAGCATGACAAAATAATCTTTTTACACAGGTCCTTAGCGAGAGTGCAGTTCAAAAAATACTAGGCTGGGAACTAGATGAATTGAGTTTGAATTCTGCCCTCATCACTTATTAAAAGCATTTCCTTAGACCAGCTCACCAAGATTGTATAGTTCAGTCTTACCTATGTAATTAAACATCTCTCTCTCTTCCTTGCTTTGTGGATATGATAGACTCAAGAGAAAACAGAGAAAAGATTCAAAAGACACTGCCAGGTAGTCTTACCTGTTTCATATTTTAATTGTGTTTATTTGCCTGCAAAACTTTTTGTTTTCAAATGAAGGAAGTGTGAGACATAATAAATCATCATATATAAGAGCATGCTCCCTTAAAATATTTTATACGATTACTACCAAGAACAGTGTTTTCCCTATGTTATCATTATTATCATTATTCATTGACTTCTTGACTCTACAAGCTTCTTATTTATTTCTCCCATATATTTCCAAGGAAATATTTTAGATAATCCTAGCCAGAATCTTGAGTTCCAAACAATAACATCTGAGTTGTTACTAAAAATAGATGTAAATCTCTACTATCCCAACTAAGCTTTAAACTGAAGGCATCATTTGTATATCTGAAGGAAAGTAAGAGTCATCTTAAAAGATGGGTATAAATTACCAGAAGTACAGTTACCCTCCCCTAACTAGTATCTTTGGCATATTATAGACCTTACAAGACATAATTTTTAGATAAATGATACTTTATTTGATACTTATTTTTTGGGGGGGGAATGACTGGGTTGCCTCAAAATAAAATATATCCTATGACAATGACTGATACAGAACATTGAGTTTATGGAAAAAGCAGTGGTCCAGAGAAATAACTTCTTTATTTATGTCAAAGATTTTAAAAATGCTACATTTAATTTTAATATCATGATAAGCAGTATTCCCCCTGCCTGATAGGCCTCATTACACTGCAGCATGTACAGTATTTGCCTTATTTAACAATTTTTATCAATCATTTAAAAATGGGCAGTGCTCTCAAAAAAGAAAAAAAAGTGATAGATGTGTAGTGTACAGCTCCTTAGATCTACAAAAATTTGCACTCAATTGTGAAGGATAATAAAAAATAAAAGCAAAAAGGATTTTATTTATCCTGGGCCCATGATTTGATTCATTCAGCAACCAGAGACAATGATTGTTAATTTCATAAGTAACTGTAATTCCTATTCACTACAAAAATCTCTCTGTTTTTCTTCTTAATAATTGCTTACCTCTGTCCACCTACTTGGATTCATCAAATTTGTGTGAACCGTCACCTTCCTGTCACTTTGGACTCCCCTTTTAATTGTCACCTAGTGCTTACCCTTCCCATTTTTTTGTAGTGTAAAGCAATCTCAAACAGGGACCTCTTTTTAAATGTGAATATGCAAAGCAGTGATATGGAAAGATCCACCACCCCAAATAATTTCTGGACCACTGAACGGGAGAAAGAAACATTATGAATCAAAACCTTTTACTTAAATCGAATCCTTTATTTTTCAAAGTATCACGTGTTTCTTTTATTTCACTATCATAGTTTAATTCTTCACCTTCTCTTTCAGATATTCCTGTTTGAATTTTATTCATATTTACCTCACTCTTGTTCTTATTCATATCATTCATAGCATCTTACTTTATACATTTTTACTTGTACTTTTATATTATATATTGTTTCAAAATTATTTCTGAAACATTGGCCTCATATCAGGTGGCAGTAGGGGAATATAAGCCCTGGTTCTGTCTCTCCCTTTGCCCCTGCCTCTGGTCAAGTATTGTAATTTCTCTGAGCTTTAGCACCTCTCCTATAAAAGAAGAATATTTGGGGATAAATATTATAAGAAAAATTGACTATGAAATAGTGTATTTTAAAGATTTTATTTATTTATTTGACAGCGAGAGAGACAGCGAGGGAGAAAACACAAGCAGGGGGACTGGTAGAGGGAGAAGCAGGCTTCCCACAGAGCAGGGAGCCCGATGCGGGTCTCGATCCCAGAACCCTGGGATCATGACCTGAGCTGAAGGCAGATGCTTAATGACTGAGCCACCCAGGTGCCCCTGAAATAGTATATTTTATTAAATAGTTATTACATCTCTTTTTGGCAGGAATTTTATGATTTTATGACAAATGAAATATTCAAACAATATCTGTTTTTTTTTTTTAAAGATTTTATTTATTTGAGAGAGAGAACGAGAGACAGAGAGCACGAGAGGGAAGAGGGTCAGAGGGTCAGAGGGTCAGAGGGAGAAGCAGACTCCCTGCTGAGCAGGGAGCCCGATGCGGGACTCCATCCCAGGACTCCAGGATCATGACCTGAGCCGAAGGCAGTCGCTTAACCAACTGAGCCACCCAGGCGCCCTCTATTTTTCTTTTTAATTCACTTATTATGTCTCTCCCCACTAAATGTAAGCTACTTAAAAAAACAGGAACTTTGTTTTACTCACAGTTAAACTCAGAGACTTAAATATAAGCTACTTAAAAGAACAGGAAGTTAGTTTAATCACAGTTAAACTCAGAGACAGAATGGTATGATGGTATCAGGCAGAAGCTCAGAAAGAATATGCAGAATTAAATTAACAAATATTATTTCCATCTCTAAAATACCCTAGCAACTCTCATCAAGTAAAAGAACTTTATTTTGTCATTAAAATATATTAAAAATTGCTTCACTCATACTTAGGAATCCAGGGGGGGAAAATATCCTGCCATAAGTCAACTGTCTTAGATTCTTAAAGGGACAGCTTTAAAAAAATAAAATAAAATAATGCTTAAATTCATCTACCCTACTCTGCCACACCAAAGAGCTATTGGAAAATATAAGGATTTGCATGAGTAAGTCATAAAAAGCCATATTAGAGCCCTCTGGGATAATTTTTCAAAATGGTGCACCATGTTTTAACCATGTAATTCTCATTGACCTTAATGGGAGTCATGCAGCTAAAACAACATATACCTCTTTTAAAACATATCTCTAAGTGTTCTGTCACTAACGCTAGTAAGTAATAAAATGGTACAGTTTCTTTCTAGACATATCAACATTATCATGTTTATATCAGCATAATTATGAACTTTTTTGTACCATTATAGCTGGGTTTTCATCATGCTATCATTAGCTTTTTGATAGCATAAAGACCCAATTTTCAATGGATGTTGTTAGGACATTTTTCTTTTAACCATATTTGATTGTAACAAGCATTGTCCTGATAGGAAAAAATATCTTTTTATATGTACATTTGCATTAGAAATCATCCACTAAGATACTTACTTGTGTCCTTCTAAATACAGCCTTCTAATGCAGAGCTCTAGTTTGGGAAAAATATGGCAGTGTGGTGACTTTTTGTTACAAAACAAATACAGCCTCAGCACCTTGCTGGCCTGTAAATATATGATTTTTAATAAAAGAAGAATAAACGTTTAAACATTTCTTTGCCAAAATATATTAGTTATGACCTGCAATATGCCTGTAGTCCTAAATTTCTTCTACTTATAAGGTGTCCACTGTGCCAGATTGTATGATGACTTCACAATATGGGCAAATGTTCACCAGAAACCAGAAGGTGGTTTCTAATAAAGTCAGCCATTACATAATACAAAAAGCTATTACACAGTAATTCATTTCAACAGTTTCAGAATAGAAAATGATTGAAAAAAATGAATAGGCTGAATACATTAGGCTCTCTGGATTTTTTGTTACTGTTTAAGCAACACTCACAAGGTATTTTATTATCATAGGATCTTAGCACTAGGAAGGACATCAGTGACCTCACAGTTCGGCTTTTCCTTTTTTCTCCCATTTGCAGATGAGCAAACTCAGAGAGAATGACTAAAATATGTTTTTTCCTAATTAAAAAAAGTCTGTGAATATGTGGCTCTAAAAATATCATTTCACTTTTTAAATCTGTTTTTAAATGTAATTCGTACAGAGAGTTTAGAGTTTCTGGGCAAGTGTGGACCTCGCCCCTTCCCCACCCACTTACCCAAGTGAACATAAAATGAGTAAACAGTCATCTCCCTGAGTTTATAGTCATAGAGAATGTTCATTTGTTTTTAAGCAAGTATTATAAAAAGTTTCTGCTTAGCGAAGATTCTATTTATAGTGACTCAAGGCAATATTTAAGATACCCACTTCATAGTCACAGCTCAGGCAGAGACACAGGAAACTGCCTCTGCCGATCATCTCTGAGCATAAGATGACAGATGCCCTTTTCCTATAAGTAATATGTGGGAGCCATGTTATCTCCTTGGGTCTTAAGTTGTCCATGCAGAGAACTGCCAGCTAGGATCTGGAACCTCCACAGCTAAGAAGCAGTAGAATATCAACAGCGCTCAGTGGTGACCGAGGAGAAGAAAAGGTGTGTATTATGTGGGAGTGCAGGGCCTAAGACAATAGGTTTAAACAAACTGAGGGGCCATGGGGGACAGGGAAAAAGAGAAGGGAACAGGACAGGTTTGTCTATCACTGCAAGAGGTGATCACTAGAGGGACCCCAGAGTCCAAACAAAAGTTGAGAGGATGCGTGAAGTAGAATAGTGAACACATCTCAGAAATTTCACTTCCAACACACACACACACACACACACACACACACACACACACACACTCACATGCATGCACAGAAAGACTCTGTGTGGGTTGGAATAGATCACTTGGACCTGAAGTAAGGTTGTCCTGTGTGTTCTCTTACATTTTGGGTGAGTGCTTGGCTGGCTAATGGATGGACCATTTCATTTGGGACTGTACAACTACTTCCTTCCATGGTGAAGGAACAGAGCTAGAGTTAGATGTTTGAGGAAAGAACATTAGAGGCTGTAAGGAAGAAGACCAGCAGAACACAGTTGATCCAAGGATGGGGCTGGGGGGAGGAGATCTAGATTCTAGACTTATTTTAGAGAAATTCTCTTAACTATATTTGGTGAAGAGTTTTATCCACTTTGGTATTGAAAATTCATAATAGACCGCACTCTAAATAATTTAATTTGTTTTATATGCTTATGGTAATTGTATAATGGATGGTGTATAGTTATCTCTTGGTATAGTTGGCTAGATCGTTTATAATGAATATTTCTATTATCTTCATGAAGCTTATGAGGTTCTACATTATATTAATGGTATATCTTATAGGGGCACCTGGGTGGCTGAGTCGTTAAGTGTCTGCCTTCGGCTCATGGTCCTGGGATCGAGCCCCATGCCTGTTTCTCCCTCTCCCACTCCCCTTGCTTGTGTTCCTGCTCTTGCTATCTCTCTGTCTTTCAAATAATAAATAAAATCTTTAAAAAAATAATATAGCTTATATATAACATTGTATATATTATTATTATTATAGAAATGCTCTCAACTGACAAAGGCAAATAACAATTTTGTGTAATGAAAACTTATCAATGATTATCTTTTTCTAAAAGTGATACTTACTGTACATGCAGACTAAAATATCATTAAGGTTGATCAATTTAGATCGATTATCTATCTAACCAAGTGAACTCAGCATTAAAGGGTTATAGAGCCTTGTTGCATGACAAAACACTACCAAGTAGAATCAACTATTGGAAGTCCTTTAAGACACTTCCCTTCTCTCCTAGGAATCTATTTCTTGGGTCATTCCATGTAGAGGCAATGATGCATAATGCTTAATATCCTGGGCTCTAAATATGTCTTAACCAAATCCTGCTTCCATCCCTCATTACTTGTGTGACTGAACAAGTTACTTAACCTCTCCAAGCCTAGTGAAATAAGGGTAATAATAATAGTTGCCTCACCCATGTACACTGCTTAGCCAGTGGCCAGCACATAGTAAATGCTCATTAAATGTCATTATGATTATACTGCTGCTATGACTACTTTAACCTTTCTATGGACATATGATAGAGTGATTCCCCTATCTCTCTCTATTTACATCCCTGGATTCTCAATGTTGAATTTACTTTGGTGACCTGGTTTAGTTCTTATATTCTTGAAATTACTTCTTTTTATTTTATCTTCTGCTCTGTAAGAAAATGATAGCTTGCCAAACCCAGCCTGACAACCCAACCTTGACTTCTGATATTTGATGATTTACCTTGGTACTCTTTGACCCATATTACACTCTGACTTCAATTAATTCTGCTGTACTAAGTAAGTATAAGAGGTCCAAGTCCTTCTGGTTCACACTATTGGCTGGTAGACAAATGTTTTATTAGCTTTTTCATAATTTATATAATAATAACAACATTTACTATATACTGCCACAGACCTGGCAGGGAAGCTCCAGATAAAAGGTCTCAGTGGAGATATTTTTGACACAGCTGTGCCATCAGTTATGATTAGCTCACCCCGAAGAGTAATCCCAAAATAGGTCATCAATTGTCACTAAATTCCTTGGTCAGGGATTATAGCCCCAACCCAGCATGCCACCTAGCAAATGTCTATACTTGGAAGCAGAAGACAAAAAAAAAAAAAAAAAGAATGCAATATTAAAGACCAGAAAAGGAGAATGTAATGAACCCATGCAAATCTATCACTGCTACTGGGAAAGATTTCTCAAAATGATTGCCACATTTATCTAGCAACTATTTATCTATTTATCTCTGTCTCTATCTCTGTCTCATAACCATCCTTTTGTTTGTGGTTTTAGCCACTGTTTGTATACCTTGGATATGTAGACATTACTTTGTAAGAATTCTGCACAATGAGTATTCAGATACACATTCACAGAGGTTTTGTAAAACCAGGTTGTTTTACGAATCTCACAAACTTTCTACTCAAAAGCGGAATGGAATGTGGAGGTATAAAGGACAGTGGCTAGTATGCTTGCTTCCTAGGACTTTAATGCTCTATAGCTGTTGCCAGAGTTTGTACTCTGTGTCACAGGTTGGGTTCTCTGGACTTTGAGATTGAGACTAGTTTGGAGTAGGGGGTGTTTATTAGAGGTCAATACCTATGGAAGGGACAAGAAGGAAGTAGGGTTAGATGATGGGACAAATTGAACTATGATAAAAGCCTAAGAAAGCTTTGGTCTAACTGCTAGAATATGTCCCAATAAGCTGGCAAAGCTGGACCTTTATACTTATGTCTTCATCAGTCGTTGGATATGGACCATCCCAGGAAGGGTGAAGCTTGGCCTTGACAGGGGGAGGCCGTGTAAAAACAGCATTCCTGGCATCTGGGCAGCAACTCTCTTCTTGAGAATACAGGCGGTGAATCTCCTGGTCCACCATTACCAGCTTGCAGACAACTGATCACTTGTATTTTGATATCTCATAGCTAGAACAGAACACTTGGCATAACAGTTGCTTCTCTCTTCTCATCCTTCCCCCTTTATACCACTACCACCCCTCCTGCCTTCTCCCCCTAGAACACACTTCCAGGGGAGCTAGAGGGCAGGCCCTGTGCTAGTCATCTTGCATAATTCCTTTATTCAGATGAGAAAGGATGCTATAAAGTTCAAGGTCATATATTTAGTACAGAGGTAGAGCCTAAACCCAGCTGATCCAAGATCTGTCTGTAAATCCCGTATATTAGCCACTGAACTATGTTGCCTCCACATGAAGTCACTCAGACACCACATCCATGAAGATCAGGATTTTAATCTGGCATGTTTATATATGGACACCATACTTTTCAAGTCAGTCTGTCAAAAGGCATGCTCTATTTCCTCATTTTACTTTTCACTTCCTTGGTTAGTCAGCAGAAATTTCCATATACATTGCCACATTTATAAAAAATGGATGACAGGTATCAGAAGTAGATTGCTGGTAAAAAAAAGAAAAAGAAAAGAAATTTTGGAGTGTATGCAGTATTTTGCTCATAAAGGATGACGTACATTTCTTAATACTGCAGATAAATTTGCCAGTCTTAAGCACTCTGATGACTATACTAAAAATCTGCAGTCTCTCATATCAATTTCTTGACTGCCTATTCCTGGAGAGCAGTATTCAAAATTTATTATTTCTGTGAGTTGAAATTTTCCTGTGTAGATGCACTATATAAACCTTTTTTTTTTTTTTTTCAGTCAGATCTTCTTTTACACATAGCTATCTTCAGCTTCTCTTTTAGCTGGTAGTATCTATCACTAATCAGAAGTCTGAGTCCAAGTTATAAAACACCTGTCAGCTGGCCTTTCCTCAGGTTAAACTTCTATGGCAGGATCACAGATATATGTTTCTCTGAAATGTGCCTGCACCCCAGTAGAGACTCTAGCTAAAGCTAGAGAAGAACTGGTCTAAATTTTCCACAATTAAATGTCAAGCCACCACTCCCCAGCCTAGCCCATTTAGATTGTAGTAGAAAATAGAAAAAGCAAGCAAGTTTTGGGCCTTTTCTTCCATTTATATACAAGATGATTTGGAGAGCAGAAGGCATAGAGGAATTTTATAGCAACGAAGGTCTGTTTTGTTAAGGAATTATCATAACTTGTTCAATTTTAGAACTCTTTGACACATCTTTTGGCAGAGGGACACACACACACACACACACACACAAACATGCAGAATGATCTAATTGTCATTTCCCAAGGTTAGACTAAGGTTGCACTAATGCTTCACAGTACGGGACTGGAGCCATTCAGCTACTGTGAGCCAGAAGATCCTGAGACTAGTGGCTCACTCATTTTATAATTTACAATATAGAGTGACATGCAAATAGATAAAAAAGGCTTTGCCATTTTCTTGGTGGTGAGGAACTTTCACATCAGTATCGTGAAGAATTTATCAGCTACCTGTTTCTTCATTGTTTCATATCACTGTCATTAAGCCACTTATTAGTCAAGTTCTCTTCAGTATAAATTGAACACCTTAATCCATCCAGTTTTAATCCCCATAAAAGATTATTTCACAGAATATTGTTGAGTAGTGTATTCCCTTTCTGCTTTTCCCAGTACTCATGGGCATTTCTAGCATATAAGACAAACACTCTTACTACAGTTATATTAAGATACTGAATAGGAGACACTACATTAAAGTTATATAATTTTTTTTTTCCTTTGTGTTGCATCTCTGATCTGAGATTCCCTTCTGTCAACCATGCTACACAGAGTTTGACTGAATGTGCTGGCTATGTTCCTCTCTATTGCTCACTTTGGAACTATAGTCATTAGTGTTCTCTCTTCACAGGACGTCCTGATTCTTGGAGGGTCACACAAATAGCTGTCCAATGCAGAAGAATAGAATTCTCTGCCACTGTAACCAATCCTCTTCATGCTTGAACTGAAATCTACTCGAGCTATTGGTTTCTGAAAATCTATCAGTTATCCACTGTTGGAACCAAATCACTCAGGTGGATTAAAACTGTAGATATGTAGGCTCCACTCCCCCCCTCCCACCCAACCATATTGAATTGGAATCTCTAGAGAGAGAGTCTGGGAATCTGCTTTGTAACAAAGACCTGAGTGACCCTTAGGCATATGAAAATTTGAGAACCATTGAATCATCAGAGGATAGTTAACCTATTTTCAGTCTATGGCTCAATATCAAAGAACTCTTGATAATGTAAGGAGCCTGGGGACATCTGGTCACAATGGCTTGTCAGAAGCTGTTTTGAAGCATGCCTCCACTCTTACCATTTAAAAGTGAAAGATAAAATATAAAAAGAAAACATCCTAACACAAAGCCTGGTTCAAAAACAAACCAAACATCTCCTTGGACTAGAAAAATTGGAAATTGTGGCTGAATATAAATGACTTTTGGGCTCCTGAGCCAGAAGCTGGTAGCGGGGTAGGGGCTCAGTTCCTCTGTTCCAGCTCTACTGCTTGAAGCAAGGGGATGCCTAGGGCTCTCAGCTCATGAAAGAAGCTAGAATTCACAGTATCCGAATTATGGTTTTATGCAAATTATGGGCTTAGGGAGGCAGAAGGATAAAGAACTGTCCTGTGATCAGAACTAAGCCAAGAGAAAGAGAAAGAAAAACCAAAAACAAAATCAAACCAAACCAACCAACCAAACAAACAAAAAAACCTCCTACTCATAATGACCCTGAAAACCCGTTATCTAAGACAATTGAAGAAATTGCATGTAAAGGAAGACAACATCATCCACAGTTAACAAAATCAATAATTAAAAGACGGCTTCACTTCAGATAAAACTTAATGTCAAGTGCCAGTGACTGAAAAATGAAAATAAATGTAATATGTGTATGATGCTAGTTGCAAGGGCCCAGAGGGAAACAATGTCCCTCTCCGATTCCCTCTCCCCACCCCCACCCCTCAGCATCCTGTTTTCCAAGGTCTTCAGTGACCGCTCAGGATTTACAGCCCCATGTCACAGTTCTGTTAACTCACCTCAACAGAATTCAGAGATGATAACAAAGACTTAAAAGGAGAGCACTACTTCATTTTTAGAAATAGGGTCACTGAGATAAAATTAATGCTTGAAGCTAAAGCTTAATTCTAAGTTTAAAAGAAAAGCAACAACAAAAAGTTCTCCTTGCTCATTGACTTAGTCATTCGGCTCATTAACTCTTTTCTCTAAGACTAAGTGTGCATCTTGGATGACGTTGCAGTATTTAGAGCCCTAATGTGTTATGTCCATCATTTGTCTGCAGATGTGGAATAAAGGATACTCTGAGCTTTCTCACTTCCGAGGCCACATTTTGCATAGCGTGGCACCTCTTTTGTAAGTATAAATGATACAGGAGTTTTTTGACTTCCCAGGTGTCACAGTCAACTACGTAGGGTCCAATAGCAAATCATGTTTTAAACTGATTGCAGAGGAGGTGACCAGGAGATAAACCGGCTAAGGAGACTCAGCCATTCAGAAGGCAGCAACATGAATTATCTACCCATAAGTGATGTCTTTTCATGTGAGACCTAATAACATCATTCCAGAAAATGGTTTTTGTGACCTCTTACTTGTAGGATATCCAGGAATTATCTGCATGAAGGCATTGACAAGGAGATGGATATGGTGCCTCAGGCTTGATTCTCACATTAAACATGATAAAGACATGTAACACATGATGGGATATCTAATAAAATATTTTAGAGTTACCTAATTTTTCATGAAAAGTAATAACAAAAAATTGTTTTAAAAAATCATAGGCTCAATCAGTTTTTATCTCAGTCGCAGATCCCACCACAAAATCTTTAGCTCTGTGATAGTTTTATGGGGAGTACCTATATTGCACATAAACATATATATTGCATATATTGCATTGTTCTCAAGTTTATGAAGATTGTAGGCAAATACTTCATCATGTTTCATCTCCTGAGTCAAATGGGAAAGGTGAAAATATTGTAGGCGACTAAGGTTGTCCAAGAGCAGATTGTAGGAAGAAATTAAATAACCCTTTACTCTTGTTTCCTTCTCTTCTTCCTTATTCTTCCTTTGCTTCCTTCCCTCTTTTCTTCCTATAACTGAAAAATTCATTCAAGTCTTCAGATTTTTACTCTATACTAACTAGATGTATGCTGAGAATATAAAAACAGAAAGGGGCAATCTAATTTTATCTTGATGTTGCTTTCAAGAGGATTACACAAAGCACTATTTGAATACAGGAGATGCACTAGATTCTGCCTGCAGTAGTAAGGAAAGTGGAGCAAAGAATTTAAGGAATTACCTGAGACCTGGAGGATTAGTATAAATTTGCCATACAGGGAAGTAGGGGCAGATAAAGAGGAAGGTGGTCTATAAAGGAGACATAGGCAAGAGAAAGCATGTATTTTCAAGCAATTACAAGGAAGTCAGGTTTTTCCTTAGTAATAATACCATCTTGGTTAACTTTATGCATCATTTGGCTAGGTTATATTTCCCAGGTGTTTGGTCAGACTCGAGTCTACGTGTTCCTATGAAGGTGTGTGGATAATGTGTGTGGGCCTCATTCAATCAGTTGAAGGCCTTAAGAGCAAAAGCAGGTTTCTTGGAGAAGATAGAATGCTGGGAATTTTTCCTAAAGACTGTAACATAACAATTCTGCCTATATTTCTGCCTTATAATCCAGCATGCTGGTCTGCCCTGCAAATATAAGACTTGTTAGTCCCCACAATCCAATGATTCGATTCTTTAAAATCTTTTTCTTTCTTCCTTCCTTCCTTTCTTCCTTTTCTTTCCCCTTCCTCCCTCCCTCTCTCTGTCTTCCTCCTTCCCTCCCTCCTCCCTCCTTCCCTCCCCCTTCACTCCTATTGACCTCTTTCTCTGAAAACTGTTTACTGATACAAATACTAATACATAGGGAGTATTGGTTGTGCTATGCCCATTTCCATGGCTCATTTGATTAACTTCTCATTATAACCACTTAAGTGAGATAAAGACAAAGAGAAACTGAGACTTAAAGAAAAACAAAAACAAAAAACTTGCCTAAAGACAGTGATGGAGCTGTGATTTCAACTGTTTTGTGTGACTCTACCTTCACTTTTAATTACTATACTCTTCTTTAGACTCTAAGTTGTGGAGGGGCACCCGGGTGGCACAGTTGGTTAAGCGTCTGACTCTTGGTTTTGTCTCAGGTCCTGATCTTAAGGTCGTGATCTCTGGGTGGTGGGATCCAGCCCTGTATCAGGCTCTGTGCTGAGCAGAGTCTGCTGAAGTTTCTCTCTCCCTCTCCCTCTGCCCCTCCCCACCTCGTGCGTCTCTTTCAAATAAATAAATAAATAAGTCTTTAAAAAAAAAAAAAAGAATCTAAGTTGTGGAGAGCTAATACATAAAATCCAAAGCGGGGGCGGGGGCTATATGCTCAGTATGAAAAAGATCATCTTCCTACAGACGAAAGATTGGAGACCAAAGAGATTGTTTAAAAATCACGAGTTAATCTTTTCGATAAAATTTTCCAAAGCACCGAAGGTCCCATTTGACACCTTTCAGTCATTTGATTGCCAGATGGCTTCTCTTTAGCATATTCAGTGTGCTTCTCTTTTCTAAAACCGTTTGACCTGATTGTTGATTGACTCTAAATCCACTGTTCTCTTCCTCAATTCCTTTATATTGAAAAAATGATGTCAGAAAAAAGAAAGCCACTCTTGAGACATCAAAATCACTATAATGGGATTAGCCATGCACAGGAGTGTATGTGTGTTTTCAGTTAATATTAACATTAACAAGTAGATAATAACAAAGCTATGCGTTCAGTTCTGCTAAAACATGCAGCCTCAGACCCTGCCCTCCACAAAGTTATAATCTAGTAAAACATGTTCAAAAGTAATTATAATACAAGAAAAGTACAAAAAATGTCTAATGAGAATTGAAGATAGTATTCTGTTATTAAAAAGGGACCACCACATCTTATGTAGTTAAAAAATTAGTAAATCCAGGGCGCCTGGGTGGCTCAGTTGGTTAAGCGACTGCCTTCGGCTCAGGTCATGATCCTGGAATCCCGGGATCGAGTCCCGCATAGGGCTCCCTGCTGAGCAGGGAGTCTGCTTCTCCCTCTGACCCTCTTCCCTCTCATGCTATCTCTCATTCTCTCTCTCTCAAATAAATAAATAAAATCTTAAAAAAAAAATAAAAAATAAAAATTGCCTTTAAAAAGAAATTAGTAAATCAAGAAGATATTTTAGGTATAACTAAGATTTAAACTTTTTTTCCTATGATTTGGAGGATTTTAATCCAGAGTGGTTTTTACAACAATGAAATATTATTTTATTGAAAGTTTATATTTCTTTTGCCTATTTCATTGGTTCCCAGACAACAGGAAAGGCTTTGATGCTTCCTATCAGTCAATTCTTTAGATTCCCATCTATGGCAATCTGTTCTGCTCCTCATTTTCCCTTCTTCCTTCTTCTTCTCACACTCATCTTATTTTGGCTGTCACTGCCAGATTCTTCTTCCCACTCCTCTGTTGCATGGATAGGGAGAAGATGTTACATAGAATCAGAAGGATGTGTTCTAGAGTCCCAGCATCACTACTTACTTCCGGTATGACCTTTAAGTCGCCTATAAGAGATTCATGATGACCATTCTTTGATGTATATTGTAAGAGCTCAATGAATATTCATTCTCTTAAAATCTTTTGGTGGTTTCCCATTGCACATTGTATAAATTTTCAAGTGATTTAGTATTTTAGTGTGAAAAGGAATGACTTATGCAATTTGGTCCTAACCTACTGACCATAGTCCACTTGGGCTGTTATAACAGAATACCACAGAGTGGATGGTTTATAAATAACAGAAATTTATGTCTCACAGTTCTGAAGGTAGAAAGAGCAAGATTAAGGCACAGGTGGTTTTGGTGTCTGCTGAGAACCTGCTTCCTCATTCATCAGTGGGCTCCTTTTCACTGTGTCCTCATGTGGCAAAAAGGACAAGGGAGTTCTCTATGATCTTTTCTGTAAGGGCACTAATTCCATTCCTGAGAGCTCCACCCTTATTACCGAATCACTTTCCAAACCCTTCATCTCCAAATACTATCACAATGGGGACTAGGTTTCAACAGATGAATTTTGAGGGGAAATAAACATTCAGTCTATAGGACTACACTTCCAGTCATTGCTCTGGGCCACTTTGATTAAGGACCTTCTGCTAAATGAAAACCAGTCCATTTATTGTTCTAACAGGAAATCATTTTTCCCCATCAGCTTTGGTTCTTTATCAGATAAACAGATTTTGTGGGGTCTAAAGTTTATGCAACTTGGGAGATCTTCTTTAAGAAGGATCGGAAGGAGGGAGAGAGGAGGGAAGTTATGAGTACAACATAGAGTACAGGTTTGGGGAGGGACCCATGCACCTTAAAGTTCATTTGCTTCCTACTCAATCTTTCTCTGCCCATTGCACATTTTGATCAGTTATATCCTTTCCCTTTTCTCTGCCTATTAAATATAACCTACTGTCAACTGAAATAGTACCTCCTCTCTGAAGACTGCCAAGTGTTTCATGCCCACTGCAATATTTTTCTCCTCTGAATTCTTCTAGCACTTATTATCTGCACCCTTAACTTAGGCTGCATTGCATATTGACTTATACAGTTACTTAAGTTGATGTGCGTATATGATTTTACAAGATGTCTAATTTGATTACTGATTCCCTGGGTATTGGTTCTGTTCCAACCCCCACCCCACTTTAGTGTTTTGTGTATGTAGGTGGTATTTGTTTGCTGATCTATATCAAAGATATTTCCAAGATCCTTTTTTTAGTGAAAAGACAGTACAAATTGTTTTTGTTTTATTTAAATATAATTTGTTCCAATTATAATTCCAAAGGCACCAAACCCACCCAATTAAGATTAAATAAAGCTCTTTTTATTTACATGTCATATAAAATGTATTAAGTAAACTAAATTGATATATACAATAGATTTCTTCTAAAAATTAATGCTGATGAGAATTATGGGGCATCTGCCTTTCATTTTTTATTACATTTCAATACATTTATATGAGGGTAATTTTCTCGAATTTTTTACTAAACAGTCAGCTCAGTGCATTTTATAGTGTCTTTTCCAAAAGAAGTCTACTTCTAAAATAGTGTTATCCATATGAAAGAGGGTGTATTTCTAAATGAAGTGTCATTAAAAGCGGCAGGAAGGAGAGCATTTATGCACCATGTCTTAAACCATCCTTCCTTCATTTGTACTGCTGTGGAAGTATATTTCTTAAGCCCTTGATGTGACTATATCAGCAAAATATAATAAATTAACATGAGTAATCCTCGACTTTTATTATACTGTATCTTTTCACATGAAAAGCATATAAGTAGGCATGAAATACCATGAATTTTCTACCCCTAACTGCATTATATAAAGAGCTGTCGTAGGCATATGAAGTGCTTTTAATCTGAATGAACTTCATTAGCTTTGGATTTAGTTGTGCATTCAGGGTACAAGTTGAAAGGCCTGTTTGCTCAGGCTTTTCTTAGAGTTTGCCTGAGCGATGCAGAAGGGATATAGTCAGATGGGACAGATGTGGTTAAAGAAATAATTAGAAGAAGCACTTTTGAACACTGGCAGAAATCTATTTAACACAAGAGGCATTTCATCTAGAACTGATCAGGAATTGTCTTCTGGGAGCTTCTAGTCAGGCCTTCAGGAGAAGGCCTCTTTTACCTCTGGACCAAGAGGAACCCCAGACCAGGCGCAATATGTGGGAGCATGTGGGGTCCAGGAGAGGGGAAAGGCACCCCAGCACAACAAGAACCAGGGGCAAGTATCAAAGGCCTGCTCGGGGCCAGGCGTTACCCTAGCCGTTGTACACATCTTATTTAAGCCTCGCAACACCCCAGTGAGGTGGATATGGTGACTTTCCTCATTCTGCAGATGTCCTCTGAAGGTCAGAGAGGTGAACTAACTTGCCCAGGGCTACAGCATTAGGTGTAGGCAGAGCTGAGATGTGAAGCCAGACAGTCTGGCTCTGGAGACACTCTGTAACGTCTCTGGGGTGCAGAGTGCCCAGAATAAATTAGTGATTAAGAAGACAAGGACTCTATGTTAAAGAAGTTTACATTTTATTGAGGGATGGCTGTTATCTAAAAGCAGAATAATGCATTCCTACTAATATACGACGTAAGCAGTGCTTATAAGTAAAATAAAGGGAAATTAAAAGATAAAAGACATTAAAAGTTGAAATAAAGATACTGTCCACATAGAAGACAACAACTCTGCTAACCCACATGTGGCCCTGAGGCCCCCAGTAGCTCCGGAGTGAATCCAGGCAAACACAGGCACGCGCACGCATGTGTGTATGGGGCACAGGGGTGGAAGGGGGCAATTACCATTCTCAAGAATCCCTAATCTGGCAGTGAGTCAGTCATGTAAAAAAATAAATATGTCACAGATCAGAGTAAGTCCTGGGAGAAGGGAATTGAAGCCCACAGCAACAGGAGTTTTACTAACGCTGGTACTCAGGAAGGACTTCCTGGAGGAGGTGATGATGTTTAGATACGGAGTTTGTAGCATCTCACTCTACATTAATGGGAGGCAGAGGAGGAATGCCGGATGGAAGAGCAGAAGCAAAGTGAAGGTGATGGCTAGCCCAGCACATACTCAGTGCATCTGTCCATACGGCCTGGTATAGATGGCTGTCAGGGCAGCACTGCACAAGCAGGGAAATGTGAAAAGGTAAGGGGTGGGAGATCAAAATCACACAGCCGGGTAAAAGCCATGCTGCGAAGGCATTATAATGTCTCGGCAATGCCTTGCATCTTTTATTGGAAACTCTGGGGCTTACCTGGGGCTCTCCTGTCCAGGGGCTGCTTGCTCAGAGAAGTGTTGTAGAAGATTCCTCTTATGGAAAGATAGGGAAGGAGGGAAGGCCAGAGACCAGGTGAACCAGCTCACACATTAATATTCTGGTTTAAATGAGAAGAAGCAATGGCTTGAATTCAATAAAGGATGGGAGGAATATAGAATATGGAATAGAAAGATAGCCCAGTGGATCTTTTTCACTTAGAAAGCACACAGGAAATACACACAGAAAATCTCACCTTCCATATCAGCCCAACTGAACAAGGGGAAAGGTTCTCCCATTATACTTAATTGACAGTTGGTTCACTCTGCGCAATGCAGCATTAGGTATCCTTCCTACTAAAATCTCACCAACTAATGAAATAAATTATGACAGATGAAGAAATCACACCATTCCTCTTCAAATTCTATGTCAAAGAACAGGTCAGAATCAAACACACTGGCATGTCAGTCTTCAACGTTGGTACTTCTAGTGCATTTAAATACTTCTCTGTTATTTGCAGAAATGTGATGTCCTTTAAATAAAGTAATGACCTTATTAACCCACTCTTATTAGGATATATACAAACTTCAACAGTTTTTGGTGATGATTAACAGAGTTATATATAGTATATGTAATGGTATCTGGCATATAGTAAGTGCTAGGAAACTATAAGCTATTATTATCATTATCATTCCTATTCGCAGTAGTACTGTTAGTGTCCTGGGCTAGGGTGTTTAGTCTGATTTAATGCTGTTCCTATGATCAACTACAGATGTTTGCAAGGAGGCTGGCCAGGGTTGTAGATGCAGCGCACTGATGATCAGTGGAGCTAACTGGAATCCAATGAGATAATCTAGCATCTACCATCAGTGACTTAACCACCTTCACAATACAGAAACCCAGAAGCTTGTCTAACAAGTTTATTTTCACAGGTGAACATTTGCAAATATGAATACGACTTTAATTAGAAAAAACAACATGATAAGGATACTCAGCACTGTGATCCACAATGAAAGCAAATCCCGCTGTCTTCAAGCCAGTGGGTGTTATTCTTGCATAAGAACCCTAGGATCGTGCCCTTAATTAGCTAATTATTTAGAAATTAGAAAGGAATCACTTAACAAGGAACACACACCCCATGATACAAGTGACATGAGTGGTGAGTAAATTTACTTTCAAGAATTAATAAAGAGTGTCAATGAACTACATATGGTATTCATGTGTAATTAAAAACAAATTACAGTGCAGAGAAACATGAAACATGCTAGTAAATTAATCTCCTCAATTAAACCAAAAAAAAGTCTCCCAAAATTTTTGATAGAAAACATATGTATTTTCTGCATGAAATATGGAAATGATTTCCCTCTGTCTGACTCAGTGTTTGTTTAAAAGAATCAACAAGATTGCAGCCATATATGGGGAATATTTCACTGACACGTGAGCAAGAAGACCTTGAACAACAGCAGCAGAAAACAGGCCCCTCCTCATTTGCTTTGGCAGCATTTCCCCCTAAGTATTTAAACACAGTATAGTTGAACAAGTAAAAGTAATCTACCGTGAATAGTATTCCACCTTTTTTTTTCAGTTTTCTGTATAGTAATAAATACAACATTCCAGATGTATAACAGGAAGCAGAATCACTTAGATTTATGAGGTACTCTCTCCCATTTCCTTGCAAAAGAGAGAATCCTGGACCTGGTGGGCTGTGTTCTCCTGGAAAGCAATCCCAGCTTATGCTCTGTGAAACTCACGGTAAGCCTCAATTAGCAATGAAATACCACAAACCTCACTGTTGAAGAATAGTGGGACTCTAACCAAGTAATAAGGGTAACACTCCAGGGAAAATATGATCCCCAAATTCTCTATGTTATACTCGGTGGAATTTATTTGAACCTCATCTTACTACTTTTGACATCATCTGTGTTGTCATGCATTTATCTGTGTGATGGCTAAAGCTGGCCGCTTATTTCATAACCTTTACCACTCCTCTTCCAAAATAAGCAACCCATAAGGACACAAAAAGGAAAAACATACAAATAAGAGGAAGCTGAGAGGAGGGTAGGAAAAATCAGGATAAATAATAGAAGATAGAGCCAAGTATAAAATTAATGCACAAATAATTTAATTCCTTACATGGCTTTTTAGAAATTAGCTACAGATTTGCCTCTGAGCTTCCTAATAATTAATCCAAAGACAGAAACGTGGTCAGTTACTTAACACACAATTCAAAAATGAATTTTTTCACATGCAGAAAAATGAAGATTTTCACGTGCAGGAAGAACCCATGTAGGATAGTGAACAATGTGCCAAGGTATAAAAGAAGCCAATTAATGCGTACCATGTGCTACCAGCATCTTTATAGTAAATCTAAAGACAGGTTCTCCATGACTTCTTAAAAATGTTTCAGTATGGCCTGCTGGCATAAGCCTACATACCAGTCAAAATAATCTGGTTTAGCTTTCCATGACCTGGATTATCCCAAGGACATCCTTTGGATTTTGGAAGGGCTAAAAAGACTTTAATTAGTAGTTCTTAAATTGTGGACCCCAGACCTGCAACATTAGCATCACCTGGGAACTTATTAGAAATACAAATGTTTAGGTTCCACCTCAGACCTTCTGCATAAGAAATTCTGGGAGTGAGGCCCAGCAATTAATCAATTAAACTGCACGTTGGAGAAAGATAACAAGGTGAATTTATAGTTGAAAAATGCAAATAAAACATGTTTATACAACATATACCTTTTAGTGTTTCTGGAGTATATACTGTGAAACGAATGACTTGGTCAAAGGAAACTGAATGGACAGAGGAAAGAATTTATGAATTTAGAGGGTGTTTCAGAAAAGAGTTGTTATTTTAGGAAATCTTAAGTACTTAGTAGAGAAGGTGAGGAATGGAGTGATAAAAAGGCTGTGAGAGGGGATAGGTTATGTGACTCATGACAAAACTATGTGATCCTGAGCGTAGTTGGTTCTGCTTTTACGTGAAACAAAAATACGCAACACCAACAGCTGTATTTCAAAGATTGCATCTGCTCAACCATAGCAGAGTCAGTCATGACTTCAGTGTTGTGAGAAATGCTTCATGAAACAAGGTGTATTGATTTGCGGTTCTGAATGTTCAAAGGGAGACCAGCCATGGAAGGTCAAATATATTGCACTGCTTGGTTCATTATCATTAGGTATGTAATTACATATTATAATTTTAGATATATATTTGTATATTATATATATATGTATTGAATTTAAAATACAAAATTCTGGGCGCCTGGGTGGCTCAGTTGGTTAAGCGACTGCCTTCGGCTCAGGTCATGATCCTGGAGTCCCCAGATCGAGTCCCACGTCGGGCTCCCTGCTCCGCAGAGAGTCTGCTTCTCCCTCTGACCCTCCCCCCTCTCAAGTGCTCTCTCTCATTCTCTCTCTCTCAAATAAATAAAATCTTAAAAAATAAAATAAAATACAAAATTCAAACATAAGTGTTGTGGACTGAATTATATTCCCTGAAATTCATATGTTGAAGCCCTAACCCCCAAATGTTACGAGTTTTGGAAATAAGGCCTTTGGGAGGTAACTAGGTTTAGATGAGGTCTTGAGGGTGGGGCCCTCATGATGAGCGGAGTGGCCTAATGGTAAGAGACACAGAGCTCACCCTTTCACCCCCTTTCTCTTTCCCTCCTCCCCCTCCTCCTCTTCCTCTCTCCCTCTCCCTGCCTCCCTGCGTTCCTGCCTCCCTCATCTGCCACCAGCTGAGGACACAGCAAGCAAGCAGGCATCTACAAGCCAGGAAGAGAGCTTTTAACAGAAACCAACCATGCTGGCACCTTGATCTTGGACTTCTAGCCTCCAAAACTGTAGGATAACTAACATCTGCCGTTTAAGCCGAGTAGTCTTTTGCATTTTGTTAGGGCAGCTCTAGCTGACTAAGATAATAAGTTTGAAGCAATTTGATTTTAGTCCTTTAAAATTTAGGAGGAATTTTTAGTCCTTTAGAGATTTGTGATGTAATCTTCAAATTACCCATCTCTGATAATTGAAGTGATTTTTGGAGGCTTTGTTTCAGACAGTAAGGCGCACGAGATGTTCTGCCAGGTCTTCTTGCCATTGTGGAAAAACTAGACCTTGCATAAAATACAACATTTGACTCAGGGTCAGATTTGGCCCATGGCTTTGGTGGCCAGTCCCTACTCTGTACCATTGAAAACTAATGATCATGTAGTATATCATTTTTGTAAAACTGAAAAGCAACCAAATCTAAGTAACACATTTTGTTGTGATGAACCCATTTTTAAAAGGATTCAGTAAACACAAAATTCAATATAGTGATTACCTCTAGAGGGGGGAAAGGAATGGGAGCATATGAAAGACGAAACACCTTTAGTAATATTCTAGTTCTTAGGTTGTATGATAGAATCACGGGATCTTTTCTTACTAAGTGCTTCATAACTCACATATATGTTTCATATATTCTTTTTATATTTCAAATTTTACATAATTAAAAATATCACTGCCTCCCTAAATGCTTTAATTTTCTAGATGCGATTCTTTGCTTAGTAGTTAGGTCACTGGTTCTCCATGACATCATGTTTCTCACCACCAAAGGACAAGTTGTGAAGACTTTCAGAGGAAATACGTGAATAAATTAATTTAGACAGACTTACATAGGCAATTATGAATCTCTTTAACATGTATAAATATTGTATATATACATACCGCCATAAAAATTTTAAAACTTGAAATACAGGATAAAGTAATCTGTTTCCTGAAGTTTAGAACAGTTCATAAGATTATGTTTATATGATTCAGAGACAAAGCCTCAATGGCTATATTGTATAGCAGGGATAGTTATAATGTCTGTCAGCCGCATGTATATATTTTCTAAATATACACATTACGCAAAGAAATTATAAAACCTCAAAACTGTAGTTCACCTAAAATAAATATGGCATTGTATACAGGGTGTTGGCCTAGTGGTAAGTAATTATGGGAAATAACCTGAATGTGATCCTTAAGTTATACAGGCTTATATCAGGTTTCTGCAAAAATCGTATAAAATTCCTCTTTCTAAGGGTCTGCAGGGGAAACACAGAATATTAATTTCATGGAGTTCCATTCCAGTATTTCTGTAAGAATTATATGTCTGGATAAGGCAGTTACTACATACTGCACTAATATAGTTGAAAACATTCCATGAATTGAATAAGAATATTTCCATCCAAAAAGTGCCAAATAACAGGTCACCTCAAGTGAATGGAGAAAGGTATAATTATGGGTGCCTTTAATACCTGTAATGAATTCAACTTTGAAAGCTTTCTATTGTTTACATGTCATATACTGGTTATAAATAAAATTTTAAAAGGTATAGCACAAAGAGAACATTAAAACTTCAAAGATTATATATATATATACACACACACACATATACTATATTTGTTATGTTGCGATGACATACTGTATTATTC
Organism: Zalophus californianus; assembly: GCF_009762305.2. Classification (NCBI taxonomy): domain Eukaryota; kingdom Metazoa; phylum Chordata; class Mammalia; order Carnivora; family Otariidae; genus Zalophus; species Zalophus californianus. Next base: position 72,188,374 of record NC_045606.1, on the reverse strand, counting down.
AGTTACATGAGATCCTGACTGCCAAGCAAAATACATTTGTCCAATCTCAAACTATGGATTTTTATTTTCTTTTCTGTTCAGATCATTTGGATTTAAGCTAGCATTTGTAACTATCAAAGCCTGATGGATGATCAGAGAAAGACTCAGAAAAAAACATTCACATACTATAAGTTAAAATGTGAGTTTTTGGAGGAAAAAAAAATCACCACTTTATAATAAATTGAAGTGATAAAAAGAATGTCCATTAAGATTCCATGGAAAAAGTGAAGTAATACTACTTTATGTTATTCAGATAAACTGAACATATTTCATGAGCAATGTTTTAACTTCTAAAAAAATTGTAAAAGTAAACTTTTGGGTAGTGTTGTAGATCCCCAAAGACAAATTTTTTAAAGTTTAAGTGCCAATGCTATTTAAGAGTCAGAATGAATAGCGTGGTAGGTGTCTTTCAAGTTATGATAACAGCCTGTGTAATAGACTCTGAATTTTCAGCCATTTTCTTGGATTTTCTCATTATTGATTATGTTGGTCATTGCTAAAAATATTAAATAGACTTTTTATGTATTTATTCACTCACTAAAAAGCAAGATTTAGCAATTCTAGTAAGTGTTTAGAATGTATTGTCCCAGGAGGTGAAAAGATAAATCATATAATCTGGAGAATCACATAGTCTATTAAAAGAATATGTTTTTAAAACTTAATTGGCTTTCATTGTAGTAAATGCAAAACTGTGAGTTCTATTACATATACTTTTATATTAAAATATCATTTTACTTCCTTAATAGCCAGGTTTCATTTTCCCCATCTCTTCCAACAAGATCACAAAAGTGACATTTTGTGTATTGTACCTTGACTGATTTATGTTACTTTCTTTTCATGGATAGGTTTGTAGTATATATTATTCCTAACCACTTATGATAAAAAATATTTTACTTAGAAAATTGGCACATGCTCAGTGAAAAGCGTTGGTAAAAGGCGAACTACACAGATAACATTAGATATCATCTAGGTTTCTACCACAAATAAATGATTTCTGCTAATATATGGGCATACCTTCTTCCAGATACAGATACAAGTATGATTCAGATACAAGTATGCGTCTGGGTGTGAGTCTATGTCAGTAGGTAAACAGATGTGTGTGAAGCAGGGAGTAGGATCTTCTTGCATGCCCGAGAAAAATATGACCAGTGGTTACAAGGCAGCACCTAAAGAAAGCATAGATGCTAAAGAACAATGTATGGACGTATGGAGGGCCCGGGCATGGTGATTCTATTTGTTAGCACCTTGCTACTCTAAGTGTGGTCCATGGACCAGCAGCTTTAGCATAACCTGGGAACTTGTCAGAAATGTAAAATCTCATGGCCCACCCCATACTTACTGAATCAGAATCTGCATTTTAACAGTATTTCTCCAATTTTCATGCAGATTAAAATTTGAGAAGCACCACCCTAGATGAGTTTGGAGCCAGAAGGTACACCAAGTAGAGTAGATGAATCAGGGCCAACTCACTCATTAGAATAGACAGTGGCTAGAACTCACGATAATTTAAGGGGTCTGTAAAATCATTAAGAATAAAAATTTAATGAAAATTATATAAGAATTAAAAAATAAACTTTAGGTAGAAGAAAATGTTTTAATACATGATCTGGATATATACAGCTTTATATAAGCACAACTGTAAAATATAATTTTGCATACAAATTTTTAATGGAGGAAGGCACCAGGAAGACAAAATTTCCTAGGGCTCACAAAAGTCATAATGCAGCCCTGTGGTGAATATTTTTCATCTTTCTAATTAAGTATTTAGAATAATTAGGATAATTAAATAAATGACCAAAATAAATGTGTATGCGAATTCAAAATCTTAGAAGAACTAGGAATGGTAGACTTCTAAACCAGAAGAAACCTTAGAAATCAGAGGATACAGTCCATTTATGAAGATAAAGGAAACTATTTATTTATCTGGTGACAGATTACACTGATAATAATTTTCCTTGTTGTGTTTCATTTTAGCCTCGTTATTTTTAAGCTGGGACCTCACGTATAAAAGTTTACTAATATCTCTGAGCAACGGGACAATGTTTTTGATAGTTAAAGCTAAAGGTGTACGGGAAATTTTCTCTGCTTTTCCTTTTTACATTTCAAATAAACTATATAGAAGTGACTTTGTTTATGCATCTAAGTTCACTTCACTTTCAAGGTCCCAGACTTCAAATTTTGATACTGAGCAGAGGAAATTTCTCTAACATCCATTAGCAAGATATTGAACATGTTTGGACTGCAGCCTCCTACCCATGTATCCTTTACATTATATAAGATAGCGCATTCGTTGCCAAACATACATTTTAGAAATCAAATAAATTTTAGCGTAAAGCTAGTTAATGAAACTAGCAAATTTAGACTTGTTTAAATGTCAGTATAATATTAAGTACCATATGCTGTGTGCCAAGCAGTTAAAATGGTTTTTGGAAGGATATGAAATTAATTGTTAAAAAGAGATTTTAGTGACTTAAAGTACTTCACAATCAGTGTTATCATTTAATGCATCTTTTGGCAATTATTAAACCCTCGGGAACAGCATGAATATCCTTATCAAGTCTGGAAAGACACTAATGGGGAGGAGAATGGAGTGATGCTTGCATTTACATGTGGGCATGAGCCCGGAGAAAAGTGAAGGGGGGAAAAAAAAAACCATAAAAACACCCTCGGGCTCAGTGCCCGGGGGAAATACAATGGGCAGCCAAGAGAGTCTCCAACAGCACCATTTCCTTCATTAATCCAGTGTTTTATTCCTTTTCTTCCTTTTGCATTTTTGGATGCTTGTCAGTTTTAAGAACAGACTTTTTGAAATCCCTGTGCATTATTTACTTCTTAGATGATTTACTCAAATCCATGATTAATAAGAAGGGCATATTAAGGTCAAAAATGTATTGGAGAGTTTGGGTTGGTTGAATTTTAAGTTCTTAATGACAAAAATAGAAGAAAACAAGTATTAAGCACTTACTGCTAGTCACTGTTTTAAGCATTTTACAATTATTATTTTATTTAATCCTCCAAATTATCTTATAAGATATTTTCTAGTTTTGTCTCCACTTTACAGATGAGGAGACTGAGGCACGGTGAAGTTCAATAACCATTTTAGTTTTAACTTGATGGGAGACCATCTCAAATACCTACTTTCCTGGCTTGGGAAATGCAGCTATTGGATATAATTGCCCTTTCATTTATGTCTCAGTATTATAAATGCCTCAGTTATAGTGTAACAAAAATACTAATTGTGCTGAAAATATCAGCAGGCAAAGGAAGTTATTGGCGGGACTAAATCCAGAGTTTTGTTTGTTTTGTTTTATTTTTGCTTAGCTTTTAGTTCTGATTTTCTAATATTCAACAACTGAATTCTCAATCTAAAAACTTGATTAAAGGATAAAACCTTCTCCAATACTTGAAGAATCTGCGCAGTTTCCACCTAATCTAGATGAGTCAAATGTTGAATGAGAGCAAGAAGATTGTACCTCACTTGGAGGATGGAGGTGAGAGGTGGGTTCCAGGGCAGTTTGAGGGATGTAAAGGGACGAGGTGAGAATGTCTCCCAGTGAAATGAAACAAAGCAGTTTGTGCCAGAGAACACTTCCCTCTACAGTCTCCGTCTGCTGTTAACCACATTCACACCATCACCTCCTAACCAGCAACAGGAGACCAGAATCCTAGGATTTCTTCATAAAACCAGAAGGGAGGGCCTTGGCTTGTATGATTGTAAGAGCTTGAAATAGTCACTGCCACAGTCAAATAACCTAGGTTACCAGGTTTGCCAGCTTGGATTAATACTTGATCCAATGTTTTAATTTATTACTACATCACATAGGTCATGTTTTTAAGTGTTCCTCTGAAAACCATGGCAGGGTTACATTATTTCTCTGGTTATAATCACAAAGTCTGTGCTTTCAAACAGCGCATGTACTGTGATTAAGCTAAGTAAGAATTATATAATTTAGGACAAGGAAGGGTTTTTTTTATAGGCCACGTAGGTAAACGATGGACGTGGGTGAGTTTGAGAAGTTCCAGAAAAGCCTGTTCCTGCTAAGTCTGTCTCCCACTGAACTTTCCATGTGTCCCCTTTTCGTGAAGGCTCTGCATGTGAATGCTAAGAGGTAAATGGTACGTTGGGGAAAGACAAGAAAAAGGGAAAGAATTCCTATTAGCTGAGCATCTTCTGCCAGCTATGCCTAGAAACTGTGAAGGTTTCGATAAATCCTCACAGGAACCAAAATGGAGGTGTTGTCATCTTTTAGAGGTGAAGAAAATAAATTTCATAGTGAGGCTAAATAACTTGTAAGTTCACAGTGCTGTTAGGTAGTAGAAACAGGATTCAAACTCAGGTCTTTTTGTATTATAAGGTTTCTGTACACTTACATTCTCTTTAGAGCCGTAGTTTAAATCATTTATCAACTAGCTTAGCTACCTAGCAAAATCCAGGAAAAATGGTAATGGACAAGACATAAATTTTGGTCACTGTGGGATAAAAAGAGAGGAACGATGGACAGTTGTGGAATTGGTATGAAGTGTTCAACTCCACTTAGAAAAAGCTGTTACGGATTTCCCTCCTCAAAGGAAAATATTCTTACTTTTTCTGGAATGCCAAGGCATGCCAATACAACGTTGGTTCATATTACTGCGAATATACTATGGACACATTATACAAGTGAACAAAACCCCACTGAAGTAGAATAGATTAGCAACAGTTCTATACATTTTCCTATGTTTCTTTTCTTTTTTATACATTTTCTTTCAAAATTATCTTTGTTGTATGAACAAAGAATTAAATGGATGATTCTAGAAATTGCAACACCAGAAAAGATGCCTACAAACATGTTCTGTTCTCCAAAGTAAGAAGACTGTATAACATTATATCTGTTTAATTACAAAGTCCATTTAAAAATAACTCCCTGAGGATCATAGAAGTTGAATCTTCACAGTGTACAATTATCTTTACCCAGTCAGCGGCATGAAATAACTACTCTGTTCCCAGTTCAAAAAAATTTTTAAATGTGGTAAGAGATAAATATAGCTTGTGAGCAAACATGGTTTGCTGCTCAATTGTTCAAAAATGTGTTCACACAAACAATTGTGGGGTAATAATGCTAAAAATATGTGAAGTTGCAGTGACTCTGCATTTGAAGTCTAGAATGTGTCATTTGTTTTATTCATGATAAACAGATCATTTAGTTGGAAAAATCCCATCTGCTTAGATATATCTCTTATTATTTATGAGAACCATGTTTAGGAATGCAGGCAGCACATGTGCATAATTAATCCTGAAGAGAATTAGACATTGTTTGATTCACAGCTGAATGCAATTAGCATTAGGAAGTTTACATATGTTGGCAATAACAGAGATTAGCAACTAAAGTGCTTGTTAAAAAATTTAACCTGAGGCTGCTGGAGCAGACCTCTCTTAATGATGCTTTAAATGTTGTTGATGAAGTAATAATCAATTTTGTTTTATAAATAGTAAATCAAGAATTTAGGTCTAATTAGCAGTGCTACAGATCACTTCACTTACATATCAGATGTACTTGTGATGTGTGCTATGAACTTTCTTGGAGTCTTGTGTGCAAACAGTTGTTACGGAGAAGACGTGATCTCTTCTTGGAAAAAGAAATCATGCCCCAGCTAGAGAAAAGTGAGGCGTCCACCTTTTGGAAGGACTCCCCCAGAGATGTTGAGCCGCCGGAGAGTTCTCGCTTTGTCACTCTGCAGCTTTTAATTGCAGGAGAGAGAAACAATGCCCTCTCTTCTGCAAGCAGAGCCATTAGCCAGCTTTACAGACTGTGAAACGGAGTCATCTAATGGGGAGGGAGGAGAGAATGGAAATGCCGAAAATGAGGCCAAAAGTAAAATTGAGCTGTAATTGTTTGCGCTTCAACTTGGGGAAGTTCACCATTAATTAAAACGTTTCTGCACCACTCACCACCAGACTGGCAAGAAGGAGCCAAGACTGCTGGAGAGCAAAGAGGCCTTTCAGGAGGGAGGGAGCATCTTCAGCCCACAAACGCGCAGAGTCACGGGAGTGCGGGCAGAAGACTGTCACGTGACCGTTTTCACGCAGCCAGCCCACGGTGGGGATTTTGACTCTTCCTGTGCCTCCTTACAAATTCGTATCCTACATTTTCAGAATGAATCAGGATGGAGAACAATTTAGCTAGGAAACATTTGCCCTATCCCATAGAGTCTAAGTCTCACATTTCTCTTTCACATTTTAACATCTCTGAAATGTGAGTGCCTCTCCCAAGGATAACCATCTTATGGTTAATTGGCAACATTTTTTCTTTAGTACGTGAAATAATGCTAATAGCACATGTGAGCCATTTAAATTTAGTAGAATGTCTCTTCTGTGCCAGGCACTGTGCTAGGGATGAGGAATAAATGAAATGTAATATAATGCGAGAAGGATTATCATAAAGGTATGTACAAAGAACATGCTTGCCATTGAACTTGCGGAATGTTAACTTCACTTACAGCCCTCCGAGCGTGTGACTGTTAAATTTTCTAACAGGGCCTTAGACTTGCACCCATCATCATTATAGTGACTCTTTTCCGGATAAGTGATGACAGCAGACAAACGTAGAATGTAAGCTGTGTGTAGCCAGGGAGGTTTTTTTGTTTGTTCGCTGCAGAGATCCTAGCTCTGAGAACACTGCATGGCACGTGAGGTCACTCAGCAGTTTCTCATTGAATGAAGAACCAGGCCAGGGCTTGGCTTTGCCCTATGAGCAAAGACAGTTTCTACATTTATAAATGGTTGAAAACAAAAATCAAAGGAAGAATAATATTATATGACATACTAACGTTACCTAAAATTCAGATTCCCATGTACATAAATCCTGTTTTCTTGGATTGAAACAGGATTGCAAGAAACTTTGAAGAACTGGATCAAATATCAAAGGTAGGAATATAGGGTACTGTTGACAGGCTGGTTCTACAAAGTCATTTGTTGGGAAGCTTTTGAGTCCTCAAGAGGTACCTATGAAAGAGATGCTACAACTGGGAAGAAGATTGTTTGTTGCAGAGACTACGAGGTCCCCAGTGTACGTCCCCGCTTCTGCCTTTTAGTTAGAAATCCTGCATATCCAGAGTCATTCACTTTTCATGTTTTGTCTATAACTCTCTTCTCATTACAGAGGCCCAATTGAGTAGTTGTAACGGCATTCTTATGGTGCACAAAACCTCCAATATTTATTGTTTGGCCATTTACAGAGAAAATGTGCTGGTGCCCAGACTAGGTTGTTGTGGGAAGGAGCAGCCCCAGCATGAGGAGCTTTGGTAGAGCCCAACTGTCCTGTGCCCTCACCCGTGCCTTCCTGTCGGATGACCTACTCCTCTTCTCGGTGGATTAGGAAACCCAAACATCATCACTGCTGACATGCTCGATCCTCAGCCCCCTTACACGCACACACAGCAATTGTCCCTTGACCCTCATAAAATTAAATTAATTTTGGCTCTCCTGGTAGAAATGCATAAGCTGAATTGTATATATTAAAGCTTAATGATAATACCTCCTGGTACAGGATCAAATTTGGTACAACTTTATTCCATTTGGCTTCTATCCAAGAAGAGCCATTATAGAGAGAGGGAGTACCAGCTGAAATTCATTATCAAAATACTTTATGTGTTATGTGGTCCTGAGACGTAAACCTAGAGAGTGTTATGCTTTTAATTAAAGATTATCGGTTCTGAAGATCCTCTCCTCATTCAAATCTGCTACATGCTAGATGTTTTCACTTGTCTACTAACAGTACAGTGACTACAAAAAAATCACAAAGCATGACAGACAGGCAGGGAGCCAACACAGGCTGAGGGTATCTGAGATCAGGGCAGTATTGTTAGTGTTCCCCTGGACCTGGGTACGGTCACTGACAGGACACAGAAAGCAGCCGTTAAAGAGGAGGAACGTGGGCATGGAGATGGAGAAAGCACATGTATCCACTGTAATGTTCTGGGTTCTCCCCCTTTTACTCTCAATAGCACAACTTGCTGGAGACAGGAGTTAATTTCTTCTGAATGCAGAGACACAAACTAGCTCATGATTATAGTTTCTGCAAATCTCTAGGCACCATGAAGACAGGGTCCAGATCTGTCTTTCTCGTGGCTCTAGGTACCCCTGGTGCCTTGGCATAGTACATAGCCAATACATCTTTCTTACTAAAGGAAGATACCCTGGCTAGGTCATGAGCTAGCTGGCTTCTCTTAGATCTCTCCTTAGAGCATGCAGTTCTTTGCCATGTCTTGATGTTATGGAGTCTTTCTGAATGTGGGATAGATACAAGTGTGCAAGAAGAGTCCTTTCAACAGAATAAATGGGAGGGGGAAGGGGACAATTGGTTAAAAAATAAGACTTTAAGATAATGCTAGTCATTGTTTTCTCTTTAACTAAGGAGTAAATCCTAAGCACAGGCAACGACTCAGTGAGACTGAAAAGAACACTGGCCCCAAATTTCTTCCTTATCTATCTGCATGAGGCTCTGAAACTTTATATGTAGAATTTTACCAGTTTAGGTTAAGATTTAGCAGTTCCTAAAGGTTTATATTAAAAAGAAAAGAAGTTATTTGGGAGCATTGTTATGCAGTAGCCACTAATTGGTCACCTATTAATATTTTAGTATAAATTAGTAAGATCATCACTGTCTAAGAACACAGAGCTTAGGAATGAAACAGGATTGCAAGAAACTTTGAAGAACTGGATCAAATATCAAAGGTAGGAATATAGGGTACTGTTGACAGGCTGGTTCTACAAAGTCATTTGTTGGGAAGCTTTTGAGTCCTCAAGAGGTACCTATGAAAGAGATGCTACAACTGGGAAGAAGATTGTTTGTTGCAGAGACTACGAGGTCCCCAGTGTACGTCCCCGCTTCTGCCTTTTAGTTAGAACTAACACACACACACACACACACACAGACACACACAGACACACACACACACACACACACACACACACTGAGTTTTAGCAGGAAGCAGGGTAACCCATTAGATATTTTCTAACCTTCCTTATGGCTAGGCCTGCCCATGTGTCTAAATTCTGGACAAGGAGAAGTTAGCAGAGATAATATTTGCAATTTCTACATCATATCCTTAAAAGGAAGCTGCTCATTTTCCACCATGTCTCTTTTCTCCTTCCTGTGTACAAGAATGAGGACGTGCTGCTAGTTATCTAGGGTATTAGTCTGCTAGGGCCGCCGTAACAAAATACCACAGAGTGGGTGGCTTACATCAAAGAAATAGATTTTTTTTTTTTTTTTACCATCTCCGGAAGCTAGAAGTCCAAGAGCTAGGGGCCATCAGGCTTGGTTTCTGGTGAGGCCTCTCGCCAGAATGGTGCCTTCTCACTGTGTCCTCGCATGGCCCTTCCTCTGTGCCCACCTGGAGAGAGACCTCTGCTGTCTCTTCTTCTTTGTGTGAGGCCCCCAGTCCTGTGGGATTAAGGCCCCATTTTTTTTAAGATTTTTTTTATTTATTTAATTGACAGAGAAAGAGAGAGACAGCGAGAGAGGGAACACAAGCAGGGGAAGTGGGAGGGGGAGAAGCAGGCTTCCCGGCGAGCAGGGAGCCCGATGCGGGGCTCGATCCCAAGACCCCGGGATCATGACCTGAGCTGAAGGCAGTCGCTTAACCAACTGAGCCACCCAGGCGCCCCAAGGCCCCATTCTTATGACCTCCTTGAATCTTTATGACCTCTTTCTAGGCCCTATCTCCAAATACAGTCACATTTGGGATTAGAGCTTCAACATACAAATACGGGGAGGGACACAGTTCTGTTCATAACAGCCGGTTTTGATGACACCTCCCCAGGCAACAGCAGTGTGCAATGGTGGAAGGAACCAGCGGCTCTGGATGGCTCCTTACAGCAGAAGGTGTGAACCCTCCTACCTGCCCGCTCCTCTTAGGGCTGTTCTTTCTCAGCCACTGGGATCCGGATGCGTTTGTTATAGCAGCTATACTCTTACTAACCGAGTGTGAAAGAGGAGAGCCAAAGGGAACTTTCTCTTCACAAATCTGCTTGGGGAACTAGTCATAAGAGAGAGAAAAAAAAAAAAAAAAAAAACAGAAAAGGTCATCCATCCTCTTATCTGAATCTTTTTTTGAATGTGCTTTGATTCCATTTAATACTAATCTAATTACATCCCAATAGGCAAATGCTTAGAAATCACAGTCTCATCATTCATATAACGACTCTGCCTGATCTGTGGCAGTGGAATTTGTTTTGGTCCTACTTTGTGATAGATGTGAGGATACCAAAGGTATAAATTTAGATATCGGCTTAGTTGTATTTCTTGCCAAGTTCATGTTGCCAACTTGAAAAGATGATGCTCATTTTTAAAAATACATACCTCTATAAAAATAGAATTATTTACCATGTAATTAAAGAACATTATGAAAACACCTTCTTTAGGATGTTGAGAAAACCGAGGCGTTCTTGGGTTTCTTTTAGGGAGAGTAGAATGTTTTAAGCGTAGATCATGGTGATGGTTGTGCAACTCTCTGAACATAAAAAAACACTGATCCGTACACTTTAATGGGTGAATTTATGTAGCATTGAGTTATATCTCAATCAAGCTGCTAGAAAAAAAAAAAAAAGAAAAAAGAGGGAGGGGTAGGAGGTATATGGCCAAACACATTGAGAAATCTTCCCTACTTTATCCACCCTAGGAGGATTCATAGGTGCTGGACGATATCGGCCTTAGAGCAAACAAACAAAAACCCATATAACTTTGCTTATCCAAGGTCTTCTTGAAGTTATTTAACCATGACTCACTTAACCTCTTGCAACCAAGATGTGTGTTCAGCTAAAATAATAGAATACTCTGAATCCCTGCTTCTCTGGCTTCACTAGAAAGGTATATAAAAGTTTCACACAAGAGATGCAAGAAGCCCAGGAGGAGGGCATCCTGGGGCTGGCACAGCAGCTCAGCACAGGCTTTCGTGAGACTCCTACTGTCTCCCACTCTCCACTGTCCTGGTCACGTAGGCCTTCCTTTGTCATTTGGCCTGGTGGTGCAAGTACTTCTTTCCCCAGCTCTGCCCTCTGAGCACAAAGAAGGGAAGGACTGGACAGAAGTTTCCACTTACCTTTTCTGGTGCAGAAATCTGCCACGTGGCCTCTCCTGAGAAACCTCAAACTGAAGCTGTCCAGGATGTACTCTGCAAGAGGAAAGGGGACGAGGAAATGGTTGAGAGCTTTGAGCCTTCCACTGCAGCTTTTGCAAGTCCATCCCTTTGACTATTCAACAGATACGTAATACATATTTCTAAGGAGATGTAGCATGTTTATTGAGAAAAGTATTTAGTGATTGAGAAATGTCTTCTGTATCAGGTTTAAACATAGAATTAAATTAACAGTGTATCAAATCCTCACCAAATATTTGGACATTGATAGAGAATTAAAATTGTGAAATTATAGGATTTGGGAGTTGGAAGAACCTACATACATATGTGTGTGTGTGTGTGTGTGTGTGTGTGTGTGTGTGTGTGTGTGTGTTCTGCTGCCCCCCACCCCCAGGCTCTTTATAAGGAAAGCACGTACTCTTCCCTTCAGGACTCAGTTCCCAGGGCACGTCCAGTAACTGCAGCCAGCCGGAAGTCTGGTTTCCATGTCATGTCCGGCCTTCAGCACTAGGTCCTACATTTCTCCTTAAAGATCGATAAGCTAAAAATGACTTATTTGCCCTGAACCAACCTCAAGACAGTCTCTCTCAGGGACAAATCTATCTATTATTAGAATACGTAGTGGTTAGAACTGATCACCAAGTGTGACAATACAAATGCGTATTCCCATAAGGCAGCTTCTAATATATAAATGGACAGCTCAAAACACAGATCTATCATCTATGTGTGCATGTATGCAATATATATATACTAATATATATTAGTAAGTCCTTACTGTTTTAAAAATCCAGGCTATATCCAGTTTTTCCTAGGTTCTATAAGGTACCCAAAATCCAAAACAAAATAATTGGATTGGAAAAAGAAAAAAAAATGAAAGGTAAAGGGGGAAAAGCTAAGTAAAAAAACCATACAGCCTTAGAATTGTATTTCAGGGATGAATACGTGTGAGGGACACTAAGAAATCAAGTCAGCCTTTGCTCTGGACATGTTTATTTTGGACGCTGTATACCGGTGGAACCAAACAGCTCTGTGTACGTGGAAGAGCGGATACAGAAGGAGCCTGTGGCACGCACACGCGTAGGAGCTAGACTGAATACCAGGGTCGTGAGCATCCCCAGGGATTTTCCTACGGAAGTCACTAAATTAAATAGGAATTTCCAAAAAGACAAGACACGTAGTGCTGGGGTCTGTACCTGCATAATCTGTGTTCTGCCTTCTGAGGGGTCCCTCACAGAGTGGGCCCAACACATGTGTGCACACGCACGCACACACACACACACACACACATACACACACACATCTTTGTTTCCTTAGTTTTTTTTTCTTGTGTTATTACAAAATGGAGAGGAACATTAATTAAATACTTTTACCAAGCCAATTGAATTCATTGGTCCCTTTTATACTTTATTCTAAATTTGATACTTCTGAATAAATGGAAGTCTCTATACCTTTGATGGGGGAAGACTTAGGGTCCTAAACAATGAGTTAATTGTAGGGATTGTTCAGACTCATGTCTTTTAAATCTGAGCATCCAGTTGGCCCTATCTTGTACATTTATTCCTTTTGATGAGAGTGTTGGTGAAAGCCAAAGTTAGTGCATCTTACAAAGTTTCAGTTTCCACATTTTACTCTAAGTCTAATTCCTTTTCTTATGCCTTCTCTAGATGTAGAGAACAGCAGGTGATTATTTTACTATACTGTTCTTGAACTGTAGATACTGTTAGACCTTTCTCTTGGCTAAATAATCCAGTTCCTTTCCTCAAATTTTCCTTTGTAGCTCCTATTTCTCAACCCTTTAACAATTTTCATTGAGGTCCTCAGTTGATACAAATAGCCATTTTCACTTTTTTTCCTCTGCATGATTACCTGAAATAGTATTTCTAAGAAAAAATTAATATAACTCTAAATGGTTTTACACTATGCACATTATGGGGTCTAAAGAAATACACTCCCAAGATTCAAAAAGACTGGTGATTACTTTTGAAAACTTAGGCTGAACTAGGCAGCTCCAGAAAATGGGGTAAAATAAAACATATAGGTTTTATTTGTCAGAACAAAGAGATTTGCCGTGAAAATTACAATTTGGCAAGTCTATTGTGAGGTCCCTGGGGTGGAAAAAAAAAAAAGACCCCTACAGCTTATATGGGATAAAAGAAACGAGGAGTAAGCAGCATGGGATTTTATAGGGAGAAAAAGTCACTCAAAAAACTAAAGTTCTCCTTTCTTTAACAAAATTACAAAATTAGTAGATGAAGGAAAAGTATTTAGTTTAATGCACCTGGTCAGCTATAAAGCTTTCAATAAAGTTTTACCTCAAAATGCAATTCAAATTATCTTATGAAAAAAGTATAACTTTTGAGACAAGTGAAACCTTTTACCTAATAAAGTGCTTACCAAAGATTTGAAGCCTAACATCAGGCAAGGAAATATGAAAACTAGGCTTGCTTCAGTGTTTAGAGAACAAGGTGACACCTGTCACATACCTCTGGGCTAGTTCTCCCCTATTGACCTTCTCCTCAAAGACCAGACCTTGAGTCTCTGAGGGGGGAAAAAAGCACCAGAAATGTTATAAAGTCCAGGACATCAGGATCTTTGAAGGGTAGAGATAATGTGGGAGGGGGTTGGGGTGGTGCACATGATGCCTGACGAACACCCCACCTCCCTCCCCCAGGCCGCCCATAGTGTGGTGCCCACACCAATCCTGAACCCACACAGCCCTCCCACCCACCCCTAGGAGGTATAGAGGACTCTTCTCTGGAGAAAATAAAGAACTCTAGTGGAAAAACCCATAGACTTTGACATTTAAAGTTCCCGTCACATAAATATCCATGTTGAAATCTTTCCCACACACCAAGAGATGTCATCAGGTTTTCCTTTTTCACTTTATAAATGTGTCTCACTCCTAAGTTTGAATGAACAGTCAAGAAACACCAAATATTTGAAGGAAATATGAAAATACAGTGACACAAAGAGAAAAAACTAGAGAAAAATGGAGGCAACATAAAGCACAAAAGAAAACTTTATTTAAAAATATTATATAAATGATTATTATTCTCCTGATCGATGAGAGAAGATATTGTACCTAAAAGAAACAGCTTGTAATAATAAGAAGGAATAATCAGAAAACAAAGAATAACACTTAGAATTTAAAATGTGATTACAGAAAAAAAAAGTCTCAGAAGATATAAAAGATAGTGTCAAGGAAGGTAGTGTCCCAGAGGGGGGAAAGAGACAAACACTACAGAAGAGGAAGTAGAGAATTGAAAAGCTACAAAATCCAGAAATAAAGAACAAAGAAAACAGGTGACAAAATTATCAAAATCAGTTCAGAAGCATTTCACAGAACTGAAGGTCTTATGTCTCCACATGGAAAGGGCCTCCTGAAGGCCAAGCACAAGGGAGAAGGATTCTCACCAAAGCAGATTGTTATGAGCTTTCTGAAACACAGGGGTGGAAAAAGATTCTAAGAACTCCTGAAAGAGTAGAAGCAAGTCATGGAGAAATGCTTATGAACAAGAAATTGTATTCAAATTCTTAAGAGCAACCCTGAGTTCCAGAAGACTTTGTGGTTCAGTGCCTATAAAATTTCATTATAAAGTGATTTTAAAGTTACCAGTCATATATGAGGGTAGAATAAAAGCATCACCAGATAGTCGATATCTAAATTAAGTAAATGTGTTTCCTGTGCACTCTTTCTTAGGAAGATACTAGAAGATTTGCTTTAGAAATACAAAAGAAGAATAAAAAAACACTAACGAAGATCCAGGAATCCAGGGTTCAAGTCCAGGAGACCTGCAGAGGTAAGGACCAGTATGTCAGCTATGCACACCTAGAAAGAATGTAGAATAGAGCAAGAGACAGAGGACTGGTATGGGGATGGGGGAGACTGCTTAAAACTGTGTTTCAACATTAAAAAAAATGTTAGGGACGGCTGGGTATCTCAGTTAGTTAAGCATCTGCCTTCGGCTCTGGCCATGATCCCAGGGTCCTGGGATTGAGTCCCACATCGGGCTCCTTGTTCAGCAGGGAGCCTTCTTCTCCCTCTGCCTTAAGCTCCCCCTGTTTGTGCGCTCTCTCACTCTCTCTCTCTCTAAAAGAAAAAAAAATAATAGCCCTTTGACATATTTTGGGGGTATTTACTTTAATGGATTTATTTTGAAAACTACCTCATAGGAAATATAAATGAAAAATAAACAAGGAAATAATGAGAGAATATTAATTTCGGGGGAAAAAAAGCTTTATTAGCAAAGAATTGTAATCCCAGAGTGAAAACTATTTACATAACAATAAATAGTTTATATTTACATAAACACTGACTATTACCTTAACCAGGAAGTTATAATTTAACTATATGGAGAGATTGGGGAGAGCAAGCAATTGTGGGGAACATAAGAGAGAAGTAAATTCTATACTTCCAAAACAAAAAGTCAATATGTTATTTCTATAATTGTTAAATTAAGAAATGGATATACATGTGATATATATGGTTATATATCTATGAATCCCAGAATATATATGTCATATATAGGATATATATGACATATATGGACATGTACATGACACATCTATATGAATACCATAGAAGTACCATACCAAGAAGAAATACGTTAATGGCATTGAGAATGGTTGTCTTTATAGAGCAGAGTAACTAAGGGCTGTAGTAAAGACTGTTGGATTGTGACATAAGCCTTTTTAGCACTACATTCATGTGTTAGTTTCAGAAAGTTGAACACACACTCATAAATACTAATTGGAGGAGGAGTTTGAGAAGATTGTGCTGAGTTTTCTCCAAATCAGTCAAACTGGTTAGGTTAAGTAGTAAAGTAGTGACCTTGACCTTGGTCAATTTTTTTTTTTTTTTCAAATAGCTAGGAACGAACCCTCTGGGCAAATTCAAACTTATTTGCAGTTACAGTGGGTACATAGATTAGGTCACTATTTGTAAAGTGCTCTTTATAAATATGATGTCATTTTATTTATATGCACATAATTTTATTGTTCAACTTGGTTTTCTCAAGTGATTTTGTTTGGCATACAAGGAGGTACAAATCTCATTTAAAGAATTAAAACCACACATAAAATCCTTGAAAATATCAGAGAAGTATATTTTTCATCTAAAATTTTCTGTCTTTATATCTTATGGCTTTTCATCTCTATTCAAGATTTTCTTGTTCAAATTGTCTTCCTTGTTTTTGATACCTGTTTTCTTTTTGCCCACACGGTGATGAAATTGCTACCAGCCCCTCAGGCTCTCTGGGACCTCCTGTAGCTACTGAGGGCAATTATGGCTAAGAGAAGCTAACCTAAAAGGGGCTTCAAGAAGTGCTGCAAAAGAGGTGCCTGGTTGGCTCAGTCAGTTAAGCGTCTGCTTTTGGCTCAGGTCATGATCTCAGGGTCCTGGGATCGAGTCCCACATCAGGCTCCCTGCTCAGTGGGGAGTCTGCTCTCCTCCTGCCCCTCCCCTGCCACCCACTTGTGCTCTGTCTCTCTAATAAATAACTAAATAATCTCAAAAACAAAAACAAAAAAGAATTGCTGCAAAACACCAGTCCCTGCAAATGCTGCAAGGCACTGTTGGTTCTAGACTTCAGGAAGATAAACTTCCCCAAAATAGAGTTGAATACAGACCAAGACTGTTAGACATTTGGTATGGGCTGATATCTGCAGGAGTCAAAAAGAAAAAAAAAAAATTAGTAAGTTTGCATAAAACAAAGAGTCATTCAGGTTTGGTCGCAAATAAGAATTTTCACCAAGAATTGCATGATACAGTACAAAATCGAAGTAGCACGCAAGCAGCTGGTGTATTCGTGAAAACCAATAGAGAAAAACCTCAAACCGGTGATTTGGCAGGCAGAATAAAATAATAACCAAAGAAAAGTTTGCCCTGGTTCTTTTACTTTGCAGACAGTTTTGTTGCCTTCTCAGTTCAAACATCACAAAAATAAACTGCTCTACCTCAGCTTTTGGAGATACCTGTTCCGTGTTATTTTTGATGACTTAAAAGGGAGCATACCATTCTGAATTTCACAGTGACCAGCGCATTTGTAACACAACGAGGCTCTTTTATTTCCAGAAGCAGCCAAAAGCAATTAAGGAAGACTGTATTCATCACAGCAGAATGCATCCTGTTCAACTAATTGGAACATTAGACACTACAATCTTGGCCAAATGTAGCAACTATGAAGAGCTGTCACTGTCTTAATAATTCTGTGATGGCCAGAGGAAGACAAACAGTTGTTGTTGACAAGTGTTTGATCTTCATAAGTCTGCTGCTGCGACAAACTACAAACTGTATTTTATCCTCCACTTCTGTGATCCTTCACCCAGATAAGAACCAACACCTGGCATCTTTTCAAATTTTCTTTTTTTTTTTCCTTTTACATCAGTGGCAAAAGTTAAAAAGGTAACATGAAAAGAAAGATGAAACAGGAATACTGTTCAAATTGAAGGACTGGAGTTTCAAGTTTCAATCCTGTATCAAAACATCTCCGCCTTATCTTCTTTTCTAGTCATCACAAATGATGAGGATAAAGAGATACACAAACATCAGCACAGTGCTGTGTGTACTGCAATCCAAAAATCACAGCTACAAAATTATACCTGACATATCAAAAACCGACAGTCACATCCTCCAGATTTCCTTCTCTCGTTCCCATGGACCTTCTTGATTAATAAATCTGACACATAAAAAGCATCTATATGACTAAAGTGCCAGTTACTGGAAAGATCGTTTTGATCTATTTCTCAACTTTTAGAAGAAATATTCCCTTTTTCATGAATACAGGATCCGTTCACTGACTGCCAGCTTTCAAATGACCACCTCTTGAAGTTTAATTTTAAGTTTTAAATAAATATTGTATGCATGCAGAATAATTACGATGCTCTAGAGAGATACTGTATAATGACATTGATTCTTTTTATCTGAAAATGCCAAGCCCTTAAGGCAGCAAAGTCTGCATTTGCTACAGATGTGGGAAGGTTCATTCCATGTGTTAAATTTCAGAAGGGGCACACAATGCACTTTCATTAAGACACTAGCGGTATTTCCTTGAGTAAACTCCAATTTTCATGAGTGTAAAACTTATTTCCATAAGACTCATCTGGTCTAAGCTACAGCAAGGAACTCACTGGCCTTCAAATGAATGTTAGACATATATATATATTTTAAGTGAACAAAATGTTTCTTCATTCTGAAATGAAGACTATTTTAAAAACTATTCGTTAGGCTGTTTCCCTATACATGATACCACAGTTCCCTCCCAGACTTCATAGATTCTACCCTGCATCTTTTTCACATATATAGAAACATGATGAAGCTAAGAAAAGGATCAGAGATAGACATCAGCACTATGTCTCATCTTTTGTGTCCTCTGTTGGGATTCCTTGGGGGGGAAAAAAGCGTTTTACTTAAATAAACGACACTCATAGTAGCCATGGGCATACATGAGGGTTTTTCCATGACTCCCTTTTCCCTTCCCTTCAACAAAGAATTCTTCTCTGGCCACCCCTTTTTATTTTTTTATTTTTTTATTTTTTTTCTTTATTTTTTTATTATGTTATGTTAATCACCATACATTACATCATTAGTTTTTGATGTAGTGTTCCATGATTCATTGTTTGCGTATAACACCCATGGCTACCCCTTTTTAAATGCCACTTTTCACACTGTTTCTTCATCCTGCTTTCTTTTTCTTCATTACGTGTATTACTTCTGTAATTAAATTATGTTATTTATTTGTGTGTGTGTTCATGGTGAGTTTTGACCACTCTAAGCTCCATGAAGCCCAGGGCTTTCTCCATCTTGTTTGTTGCTATTTTCCTAGCATCTGAGATAGTACCCAGACAATGAGAATAAAGGAACAGGTATGTGAATGAATGTAGAGGAGGTAAATGGCTAATCTCTGATTTATTTTTCAAACATGTTAGGTTGGCTTCTGTGAGAATGCTGAGCTAATGAATCATTTGTCCATGCCCACTGAGCACGGGCATATTTTGCCTCAAACTTCTGATTGCCACATTTGTAGCTCTCTGCTCTGAAACTTGCCACAGGTGCTTCTTTCAACTTTCTCCATGGTGGCATAATTTACACATCCGAAACACAACAGCCTAACAGATCCATATGTATGCTGATCAAACATTTCAAAGCATGGACATGATGTGATTAATGCAAAAACTCTGATTCTGCCCTTTTCTTGTGAGCCCTACATTTCTATATATGCAACTGATGTCTGAGATCTTTTCGTGTATAACTTGGAGGCACATCAATTTCAACAGGTCCAGCACTGAACTCATTATTTCCTCCCGGACCTTTATTTCCTTGTATTTTTTGAGTCAGAGATACCATGATCTAACAAGTTACCAAGTCAAAAACATGGGAGTCAATCTACAATCCACCCCCTCTACATCCATCCCCACCCCCCAACCTCAAGTCAGTGTTTATTCTGAAGCTTCTACCCTTCATGGTGCTCCCCTGCTGCCATCTTGGCTGAGGGGCTCATCCTCTGGGGCTATTGTACCTTTCTATAAGGGTGTCTCTGTCTTTGTATTTGAACCTCTCTGATATTCACTGATATTAACTCCTTGTGTGAACATAGTGGTCTTTTTAAAAAGTAGAAGATATTACGTTACTCACCTTCTTTGAACTCTTCAGTTCCTTCCCATGGTCTGGAAGTCCAAATTACTCAGCTTGGCTTTAAAAGCCTCTGCTTTTTGCCTCCAGCTAACCTCCTCTCCCACAGTGTCCACCTAAACCTTACTCTTCATCCAGCGTGGACAATGCAGATTTCACCTGTTCATCCCTACCCCATGACGCTGCACATATTCTCCTTCCTTTCTGGAATAATCTTCTATTTTTTATACCTATAAATTACCACACATTCTTAAGAATTTTTTTTTTTGTTGTTACCACACATTCTTGAGGGCAGCCGTCAAGGATTTTCTCTGACTCTTCTCTTCTTTGTGTACATAACCTTATTATAATAGTTCCTATTTACGCTGAATTATATTTATGCAATTATATTCCTCTCTGAACTCAGTCTATGAGCAACTTGCGGCTAGGTAGCATATTTTACTATTGTAGTGTCTGCTACCTAACAAATGTTGAATAAATATTTGCTGGGTTAATGCATAAACAAATGAATGAATGTATATTCTCTTTTCGTGTATTTCAGTGAATTGGAATTTTTTGCAACTGTTAAAAATATACATTTAAAGGTTATTAATTAAGTCATATCTATATGAAATCAGAATTTTCTTGGTTCCTTTAAACATAAACCCACTATTATTACTTATATTCAAGCTTTCTGGGGCTCCTCGGTCGCTCAGTCATTAAGCGTCTGCCTTCGGCTTGGGTCATGATCCCAGGGTCCTGGGATCGAGCCGGGCATCGAGCCGGGCATTGAGCTCCCTGCTCGGCCGGGAAGCCTGCTTCTCCCTCTCCCACTCCCCCTGCTTGTGATCCCTCTCTAGCTGTCTCTCTCTTTGTGTCAAATAAATAAAATCTTTAAAAAAAATTCAAGCTTTCTATATGTATTATTTATTTCCTTTGGAACATCCCTTTCTTTCTAATTCATTATGTATCCATTAAGTTAATGCTGATTAAAATTGATTGTTTTGATCTTTGCATAGATGTCACATGGACTTTTATAGACATTCCATTATAATTAAACATACATTAATGGACATTTAAAACATGCCACTATTTTTTAATAAAGCTTGTGTCTGTGGTCCACTGCTGGTGAAATGACCCAATAATATATCAGAACAGTAGCTTCTAATTTTGATAGAGAACACATTTGGCTTCTAAGTTTTTAAATCAAGGCCTTTTCCACTTGGTTGGGTACCAAATGCATCACACAGATTCTCTTTACATATAAGAATATTATCTACTGTTGTGGGTAGATTTAAGTGTAGTGCTAAGGGCAGCCTAATTAGATTAAGCTTGTCCTTATTGCACAAGCATAAATTTAAAAATTATGTTAAACCACTGTTGGAAAATTTAAAATAATAATTAAAAATAAGTTTTAATCCATTAGCAAGGAAATTTTCTTTTTAACTTGACCTTTCTTCATTGTATTTTGTTTTGTTTTGTTTTTTTGTCTTTTAAAAAAATTCATCTTTTTGCTATTATTAATAAAAGACTTATTTGGTATTTGTTTAAAAGTTCCTCATATGGGGCACCTGGATGGCTCAGTCGGTTAAGCGTCCGACTCTAGATTTCAGCTCAGGTCACGATCTCAGGGTCCTGGGATGGAGCCCAGGGCTCAGCAGGGAGTCTGCTTAAGATTCTTTCTCCCTCTCTCTCTCTCTGCCTCTCCCCTCCCTTGTGCATGCACGTGTGTGCTCTCTATCTCTCTAAAATAATGAATAAATAAATGTTTAAAAATTGTTTGTATGTCCTATCTCAAGGTTTTCCATCAGTGTCTCAGATTGGCCTATAGAGGTGTTCCACATTTCACATGTCAGAGGCCCCGTTTGTCTATGTTTTACATATTAGATATCTGCTGTATATAGCAGGTACCTGTTTTGGGGGAAAGGAGGGGTTCTAAACTAAATGAAGTTTTCAATTACAAATTGAGAATGTTTTTAGTCTTCATTTCACAAAATTTTGGAAGGAGTATATTGGCTTGTTATGAATATATGTTTCCTATAATAAAGTCATCTGGTATTTGGTTGAGATGTCTTTAGATTTTATATAGGACTGTTCAGTAAATATAATCATCAGTTTTATAGAGTCTATATAAATAAGTGCTTGCTAGTGTCCACATAGGTTCCTTCTTTCCTTTGGAGAAAGCAAGTTCTCTAACCAGTTTTATTGAATTGCTTAGATAGACAAGTTACAATGTATATGGTGTTCTTGGAGAATAAAAAAATCACAGTTGAGTATATCCAACTTCCAATTTCTGAAAGAAAAAGAAACACTGTATTATACTGTCCATAAAATCTGTTTCTAGGAAAGTAAGCTTTATTTGCATCACTGGGCAGAGGAGTCGGGTTTTTATTTTTTCTGCGGAAGCCCCGCAGAGACTGGCTCACATTACCTGCTGTGATGTTACTGTGAACGGAACATGGGTACCTTTCAACAGATTCATCCTGGAGATCATGTGAGTCGTCACATACCTTCCCTCCTCCCATCTGAAACCCCTTAGTATTCTGGTGACCAGTTTGAATGGTCTCAGCTGTTGATACTTTAGGAAGGGAGTCTAAAAATTAGGAAGACAGATTATATATATATGTGTGTGTGTGTGTATATATATATATATTTGATACCTGGGTCTCCTTCCTGCTGTGTGACTTTGGACAATTCATCGAACTTCCCTGAACACTGGTTTCCTCAACCATGAAAGAAAGGGAGACAATAAAGCATTCTTGTGAGCATTAAATTGGTTCATCTATCTTAGGATTATCTTACGGTCCAGGTGTGAGTTAGGTGCTCATTAAGTTGGTGAAGGCAGCTAAATATTGTAGCGTCACATTGTAACGCAGAGGAGTTGTCTGACAAGCACAGCTAGAGAAGAGCATTTGTTGATCCAAGTATAAAGCCCCCGATTAAGCTGGAAGGAGAAAACTATCTAGTTTCAAGATGAGCTCACTGTCATAATGGCCCCAGATATTTCTTTCTGAATATAGTATGCTTAAGTTATATATATTTATTTCTTTAAAAGAGAACCAAAAAATGGCTGTAAGTAAATTTTCACTTGCATTTCTTAAAAGAAAAAGCCAAGTAAAAAATACCTGGTATGCTTGATTCCATATATATTACAATTTTCCATAAACTCAGAGAACAACCTTCACAAAGTTACTTATTTAAGTCTTATGGAAACTGGAACATTGACATGATATTACTCCCAGGATCCTAGAGGAATCTTTCTAAAACTGTGAAGATGGCATATTTATATTTATAATCATGAGTGTGAAATCTTCAGCATTTTTCTTAAATTTTGAGCCCAGTCTCTAGTTAATCTGTAGAGCTTAATGTGTAAAACAAAATAGCCCACAGAACTGCTTACAGATCAGCAAGACCATTTGGGGATAAAGATAGAAATCACAGCCATGAGCTAAGAAGTTGTGCTCAGTTCTTGACCAGTCTTTCCAATATCAATGGTTCTGTCTTCTCAGGTGTCCAGGGCCCACATCTAAGTGACCCTCACAAGTGTTTCCTCAACTAGCTCTTTACAGTGTGCTATTCTATATCCGTTAGCCTCCCTCCTTGGCTCTACCATGACCTGATTTTCCTGAGACTCATTGTTTCGTGGATTATGTGTGCTACTAGTAATAACTAACTAAAATCTGAATTAGTTCATGTGATTCCTTTCCCAAATAATACGGAAAGTTATAATGAATCTCCATAAGAAAATGGCCAGTTTCCAGTTTTAGTCACTATCAAAGTTTCACTAGAAAAATAATATGGAGCAAGCCCAAAATTTGAGAAGTCTTTAATAATAATCAAAGCCACTTTCCACTAGATATAAGGACAAACAATCTTCCCCGACACTCCCAGTATCTTTTGTTGTAGAAGAATCATAGTGCCGTCTATGTCCCCTGCCTCCCACCCACCTTAAATACATCTGGTGGTCTGGGAGAGTGTCAGGTGCAAAAAAGATGAGCAACCAAATATTGAAATCATTACAAGGGAGCATATGGTTAAATTTCAAGGATCATTTAGCAACATGTAATATCTGAAGGCTTTATGAAGAACTATGTGATTTCTTACCTTGTGCTTTCTCCATATGGAAAGATAATCTTACAAACACTTGCCCTAAAAAAACAAAAACAAAAACACTTGTCCTGTGAGATTGTGCCATTGGAGACAACATGGTTGGAACTAGAGGGCATTACGCTAAGTGAAATAAATCAGATGGAGAAGACAAATACCATATGACTCCACTCATGAAGTGGAATCTAAAAAAAATGAATAAGCAAACAGAAAGAGTCAGGACTGTAACTACAGAGAAGAAACCGACGGTTGCCAGAGGGGAGAGGGGGTGGGAAGTTGGGCAGAATGGGTGAAGGGGAGAGGGAGATGCAGGCCTCCAGTTGTGGAATGAGTAAGTCACAGGAATAGAAAGCAGATGATACTGTAATGGTGATGGAATGGGACAGGCGGTAGCTACACTATGATGAACGCGGCATAATGTATAAACTTGTCAAATCACTCAGTCGTACACCTGAATGCAATGTTGTGTGTTAACTATACTCGTTTTTTTTTTTTTAAATGTCATTATCAAAAAGCAAAAACAAAAACAAAAAACTTTTCCTAAAAAATTTGCTATCTTTTCTCCACGGGAGCCCCAGTTGTCCCTGTTAACTCATGAAAAAAAAAAATCAAAACAATTGAGTTATCTGGATAAAGAGTACTTCTTTTGTTTTATGTGTTTTTTACTATTAATCAAGATGTTTGTCCCTTCACATTTTAGTCCATTAGGAACTCATTCTAACAATTTTCTTCCACTGGGGAAAAGAAGGCTTGAACAAGTGTTTACTAAGAACCATCTCTTTGTGTTGTGCTTCCAAGGAATTTATAACTATTGTTGAAACAATACCTCTATGATTTGTCAGAGGACACTGAAGAAGAGATCTGGAGGTTGCGTCCCAAAACAAGAGTTAGAGCTTGTCTGCTACTTTCACAATTCACTTTTAAAAATAGAATTGTGCTGGGGCGCCTGGGTGGCTCAGTCCTTGGGCATCTGCCTTCAGCTCGGGCCCTGATCCCAGGGTCCTGGGATCGAGCCCCGCATTGGGCTCCCTGCTCGGCAGGAAGCCTGCTTCTCCCTCTCCCACTCCCCCTGCTTGTGTTCCCTCTCTTGCTGTGTCTCTCTCTGTCAAATAAATAAATAAAATCTTTAAAAAAAATATAGAATTGTGCTAAAAATAGAATAAACAATAGAATCAGGTAGACCTGGGCTTAAAGGACGTAATATCGTCTATTTACTCACTCTGTGACCCTGGAAAACTTACTTTTAACTTTTGTACTTCTCAATTTCCACATCTGTAAAATGGAAAAAGAAATAACTATTTCTCAGGGGATCCAGTAAGCACCGAAGGTGATAATGTGCCTGCCAAGTAGTAAGCAATTTATAAATGTCAGTTTCTTCACACTCTCACTCCATTAATTGACAATTAAGTACATTTAATGTTTAAATTTGCAAAGGAGTTTAGTATTTTTCAGTTACAAGTTGAAATCACGATTCACAAATGTTTTATAACCAATTTAATATCAATCAAAATATTCTCACCATTAGAGTCCCATGTTGACAAGATTTCATTTTAGATGAAATCTAAGAAGACATTTAGATGTCTTTTTCTATTACAGAGCATATATATGGAAGAATATTCCAAACTTTAATTATATTTACTCAGTTCAGATGGATTTATGCTGCAGCTGCCTCAGTTTGGGCCTTTTCTCTAGGTTCCTGCAATAACCTCCTGGCGGCTGTCCTTGACTACAGAGCCAGCTCCGCCACGTTCATCCACTCCACAGTAGCCATCCTCTGCACTGGGTCTCCCAGACACTTGGGATTGTCTCTCTACCATGCCCCAGAATCTTCAAGAGTTTCCCATTACCGAAAGATTACCTGGCATCCAAATGTAATTTCTCAGCCTCCCTTTCCCATTGAACGGACCTACCTGTCAGGTGTCCTCACATTCTCCCACTCAGCCACTTCAATAACACCCACAGTGGCTATTCACAGGGCTGCAAACTCAACATGTCTTGACTGTTCTCACCACCATTGTACAAAGAATTCCTTTGGTAGGGAAGTCCCCTGAGGCACCCTGTCCCCAGCCCCATTTTTGTCAGTCATCAAAGTCATTTAACTCTTACTATTCTGAGAGGCTCCATGTCCACTGAAGGCCAAGTGAGCTTTCAAACCAACCCTCTAGTAGATAATAACTCTTAACTTTGGACAAATACATACACCAAAATCCAAAAGCAGGAAGACTCTGAGATTGACACTTGACTGAGGGGAACAGCACCTGGTGAGTTTTTATTTTTACAGGTCCCAGCTGGAGAAGAGGCTGCAGTCTGTACCATGGAGGTGCCAAAATTCTGATAGAAACCCACAGTTTGTATGGTTTGAAGAACCAGGATAGAGAATTCAGGGAAATCATAGCCACTCAAAAGTAAGAAGGAATCCAGGAAAGAAGAGAGCCAGGGAATAGGAGCCCCCACTTCTCTGTGTTGACTCTGCTCCAATCTTTGGCCAAGCCACGAACAGCTCATTCACTGGCCAGGATGAGGTATCGCAGCCAAGCCTGAGGGAAGGAAACTTGAGTGGCTGCTTAGAGTCTGAGTCTGCCGTTTGAGTCCAACCAGGTTAATCATCTGCAAAAACAGGCAAAAATATGTCAGTACTTTTCAGGGGAGTATAATCAAATTCAGAGTCTTCAGAACAACCTTCACAGTGTCCAGGATATAATCCAGAATTGCTCAAATAGGAAGAGCAGGAAAATATTTGAGAAGAAAATTTGAGAAGAAAAATTTGAGAAGAAAATATTTCTTCTCAAAAGAGAAGAAATCCATGAAGACTGAGCCTGAGACCATTTACATGTTGAAATTAGCAGGTCGGATTTTAAATCAGCTATTATAATGCTGTTTAAGAACATGAAGAAAATTATGTCTGCCAATGAATTAAAATATAAAGAATTATTTTACAAAAGCCAAATGGATGATTTTAAACTACAAAATAAAATATATGAAATCAATGATGCCTTTCCAGGAAACTTACCTAGATTCTCATCTTTTAGTTAAAATTAACCTTCTCTTCATTCACAGATTGATATTTGTCCTTCTATTATAGCAATTTGTGGTCTTTCTTCTGTGATTTATTTATGTACATCTCTTACTCTCTGATTATAATTCCTGCCATCATTCATTAAATATTATCCTCCAGCAGGAGAAACCTAGTATACGTTCTCAGAATTGGCAACACTGGGAAATGGTTACCATCTTGTGCACTGGAGTCAGCCATCCTGTGTTTGATTTATACCTCCAACAATCCTACTTAACTCATCAAAGGCTCCATTTCCACATCTATAAAACCACAAGAATAATAATTGTGAAAATTAAATGAAGTAATGCATAGAAAGCAGCACATTTGCTAATTTATTCTACAAAATGTTTTGACCACCCACCCATTATGGAACAGGCATTCTGCTAGGTGCTAGAGATAGAGCAGTAAGGACCTTGTAAGGTCCCAACCTTCTTGGAGTTCATAAATGAGAGAGGGGAGACATTAAATAAGTAAAGAAACAAACAACTGCTCTATATTTAATAAGTGCTGTGAAGGAAATAAATACTAACTGAATAGAAGGAGTTAATTCAGTTACAGTTTAATGAACGGTGGTTATTTTGTTATTATTATATAATTTTTTGTTCCCCACAGCACTACGCCCATGCTTTGGAGAAAGTGTATGTGTAATGAACATTTGTTAAATTTACTTTCTAGTTGCTTCATTTGCATTAACTACTTCTTATAATAATATGAAAGAAAGGGCAATGGGCTACATGGTACGTCCATAGCCAGACTGGCCCAGCACAACATAGGGCATCTGCTACTCTTTCCCTTCTGAAGGTCTAGACCATTTTAGAAGGAGAAAGTATTTGTTTAAATGCAATGTAATATATTCAGTAATTAAATCTAAGAGAACGGAGATGTGGTGCTCAAGGGAGTGACAAATTTGAATTTGACTAGCCAGATTGTTTGTCCTTGGAGGAGGCATTAGCAGCTAATCTAGGGAGGGAAATTTGTTGTTAAAAGCAAACATTAGAATATAATAACTAAACAAGTGGTTTGACATGTGGTGCATTAATTGTGCTAATTGTAGGTTAAGAAGAGGTAGATCTCACACTGCTAAATGTTGATTACAAGCTGGAAATTGCTGCACAGGAATTGTGGTTCTGTGCTTTAGCGAAAGAGGTTTGCTTTTGTTTGAGTCTGTTTGGGTGCGGGGTGGAGAAGCATTGCTAGAAAACAATTAAGTTAGTTTGTGACACTAGACCCCTTAGGGAGAGTTTCAGAGGCCTGCTGTGATTAAGCCCTTAGGACACAATTTCAAACAAGCTTTTCTCCATTTGAGGTCTCTTTTATCCCACTCCCTCTCTGCAACTTACAAGACACACTTAACACTCACAAACACAGACTTTAAAAAAATAATAATAATGTGCACAAAGCCTGTGCATTGCTGGGAATGCAAGTAAGCACCCATGAAGAAACATAACAAACAGCACTAATATATGTTTTCTTTCAAAAAGTACCAAGGTAGAAACCCCACGGAATTATCTCCGCCTTATTTCTCTTAAGGTCAATATGTAACTCACTAGGTCTAAAAGGGGTTTTTGCTTGTTGCTTCTTGTTTGCTTTCTTTTTAGTGGCTTGATGATATTCAGAAAATTTATAGTCTCTGTAACTAGAGACTGAAACTTTAAAATGGACCACAAGTTTCTTCTGAGTTTTTAAGTGGCCCTTCAAGCTCTCTGGCTCACATACATTTCCATTGTTCTAAGGGTTAAAAACTGCACTATCACAATGACAAGCCTTATTACTCAGTCAAAGTAAATGGATCACCACATAACCTTACAGAAATGTTCTTCCTTAAGCTATTAAAACATTCCATGCCCTTAGATGACAACAATTTCTCTGCCTTTTGAAATTTCTTTTCTATCCTGCAGAGTTCATAGAGATATGCTTGGTTAAAATCAACTTATATAAAACTATGCACTGTAAATTCTGACACTTCTGTTTGAATCTCTTTTCAAACACTTGTCTTTGCTCACCATAATAGATGTCAGTTCTTCTGATGTAGTTCAAGCATGAGCTTCATATGAAGACTCAGCTATGTCTATTGCATTTCTGAAGCTACTACTCACTGAAGTTTTGTGCTGTTTGACATCAAAGATAGGCAAGAATCACCTGCTGAGTTCACATGCATGGAGCAAAACATCTTCAAATCACTTTTGCTAGACAAAAGTTTTTTTTTTTTTAATATTAAGCTTTCACTATCGTGTGGACTTAAAGACAAATGCAGTCCTCATTAAGGTCACAACATTGTATTATTAAAATATGCATCAGGAGCTCTGAATTTAGCTAACTTTAAAACCAAAGGTAATTTGTGTGGTTGCTTCAGATTTGAACTGAGCTGCAAAGAATTCAGCATCATTCAGACATTCAAAATGTGATTTTTATTCAGTACGCAGTTATTTTGCTCAAAGGTAAAAAAGCACTTTAAACAGTCTCAAACCAAAAGAGAATCTTCTAATATTTCCGACTTTAATAGACGTCCTTGACATCAATTAAAGAGATAATTCCATTCAAAATAAATACTGTATACAGAGTATTTGAAAACTATAGATTTTTATTTTTAAAAATTCTACTTAAATTTATAATGATACAGGGTATATCTTCCCTTTTTTAAAATAAAACAATAACCACAATAATTTTGAATTTTTCTAAGCAATGTAATTTGGCATTACTTTTGTTAAACATCAGTATTTCTTATGACAGAATAAAAATGATGTTACTAAAAAGATGTGGACATGATGTTTTTCCTGTCAGTGATGTTCTGGATAAAAGTTTTAAAATTTGGATTCCAGGGGCGCCTCGGTGGCTCAGTCGGTTAAGCATCCGACTCTTGATCTCAGGGTCTTGGATCGAGCGCCATGTCAGGCTCCGTGCTCAGTGTGGAGTCCGCTGGAGATTCTCTCTCCTTTTCCCTCTGACCCTTCTCCCCCTGTGTGCCCTCTCTCTGTCTCTCTCTCAAATAAATAAAATATTTAAAAAACATAAAAAATAAAAATAAATTAAAAAATAAAATTTGGATTCCAAATTACTGAGTAATTAAACTCCATGGAAGGTTAAGTGCATGATACTAAAAATGAAACGAAGGCTTGAACATGCCCAAGGGTGGGCCCTTTTGGTAATTTGCATTTTAAATACCACTAGTTTTCAAACTTTGGTTTTCATAGGATATTATTTTAAAACTTTGGAAGGATATCATACATCTATAAATTTTTATTTGTGTATTTAGGATATGTTTTTAAATGGTTTTAAACTATGTAAACATAGTTACATGGTTTAAATGGATATGGTTTGCCATTACCATTATACTTAAAGGGGTACATATATATAATATGTATATTTCTATATTATTATATTTATATAGGCATTTTAATGCAAGAACACTGAAAACATCTAACTTCAAAAATAAGTCACTAGATTGTTTTACTTTGCCATGAGTCAGTATTTAGAAATTCCTACACGTTTTTTCTCCCGCCAATCCAGATACGCCCTGTGCTGATTTGTGGTCACACATATCATTCAACTCAAATCGTCTTAGTGGTGAAGGGTTTGAATATAGCACAAGGACAGAAGAGAAATATGTAGAGTTTTTTTTTTTCAATCCACAAAAAAAAAGAAAAAGGAATGGAGAAAGAGATAAAATGTCATGTCAGTATAATCCCTTAGCTAACTAGTCAACCAGAGAATGACCACTCAAGTCCAGAGTACCTATCCCTTTCTTTATTGCAATCACATTTTGAATTATCTTTCTATGCTATGAGAGACTCTGATTAAAGAAATGTTCTCAGTTTCATATCAGGAAAGGGTATAGTTAGGAGTGGAATCAGTCCAGACTTTAACCAATGTTGTCATAGAGCAAAGATAAGAAGGAAAACAACAGAAGAGCTGCTGTATGGCACTTGATTCTATTTTAGTTTCCTTAAGAGTCACTATTCATAAATATACTAAATTTAATGTAAATGCGTTATTTGTGTTTGAGATAGAGATTGTCGGCTGCACACCAAAGTCCAAGTTCTTTGCTTTTTCTGGGGTATACAACTATGCTACACTTTCTCTTGCAGTTAAGTGTGTTCATATTATTGAGTTCTAACCAATAGAACGCGACCAGAAGTAATGTGTGCCACTTTCAGATCCATACCTGACCCATAAAATCCTCCCTTCGTGTCACTGCCCACAATCTTAACTTCCGGTTTGAAAGGCATGTTTTGAAAACTGTAGGGCCTCTGACAGTCTGGGTCCCTGAATGACTGCATGGAAGAGAACCATGCTTTGACTTATTTACCCACCAAAATAGTTTCATGAGCCTGAAATAGATTTGTGTTGTGTTTGTACCAGTATACATTTGAGGTTCTATTTATTATAATTGATAGTCTACCATTGACCTACATGTGGGGCTCTACTAAGGCCAAGAGTTAGCCCTACCTCTAACCTACAGTATTGAATTTTATTTTCAAATTATCTAACAAACTTTTATTTTTTTTTAATTAATACAGGTGTGTGTTTTGTGCTGGATGGTCCATGAAGGTTTAACTGTCACAAGGCGTTCCCACAGCTTTCTTCTGAGAATAATGGTCTCTGAGATATGATAATACTCCACTGACCATAACCAATTGGTTGGAGAACTGACACTGTTGCTAAACATCTGCTCTAAGAAACTTGTCACTTGGAGGAATGAGAGAGAAGAATAAGTGGAAGTACAGAAAGAAAATTAACTTATATCTAAAAATTAGCCATACTATACAGATTCTCCTTGACTACTTTTAAGTGCAAAGCATTAGAGAAGGTTTTTTTTTTTCTGTTGCTATCGCTGTATAACTAATCTCCCCAAAACTTAGTGTCATAAAACAACCATTTTATTATGCTTATGGATAATGGGGTCTGGAATTTGAATAGTCATAGAAGGAGTGGATTTTCTCTGTTCCACAATGCCTAGCATTCCAGATAGAAAGATAGGAAGGCTGAGAGTGACATAGCTGCGAGGGGTTAGAACCATCTAGAAGCATCTTCTTTCTCATGGCTGGTGGTCATGCTGGCTGTCTGCTGGGACCTCAGTTGGGTTGTCAGCCAGAACACCATCATGTGGACTGCATGTGGCATCTCAGCATGGGCTTGATTGTTTCGGCTTCCTTGCAGAACAGTGGCTGGAGTTCAAGAGCAAACATTCAAAGAAAAACACTATGTTGTCTTTCCTAACTCAGCCTTGGACATGACATAGCATCACTCTACCATCATCTTGAATCTGGCCAGGTTCAAAGGGAGGAAACAAAGATTCTGTTTCTCAATGGGTGGAGTAGTGAACTCACATTATAAGAAGATTATGTGGAGGGGCACCTGGGTGGTTCAGTTGATTAAGTGGCTGCCTTTGGCTCATGTCACAATCTCAGGGTCATGGGATCGAGTCCCACATCAGGCTCCCTGCTCAGCATCTGCTTCTCCCTCTGCCCCTCCCCCCGTCCATCTTGTGTGCACTCTCTCTCTCTCTCTCTTAAATAATGAATAAAGTCTTTTAAGAAAAGAAGATTATATGGAATGGGAGATATTTTAACAACTATCTTTGGAAAATACCATCTGTCACAAGGTCATTAAATGGAGGCTATACATACATTAAATATAGTATAATAATATTTAGGCAACAGAGAAGAAATTATGTAGAATAGCTAAGACAGAAAAATGGAGAAGGAATTCTGCTTCTGCCTATGGCAGAGTCGCCGCTACAAATGGAGTTAGTTTGTAAAAATCCTTGTATAGTGAGAGTACATATGTGTGTATGTGCATCTGCATACATACACACAGGTATATATATAGGCAAGCACACGTATGTGCATATACACATACATCATGTGTGTATGTGAACTTGTGTGCATAAAAGCTTTATGTTAAGAATTAATAAAGGGGTGTCTCAGATGGTTAAGCATCTGCCTTTGGCTCAGGTCATGATCCCAGAGTCCTGGGATCAAGTCCCTCATCGGGCTCCCTGCTCCTTGGGAGCCTGCTTCTCCCTCTGCCTCTCTCTCTCTCTCTCTCTCTCTGTCTCTCATAAATAAATAAATAAAATCTTTAAAAAAAAAGAATTAATAAAGAACTGCTACAAATCAATAAGAAGATAGTCAACTCAATTTTTTAAATATACAAAAAGCAAGAGCAAGCACTTTTTAAGAAAGGTACCCAAATGGCAAACAAGCTTAATTTCAGTACTTATCAGTGAAATGCAAATTAAAACCAAAATGAGGTGCTACCTGAATGGCTAATATTTTGTTAATGCTTCTACACATTTCTTTCTTTCTTTCTTTTATTTAGGCTTTTATTTTAATTCCAGTTAGCTAACATACAGTGTTATATCAGTTTCGAGGGTACAATATAGTGATCAACACTTCCATACATCACCCGGTGCTCTTATAAGTGTTGGTGGTAAAGTGGGGCAACCAATGAGATTATACGTTGGTAACATCTCTTTAGAACATTCTGTGGTAGTATCTACTGAAGCTGAACATATGCCTAGTTTATGTTTGGAAATTCCAGTCCTTGATATTTATTTGCTGAAATGTATGCATATGTTTATCAAAAGACGTGTACAAAAATGGTTATAGAAATATTACTCATAATAGCCCATAACTGGAAGCCAGCTAAATCCATTACCAGTAGGATGGATAAATAAATCACCATATATTTGTGAAATGGAATATTATACAGCAATAAAAAACCAGTGACTCTCTATGGCTACACAAAATGACATGGATGAATTTCACAAACATAACATTGTGACTGAAAGAGGCCAGGCCCTAAAGGCTACATATGATATCATTTGAATTATATAAAGGTCAAAAACAGGGAAAGCTGATTTATGGTTATACCTGAAAAAGATGAATTTTTGGTATGTAGCTTATATCTCAACCACTCTGACTATAAAAAAAAATTAATCTGTATTCATAGACTAGACAGTTGTTTACCTTTGAAAGGATGTTTACTGGGATGGAGCAAAATAAATGCTTCTGGAGTCCTATTACTGTTCCTTACTCCTATAAGGATGGTGGTCATCTGGGTGTGTTTCCTTGTAAACTACCGCAATTTGTTTACTTAACTGTGTGTATGTTATACATCAGAAGAAATAAAGTTTTTCTTCTTTTTTTTAAAAGATTTTATTTGTTTATTTGAGAGAGAGAGAATGAGAGATAGAGAGCACGAGAGGGAAGAGGGTCAGAGGGAGAAGCATACTCCCTGCCGAGCAGGGAGCCTGATGTGGGACTCGATCCTGGGACTCCAGGATCATGACCTGAGCCGAAGGCAGTCGCTTAACCAACTGAGCCACCCAGGCGCCCAGAAGAAATAAAGTTTTTCTTAAAAAAATAAATGGAAGTATCACCCAGAGGAAGCAATTGAAGTTAGATTTTGAAAGGACAGCAAGATGCCTGGGTCATGGAACCCCTGTTGTGATCCGAAAGATGTGCTAGACCTCCACGGGGCCTTCTGTGCCCGCGTGGTGTCCAGTGCTTCTAAGAGGTAAGTCGAGCACAGCTCCCCATGCCCGGGGCAACTGGAACCCGGCTTGGTTTCTTACAACTTGAAAAAATGCTAACAACAACAACAATTTAGTCAAATATGAGAAATTGCAGGATAAGAGAAGAGCAGTGAGAGAACGTGATGTTGTATAAGTAACAACTTAGAGGCACAGTTTGAAATATTCAACCATAGTTCTGACTTTTTTGTGAAAGTCCAGGCATGGAGCTTTCCATTGATTTGCAATATTAGCAGTGATGAGCAATATTTTAATCAAAAATAATAACAATGATGGAGAAGAGTGTACTGTGCTCTGTCTTCTTCTGAGGCATTAGTTAATGTCCATACGAATGAACTGACCCATTGGGTTTGGTGAAAAAAAATGCAATATAGAAGAAGAGTACAACTCCAGTTTTCAGGGAGTTGATGATGCACCAGATTTAAAATCCTATCCACCAAAAATATACATGTTTTCTGAGGTATTTGGTTGTGTTCACTTCATGTGACTCATTCATTCATTCACTTTATCACTCAGTGTTTAACTAGGTACCAGGCACTATTCTAGCTACTGGAGTGAACAAAACAGAGAAATCTCTCTGCTTTCACGGGGGTTACATTTTATTTGTGGAAAGAGTGGGTGATACATACTATAAGCATCAGTTAGTGAAATATACTAGTAAGAGAATGAGAAGATTTATGGAAAAATATGGACATGGAAAGGGGCTAGGGAGTTCTTGAGTATGGGTGAGGTTGCCATCCTATTACAGCGGTCAGGAAAAGATTGCACTGACAAGGGGACATTTGAATAAGGAACTGGAGGACATGAGGGGGCAAGCCATGAATGCAAACACCTAGTCATTGTTCAGGGGCAAGCACTTGTTGTGAACACTAGTCAAAGGATGTGGGAATCCTGGGAAGCACATGGGCTTTGGGCAAGAGCCCTGTCTTTGATCTTAGCTTGTGCTGCACATTTCCCCATTGCTCTGATGGACCCATTCTCCATCTTCTTTGCTCTGCTCTGTTTGGCAGAGTATAACAATTGGGCTCTGGGAACTCCCTTAAGAGACTCCCTTGCCTTGGAGGTTAGTGGACTCGCCCTCTGGGTAACATTGGCTGGAGGCTAATGGGAGAAAGAAGAATGAGTTCAGAGTATTTATTCTTCATGGTTGCCTTCATTTCTCTCCTGAAAGCCTCACCTCCTGTCAGGTGGTTGTCTCTTACAACTAGAGAGCCTCACTGCAGGTTCCTGTAAATTCGCCGGCCCTTTGCCACTTCAGGACTGGGGGACCAACTGCTTCCCACCATCGCTAACCTCAGTGAACTCAGTGTCCCTCCCTTGATGCCTTTAACCCTGCTCTCTCCTTTGTACATAGTCTCTTTATTCAACTCTCCTCAGTTACCTGCTTTGTGTGCAGTCTGTTTCCTGCCAGGACCCTGACTGATACAAAACACTTTTATTTATTTTCTTAATTTTTCTGAAACTCAGTTTCCTCATTGGAAAGAAAAAAAATGGACAAAACCATACCTACTGATTTCTTTTCTTTTTTTAAAAGATTTTATTTATTTATTTGACAGAGACACAGCAAGAGAGGGAACACAAGCAGGGGGAGTGGGAGAGGGAGAAGCAGGCTCCCCACGCAGCAGGGAGCCCGATGTGAGGCTCGATCCCAGGACGCTGGGATCATGACCTGAGCCGAAGGCAGACGCTTAATGACTGAGCCACCCAGGTGCCCCCATACCTACTGATTTCTTTACCTTATTGCAAGGATTCATTGAGATGACATTCTTAAAGTCCTTTAACACATTATCTAGAAAATAGAATGCAGTTATTGAATGGTCGTTGTTATTATTCTTAAGATGAGTAAGACAGTCTCCCTCAGGGACATCAGTCTAGAAAGAGATGGCTACTTCCATAACCAATATGCCTAATAAAAGCAATATAAATGCTATTAGTTTACACAGATTATCAGTCACTTACAACTACGTAATAGCAATAGAAAGAAAATGCTACAAATTCTCAGAGTCTGTCTCTCACCCATAATCCATTTTCCACATACCTGCCAGAGGGATCTTATCAGCACATCATCCCTCTGCCTACAGTCTGCTAGGATAAGTTCAAAACTGCTTAGCACACAAGGTCTTTTGTGATCTGATTTTATGTCTTCTGCTTCATCTCTTACTGGTCCTCTCTCCTTTTCATTTCAGGTTGCACCCGTGGGGAACTAACGTCCAACTGCGTCATGCCATGTTCTCACTCCTCTCCTTCTGCCTGGGATAGCCTCCCTTAACTCCTGTCCCCCCTCCCTTTTCCTTCTCTCGCCCACTTTCCTAGCAAGTGCTTCTGCTGCATCCCACTCAGGCAGGCTTATACCCTCCCCACCTCTACTCGCACGGCACCGCGTAGTATTTCTATCACAACATTCCTCACATAGTATAGAAATCTTATCTTCCCTTCCAGGCCATAAGCGCCCAGCGGAAAAGTACAATTCCTTGTGGTCAGGAAAAAGAAATGTTTACAATCTTTAAAAAACAGAGAGGGGGAGTGAAGACATTTATTACATGTACATTTTTTTAGGGGCAAGACAGCATATAATTCAGCTTGAGTTAACCGAACTAGACACATAGTGAAGCGTGTCTAAGAAGGCTAAACTTACTAAGTATACTGAAGTTCTTCTCTAGCAAGATTTGTGTTGGAAATGTTGGCATAAAGATAGATACTCTGTGTTTAGAAATATGACAACACAGAACATTTGGTAAACTTTCAAAAATATTGCTTTTATTAGGCATATTGGTTATGGAAGTAGCTATTCAAATGAATGAAATGATCTGTATTCATTTTCATGTCTAAATTTTCTTCGGTAAACCAAGCTCTTCCCAGAGTCCTAAATGTAAGTTAATGATAATAATGACAATAATATGCATTGTAATAATATTTAATTTTACTAATTTTATTTGGCCATATGGCACCGTGTTCTGAAAATCTCTTAGATATATACAATTTAGCCTTTAGTGAACAGTAAACTATCAAAATGGTACATATTCCTAATGATGATAGGGATGATGAGAAAAATAGAAGCTTAAACAGTTGAGTGATTATTTTGTTTCATACAGACAGTTTAAGTAATTCTATTCCCATGTAAAAGGTGCCTCTGTAACACAGATTAGTTCAAGGGTGGAACAGTAAATAGGAGAATGATATTAGCATAAAGAACAAATTCCGTTAGTTCATATGTGATTTTGGGGGGCACATGAATATTTTACACCACAGAAAACATAGCTAAATACAAAATAAGCTAAGTGAAACTGCCAGCAAAAAAGTCCCCATCGCTGTTATTTCTTCAGTGTATTGGACGTTGATCTATCCTTTAAGGTATATTAGTGTCTTATCACTTTTTATTGTGTTTGTCAGCAATCTGGAAACAGAGATGCCTGAATTTTGAGTGGCTGACTCCTCTCCTTTTTCTATAAGTATAATTTTGCTGAATGCAAGGTTTTTTCCGGAATGCCTAATTCACTTTTAATCAAAATACCTGGATTTTGCATGCATCATTTCATTTATATATGACAGATAAATTGATATAAAGGACAATGATAACAAGAGTGAATATCCACGGCAAATATATTAAGGACTTTGTAAAATTTTCTGTTTCCAAAAACAATACATTTTTATTTCTTTTAAATAAATATTCAATATTCTTTAAAATGATTATCACTGAAGGGTGCATTAAACCATGTCTGGATGTTTGATTTTAGATTTCACGGGAGAGATTCAGCAGAAGTCATTTTTTTCAAAAGACAACGCCTATGATAGAAAGTATAATATTCTAAATCACTCTCACAGAGACCATCATCTAGAATCTAAACAAAACCACACACACAAAATAATTTATCTCCTTGCTCTGGTCAGTCTTTACATTTCATATACTTGCTTGATTCCCATGTCGTTTAAACTCATTAGGGAATGCAATAATTACGTATATACTTAAATACGATAGCTTACTTATTGCATAAATGTTTTTGACAATACAAGGCGAAGTAATAATTTTGCTCCCATGTGACAAAGAATGTAAATGAAATAGGAATCGATCCTGCCATCTGCAAGTAAAAGCACAATACCGTTCTAGTCCCGATTTTATTGGCTCCAGATGTGCCAAGTGACAATCTCTGAACCAATCATTGTAACAAAGGGACTAGATGTGCAGATTCACTTAACCTGATGAGGCCCTCCTCTACCATAGAGGCTCAGAATAAGAAAGGTGGTTCCCAAAAGTTATCAACTGTTAAATATACGAAAAGATAATCATCCTCATTTGTAATAAGAGAAACACCAATTAAAACTACAATGAGATATAATTTCTCACCTATCAGATTGGCAAAACTCCAAAAGTTTGACAAGTGAGGCTGTGGAGATTCAGGAACTGTCATACATTGCTGGTCAGACTGCACATGGTTACAACTCCTGTGTCCCTGGCAATATCTTGAATAATTGTATGTGTCAGTAGACCAGGAAATGCCATCCCAAAGAAATCTGCCCTGACCGTCTACCTCTACAAATATAAAACAAAATTTGAAATAATACAAATGTCCTTAAATAGTTGTTTAAAAAAAAAAAAAAAACTATGCTCTGAGGGCACAGTGTAGTATTATGAGAGCATTAAATTAAAAAGAATGGAAAAGATTTCTATATACTGATATGGAGTGATATCTGGTATTATTATTACAGAGGGAAAAAGAATCAAAGTACAGAACAATGAATAGATTATGACACTTTGGGGTGAAAAATTGAAAACATATATTATATACCAGAATGTAATAAAAAATGGTCACTTATAGGGAAGGGAGGTGATAAGATGGAGAGAACAGGGGATGACAGCAAACTTCACTCATAAATTGTTTTACATTGCTTTGACTCCTAAACCATACACAAACCTGAAAACTGGAAACAAATTGAGACAAATAAACCTAATTGAATATCAAACTGGCAACATGACCACAGAGAGGAAAAAGAAAAAAGATTCTTCAAAGTATCATCTAAACAATGCCCTGACTCTATATCCTCAGTGGGGTATACTCTAAAGAGAAAAAGAGATTCTAAGAAATCTTCAAATATACTCAGTAGTGAAAATGTAGATAGAACCAAAGTAAGCATGGCAAAAATGTTTACATTTATTGAACATGGGCCATGGGCTTATGGATATTCATTGTGATAATTTCTTCACTTTTTCTGTATATATGAAAATTTTCATAACAAAATGTTGGAAGCAGATTATGACCATTAACTAAGCCAAGAATTTTTGAGACATTTTGTGGGTTATCACTTTGTTCCAAAGTAGATATTTTGTAAAAGAAGAATCAAACATTCTTACACCACATGCCTCAAAACCTGGGAGAAAATCTAAATAGCTACTCTGTGTCCTGAGTGTATGTGGAAAGACAGAAACTACAAAGCTATAAATAAGAGGGTTCAAAAAAGAATATGTTATTTAAATACAGAAGAATTAGAGATTTATCTTCGGTAAGAACATAGTAAAAAGGGAAGGTGACGACAGGGAGAAGACATTTGCCATATTAAAAACAATGGAGTAGCAATATCCAGATTATAAGAAATCCCTGACAATCAACAAAGAAGACAAAAATCTTAAGAGGAAAAGGAGCAAAGGAGAGGAGCAATTTGCAGAAAATGAAACCTAAAAGATGCCCAAGATTATTAGAAATTAGAGACATGTAAATGAGAATCCGGGGATAGACTTCACTCCTTCTAAACTCCCAAGTATGGGAAGGAATGTGGGGATAGAACACAAGCCACCGCAGGTGGGGTTGTCTACTGGTCCAGACATTCCAGAGAGCACGCCATAAGCAGCAATCCCACTCCAGATTTTAGATCTCAAAAAAGTCTTCCCAGCGGGAATGTGCACAAGGATGTTCCTCAGAGTTAAAACTATGAATCAGCCTGCACGTACCAGGATGGCACCCTTGTTTTTGCTTTTGTGTTTTGTTTTGTTTTTTAGAGCAAGAGAGCATGGGGGATGGGGGAGGCAGAGGGAGAGGGAGAGAGACTCTTCAGCAGACTCTCTGCCCTGCCTAGAGCCCCACACACCGCTCAATCTCTCAGGAACCTGAGATCATGACCTGAGCCGAAATTAAGAGTCCATCTCTTAACCGACTGAGCCACCCAAGTGCCCCCACACTTGTTTTTAAAATATTGCGATATTCCCATATTGCTTGGTGAACCAAACCAGGTTTCTAGGAAGCTGCCCCAGCGCTAAGACTGGTGACTTATGTGATTGGACAAGGATCGTGATGCACCAGCTGTAAATATTTCAACACCAGACTGCTTACAGCATTATTAGTTGTGAAGAGGAATTGGATGCAATCTAGGCATCTATCCTTTAAAGCGGGAATAGGTAAGTATGGTGAAGAATTATGCAGGAATTAGAAACAATGGACTGTGTTCACTTAGCAACGCAGATGTGTGGATATAGCATAATTTATCCAATCAGTCTCCTGTAGATGGGGATTTATATTTTTTCCAATATTTTGCTGTGCAAAATCTTGTACATATGCCATTGTGATTTATAGAAGTATATATACATATATATATTTGAGATTTTATTTGAGAGAGAGAATGCATGAGCAGGGGGGGAGGGGCAAAGATGGAAAGATGGAAAAGCAGACTCCCCGCTGACCAGGGAGCCCGAATAACGGCTCAATCCCAGGACCCCAGGACCCCAGGACCTGAACCGAAGACAGACACAACCAATTGAGCCACCCAGGAGCCCCTAGAAGTATATTTTAAGCGTAAATTTCTAGCAGGGGATTGCTGAAGCAAAGTGTAAATATGTACATAATATAGATTTGTTAGATACTTCAAAGTCCCTCCCAGTAGGGTTGTTCCATTTTGTACTCCCACCAACAATTTAAAAAGGCATACCAGACTTGCAAAGAATAGATCATTTCAGTCATCTAATAACTCTTCCAGAAAAGAAAGAGATAGAGGAACCAATCCCCAACTCATTCTAAGAAGTGATATATGTCTTGATTATGGTAGTTTTGTAGGAAGTCTTGAAGTCTAATAGCATCGGCCCTTCACATTTCTTCTTCTTCTTCGATGCTGCGTTGGCTACTCTAGGTCTTCGAGGAAGCCTATGCTATTGTAAACTAAACAAGTGTTTCCCAGATTTTTTTTTTCCTCCCTCTGAAGTAGAGCAGGAAGGCTAGAATAGCTGAAGTTGGGTGTTTCCCTTCTCCCTCTTGAAAGGTTCCAGCTGGCTGGGGTTGGATCTACTCCTTCCTCAGGGTCACTTAGGCTCTGATAAAGCCCCAGCTGGTTAGGCTCTGGTTAAATAGTCTCTCCTGAGGGCAGACGTTAAGAACAGAGTTAAGAACAGAGGGCTCTGGAGTGTTTCAAGATGGTTCCTTTCCCTCTGTCCTGCTGAAAGCCTGGGGGAATTTTTTTCCTCCAGTATTTACTGTGAAACGTGGTCAAGTTAATGAATGTGAAACTCTCAAATGTGTGGGGACCCTCCTATGGCGGGGTTCCTCTGGAGTTTTTAACTCTAAGAGTTAATCCATGGAGAGCCTCCAGCAATTCATCTGTTGCGATTCTGGCCTTCTTAACCCGGCCCCGGTTTGCCCCGGTTTCCAAGGAGGTTTCAGCTTCTGAGTCTCTGGTAAGTTGTGATTCTCTGTATCGACTTGTGTCTCACTCTGATTCTGCAGGCAGAATTAGATCTCATTTCTCTTATAGATCTAAGAGAAGAGTTGTTGATTTTTCAGTTTGTTTGACTTTTTAACTTGTTGTGAGGATAGAATAAAACTTCCAATCCCTTTACATAAGGAACGGAAACTGGAAGCTCATATTCAATTTTTTTGTTTTTGCATGTTTTATGAACTCTTAGTGTGTATTGTCTGTTTCACAATGATATTTTATTAACAGTGCTTGGTGTCTTTATTAGGAGAATCTTTGATAAAAAAGCGAAGTCATCAGTGTGTTTGAGATGGATTAAAAATCAACATCTTCCCATTGCATTAATCTTCAACCTTTCAGCAACATTTTACCCAATTTGCCTTAGTAGTAAAAAAATGGGCCTTTCTGTATATTTAGGTTCCATTATCACTTTTTTTCTTACTACTCTGATTCAGTTCCTCGGTGGTTAAAAAGAGTTAGTCTAGAAGTCACCTACTTATAATTCCTCTGCCTTTCACGATTCTATAAAAGTTAAGAAATGGAAATTGTCTTTGCATTTGAAAATCAATCATATGGTGATGATTGATGATTAAAAGCATACACAAATTAAATGCTTTCAGAACAATTTCCTTTCCTTCATCACGCCTTTTTACAGTCAAACCCCCAAAGAGTGTGGTCATACTGAACGGTAATTGTTCCTCTCCATCCCTCCAATCATGTTATAAAAGGTTTATTCTTTGGGAGATCTGATCCATTGCTTCTTACCAATTGTGACTGGGAACAGAGTCCAGTTTATCTCTCCTTATTTAAAAAAAAAAAAAAGTCTGTGATTTTGATTGGAATTCGTATGTCTCTACAGTGCAATTTCCAGAGGCAGAACTTGGTGTTCATCTTAGAGATTTCATGGTTATGAAATGAAATAAATATTACTTTTATTCTACTAGGGGAAGTTTCCAACAATGAGCTATCTAGAGCTTTGAATTCTTTATTAGAAGACAGTCTATCAAATATCTTTTCCATCTCCCTGTGAATAAATAGCCCACAAGTATCATTCACTTACAAATGATTAGGGTTATGTGGATTGGCATACTTTCTACTCCATGAACCGGGTGGCTTACATAGACCCCGTGAGAGATCCTGGAAGCGCAGGCGCAGTGTGGCGGTCCCTGCTCTTTGTCTCCAGCAATGTCAACATCCCTACCATTTTTACTACACTCTCACAAAAAGCCTGCTGAAGCCTGTTGCCACCAGCTTTAGCAAAGAGACCTTCCTCACAGGGTACTGGGACAGCAAATTCTCTGTGGTTCAAGCCTGCAGATTTCTTGGTCTTAGGAAATCATACAGATTGTCTCCTGGCTGTCTGTTCTTTTCCCACTGGTATGCAAAACCTTAGTCCCTTGGCAATAAGAAGGAATGTTTTTGTGGAAATGTATTTCCAGAAATGTATTCTTCCTCTTATTTTCTTTCAGTTATCCCCAAATACATTCAGGTTGAGGACAGATGTCTGTGTATAGAACATAGCTTATTTTCAGCGTCATGGGGACACAAAAGTGATTGGTGCTTACTGTTTCTGTATTAAGGTCTTTCCCACTAGGGACTAACTTTCGTCTCTCTCTCTCTCATGGTGTTTTTGCCTCTAATCATCTTTCACAGAATAATTTTCAATGAAGAGAATCAGTGTGGAGTTGACTGACTTCTATTTAGAATCAGTGATGTATTTGATTATAAAAAAACAAAATGGGGGCACCTGGGTGGCTCAGTTGGTTAAGTGTCTTGTGTTCAGCTCAGGTCATGATCCCGGAATCCCAGGTTCAAGTCCCACGTTGGGCTCCCTGCTCAGTGAGGAGTCTACTTCTCCCGCCACCCCTCACCCTGCTCAGTCTCTGTCTCTCTCAAATAAGTAAATAAAATCTTTAAAAA
Source organism: Zalophus californianus (assembly GCF_009762305.2). Classification (NCBI taxonomy): domain Eukaryota; kingdom Metazoa; phylum Chordata; class Mammalia; order Carnivora; family Otariidae; genus Zalophus; species Zalophus californianus. The sequence goes on along the minus strand of NC_045606.1, from coordinate 72,144,322 downwards.
AAAAAAAAATACCAAACAGGGGCGCCTGGGTGGCTCAGTCATTAAGTGTCTGCCTTCGGCTCCAGTCATGATCCCAGGATCCTGGGATCGAGCCCCGCATTGGGCTCCCTGCTCTGCCGGAAGCCTGCTTCTCCCTCTCCCACTCCCCCTGCTTGTGTTCCCTCTCTCTCTGTCAAATAAATAAAATCTTCAAAATAAAGAAATAAATTTAAAAAAATTTTAAAAATACCCAACAATGAATCATGGAACACTACATCAAAAACTAATGATGTACTGTATAGTGACTAACATAACATAATAAAATTAAAAAAAATACCAAAATGGGTTCTCTGTTTTCCTGCAACTACATTCTCTCACAGAATGCTCATCTTTTCTCATAACCTTAATTATCATCTCTATAGAAGTATATGTCCTCCCTCCTGGACTCTGCATCTCTCTTCTGTACTTGTTTTCTCTCCTGAGAAATCTCTAGTTGAATTTATTGTGTTATACTGAGCTCCTCTTGGAGTCGCCATAAACTGAACATCTGCAAACCCTAAGTTGTCGTTTCTCCTACCCACTTCACACTGTCCTCACTCTACTACCTCTATCAATTATACCATCACTTTTCTTATCACAATTGTCCTAACGATATCATTAAGTCTTTTCTGTTCTTCCATTCAACTGTCTCTCTTAGCTAGCTGTTATTTCTTCTCACTAACAGGACTATAATTTAAGCTTTCTCTATCTCATTTGGAGTATTTTATGGCTTTCCCATTGGACTCCAAGCCCCCATTCTTCTGGGCTCTGAGTCCACGTAGACAAGAGCAGAAGAGGCAGGGGATGGAGTCAGGTCAGGCAGGCAGGTTCAGAGGCCTGGCATTTAGATTCCAACTTCAGGAAAAGCACTAGTGAGCAGACTTGAATGATCATATTGTAACACCATTTGCAGTGTTCTCAATTCTTTATCATCTGGTTAGTATAGCCATTCCTAGCTACTAGTTACAGTCAAAATAAAGAATAAAGTTAAGTTTTTCAAGACAGTCCTATTCCTAGTTGATAAAAGGACAGGAGTGCAAGAATTAAATCATATTATTACCAGTTCTTCATTACCTACTACATTAAGTCCAAACATTTTTGCCATCGACGTAGGGATCTGGATAATTTATTTCATCTAACATGTCTGAATCTGTTGAAACTTTCCAAAATTTCCAAAATTCAGTCTCCTTAATATCCCACATGATAGTCCAATTTCCATCTTTGTATCCATTTATACTTCTTTTCCCAGAATGCCCTGGAAGTTTTCTCCATCTGAACATACTCTTTAATGCTCAAGTTAGAGTCTTTTGTAATGAAACTTTCTTCTATTGTGTCCAATATTCACCTTCATTTTTATATGTAGCCCTCGATTAGTTTGTATTATGTATTGAGTAACTGTTTTTATTCATTCAGTCACTCCCTGGATATTGACTGAGAATATCGTACGAGATTGAGTCTGTATAATCAAAGATATAATCCTGGTTCTCAAGGAGCTAACCACCTCTTTGATGAGGAGAGAGATATTAAACCAAAAGAACATAATGAAGCCAATTGTACTTCTAGGTGTCATAAAACCATTTATAGAAATACTTAACCATTAACTGAATAGTAAAAAGTGAAAAGTATTTACCCGCTAACTGAATAGTAGAGTGGGCACCATCTTTCCAGGTGCATGGGAGAAGTAAAGAGCACTCCAGCAAGAGTAAAACTATTTCTGTGCATGCTATAGCTCCTTATCTTCAATTATTAATTTTCTAAATGACAGTAAACAAGAGAGAACTGAGCACACAGACGGTACTCTCTGAGTACTTTTTATTTCCAGTGAATAAACTACCTGGCCTCCTACAGAAAATGACCACACAGAGAGGGGAATGTACGACTGATTTGGACTTAACTGGCCAATAAATAAACTGATCAGCTACATTTGTCAAATTAAAAATAGACACAGCCAAGAGAAATTTGCTGAAATTTATTTATTCTCCCAGGAAAATTATCAACTACGCAAGTAATGGAAGTCTCCAGTTATGTGTAACAATAAGGAGAAACTATTTATTGAATTTTAGGGTGTGCCTGGGCAGGCTGTACAGCCTAGAGAGGGTGCTTTCTCTGAGAATACGAAGGAGAAGGGCTGGACTCCTCACTCACCAATTGGCGTGTCTGAGGGCTCACGTACAGGAGTGTCGGGTCTGGAAGGCAATGTTTCTAGTACAGCAATTTCTGTACTTCTTAGGACTTCAGTAAAGCTACTAGAACCACAAAATACTGTCTGTCATTGAATTTCTCATAGAAAATGGAGAACAGACTGAGGTGCAATTTCTTTGTTTGCTCTGAGGTAAAATCTAGCCAGCACCCTTGGGTGCAGAAACCTGTGGCCAGACAGAGACACTGGAAATAAGATCTGGGTCACTCACAGAAACTGTAGGGAGGGGTATGAACTGGCATAGCTCTAAGAGTGGAAGTGGGGACTGTATTTCCAGATCTCCAGAGCCGGGAGGATGCAGCCAACACTGCGGTTATTTATAATCAGATTTAATGATTATTGAGGCAACAGTGAAAATGAGAAACATTTTTGCTTGGTATTCCTGTCTATATTTCTGTCTAAGGTTCAACATACTGTTGAATTCTATATTTAAGCCAGTGCTTGCTGCTATTTCTATTATTGCTAAGAGGCCAAACATTTTAGTGATTAGTTTTAGAAGACCTCAGAATTACTTGAGAATATTTCAGGAAGTCTGTCTAATGAATATTTCAGAGAATAGATTTCAGAAATATACTACAAAAAATGTGTTTATATGTTTGGGAGGAATCTTTAAAGCTCTTAAATGAAAGTAGAGTGAACAGTCAGAGAACATTTCCCTTCATTAACTTGGGGCTAGAGAGGTGGTTGGCATAGGCCACTATGCCCCACAGGAAAAACTCTGAATAGTGATCTAGATTATGAATATAAACATTAATTTTTTTAAAGCCCATTATCTCCTTATATCTCAAGATTTCAAAAAAGGCTATTATGAAGAGAGACAGAGACAAGAGAGAGACACAGAGAGAAAAAGCAAGCAAACACACTTGAACTAAATAAGCTTCTACAAAATGATATAACTATGTCTTTAAAAAGGGATATTTGTTATAAAATAAAAATTAAGGTGCTACAGTTTCAAAAATGCAAAACACTATTTCACCGTGTTACCTCATTTAAATTCTCATGGATCCATAAAAAAAATAAGCTGAAGGCACTAGTGGTTTATAATGTGTACTCCAAACAAGTAATTCTCCCAAAGCAGACATAAGCTCACTGGGAATCTGGAAACCAGTAGAAGCTTCCACTCACCTTCCTTTCTGGGGAGTCCATTCTCTATGGAGCCTGAAGGAAATTTTCTATGTTGTATTTGATTTTTCTATGACACTATTTAATTTTTAAACATTCAGAATAAGACTCATTATGTAACTGTTGGTCCATCATCAAAACAATTTTATGGATGAGAAAATAAAATCTTCCTATTAAACCTATATTCTAGTCGGAAAATGTGAAAACTAAAAGAATAGATGCATCATGTAATCTCAAACAGTGAGCAGTGCTACAAAGAAGAAAATAAAACAGGGTAAGTGGATACAGATAATGGAGGTAATCCTACTTCAGACAGAGTTCTCAGAAATAACCTCTCTGAGGAAGTAACACTTGAGCAGACATTTGATGAAGTGTGGGGACATCTGATGAAGGGTGGGGATTATCCAAAGAAAGAACAGTCAAAGCTGAGGGAATAGCAAGTGCAAAGGCACTGAGATGGAAGTGACCTTGCTTTGTTCAGTGAACAGTGGGGAGATCTGTATGGTTATAGCATACAGAATAAGCAAAAAAAAACATCATGATAGGGAATTTGGTTGAGGACCTAGCCATAAAGCTAGAAGTATATGTGGTCCAGTAAGCCAAGACAAGAACCTTTCATTTTATTCAAAGTATAAGGGAAATAAATTGGAGAGTTGAAAATGCAGAACATGATATAATCTGATTTACATTTTAGGAAGATACCGCTGATAGCAATGTGGAAGACATGACTATGGAGCCTGAAGAAGGGAAGTGATGAGAACAATTAGGGAGCTATGGAAATGATGCAAATAAGACAGTGGCTTAAATTGAGAAAGTAGTTGTGAAGTTGGTGAGGAAAGAGACTTCAGATATATATCTGAAGGATGATAGTACCAGCAGGTCAATGCTGTGATTACTAATATATTAATTGGTAAAAATAAATAAATACATACATACAAATCAGGATTTCCACTGATCAAATTTATCTTCCTGCATTATGCAACTAGAAGATAGGCAAAATGAACAAAAGACTGTTTTTCAAACTTTGGGCAATAGGCAGTTCATGAATGTGATCCCTGAATGAAAGAAAAAAAAATAAGGTGAGCCCTCAGTTCACGGAGGCAGTTTCCAGGCAGCCTCTCAGCAAGAGGAACCCCACAGAGTTTCCAGATGTGTCATGGTATTGAGAAATCAGAGTTTGAAGATCTGGGATGACAAAAAAGCTAAAATTTCCAGAAGAGACTATTGTAGAGGAGGGGGAAACACAGAAAGAGAAATCTGGATTTTACACAGGGACACTCTATAGTTTTTGGTTTTGTGCTGCACTACAAATGTGTCAGAGAAACTACCTGAGGCTGAGGAGAGAATCAGTGGAAAGGAACTCGCAGAATAATTTCAGGGGCTGCCACGGTGTTTGGAGTAGTTCACATTCCTACCAACCCGACTGGAGATGCACTGTAAGATATGGAATATCAGCGAAAATCCTCAGAAGGATATCTCCTTAGCACAGAGCTGAATTAGCCCAAGACTACAGAGAACGCTAGACCTATCCTAATAAAACTTAAAGGCAAGCCTTAATAGCGTCCACCTGATTCCAAGGAATTTAATTCCATGCCAGAACAAAATCCAATTCTATTTAAGGGCATGTAACAAGATAAAATTCACGATATCCAACAAAAACAAAAACGAAACTCCACAAATTACTAGGTATGCAAAGAAGCAGGAAAATATAACCAGGTGAAAAAAGTCAATAAAAACTAGTACAAATATAAGAGGGAGAGTGGAAAGTGCAAAAAAAAAAAAATATTGAAGGAGCTACTATAAACATGCTCCATTTGTTCAGCTAGGTAGAAAAAAACATGCATGATGAGAGAAATGAAATACAAAAAGACAAAAAGAACATCTTGAGATTTTTTAAGTGCAATATTTGAAATGAAAAACACACTGGATGGCACTAGCAATATATGAGACACTGCAGAAGAGAAAATGAATAAGTTTGCAGACATTATACAAATAATTCAAAATGAAAGACAGAAGAATTACTGAAAAATATGAACAGAGCACCAGTGTTCTACCGAACAACATCAATATCTATCATGTTTGTAATTAGAGCTCCACAAGGAGAAAGAAGTGAAGGCAGAAAGATATCTGAAAAAATAATGGATAAATATTTTCTAAATGTGATGAAAACTAAACAGATCAAAAAACACAACAAATACCAAGCAGAATAAGCATGAATAAAACCATGACAAAATGCATTAAAGTCAAATTGCTAAAACCAATAGGTGAAAAATCTTAAAAGCAACCGGAGAATAAAGATGCATAAATTGAGAGGAAAAAAAAATTAAAAATCACAGCTGACTTTTTGCCTGGAACTATGCAATACAGGAAACAATGAACAGACATTTTTAAAGATTCAGTGGAAAAAATAAAAACTGTCAAGCAAGAAATCTTAGGCCAGTAAAGTATCACTCAGAAATTAAGACAAAATAAAAACTTTTTCAGGCCAAGAGAGAATTAATCATATACAGATGTGTATTATAAGAAAGTTCTGGCAACTCTTCAGAGAGGAAGAATATGGTACCAGAGGGAAATTTCAATCTGTACAAAGATGAAGAGCACCAGAAATGATAAATACATGACCAAATAAACCATTTTTTCATTTATGGTTTTGTTAAAAGATGATTATTTAAAGCAAAAATGCTATCAATGTATTGTGGGTTTTATAACATTTGTTTAAACAACATGGATAAATCTCAAAAAATCGAACTACATGAAAAAGCCAGAAACAATAGACTACATATTGCATGATTCCATTTATATTAAATACTAGAAAATGTAGAGTGAGTGAAGAAAACAGATCAGTGGTGGCCGGAGGTGAACATTAGGATAGAGGATTGACTGCAAAGGAATGGAAGGGGAACTGAAGGATGATGGAAATGGTTTTTTTGTTAAGAATTTAGTAGTGGTTAATCACTAGCCACAGATTGAATTATACACTTAAAATTGGTAAATAAATATCATTGTATAGAAAGTACCCCTCTAAAAGCTGATTTTAAAATTAAAAAAAACCCACAAGAGTATCAGTCAAAACCGAAAATCATTAGTCAAGTAACAGTTTTACGTTTAAAAAAATGGTTGACAACTTTTATTTTGACTGAGTAGTTTTGATTGGCGTCTGGTTTTTGGACTGATGTGACTGTTTTTCGGTCAAACTATTCAAACGTTTGTGGACATGGACACGACCTTCATTCAGAATGATCTTAATTTATGCTTGCAGTTGATAAGCCATGAATGGACTATATGTAAACAAAGAATATAATTTTTAAAAATCTGGTAGAAGGCACTAAAGCTAATATAGGAAGCTGATTTCTATCTCTGTTCTTACCTCCTTAACGAGTCTCTAAGGATAGTAATAGTCCTGCTAGAGTCTGTGATGCCAACATATTCTTAATTTCTTAGGATGCGGTCTTATGTTTCACCATGCCCACAAAAGTTGTAACTATGTGATGCACTTATGCTTTCCCACAGTTGTTATAGGGAACCAAACTTGGTGAATTTAGTCCTCACTCAGCAAAGAATATTTATTATGCTCCAAAAAGAACTGAATACCATTGTTTCATGCAAAAGAAGAAAAAAGATCCAAGTGGTTATTTTTCACTGTGCAGATAAAAATATAGATATTGTCAGAATTATGCTCATTTGCACCTGTCATGATATAAAGAGGAACTTAATGAGATTTCAGTCAGAGAATTTGAAGTGAAATAAAAAAATTGCACAAGTTATTTTCTTTTTAATTACACTAGCTGCGTTTCTAAACATATTTACAAAATATTTCCTTTATTTCTCAGCATAACAAATATGCTCACTGTTTTATTTTTTCAAAAAACCTCATCAGGGCGCCTGGGTGGCTCAGTCGTTGAGCGTCTGCCTTCGGCTCAGGTCATGATCCCAGGGTCCTGGGATCGAGTCCCACGTCGGGCTCCCTGCTCCGCAGGAAGCCTGCTTCACTTCTCCCTCTCCCACTCCCCCTGTTTTTGTTCCTGCTCTCGCTATCTCTCTCTGTCAAATAAATAAAATCTTTAAAACAAACAAACAAACAAACAAACAAAAAAACAAAATAGCTCATCAGTTGAGAGGTTGATTTAGATAGAAAATCTACTTTAAAATAACCACGTGAAATCTTACCCTAAAGGTCCAAATATTAATGAAAATTCCCCAAATCACAAAATCTAAATTATATAGTTCTTATTTTAAAATTGAACTTCACCACTTCTCAGAGAAAACAGATGGAAAAATATCTAAATCTAAACAATTGTATACATTTTTCTGCCAAACCATTACTTATATATGTGAAAGTTTTCACTAATATTCTTATCCAAAAATTTTCTTGGCTTAAAAAATCTCATAATAGCAGAAATTTAAGGACTTGATAGCTAAATTTGCACTAGGGCAGAATAAAAGAAAGTCTGCTTTCTAAAAAAAAATATTTGAATAAATGTCATTAGTTGTAAATGTCATTTATCATGTTATTTAACAATTTCAAATACTTATGTATATTTTCATTTAATTTTACATACATTTGTGTTAACGGAAAGCCTCAATAACAATAAAATACTATACTGGGACACAGTACAATATCCCAGAACTATGTCAAAACCAACATGCAATTTATTTTTTGAATATTGACCTAATAACCAAGGATTCTCAAGGAGAAATAAGACATCTAGACAGCACTCATATTGGCCTAGAATATTCGTGACAATTCTTAGCCTTGCTGTAAGACAGTTTCATAAGAGATTTTGTCATAAAGCGGTTGCTTAAACTGATCCCACAGTTAAAAGATGAATTTTTAGAGAAAATATTGTATCTTTCAAATAACAGTAAAAAACCAAAACATTGCGTTGAATGAGATCTGTTTCCACCTCCAGGGGCAGGGGGAAGTCCCACCGTTTGGAAGCTAGCAAATACCTTCAAGGTGTCTGCCTGTAGTCCCAGAAGGTCAGCTCATTCCATGGTTTTTAGGTGTTGGTGTTGCCAAGAAAGGCAACTCACACAAAATTGAATGGAACAACATTTACTCACATAGAGAAGAGACAAGGCCACGCAAGTTTAGTGATTGTTGGTAGTAAGCATCAGTCGTCCGTGGCTAGCGGACCGCCCTCTGAAATCCCCGAGCCTGGCGACGGTCGCACAGAGGCTTCCTGCCCTACTTTTTGTCTGGGAACGGATAGCGCAGTGAGGTGGGCCGTGTATCCTATGGCAGGCATGTGTCATCAGAAGACAGAAGTACATATCAAGTCCGTGCCAGGGGAAGATATTCTCAAAGAAATATGCCCATCACAGGCTGTGAGGGCTCCTTATTACTTTGAAAAGGGAACATTCTGGACCCAAGGCACATTCTCACCTCGCCATGGAGGAGTCAAAAGACTGCATACATGGGACTGCCTTTCCCAGGAGCAAGTTTGTCCAAACAATGGAATAGGGGTCAGCAAACTACTGCTCCCAAGCCCTGACCCACAGCAGGCCTTCGTCAATGAACTTGTATTGGAATAGAGTCCTAGCCTTCATTTCCATATAATCTACGTCTGTTTTCATGGTACAGTGTAGAGCTATGCAGTTACAACAGAGATTGTTGGGCCCTTTACAGAAGAGGTTTGCCGACCCCCACAGTAGAATACTACCAACTATGTAAGAATGTGATTTATGCATATAATTTTGCTGGTTAGATACAAAAACAGTTGAGCTATATTTGCCAACAAATATTCTTTTGATGTAAATCTGATTGCAAGAAAGCAAACCAGAAGTTTATTGAATCCCCAAGAAATAAAGTAATTGCAGAATGTGCTCCGTGGAGCTCTTTAAAAATCTAGCAGAAAAGTCTCTTTTAGCTGAAGGCAGGAGACCGTACTAGCTGGTTTCTTAAAGTCCCTTCCACTCTTGAGTCAAGCGATTCTCAGCACGGACCAGGAGTTTTGCTTTTAGTCCCGTCAGATACATTTCTGCTAACCCCAGAAAATGCTTCTAAATGTACATGACTGACATTCTTAAAAGTAAACACTGTGTCTTTTCTTCTGGAAGATGCTATTATTCAAATAATGACACTTCCTCTGACATTGACAGTGGCGAGTGGAGTAGAATGTCAGACTAAGGTGAGAGACTATGTTCCAGTGAAAATTTGGATCAAGAATCCCCAGACACCACATCAACGTTTAACAGGCCAGACTTACCTGCCATTCCAGCGTCTGCTAAAGGACAGGCATAGAATCAATGAAACAGTCACTAAACAGTGTAAGTTTTTTTCTTTTGTTTTTAATACCAATAGCCAAAAAACACAAAACAAAACAAAACAAAAAACACACCCTAATGGTAGCTCATAAACAAAAGGAAAAGCATACCAAGACCTAAGAAACAGAAGAAAATACATATCATATCATGAAATTGGAAGAAAAAATTCTTTCCAAAATGTTTTCAGGATCATAGTCTACTTTTCCCCCTCATTTTTAATTCCTTTTGTGACATTCAAGTCCTAGAAAATGTTTTTGAAAGCAATTAGATTTCTAAAGTTTTCCCAAACTCCCACAGCGTAACTTTTCAGCTTAAAATATCATGTTTTAAAAGGTGTTGGCATTAAGTTTTACCTAACAAATAGCTGGGTCTTGGAAAAGAAGAACAATCTGACAATTTAAAAAGAAAAAATGTGTGTGTGTGTGTGTGTGTGTGTGTGTGTGTGTGTTTGATTATTTTGCTTTAAATCATTGACTTATTTGAACAAGTTTTTAAAAACTCTGAGAATTACAGACTTCATTTTTCACATCAGATAATGAAAGGACACTAGATAAATCTTACTCTTTTGAAATTATTCATTTGAACAGGAAACCTAAGCCAGCTTTCTGTGCATCCATTTTTGCTTTTCTCTGATTTTTTTAATTGAAGAGTAATTGACACACAGTATTACATTAGTTTCAGGTGTAGAGTGTAGTGATTTCAGCATCTCTATAGAGTACACTGTGCTCCCCACGAGTGTAGCTCCCATCTGTCACCGTACAACACTATTATAGTATCACTGTTGGTTTTGCTAGTCTAATTGTTAAATGCAGCCTTACTTTCACTGCAATTATAAGAATTGGAAAGTCTTAAAAACAAACTTTTGAAATAAAACTGCAAAATTTTTTTTCTTAAAATATCTTTTCTAGCTTTGATGTATCTGGAACCAGGTGCTCTCCTGCCATAAGTAATGAAAAAATAAATATTAAACACTATTATCAGAAATTGGGCTGTACAGGGCTGTTAACTATGAAAGAAGGAGATAAATGAGGTGTTCTCTATGAATACTCTTTCTCCCCGGAGTCATTTTCTAGATCAGGATGTAGAAAAGGAAATTCCAAATGGAGCGATCTTCCTATGTCGAAGGGACAGAGATTGCAATCTTCCTAACTGGAAGGGACGGGGATTTGAATTTGGAGAGTCTGAAGTGATTAGGATTTGTGGAATGGAATTATTGAAGAACAGAAAAGAGACTCCACAAATGTGTGGAGGGGTCTTTTTGAGTCTTCATCCAAATATTAAAGTATTCACAAGTGCCGAGAGTACCCAAGACCAGGCTGGGGGAGAGAACTGTTGAGTGTGCTAAAACCACACAATTTCCAGAATATAGACTGGAGTTACTCAGGTTCTTATCAGGCAATATGAAGATGTTCTTGAACACTCATAGAATTTAATAAAGTACCCATAAAAAGATGTTTTAGTAGTAAACAAACCCTAGAGAAAATGTCTCTTGAAACCCATTTTATAAAGCTTAAACACAAAAATGACCAAGCCGATATGCAAGTAACTTAAATGCTTGCCAGAACAATATTCAACAAAATTCAGGTATTCAACAGCATAGCATCCCCAATATATAGTATCTAATCCAAAACTACCTGATAGTAGAACAAGGAGAAATATGCTGTGCAAAGATTGCCTTTTTAACAAATGATGCTGGAACAACTGGACATCCACATGAAAAAAAAAAAAAAATCCAGAGAGAGACCTTACATCCTCCACAAAAATTACTCAAAATTAATCACAGACCTAAATATAAAATGCAAAACTATAAAACTCCTAGTAGATAACATGAGAGAAAACTTTGGGTTTGGCAGTGACTTTTAGATACAACACCAAAGTCATGTCCCATGAAAAAAAATAATTGATAAGCTGGACTGCATTAAAATGAAATAAACTTCCCTTCCATGAATGGCAATGTCAAGAGAGTGAGAAGACAAACCACAGACAGGGAGGAAATATACACAAAAGACACATCTGATAAAGGACTGTTAACCAAAATATGCAAAGAACTCTTAAAACTCAAGAAGAAAATAAACAACTTGATTTAAAAATGAGATAAAGTCCCTACAAACACAGCTTCACATCATATGTCCTCAGAAAAATGCAAATTGTAATGAAATATTGAGGTACCTGTGTGGCTCAGTAGGTTAAGCATCTGACTCTTGATTTCAGCTCAGGTCATGATCTCAGGGTTGGGAGATCGAGCCCACACTGGGCTCCATGCTGACTGTAGAGCCTGCTTCAGATTCCCTCTCCCTCTCCCCCTCCCACTACCCCCCTCCCCGCTCGCTCTCTAAATAAATAAATAAATCTTAAAAATAAATAAAATGAAATACTGCTACACACCTATTAGAATGGCCAAAATCTGAAACAGTAACAACACAAGTGCCGACGAAGGTGTGGAACAACAAGAACTCTGATTCATTTCTAGTGGGAATGCAAATAGTATAGCTACTTTGGAAGACATCTGGCAATTTTTTTTTTTAAATTCATGTTATACAGTTCTAATGACTCTTTTTTTTAATTTTTTTAATTTATTTATTTATTTGAGAGAGAGAATGAGAGATAGCACGAGAGGGAAGAGGGTCAGAGGGAGAAGCAGACTCCCCGCCAAGCAGGGAGCCCGATGAGGGACTCGATCCCAGGACTCCAGGACCATGACCTGAGCCAAAGGCAGTCGCCCAACCAACTGAGCCACCCAGGCGCCCGACATCTGGCAATTTTTAATAAAACACATTCTTGTGATCCTTCTATTGTGCTCTTTGGTATTTACCTAAAGGGCTTAAAAATTATGTTAACACAAAAACCTGCACACGGGTGTTAATAGCAGCTTTATTCTTAATTGCCAAAACTTGGAAGCAACCAGGATGTCCTTCAGTAGGTGATGGTTGAACTCTAGTACACTGACATCATGGAATATTATTCACTGCTAAAAAGAAATAAGCTATTAAGCCATGAAAAAAGCATGGAGGATCCTTAAATGTGTACCATTAATTCTGATAAAGCAATCTGAAAAGGTGATCTTCTATATGATTCTATGTATATGAGATTCTGGAAGTGGCAAAAACTGTGAAGACATAAAAATACGAGGGATTGCCACGGGTTAGGGAGGAACAATGAATAGGTTGAGTGCAATAGATTTTTAAGGCTGTGAACCGACTTTGTATGGTACCCTTATGGTGGATACACATTATAAATTGTCTAAACACAAGGAATGTATGACACCAAGAATAAACGTTACTATAAACTCTGGGTGTTGGGAAGCAGTGATTTATTAATATAGGTTCATCAATTGTAACAAATGTACTGCTCTGTTGGGAAATGTTGGTAATTGGAAAAGCTATTCATGAGTAGGTGCAGGGTGTATATGGGAAATCTCTTTTGCTGTGCACATGAAACTGCTCAAAAAGATAGTCTGTTTAAAAAAAAACTTGTGGAAAACAAAAAGAATGGTCAATTTCCAAATTTGATGAAAATTAGAACCACAGAGACCCTAAAACTCCACTGATTCCCAAGATGGAAGAACATAATACCAAGTTGCTGAAAGTTAATTATATAGATAAAAGTCTTTAAAAAACAAAGAAAATGACATAATATTTGCAGATAAAGAAAAACTAAGAGCTGGCTTCTCATCAGAAGCAATGCAAAACAAGGTATGGTGTAAATAACATCTCTAAAGTGCTAAAAAACAAAAAAAAATGTGAATCTAAAGTTCTATCTACAATGAAAATATCCATAAAAATGCTAATGAAATGAAGACATTTTCATACAAACAAAATGAATATACCCCTAACAAAGTTGTGCTATAAAACATATTAGGAGGAATTTCTTCAGGCTGAAGGAAAATTCTACCAAATGGAAATTCAAATGTATGTTATTGGAAGAGCACAAACATCTTAAACATGAGTAAATTAAAATATATTTTATCACTTTTAAGTCTTTTTATAAAATCACAACTAGGGAGGAAAAGTAAATTAAAACTCAAATGAGTAAGAGAGAAAACAATAAAGATAAGAGCAGAGGTAATGAAAGAAAAAAATTGAAAAACAAGAATGCAATCTAAAGCTTGTTTCTTAAAGTCATGACCAGACTTATTGTGAAGATCATTTCAGAATGTATACCAATATCAAATCACTATGATGGACACCTGAAATTGATAGGATATTGTATGTCATTATACTTCAATAACAAAAAAAATCAATACTATTGATAAACATCTCGCTAGAATGGTTAATATGAAAGGAAATGACCACACACCAATTACCAATATCAAGAAATTGAGTTCCAGATATTTAAAGGACAAATAGGGAATACTGCCAACAATTTATAAGAAATGAACAAATCCCTTGAAAAACAAAAATTACCAAAACTGAAATGAAATTACACTGCTTCAGAAATTCTGAATTGCCTTATATCCATTAAAGATGATAAAGTTGTAATTAAAACCTTCCAAAATGTAAGTTCTAGACCCGCATAGGTTCACGGGTGAATTTTATTAAAAAAAATTAAGGAATAACTAATATAAATCTCCCATAACTGTTTCAGGTTATAGAAATAGAGGAAATGTGTCCTAATTATTTTTCTGAGGCCACTATTATTCTGATATCAAAATGATACAGAGAACTTATAGGAAAAGACAATCACAGAGTACATAGGCACATAAGTTCTCAATTAAATACTCAGCAAAAGTTTCAAGTAAATCATCTCTGCAATCCATATAAATAAAAATGCATATACTAAAAAAAAAAAGGAATCCATATAATCATCTCATGAGATTCAGGAAAAAAATAAAATGCAACACCCATTTATTACAAAATTCTCAACAAACCAGGAATAAAAAGAAACATTGTCAAATTTTGAAGGGCAGCTTTAAAAAAAACTACAGCTAACATTAGAATTAATAGTGATAAACTAAATACCTTTTCTCTAAGTATTTGAACAAGGGAAGGATGATTACTTCCATCCAGCACTTCCATTCAGTAATGTACTGCAGGTCTTTGACCTCACTGATATGAGGAATTCTTAATCTCAGGAAACAAACTGAGGGTTGCTGGAGTGGGGGTTGGGGGAGGGATGGGGTGGCTGGGTGATAGACAATGGGGAGGGTATGTGCTATGGTGAGTGCTGTGAATTGTAAGACTGATGAATCACAGACCTGTACCCCTGAAACAAATAATACAATGTATGTTAAAAAAAAAAAAAAAAAGAAGAAGAAGAAGATAGCAGGAGGAGAAGAATGAAAGGGGGGAATCGGAGAGGGAGACGAACCATGAGAGACGATGGACTCTGAAAAATGAACTGAGGGTTCTAGAGGGGAAGGGGGGTGGGAGGGATGGGTTAGCCTGCTGATGGGTATTAAAGAGGGCACATTCTGCATGAAGTACTGGGTGTTATGCACAGACAATGAATCATGGAACACTACATCAAAAACTAATGATGTAATGTATGGTGATTAACATAACAATAAAAAATTTAAAAAAAGAAATAAAGGAAAATGAGGGATGCCTGGGTGGCTCAGTCAGTTAAGTGTCTGCCACAGCTCAGGTCATGGTCCTGCGGTCCTGGGATCAAGTCCCACATCAGGCTCCTTGGGGAGCCTGCTTCTCCCTCTGCCTGCCACTCCCCCTGTTTGTGTGCTCTCTCTAATAAATAAGATCTTTTTAAAAAAATCTTTGAAAAAAAGGAAGATGAAAGAAAAATAAGTTGTAAAGAAAAAACTAAACAATCTTTATTCCCAGAAGACATGATCATGTATGTAAAAAAGTACATAGAAGCTACTGGAAATAGTAAGGGAGTTTAGTAAGGATATAATACAAGAACATAAATGTAAATCAATTCTATTTCTACAAATGCAGCATGAACCATTAGAAAAATGAAAATAAGAGCATGAAAACTAATATTTGTCCCTAAGAATAAATTTTTTAAAATACGTGCAATTATCCTCCAAATCATCTACAGATTCCATGTGATCTCAATAAAAATACCAGGAGATGATTTGTGCATATTGAAAATCCAATTTTAAAGTTTAAAAAGAAAAGCAAAAATCCATACCCATTGGAAAGACTGAAATTAAAATATCTGGCCAAAGCCAGGAGCTGGCAGGATATGGAGCAATGGGAACTCTCCTGCATCACTGGCAAGAATGTAAAATGGTACTTTAGCGAACTGGTTGGTAGTTTCTTAATAAAGTCAAACAGAAGTTCATATGACTCTGCAGTTCCACTTCATTTATTTACACCAGAGGAATGAAAACCTATTTCCACGCCAAAACTTGTATGCCTACATTCATAGAAGCTTTACTTATAGTCCAAAGGTAGGAACATCTCAAGTTCTGAAATAAATGGATAAACATGATGGAATATTCATTCAATGGAATTCTCCCTGACCAAAAATATGCTGAATTAATGAATCCAGACACAAAAGATCTATACTGGATAAACCTATTTCTGGGAAATTCTATACTGGACTAATTTAATCTATAATGACAAAAAAAATTGGTCACTAATTGCCTGCACTTAGGAGTGGTAGACCAGAATTGACTTCAGATGGGCACAAGATGTTTTGCTGTTTTGTTTTGTTTTGTTTTAGTGAAGGAACAGTTCTGAATCCAAGGATATACATTTGTCTAAACTCACTGAATTAGATTGTCCAATTTATTGTAAGTAAATTATACCTGAAATTTTTAATTGAAAAAGTAAAAAGAAAAACACTGATTTCAGGTTGGAGGTATTCTTAATACTGACTGCCTCCCATTCACCTCAGCCCTAGATTTTACTGACTTGTGCCCAGAGGACCTGGGTTTTAATTTAGGTTCCACAGTTAATTAGCTCTATGATCTCAGCTAAGTCACTTGCTTCTCTTAGCTTCTTCCTTGGTAAACGAGAGAACTGGACTAGACAATCCCAAAGGTCTACCAAACTCTGAAAATCTGGAGTGAAGAAATATATAATTGAAGCCTTAATAGGGTCATTAAAATGTTTTCTTTAGTCCATTTTACACTTGGCTTAATAAAAGATAATAATTATATATATGACTGATAATTTAATGTTGAAATATTTTTCCAACACTGAATAATATTACCTACAAGGACAGAAGTTAATCTAGATATGACATAGGATTCTAGTGGCTTAAACAAGAGAAATAAATATTGTACTCTTTCTTTGGGATTGTTCACTATGGATCTCAGAGTCAGGTAAAAAGTTTACTTTTTCTGATTTTTAGTCACCAATACTATTACCAGATAAAAAGGTGATTCTTAAATATCCAATTCTTCTAAGAATGCAGAAAAGTATTGAAAAGCAGAAAAGATTCCCTGACTTGGATATTGCATTGAAATGGGATCTATTTATATGATCACAAATGCAAGTCACCCCTGACTTTCCAGCAGTCCCAATAAAATTACTCTTTGTTTACTGAGATATAATTGACATATCTCTATATTAGTTTCAGATGTACAACATAATGATTTGATATTTGTATATATTGCAAGATGATCTCCAAAATAAATCTAGTTAACATCTGTCCCCATACATAATTATAAACATTTTTTCTTGTGCTAAGAACTTTTAAGATCTGTCTTAGCAACTCTCAAATGTACAATACTGTATTATTAACTACAGTCACTGTGATGTACATTATATCTCCAGGATTTACTTATTTTATAACTGGAAGTTTGTAACTTTTAATCACCTTCACCCATTTTACCCATCTTTTGACAATAGATATTTTTGTTTGTCTGTCTTATTTCACTAAGCATAATGCCCTCAAGTTCCATCCATCTTGCAAATAGCAAAATTTCGTTCTTTTTTATGGTTGAATTTGTGTGTGTGTGTGTGTGTGTGTGATATTTTTTTTTACCCGTTCATCCATTGATGGACCCTTAGGTTGTTTCCATATCTTGACTACGTAAATAATACTGTAGTGAACATGGGGCACGGATATCTTTTCAAGTTAGTGTTTTTATTTTCTTTGGATAAATACCCCAAAATGGAATTTCTGGGCCATATGGTAGTTCTATTTTTAATTTTTTGAGCAACCTCCATACTATTTTCCATAATGGCTTGTTTCAATGTACATTCCCACCCGCAGTGTACAAAGGTTCCCCTTACTCCATATCCTAGCCAGCATTTATTTCTTGTCTTTTGATAGTAGCCATTTTACCAGATGTAAGGTGATATCCCATTGTGGTTTTGATTTTCGTTTTCCTGATGATTAGTGATGTTGAGCATCTTGTCATTGACCTATTGGCCATCTGTATGTCTTCTTTGCAAAAATAGCTATTTAGTTCCTCTGACCATTTTTAATCAAATTATTTATTTATTTATTTTTTTTTTGCTATTAGGTTGTATGAGTTCTTCATATATTTTATTCATATATTTTAGATACTAATCTCTTCTCAGATACATGATTTTCAAATATTCTCTCCCACTTGGAAGGTTATCTTTTTAGTTTGTTGCTTTCCTTTGCTGTACAGAAGCTTTTTAGTTTGATTTAGTCCCACTTGTTTGTTTTTGCTTTTGATGCCTTTGATTTTGGTGTCACATCCAAAAAATCATCACCAAGACTGATGTCCAGGATACCACCTATGTTTTCTTCTAGGAGTTTTATGGTTTCAGGTCTTACATTCAAGTTCTTCCTCCATTTTGAGTTAATTTTTGTGGATACTGTAAGATGTCAGGCCAATTTTATTATTTTGCACATGGCTGTTGAGGTTTCCCAGCACGATTTATTGAGGAGACTGTCCTTCTTGGCTCTTTTTTTTTCTTTTTTTGTAAATTAGTTGACCATATATGTGAGGGTTTAATATTAGGCTCTCTATTCAGTTCCATTGATTTGATGTATCTGTTTTTATGCCAGTACCATCCTGTTTTGATTACTGTAGCTTTGTAATATACTCAATCATCCTGTTTAATACCTCCAGCTTTTTTGTTCTTTCTCAAGATTGCTTTGACTGGGGTCTTTTGTGGTCCCATACACATTTGAGGATTGTTTGTTCTATTTCTGTGAAAAATGCCACTGGAATTTTGATAGGGATTGCACTGAATCTGTAGATTGCTCTGGGTAATAGGACATTTTAATAATATTCCTTCTTCTAATCCATGAGCATGGAATATCTTTCCATTGATTTGTGTCTTCCCTAATTTTTTCTTCAATGTCTTGCTTTCAGTGTATAAGTCTTTCTTTCACCTTCTTGGTTAAATTTATTCCCAAACATTTTATTTCAGAAAAGTTGCAGGATACAAAAATCAATATGCAAAAATCTGTTGCATTTCTATACACTAACAATGAACTATCAGAAAGAGAAATTAAGTAAACAATCCCACTTACAATTGCACTGAAGAGAATAAAATATTTGGGAATATTTTATGCAAAAATCTATTGCATTTACTTATTAGTTCTAACAGTTTTTTGATGGAGTCTTCAGGTTTTTCTTTTAATTTTTTTTAAGATTTTATTTATTTATTTGACAGCGAGAGACAGCGAGAGAGGGAACACAAGCAGGGGGAGTGGGAGAGGGAGAAGCAGGCTTCCTGCTGAGCGGGGAGCCCGATGTGGGGCTCGATCCCAGGACCCTGGGATCATGACCTGAGCTGAAGGCAGACACTTAACGACTGAGCCATCCAGGTGCCCCTTGGTTTTCCTATATGTAATACCATGTTGTCTGCAAATAGTGATAATTTTACTTCTTTCTTTCCAATTTGGATACCTTTTATTTCTTTTTCTTACCTAATTGCTCTGGCTAGGACTTCAGTACTATGTTGAATAAGAGTGATGAGAATGGATATCCTTGTTTTGTTCCTGATCTTAGCAGAAAAGCTTTCAGTTTTTAACTGTTATGTATCATGTTAGCTGTGGGTTTATCAAATATGGCCTTTATTATGTTGAGATACTTTCCCTTTATAACCACTTTGTTGAGAGTTTTTAAACTAGATATTAATTACCTTTTCTATATTCTCTATTTTTTATTGTGTATATAAATATCACTAAAATCTGAAGACTATACTGTAGCACTCTCCTTTGCTAGTTTAATCATTTATATGGCACTAATATGTGTTTTAAGGAATTAAAATCCTTCCAATTCTTCAAAATATACTTAAGTTTCACCTAAATACCAAATAAAGTTTTAAAAATGCTTTTACCTTCCTTATTTACTGCTTTATAGTCAGAGGCACTTTTAATCTGTAAAGAGCCTAATGTGCTACCTGGTAGATAGACTCAATGTTCAAGAAGCGCTTGAACCAGGGCCAGGGTGAGGCAAGTGAGGCAACTGCCTTGGGTGCAAAAATACAGAAGGTGATTATTTATCATAATCAAGGTAAATATTGTAATGCAATATTTTAAGAAATCGCATTTTAATTTAAAAATCCAAGATAAACAACAAAGACGGGATCAATAAAGATACTGAATTGAACAACCTGTTTTTATTCACTCTTTCTGAACAAAATTGTGTTGTGAATGAGCCATTATATATTACCTTAGTCTTGCAAGTATATTTCAGATGGTTCTTTGGGACACTGAACTAGAAATAAGAAAAATTTAATTTCTTCTGTGCTATGAAGAAACCAAATTTGGAACTGAAAGGTAGAACAACACATTTTTGTCTTTATTGTAAGCATATTGTAAGCATTGTCTTTATTGTAAGCATATTGTAAGCATAAATATTGTATCATTTGGAATATTTCTGACCTGCGTTAATAAGGACAATATTTGTAAATCACAAATCTTCTAGAGTTCCTTATTTTAAGAGATATTTTAATTTCATTGACTTTTATTTATGGACGATGTTAAAAAATGGCATATTCATCCATTCATTTCTAGTAATCTGCAGCCTGACCAATTAGAGAAACTTCTTAGAATGCTTCAGCCCTACTGTTGGGTCACATAAAGGCAGAAAACTGTCAGGGAACCATGTATGTACAAAATCTGTGAGTTTAGAAAATGGAAGGAAAATATTTCAAAACATTCTACTTTCACAAAGCTATAAGTGTATTTCTTATAGTATACTAAATTAACTAAAATTTGGTTGTCTAAATGGCAATCCTTAAAATCCTATTTTTCCTACATTTCAATCTAAATGCTTTAATTGTACACATTACCAATGAAATATGGGTATAAGAAGCTTCTTTAAAACCAAATTACATAACAACTCAGACAACAAATGTTATTTTATACCAATACCAAAAGTAAATCAGTGATTGTGAATTTGAGTGTTTTTTAACTCCTGAATATTAAATATCTTAATTTGCATCTGTCTCTGTATTTAAAATAATTTATATATATATATATAAATAATCCTATGAAAAATTCTCAACATTATTTGTCATTATGGAATTCCAAATTAATGAGATTCCATTACACACCTATTAGAACAGCTACAATTAAAAAATGGACACAGCCAATTGCTGATGAGGATGTAGGATAATAAGAACTCTCATTTATTGTTAATAGAAATACAAAATGGGACAGACACTTTAGAAGATTGGAAGTTTCCTGCAAAGCTAAATATAGTCTTACTACAGGATCCAAGAGTCATACTCCTAGGTAATTACCCTGGGCAAGTCTCTCCACCTCTCTGGTTCTTAGTTTTCTTGTTCATAAAATGGGAACAAAAATGTCAACTTCCACAGGATTGGGCCACACTTTTAAATGAGATAATGTGTAAAAGCCTTTGTCATCGTGCTTGGCACAGAGTAAGCACCCATTCAGGTAGCTATTATTTTGTCAGTTTTGAACATAATGCTGGGTTTTTATCAACAAAAAGTTTAATATCTAACATGATTAATTTTGGAAGTTTAAAAAGTACATTTATGATTGGGTGCCTGGGTGGCTCAGATGGTTAAGCGTCTGCCTTCGGCTCAGGTCATGATCCCAGGGTCCTGGGATCGAGTCCCGTATCGGGCTCCCTGCTCCTTGGGAGCCTGCTTCTCCCTCTGCTTCTCTCTCTCTCTCTCTCTCTCCCTCTCTCTCTCTGTCTCTCATGAATAAATAAATAAAATCTTTAAAAAAAAATAAAATAAAAAGTACATTTATGATTTTTGTCAGACTAATGCATGCACATTGTTTGAAAAGTCCACTGGGCCTGTGAGACTCAAACTAAAAACAGCAATCTCTCTCCTGCCTGTTATGCCAGAATCAGTCATTTTCAATACTGTCATTTCTTCCAGTACTTACCTATTTCTAAAGTGTGTGTGTCCGTGTGTGTGCATTATAATACTACCTCCTGATTAATCAATCAGACACTGTCCATGTGACTTTGTATTATAATCAATGAAGATTTTTACTTTCCAAGTTTCATTAAATCACAATTATTTGTTAAATCCATATTTAGTGATTTCATTTTTATAAGCATGAACATATTCTTCACTAATGAATTGAGTATTTTGATTACATTTCCATTTTGTGCTACTTTTGTTTTGTTTTTCCTGGAATTAAGTGTTTTTTTAGAGATTTTAAAAATTTGGTAATTCTCGAATGTCTTTCAGAATTCAAACAGCTCTATAAAATGTTTCTCAATATAATGTTCTAGTGGGTCAAATTTTTCATGTAATTTATCAGTTCCAATTTTTTTCTGAAGCTCCAACCTTCTAGTCATATATAGACTGCTCTCTAGAACCAATACTCATCTGTCACCCTGAGACTACTTTTACTGTCATCTTGGGAACTCCCTTCACTTCTCTCCCATCTTGTTTGTCCTGTACCTATCTTTAATTTGGATTCCTTATTCCTTTTGTGCAACACATTCTCTAGTAGTTTCCTGAGGAAAGGACCATGAGTAGTGCATTTTGTTTTGAGATTTGCATGTCTGAAGTGTCTTTTTCCCCCCACCTATCACATTTAATTGATAGTTTTTCCAGGTATAGAAGTATCAATTGAGAATAATTTTCATATGAAATTTTGAAGGCATTGTTCTGTACCTTTCTAGCTTCTAAAACTGCTGTTGAGAAGTCATTATTCTTATCCTCTTCTATTTAAAAACAAGAAATTGAGTTTTTATGATACCTATGATTTGAAATTAACAACCCGTGTTTAAATCCTGGCTCTGCCACTTTGGCATCTGTTGATATGGAATTCCTCTATGCTCAATTTTCACATCTGTGAATGGGGTATAATAATAGTACCTACATTGTAGAATTGTTCTCTGGATCAAATCACTTAATATATGAAAAGCACTAATAATAGAACCTGACAAATGGCAAAATGTTCTTTTCGTATTTGCTGTCCTTTTCATCATTATCATACAATGGGAATCCATTTAGGGATTTTTAAGGAGAGTGTTTGAACAGACAATCACCGGCTACTGGGTAGTGGATGGTTCGGAAAGGGGGTGAGACATAAAGTGCAGAAACAAGTTAGAGTGACCACTTCTAAATGAACCTGCTTCAGGCTAGTGTTGTGAGTCAGATGTTGCGTGTTAGGGGAGCATTAAAAAAAATTGCAAAATAATATCCTATTTTCTCAGATGAAAACCCTTAACTACCCAATAGACAAAGCACATTTTTAGGGCTACAGAAAAGCTGGGGCACAACAATTTAGACAAACAGGAATGCTTTATTTTTGATATTTCAAGAAAAAGCGGTACAAGTCAATGTGGGGGAAATTGGAACTTTGTCCAACTTCCTTACATGCATTTTTAAGAGTTGAACTTTTTTTTTTTTTTTTTTTTAATTAGACGTGAGAAGGTGGGAACAGAAGTTTTCATAATGGCTTTCACTGCTTTGGCTACTAAAGATCTTAATCCAGACCCGACTCTGGCTCTGAAGATGTTATCTGGCCCCTAAGGAGCAGAAATAGACTCCACTACACATTTGCTCATTTCAGACTCATCACACCCATGGCCATGCATGTGTCTTCATGAATCATAGAAAAGAAGACGCTTAGCTGAGAAATCTAATCATTGATTGTCCACACATTGTTCACTTTTCTCTCTCCTCTTTAATTAAAAATTCACTTTTACTATATAGGCAATTGGGGTCATGTCACTATTGAATCCCATTTTCTCTGTCAAAACAATTATACTTTCATCAAGGAGTCATTTCTGAGAAGGAGAACCTATTCATAAATATTCATAAATAAACAATGTAGCCAGATAACCTAGAAATAGAGTTTGAATTTGGCTATCCCTAAGGGGAAAATAAAAAGTAACTTTCTGTTCCAACCGTGTTCCAAAATACGACCACCACCAATTTGCCCGTGCTGTCCTTTCTTCTTTTCTAAAATGCACGTGTGGCTGCTTCCATGACTGATATTGAGCCAGGCTTGCACATCCACTTTATTTTTTTGTCATCCAATTTAAATTATTTTTATGATGCAGAGTCCAGTAATGAAGGAGTGCATCGCAGCCTGGGACATCTGGCAACGTAGAAGGTGTCAATAGAATAATCAATTATTCCTGCGGCTAATGCTTGTCATGCCCTCTCACAGAAAGTGGGGGCAAAAGGAAGGTGATACTTAATTCACAGCAAGAAGACAGACCATTTAATTGGATTAGCTGGCATCTCCCTTTTATCTTTCTACTCTTATCCCCACTTCTTACCAGCCCCCTCTCCTCCCACCACACACACACATCAAAAGTGACAGAGTTTGGCAATTATGCGGAAAACAGGAGCGAATTCTTAAATGAACCAATTGGATTGACTTAGGAGGTTCAGGATCCACGCTGCTCCGGTCCTACAGTCATCAGGGATGAAGCGATGAGAGTCTAAAGCAAAGACCGTGCAGCTCCCTTGACCACCTCCCCCAAGTGTGGTCCCGTCACCAATTGCTACCCCCTGCTTCCACCTAGACAGTGGGGCTGCTCTAGGGTCAGCTAATGCAGCACTTTTCCAAAGTATAAGTGTTCAAATCATCCTTCTGGAAGGTCAGTGCTAGATGGCAGTGCAGTACTCCCTGACTTTCCCCTTCAGTCAAATTCAAATTCTACTTGGCTCCAGAGGCGGCGAGTTGTAACTCTAGTCTATTTACATCGTATTACTGTAAATAATGGAAATCAGCATGCAATACGCCAAAGTGAATCATCTTTTGAAATCAATGAAAATTGGAAATGGGTTTCATTTCTCACTCAAAGGGTTGCTCTTGAGTAGCACCTTATTATATTACTAGCAATATTTGAGCTGGAGAGGTATTATCTAGTGGAAAAATTCCGAGCTCATAATCAAGAAATTTGGGTTCCATTCCTTCTTCAGGTGGCAAAGAAGACAATACTGAACATGTACTGAAAGGCGCTATTCTAAGCACTTCACGTATATTATTTTGTTTAATGTGCACAAAACCCCTGTGAGTTAAGTTTTATTATTATCTCCATTTTATGAAGAAGGTGTTAGGGACGCAGATTCAACCTCAACAGTCTGACCCCATTGTTTCCCATCCACATAACTGGGGTGAATTTTTTTAGAGATTTTATTTATTTATTTGACAGAGAGAGTACAAGGAGGGGGAGCGGCAGAGGGAGAAGCAGGCTCCCCACTGAGCAGGAGACCCTGACATGGGGCTCGATCCCAGGACCCCGGGATCATGACCTGAGCCGAAGGCAGACACTTAACTGACTGAGCCACCTAGGCACCCCTAAGCTTGGGTGAGTTTTAAAATGTATTTGTGGGATGAGCAACAATCAACCAGAATAGAGGTTAAGCTTAGCTCAGGCACAGAGCCCCAGAGGCCCACAGTACACAGACATTTGCAGTGTCTGGGGTGGAAGGAGGGCCCGGAGGCCCTGGGATGGGACCAAAGCAGGGGCAGAGAACAGAGAGAGCCTTTAAAGAGCCTGCGGCAGCAGCTACCTACCAATCTCTGTAGTAATTTTTCAGTATTTTAATAATAGATAGAACCATGGTGAAGACACAAAATGAACTTCAGCCCTGTAATCTGTGCACCCCAAGTTAACTTAGCAGAGATTCTAATAAGAATCTAGCAACAAATTCCAGCAGAAGCCATATTCAGACAGTTCCCTTTTGTCTCACTGCCTGTATCTTTTTGGCCTTAAGCACATTCAAACATGTTCATTTGCAACGTTGAAGTCATTGCCATCCTAAGAAGTTGACTGATTGGATATGAAGCACAAGAAGAGAGTATGTCAGGCTCTGGATTAGTCCTAGTAGCTTTTTGAAAAAAAAAAAAAAAAATGCATAGCTGAAGAATGTAGTACGTGAACCCTATTTGGAAAATTCCACAATCTTCTCAAAATATCTGAACTTTGATAAAATCACAAAGGAATAAAAGACTTGCTCAGGTATGACTCATTGTAGCACAAAAGATATTTAGCTTTATAAGAAAGTTTCACGTTTGAAGAATATTCTCTTCCTGCGGCTGATAAATGGGGGAAAAAGGGTACATTCATTTACCAAGAGCAGAATATGCCCCCAAATAGCAAACGGGGTTTTATGTAAGTCACCTTTCAAGTTAGCTAAGATTTTGTCAATTATTTGATGGGTTTTAGCGTAGGGATAAATTTGAAGCTGTTATTTTTCTGGTGAAGCCAGCAATAGGGAAATGTATGCTGAAGGAAGGAAAAGAGAAACTGGAAAATTGAGCTAACTTAATAGAAATCTAACATTTGCTGTTGCATTCAATAATTCCTTTTTTTTTTTTTGCAGATCCCTTTGAAGATGAAAGGTTTTTATATTAAAATTTTTTATTACCAGGCTATCATGGGAGAAAAAAAAAAGTCGGTGCATTTCCTGTTTGAAAATATACAAGTGATCTGTTGCCTGTCTTTGTTGCAATGGTTTCTGTTCCAAAGAGAGTAGATGACAGAAACTTAAGCAACTGGAAATATTTTAAGATGAGCAACGCAGAAACACTTGAGCTGCTTGCCATTAGGCATTATGGCAGTTTGTCCGCTTGCAAAGAGAAAGGAAGTGTTGTGTTGCAGATAGCTATGGGAACTTGGTTGCATGACTCACTGGAAGCCTTTGTTATTACATGACTCAGACTTGGTAATCCTCCCCCAGTTACCTTCCTGAGTGTATCTTCATTTTGTTAAAATGTTTGAGAACTGCTGCGGAGATTCTAGTAAGTTGAAATGTGCCTTTACAAGGAGAGAGAGGGAGAAGTGTCTCTCGAGAAAGGTACGCCCTTCCTATAAACTCTGGATTTTATTATGGGCGTGTCAGTGGTACGAGAGTCTGGTGTAACACATGATGACCAGATCTATTTTACATTCAGGGAAGTCAAATGAGTTCTCTAAGTGGCACGAAGCTAAATACACTCACATAGTTTCTGAGTGTATTAGTTCTTCAGTGTGCATTAAGCCTTTCCAGATTTATCCTCAGAGGTTGGCTGTGTGCCAGAATTCAGACTGTTCTGTTGGGCAGTGGGCTGAGTATTCCCAGGTGCCGCCAGAGTTTTATGCCTCGTCCTTATTTACAGTTTTTCTTAGGATTGCTTTGAAGTGTGAACAATCAAGTTGCAGCATGCTGCAAAGTTCTTTCCACATGAGCCCTTTATTTCACTTTCTCTCGCAACGCTGAAACCCTCCTTACAGCAGAAGTATTTCTCTACAACCATCAAAATGCATTTAGAAAGATAAATTCTTTTACAAATGTTTGAGAAATAATTTTATTATCTTTTCGAATAAGATAGAAATATAAACAGCCACTATTATTCTTTCTCCACTATTTCTCTGAGGAAAGAATAGTAGTTTATCAAGCCTCTTAAGTCATTAATTATTGAATTCACGAAACCTCTTACAGCTCGATGACACACGAGGTGGGGCTTGCAAGTATCTTGTGTATAATCTGCATTGTGGGTTATTTGGAATGCATAACAAAGCTCCTAATACTGATATGATAACGATTTTTTGGCGCTCAATCCACTTTTTTTGGAAAAAGGAAAATCTGTCAGAGCACGTGTACAAATCATGCCTAAACGTCCATCTTCCTAGCAATTCTGTCATTTTCAAAAAGTCCCAAACTCAGTGCAGATAGTCTGTGTTTCTAAACTCTATATTCCCTTAGAATAAAAAGCTCTGACTAGACTTGGGTGCGGGGGGGGGGGGGGGTGCCCAGAAAGCAGCCAGTTCCCCAGGGCACTTTCCAAATGCCCTCCAGAGGGGACCATCTGCAGCCAGCAAGGGCGCAGACAGTGTGGACCTCTCTTCCCGAAGCAACGTGAGGTGACACAGACAGCCTTTAGGCCTTGGTGACCAGAGGAAACATGGCAGTCCTCCCAGAGCCAGCAACAAATGTTGATTTCAAATTTGGACTGAGCTTGGTATTCCCAACCCAAAGATGCTTTGCGCTGCACAGATTTTCTCCTTTTAACCCTGTTCTTTATGTGTTTGCCAAAACCATGCTCAAGATTCTGACAATAGTGTTCAAAAATAAACGTGGTTTTGTACGTGGGGGAGGTAGGGTTGTCACACGGGAGCTGAGTAGCCACGGTAAAACGTGGGATGTCTGTGTTATGCTACCCCGATCTGCAGCTCTAACAAACTTTGATTTATATGCCAACGGGGACTGGTGTGGGTGACTTCTGTTCCTTTCAGAACTTTGAATCTTTATTTTTTAAATGTCACAATTTTAAATGATTTTTTTCAGAGTTAGTCCCAGATAAATGATTCCTGGGAGGACCGTGGCGGTGATTATGAGCCCACTTACACTTGTGGTTGATGGCACATTAAGCAATGATGGTGATAACGTGCAGCGATCGGTACCTATAGCATTTCTAGCCTGACCCCAAGATGAGGTTAATGCAGAAGACAAATAGGAGGGAAGCACATGCTCCATTTTTTTCATCGGGCTGTTACATAAGTAACAGATAAACATCCTCCTGTTCACACCACATCACAGCACAGGGAACTGCTGCAAACTTCAAGCCATCAACAACTTAAAATTGCTGTTGTCAAATCAATTTTTTACAGCAGACTGACCTGTTTGCAGACCGTTTTTAATAGCAGAGGAAGAGTTTGAGACTTGAGCTGGGAGTACAGAAGTGATTTCTGAAGGACATTTCAGATGTAAAAATTCCCTGTGCTGGCATCACCCTCCCCGCCCCCACCCCACATCCGTACGGCACACCCCATCAACTTCCACTGACACTTCCTCATTACCATGAAAAAGCTCAGGAATTCTTGGGGATTTTGCGGAGCATCCTTCCCCTTTCAGACCCAGGCCCTCACTGACACCTCCACAGATGGTTTTCTGAATTTTATGTCCCAGTAAGCGGTAGGGTTTGAGTTTTTAAAGTTATATAAGCACTGACTTCCAAGTTCATTTCTTTGACTTCTCTGGTCATTGGTACTCACCTCATGTGTCCCCACTGCAGGGGCTGAAACACGGAGTAGCTTTTTGGGTGACTGGTCACAAAGCCACATGGGCACATTTAATAGGAAGAAATGTGGGCTCGGTTACGTGGTGTGAGCAGATTGTCAAGGATACATATCTTTTTATTTTCTTAACCCAAACACAGCCTCTGTAGACTTCTTTTGAATGTTGAAGTTACACCTTCCTCTTCAGATGATAAAAGAATTCAGTGTGAAATTTGCTTTATAAATTTTTGTGAAAGTTCTGTCGCTCTCCTATAATACTTCAGGAGTATATATAGGGAACACATTCAACTGATTCTCTTGATGCCTTAATGATAGGAGGCAGGAGGAAAATTCTGTATGGGTTTCATCCTTATTTCTTACTCAGTTCTCTCCTCTGTATCATCTGAGCTTGTATTATAGTGACACCGTACTCTTTAATAAAAATAAAAATAAAAGCAGGGGGTTAGTTTTATTATAGTACCGTAACACCCAGGAAAAGTGTTGCCCACAGAAATTTGTCACTAGAACATCAGGGATCTTATAAAATGGTACTACTACATGGTGAAGTTCAAATGGCAAACAGGGATGGTGTTTTTTCAAGTCAACATCCAAACCTATTTAGATTTGGAATGAGCATTTTGCTGGTCATGTGTGTTTACTTATTTCCAAGATATTAGATGCCGCCAGGTCAGAATCATATGACATACAAAGAAAACAGTACCTTGACAGTGTCAGCATTTCCATTATAAGGCTTTTTCCCCTCCTAGGATGTTTTAATATCTAGTCAAAATTGAAGTTATCTAAAAGTTAGCACCCAGCCCAGGAACTACATTTGTTGAAAATAAATTTTGCAGAAAACTCCTCTTGGCTATTTTTAAATGATAGCATTTCACCCACACAAGAAAGTACATTTTTGCTTATTTATTTTATTTTATTTTTATTTCTGGCCTCATATGACTCAAGTACAACTTCGTTTTCAACCATTAGCCCATGATGTTGACTGGTGCCTGTAGGCATTTCAGGGATAAAAATAATATGACCAAGTTATTTTGTTTGGAAAAGCAGCTTCTTCACATGTGCTGTATTTTTTTTCAATAAATATTTCATAAATCTCTTTCAAGCATGGTCTTATCCTTTAGTGCATATGGGAGGCAGCTGAATCTAAACCAAGTGGATATCCTGGAGCTCAGATTCCATTATTCAGGACCAGATTCCTCTTCTCTGAAGTTTGTCGAATGCAGAAATATGCATGACAAGCCCCTTAATATCAGGAATTATTACTAGTCATTTCTGTATTTTAAGAAAAACACATTTTAAGTTACTGTGTTTTGTGAACACTACATTCCAGGGAAAGGGCCAAAGTACTTCTGTTCTCCTGGATGGGGTATCTCTCTCAGTTTCCATTCTATTAAACCGTGTTTCTGAGTTACTGAACTAGTTCATCCACCAAGCAGAAAAGTACATTATCCTTGCCTCTCCAGATTTAGCCAACCTAGGAAGACAGTGCGCATACACAGAGGAAGAAAGAAGAATCATAGCTCCAATGATAACCAAATACGCCTCTCAGAAGTATTAAAAAAAAAAAGGCAACAAACAGAATTAAACAGGCAAGGGAAGACTTTATTCACGGTTATTGCAATAGGCGTCAAGACGATGGCAGCAGGGGAGAGAGGTTGAACTCAGCTCTATTGGAACAAAAGGCAGGAAGATTTGTAAGCACTGAGGTGACTTAGTGGAAAAGGACTGGAGGAGACTGTGGGGAGGCTGAGCCTGAGTAAGCCATCCGCGTTTGCTACTTGGCACTTAGGACGTGAGGTCCCTGCCCTCCCACAGATACAGACAGATTAGGGGCCCTATCTTTCTTGATAATTGCACTTCAAAGGGATGGCTCCTAGGTCCTTGAGAAAGGCATCCCTGGGTTTTTTAAAACTGGCTGGAGCCTGGGAGAAGATTTACATCTCAGGGACAGAGAAAGTATTTGCTGTTGCAAGTTCTCTAAAGCAAATACTCAGAAAAGGGAGGTCAGGGGCTTATAGTCACAAAGAATCGCACTTAAAGTCTAGTTAACCTGAGGAGAACATGAAGGCCGTCTTGGCCAAAAGCCATATGGATCTTGAGGGAAGAAAGTCAAGGGTCTGGGGACCAATCTCAGGATCTTTTCTCTTAATCTTATAATCTCCAACTTTTCATGTGTTTGAGTGCCTGGGTTCCCCAAACCCACACTTTCCCTAGCGGGCTTAGACTTACAAGGGTTTGAGGAAACACAGTGAGTCCCCTGGTCTTTACTTGTTTCCGCTTTACCACTTGTTGGCTTTAAATGCCAATTTCTGCTTCTGTCCTGGGAATCTCATCCTTGATAGTACTAGTCTCCCCTGTGCCAGGGAGGTGGGAATGACCATGACAACCTTCTTAATTATTCTCCAAAGACCATGTGCTCTTTTGGCTTGTATCATCTCCCAGGAACTAGACACAGAATTCCCAGGGCTTGGACCAAACACTGTTTGAAAGTCAGCACCCTTAGCACTATGTGTCTCTCATTAAGAGACACTTAGAACTAACATCTCTGAAAACCCATCAGCAGCCTTCCCCTCCGCCACCCCCACATCTGCTGCCGGCACCTTCTTTTTTCAGTGTACCACTCAAGGGTGCTGTCTTCTTCCCACCAGTTGGTTCCGCTGGCGCCCTTGTGAGAGAGCGCCCCTGACCTTCAGCAGCTCCGTCACTGTAGATGTTCTGGTGTTGCTGTCCTCGTCACTCTCAGCCTTTTACAGAATCCACCACCTGTTTAACAGCCGGCTGCACTTCAAAGCTTTCTCTCCCCTTGGATTCTAGGACAATGCATTTTTCTGGTTCTCTTCTTATTTCTCAAAATTTTCCTTTTCCGTATCTTTCACGGGCCCAATGTCTTCTGTCAATGCCCTGAAGGGAGCAATACACCAAGGATCTCCCCTCTGCTTCCCCCTCGTCTTCATCCATAACTTCCTATTTGGCCACTTGCACGGTTTCAGCTCCCACCTTAGTGCTCAGGACTGGAGACACTAAGCTCCAGGCTCAAAATTCTGTCTCTTAGACACAGAGAACCTAAGGTTATGCTAAGATCTCAAACGGAATATGTTCCAAACACAATTCCGTCATCCTCACCCCTGCACGCCTGCACCTCACCTTCTGCCCCAGTCTCAACCTAACATTCTATTCACGTTTCACTGATGGAGCTTCACCTGTCCTTGAGCTTTCACCCTGACCGGAGTGCTCCTGCCCTGCCCAGTGGTGCTCCACGTCCTCGCCCTTCACGCCCCAGGCATTGCTTCCATGTTGAGCCTGTACAGCTCCCTGTTCAAATTGTTCCTTTTATTCCTGGTTCACATTAAATGTGGCCTCGTCTGTGACCAGTTCCCCCATTCCTTGGATTATAATTAATCTCTACTCAACACACCATTGTTTCTATCCTTTAGAACATGCACTAAATTCTGCTTAGCATTATAACGTATTGTCTGCATCACTTTCTCTTTCACTAAATGGAAAATTCCTTCATGGCAAAAATTACATCCTATTTTTCATTTTATCCCCCCAAATTATCTTTCACAGAGTAGGTCTTCACGGTTGGGGGCGTGGTAATTATGTATCAGTGCAGTTTCTGGTATTTTTTACTTCTTACATTCTGTGGACAATAGCAAATAAGTATTTTATTTCATGTTTTGAATCCCTGAGAGGTGAGAAGAGCACTCTGCATTCTCTCGTAGTAACAGGAAGAGGTCCAGCTGTCTTTGGATTAGTCTTCAAAACCCAATTAAAACAAGCCAATATTATTGCAAAATCCCAGTGTAAATGCTTTACCCAATTAGCTGTAAGCAGATATAACTCTTGGGAGGGTCTGCCCTCTGTTTTCACGTGGAAATGTGTGTCAGAGCAGGAAACTTGCAAAGGATTACCATAGACATTTCTCCCTGCAAAGATAAGCAGACTTCAGGGAAGTTTTGGTTGGCTTATTCCAGCCTAGCTGGATCACACAGAGAAGGCACCATAACCCACTGAAGGAATGAGCCGAACAACCATGGAGTGCTGTGATCCAACGTGGCTCTCAGAGGCTCTTCTGATGTTCCTACAGGAAGCTTGCCTCATACACGGTACATTCTTTTTTTTTTTTTAAGATATTTTTTATTTATTTATTTGACAGAGAGATAGAGAGCACAAGTAGGCAGAGCAGTAGGCAGAGGGAAAGGGAGAAGCAGGCTCTCTGCTGAGCAGGGAGCCTGACGTGGGGTTCGATCCCAGGACCCTGGGATCATGACCTGAGCCGAAGGCAGCCGCCTAACCGACTGAGCCACCCAGGTGCCCCTACACGGTACATTCTAGGAGCCACAGATTTCTCCCCTCTTTGGGAAATATGTAAATATAACTGATAGACAATCTTGGTAGCTGATAATTATAATTCTTGCCCAAGTAAAAATTGGAACATTAAACTAAATAAAACTCTCCTATAGACAGAGGATTTAGTTAATGATGACTTCTTTTTGTTGAGTACCTACAATAAGCCAGATACTTTATCTACTTTTGTGTTTATTTTCGCAACAGCCCAGTAATGTAAGTATCATTATCTCCCATTTTATTGATGACGTAACTGAGGCTCACTGAGCAAAAAAATTGGTAGAAGATGAAATTGAACTCAGATCTCTCTGACCACAGAGCTTGTGTTTTTTGATAATATTTTGCTCGCTCGCTCTCTGTCATAATTAAAATACCTCAAAGTACTGAAGAATTATTTTAAAACTAAGATTTGAAGCTGTTACTGCCACTTAAAGCCTTTTAATTCTTATAGTTCAAAACTGGAGAATTTTTTAAAGTTCTTTTTTAAGTTTTACGAGTTTTGAAAAAATAACACACCAAGAATTGTCAAAGACAACTGCTTTGTTCTTCTACCATGTATTTCTTAGACTTTCAATCTAAGATACCAGTATTGGCTAGGATGGACACAGTCCCTCTAATCTATGAGATTCAGGAAACAGTGGCCGGGTTATTTACATTATGTCCAATTATTTCTCTGTGGAGAAATGGAAATGTTAACGCCATGGTTAGCCCTGCCTATGCCTCTCCGACCTCTAATTGACATTAGAAATAGTAATGAATTTGGCCTTCTTTCTCTTTTCTTGGCTAGCCCTTGAACTATCAAAAACCAAGTTTGATCAACTTTAGGAGTCTTTCACCCAGAAGGGTCTGGATATAACGTTGCTGCCTCTTCACCCAGTTCCCAACACTCCTCCGAAGGTCTGTAAAATGATTAGACTGCAGTTTGTCTAATGTATCACCAGCAGGTCTGACTTGTTTCTTTAACAGTCATTTCTTCCTGGGTCTCCAGGTCTTTGTGACTTCTTCCTTTGTGTTGGGCCATTCCTGTGGTTCTTGGCATCATATCCCTGGAGCCTGTGTCTCCTTTCTGAGACCTCCTGTGATCACCTACAATGCTCTGATGCACAATCCACATTCTCATCTGAAAATTAAAAATTGACAACCTTCAGAATTGATTTTTGTAGGTAAAATAACCTACCACATAAAATAACCTAGCCACCATAAATACTGAAATACTGAAATACAAATTTGCCATACACCAAGTGGACTCATAACATAAAAAGGGCAGAAATTTGTCTCACCTACCCAAGTCTTATAGTTACTGGTTTTCTACCACCTGCAAGTCTTCTACCTGCAGCAAGTTTCCTGGCTTCCTCTCTTTTTAGCCCTTATATACCAGAGCATAATTCATCTTGGTGATGGGTGTGTATGTGTGTGTTAGGCCAATTATTTTCATATATTTTAGTTATTTTTAATTGCTATCATAGTATTTTATTTTTTGGCTTTTATGAACTTGCACAAAATTATTTTAAGAACTCAGATACTACAGTTTCTGAAATGACCCATTATCAACTGGACAAGAATTTGAAAACAGGTGAATTAGGATCAGTATTTTAAACTGCCCAAACTCCTCCACTTCTTTTTTTTTTTTTTTTTTTGCCTTGGCTAAGTAAATAATGTCATAAGTTTTACAATAACATGTTCGTCTTAGATTAAAATGATAAGAAAGGTGAATAGTCCTCTAGCACTGCAGGAATTATAAAGGTTGGCTTAGAAAATCAAATGATTTTGATTTTCATGATCCAAATGAACGCCTTGATTAATAATGTTTTTAAATTAGGAAGGGAGGGAGTTCCCAACATCATTTGGCTAAAATGAAATTAAAAATTTGAATTCTTTGAAACAGTGACAACAGTTTAGCCTGGATTTCTAACTAAATTTCTGAAAGAGCCAACACAAATAGTAAATAGGTATCCAAAAGAGAAGAGTCCTTGACAGCATCCCTTGGATCAGATGGATTTGATAACCATCCAAACTTGTCAAAACTTGTGAGATCTCAAGGAGGTTTATAAAATGTTTTTCACAGCGCCTGGAACATATTAGACAAATAGTAAATCTTGTCCGCATCCCTCCTTTATTCTTTATAGTTCCTGCTGTGGGCGGTGGGGGGGAGGGGGGCGGTGTTTGTGTGTTGGGAGCAGGCATTCCTCAGTGCTCCAGTATGTGGAGAGCCTTTCTTTCATTTCTTGATTTTGTTTGTTTTGTTTTACCCTAAAAATCCAACTTTCGTGTTAATACCAGACAGTTTCCTCTGGTGATAAGACTCTCCTCCAGGGAATAAGCAGACTTTATGAGAGGGCTGATAATGTGGAACACAGATCAACAGTCGCAAAAACAAAAAACACCTCAGAAATGATACAGATTTTGAGGAAAAGTTGTAAATAGAAGTATATGACTTCCTTGAAGAGTACT
Organism: Zalophus californianus; assembly: GCF_009762305.2. Classification (NCBI taxonomy): domain Eukaryota; kingdom Metazoa; phylum Chordata; class Mammalia; order Carnivora; family Otariidae; genus Zalophus; species Zalophus californianus. The sequence goes on along the minus strand of NC_045606.1, from coordinate 72,108,617 downwards.
AGAAATACTCATTTTTCAGAAATTTAGCTCTCCATAATTCTTTTATTTCTTTCACAAATTGGATAATTAATGTGAGTTAGTCAAAATCCTCTATGGTTACAAGCTCTGTGATTCTTTAATACTATAACTCTATGGGCTCATTTCTCATTTTCCTCCATACCTCATTTAAGGCTTGAAGTCAGTGGGAATTACCCCAGGCAAGATGAATTAGAGACTATCTGCCTAATCACTTAAGGCAGACTGTCAATTTTTAGAAATTATTAAGTACATCTACACAGTCATAGGAAAATGTGGGTTTTCATAAAAATCCACATTTTTATATTTCTAATATAGCTGGGAAAATTATTTTTTAAACGTAAAACCTCATAGGGTCATAGAATTCTGAAACTATGAGTCTTACAGATTATTTATCACTCAGTTACTCAAAAAATTGTCTGTTGAGAACTTCACAGGCCAAAAACATAACCTCTTTGTCAAGTTATTTAAACTTTCTGGCCCCCAGTTTCTTGGTTGAGTAAGAAGGGTGCACAGGATGAAGTCTCTGTACCTCCTAGCTGCAATATTTCATAGTTCTGAGCTGGTAACTTGTCAAAAGTTACCTAGCTAATTAGTGGCACAACCAAGACTACACTCCAGAAGCTAGATTTTCCTGGTTATCCCTCTCATGTCCTTTGCACTATAACACGTTAAGTTCCTAAATTGAAAAAAAGAGTAATTTTTAAATCCTGAAAATGTTTCCCTATGTCTATAAAAGGTCACTTCTAGCTCTGCCACACAGCTTGGATGGTTACATATGAACTCTATTAATTAAATAGCAAAATATTACATATTTTACCTAAAAATTCAATACTTCAACCAATACCAGGTTAATCTACGTGCAATCCACATTTTCTTTCCTTTGAACAAATGACATATCATTCGGATATCACTGAAATATCTCAGCCCTTCGAATACAAACCTTGTAGGGTGAGGCTCATAGCTGTCTCGGGGTGATTGAGGGCACAGATCAGGTGATGCTCTGCAAATCAACCATCAAACCCCTACACGTATTTCTATAAAGGTGACAGCTTACCGATGAACATGAGAAGCAACCTAGAAAGGAGACACTGTCTTCATTGCAGCCTGAGCCATATGCCATCCAACTTGCCTTGTGGGGAGTGGTAGGTCCCCCATCTTTCTGAGTGTGCAGAAAGGCTCATCAGCACCAGCCTACCAGGCCTAGGGTTAACCCCTTCTCTACCGTAAGTTGCCTAAATGAGGCACTTTCTTGTCAACAGCAAAGGATCAGCTGAACATGCAAACAGAGTCAGGAGCCAAATTCATTGCCCTGAGGGGTGATTCCTCCACCATCCCATCCCCTACAAATACCCCTCAGACTCAGGATAGACTTACACATGAGGCAATATAGCACAGAAGGGTTTCGCCTCTAGAGGTGAACTGCCTCGCTGTAAATCCTGAATCTGTCACTTACTGGTTGAATGTCTTTGGAAGCAATTCCTGTAATCGTTTTAGTTTCTTCAACTTTATTGAGATGCAGTTGATATATAACATTGTATAACTTCAAGGTGCACAACCTGTTGATTTGATACACTTATATATTTGTAACATGCTTTCTGCCATAATGTTAGCTAACACTTCCATCACATCACATAATTACCATTTCTTTTTTGTGGTTAGAACATTTAAGATCTGCTTTCCTAGCAGCTCCTGTAATCTTTTGGGACATTCACTTCTGCATATGTAAAATCGTGACATTAGAGTCCACCCCATAGAGTTGTTGTAGAGATCAAAAGATTCTGGTTTTGTAAGCTGTTTAGAACAGGATTCGTTAGCTTTTCTTATTAATGTTTTCTGTATTGAGTATTTTTCTATCATTCCAGTTACCAAGCCTAGAAATCATGCTGTCATTCTGAAACCCTCTCACATCTAAAACTTAACATGTCTTCACAGTTCCATCTCAACAATATCTTGTTAATGAAACACTGTCTTTGTGCTCTAGCTGTCTCATGTAGTTCTTATTGTTTTTACACCCTCGTGAAGTTTATTATACATTATACTCCTTTGAATAGCACATTTCTTTTTTTTCCCCGTTTTTTGTTTCCCTTTGAGATATTTTCTTTTCTTTGCATTGTTTACAGCACTTAATAATACATGATCTGTAATAATGGATAATCAGTATTGAGTAACCAAAGCTCTATCTCTTTTAATTACTTAGTGCAACTTTGTTATTACCTATTGCGTGATAGGCATCAGGTAAAATAACTGCAATTCAGCATAGCAAAAGATATAATGAAATTATGCATGAGGAGTAGTATTGGCATAAAGTTGCAATAACACTGCTTGGGAAAGCCGGAAAAAAAAAAAAAAGCATTATAAAGTATATTCTTCAATAGGGGTGTTGAAGGATCACTAGGAGTTCTCCAGATTCACCAAGAGTAGTAGGATAAGCAAAGAAAAATATGTTTTTGGGCCCATACCAGGGAAATGAGATGGTCAGAGCTGACAGTAACTTCCAGGCAATAGAAGAAATGATGGCAAGTAAGGAATGTTCATTTGGAGTTTTCTGTTTCCTAATTTCTAAGCACTCTGTGTGCATTATTTTGAATCCTCACAATGGCCCTAAAGAGTGTGTAATATTAATCCAGTTTTACAGATGAAGTAATGGAAGCTCAGTGGAGTAATAGGGCTGACAAGAAGCAGAGGTAGAACTGCACTTCTAGTCCATGCGTTTCCATATCTGCATGAATTCTGTGATCCAGTCCACCGCTTGGCCTGGGCGTCTTGTAAGCCGTGCCGGTGTGTGAAATTAACCTTTTGGCAATGGAGAACTATTGAGAAATTTTAACTTCGGGATTGATATAACTAGATTACTGTGTATGGATTATCTGTGTACTTGTCAATTTTACTTTTCTGCTGAGTTATACTGTTATTTAAAAGCTGAACTTCATTCTTCCCTAATTACATAAACTTAATGGCTCCTAAGTGGGAAGTCTGAACCTCATTATTTCATTAACAGTTTTTTATTGAGTATCTCTTTGGTGGTTGGCACTGTGCCAGGTGCTGGTGCTTCATGACAGGGATTTATGTATAGCCAGACACTGACAGGAGAACCAAAGAAGAAGGAGGTGGAGAAGTATGAGAAATAAGAGACAGAGAATCATCAAGGGAACAAGTTTCCAGAAGAATCTCAACATGCTAATAACAGTTATTATTCTTCAAATAGGGAAATTAAATTTAGATCCTAAATTTAAGTTTTGAGAAATAAATGTTTATTTGGTACTTATGATGCACCAGCTACTTTACTAGGAGCTAGGGATTAAAAAACGAAGACATGGTCACTGTTTTCAAATAACTTTCAGTCCTCTACAATAGAATCCCAGAGAAATAAGTGTAAGTGCCTTACACTTCCTGATACTATCTACCAGCATTAAATGCTAATTTACAAAGAAGTAAACAGGAGAAAGATCAGATGAAAAATCTTAGTTATAATTTTATTCTGCTATCCACCCAGTAGCAATCTAGAAATGACTTAGGTAAATATTATTGGGCCTCTTTTTTCATAAATACATTAAGAATTAAAATCTATATTATGAAGATGCATGATTATTTTATCTTTATACAGACTTAAAAGCAATATTACAAAAATACTAATATTCTTCAAAAATACTGTATGAGACATCAAGCTAGAAATTTTCTCTCAAAAATCCTTATAAGTTTACAGTAAAATTTTGAATAGTATCAAAACTCTTCAGTGTATTGATATACTAATCAGTAGAGAGTAGATTCTCTGTGGATATATACAGATAGTAATCTGGCTGGACCAGATAACATGAGATTCTGCCTAAATTTGAAGCTGCAAAGACATAGAATGATCTGCATTTTTCTAGACTTTAAACATGAATATATGCTTTAGACATATGTGCTTGTCTTTATGTGTCTTTGAGTTATTTATTCAATACAGAAACAAGGTGCCTTACACTTCCAGATACTATCTACCAGCATTAAATACTAATTCACAAATAAGTAAACAGGAAAAAGATCGGATGAAAAATCTTAGTTATAATATAGAAACACATTTGTAGAAATAATTTCTTAAGAATTGTTTACTGAATGAATATTATTTTCTAATATAATTTGGTATTCATTAAATATTTTTATGGTTTTATCATCAGGGAAACACTTAGCATTTACCACCACATATAGAAGAATTTGCAAGAGTAATTTGAAAGTTTTTACATCTTTAACCATTGTATATAATTTGCGTTTGAAATATTGTAACCACTGAAACATATATTAGACTATGTATTTCATTTGTTGCCTTAACCTGCAAAGATTAGCTTCCCTAGAATTTTTATGCCCTCATACACATCCTATTCACTAGTATTAAATCATCATACTAAAATGCAGAAAATGCTGTATTTTCAGTCTTCAAAACTTTGTCTCAGATCCAGGTCAGGTGGTAAATATGATGGGGGTGGATACACAGTAATAATTTCTCTCTCTCTGATTGTAGCTAGACTCTAACTCGCTTTCACTTTTTGGGTCACAGTTATATCTTACATAATCCAGCAGAGGGTGCTTCCTTTTTAGGGTTGGATTGGAAATGAATACCATCAGCAAAAAGTTAAAACCTTTCATATTTTGTTTCTAGTGATCAATTAAGTCCCATGTCCTTGCAGTTGTGTGCATTTTCAGATGTGCCCCAGAGATGATTTATCATCTTCTATTAAGTACCACATGTTTTAACCAACAAATACATAATGACACACACCTGTATCTGTATATGATGTTTGACATGCTTTCTTGTTTTCTTTCTTACTGGAAGTTATGATCCTAGTTAAAAGTTCCAGGTATATTTAAATTAGGAAAGTTTTTCTTTAACACTTTGTTTTCCACTCTAAGAAATATAAGTGTTCCTGATATCCAGGAAAATTTATTTTTTGTGGGTTTTTTTTTTTTGTAAAAAAAATTTTGGCTCTTTTAAGAATTCCATAATAAAGGCATGGTTTTAATAGCATTCCCTTACACCATTGGCCATCCTAAGAGTAGATGGAAATGTAAGCTCTTTGAAAGAGCAAAGTGGCCAGTTTCCAAAAATATTTTACCTCCTAAATGCGTGACCCTTTATTTCCTTGCTACCTAGGAGCAGCTTCTGAAATGGTCATCTCAGGAGGATCCTAGTATTTTTTTTAATCCTCTTTCAGCGAGTCACCTAGCTCTGAAATAGCAGGCCTCGCACTGGAGGTTCTGCTAAGGAATGTGAGGCTCACAGGATGACTTTGAATCACACTTCTCAGAAATGACGACTAACGGCGCTGCAGAGGAGAAAGCTGGGGTAGTCTCAGCGGGCAAGCTAGTTGCAAGGGTTTTTCCCTCCCACTATTTCATATATGATAGTGCAGTCAGGTTAAATAAATGGGAGATTCTCATTTCTCTGAATATTTTGCAATCCAACAGATTTTGCTTTTGAATCCTTTTCTCCATCCCTGGTTTTGCCATTAGAAGTTGTACACCCATTTGGAAGAATGGTCTTTATGGAAATACAACTTCATAGGAAATCTGTATCTTTGAGTGTTGAACTGTCTCATATTGGAAGCCAAACACAAAGCTGAGAGAATGAGTTAGTTTGGTGAGCAATGATACAAGAAGGCTGAGTATAGCTTTAACTTCAAATCCCATTATAAAATGTGGTGATTAACTGCACCACCTCACTGACTGTTCAGGTAACAGATGGACATGCCACAATGAAATATTTCCCCTTTTTATTTACAAACAAAAGAGGATTTTTATGTGGACAGGAATTAAAACATTACTGAAGCACTGGTTGCCTAAGCTTAAATTTTTTTTCACATGAACACAAATCCTTTATTATGTGAAGGCAACATCTTTAATATTTCTGCATGGTTTGGATATGTAATCCGTAATATTTTGTGATTTCTCTTCAAATGGGTTGGTTTCTTCAGAAAGAATTATGTACCTACAACATAATGAGGTAATTAACTAGCGAACAAAAGGTTTTTCTTCTGTTTCACACAGAACTTGCTTCTGAGACATAAGCAACACATGCATTAGTTTTTGACCATCTGCCTTGACTTCCACCACCATTTTGTTGTTAGAAATCTTATAATGTATAATGCCAAAAAGACCAGAAAAAAAATTAAAAGGACAATTGAGGTAAAATGTACCATGTGTTATTATATTGTTCTTATAAATATCTTAGGAAATTTGCCAGTGTAATAAACCCTGATAAATCACAATATTTCTCCAAATGAAAATCGCTAATATTTATTTTGACCAACAGCTGTGTGAGGTGAGAACCACAAATCATATAGTCATATACATTAGAAAATTAGATTCAAATAGTTCTGTATATACTTAATTGAAATGCATCTGGAAAGTCCTTACCTCTCCCCCCCCCAAAAAAAAAAACCCCACAAAATTTTCAAGAGTATTGCCCATAAAGTCTTTGACTCATGGAATGTTGTGGAAACAAACTTCACTATCTGCATTTATCATTTTACTCCATGTCCTCTTTCCATTTGCAGCCCTCTGTTGGGTAAGACATGCCACATAAAGCCAGAGGAATAAAATAAGTCAAGAACCCAAGGAAAAGTCTCAAAAATACAAACTGAGAGCTTGCAAGATGACTGTCTCATCAGTGTGTTTAGTTAGCCCTTTTTATGTTGGCGAACATACTATACTTTTGCTATTGGTTGCTGTGATAGACTGAATCATGGCCCCAGTGTCCATGTCCATGTCCTAAGCTCTGGCACCTGTGAATGTTGTTTTATATGGCTTGGCAGAGGTGGTTGAGATTATCCCGGATTGTCCAAGTGGACCTGATGTCATCAGTGCTCCCTTCTAAGAGGGACACTGGAGTCAGAATCCTCTGCAGAGGGACAGAAATGTGAAGATGCTATGCTGCTGTTTCCAACGATGCAAGAAGGGGCCATGATTCACAGGATGTAAGTCTCCTGGGGAATCTGAAAAGGGCAAGGAAACTGGTTCTTTCCTGGAGGCTCACATCACTTAGACTGCTGACTCATTTTAGACTTCCGACCTCCAGAATAGCAAGAGAACAAATTTGTGTTGTTTTAAAGTCACTAAACTTGTGGCATCTTGTAGCAGCAGTGAGAAGCTAATATAGTGCCTACAGCCAATAATTAGAAGACTTGATACAAAAATTGAAGTTTATTTATGTTTTTATTTATTGTTTTCCCTAAAAATTAGAAAATCTGGATCTACTAACTTCTTGTGCAATGACAGGTTGCAGCTGTTCCTTTTAGAGGTCACATGCATTGGGCTTGATGAGGCAATATTTCTTTCTCTAAAACTTGGCTTCTCGTAGACATTTGAGTTTGTGACCTCTGCTAGATAAGGTCTTATATTTTGCACTTTACTTAATGTTCATTTCATATTTCTTTGATTTTTAAGAATGATAGCTACTTATTGGGGCGCCTGGCTGGCTCAGTTGATAGAGCATGAGACTCTTGATCTCGGGATTATAAATTTGAGTCCCACCTTGGGTGTAGAGATTACTTAAAAATAAAATCTTAAAAAAAAAAAGAAGAATGGTATGTACTTATCTGCTATTGCTTTTAAGACATTCTATTGAACTACTGATCTTGAAATATTTCACTCCCATTTCCTTAGTCATCTCCCACCACCATCCATCTATATTTGTCTTTCCTTTAAACTTTCAACCTGCAGGTTGACCACTCTTGGTGGGCCTCAGTTACATCATTTCCCATATAGGCAGTGTTGGATGAACTGGAGTCTAGAGTTTTAAGATGAGAACAATATTGTTCTTTCTCACTGCCAGCCATCTCATCTGCTATTCCTTCTTCATGAAATCTCAGGCATATTGGATATTCTTGGTTATTAACAAGTAATTTCATATCCCAGATACTAAAAAATCCAATCCAGTTTAATATTAAGCTGTTCCCCTGCCCCTCAACTTTGCTCTGATTTAGGCTGCAGTGGTGAAGTGATGTGTGTGTGTGTGTGTGTAGAGAGAGAGAGAGAGAGAGAGGGAGAGAGAAAGAGAGATGGAGGGAGGGTGAGACAGAGGGGGAGTGCCTCCTACTTCTGTAGTGTATGTCCCTCTGTCTTTTCTTAGAAGGACACTTGTGATTACATCATTGGGACCACCTGGGTAATGCAGAATAATCAACCTCAACTCAAGGCCATTAAGTTGGTCACACCAGCAAAATCCTTTTTGCCATATAAGGTAACATTCACAGGTGCCAGAAATTAGGACATGGACATCTTTGGGGGCCATGATTCAGCAAACCACATGAAGAATAAAGAATTGAAGCCCAAGGGGGATTTTATATTAATTGACCTCCTAACTACCAGGTTTCGTGGTCCTCCTCCTCCTAACATTCTGTTGCATTTAAGGTGGATAACTATTTCTCCTGCTTGAGAAATTTTCTCTGACTTTTGTCAGATGCTCTTTTCCCATGATTGCCCTCCTTTACTAACTTCTCTTCTGCTAGATTCTATTATCTTTTTTAACTCTATGAGCATATCACACCCATTTCTCCAGTCCCACAGCTCCCATTGGTAGGATTCCTGATGATTCCCAAATCCACATCACATACCCTGATCTCTTTTTGATCAGTATTTACAACAACATTTGAGGCATATTTTCCTTAAACTCGCTATTTCCAGAAGTGAACTGATTCTCTTGTCCTGCAAACCTGCCTACCCATACTTCTTACCATTTTCTTCTACTTTATTCTCCTCACCACTATCCATGTTTAGGCCCTAATTGTCTTGTGCCTGGACGAGTGCAGTAGCCCCTTAATTGGTAGCCTATCAGTCTTTCTTCACCCAGATCCCTTCTCCACATTACTGCTAGATTCAAGTTCTAAAACTCAAAAGTAATCACATCATTCTCATATGTGAAAAAAAACTTAGATAACCACTCCCACCCACAGGATAAATTTGGAATCTTGACTCTCACTTTGAATGTCGTTTTTAACCTGGCCCTACTCTAACACTTCACACTGTTTTTTCGTCACTTCTTTTCAACTCCCAGCCACACTAGATGAATATGTTTCTAGGAATATGTCTTGCACTTTTCCACTGGCTGGGATTTGCTCTCCCCCCCCCCTTTTTTTAACCTTTGCTTAAATAACATTCTATTTCTCCTCATTCTCATGGCACAACTTCAGTGTTACTTCCTCCGAAATTCTTTTTCTATTTTCCCATACCACTTTTTACATGTCTCCATACTAGTAAACAGTACTGTTTTTATACATCTCTCTCTACCGTACTTTGTAAGCCAAGCTTCTGGAGGGCACAGACAATACTTCATTCATCTTGATATCCTTCATACTGAACTAAGGCTTGGCTCCTAAAACCAGCATTTAAGAGTTAAACCTATATAGCGAGTACCTGTTTACTGTTACCTTATACTCTCTGTGCCTCAGTTTCTTCATTTATAAAACAGGAAGTTGTATAATATAATAGTACATACCTGAGTTAATCTTAATGAGGCATTTACAGTAGTGCCTTCCACATGGTAAAGGCTACAACATGTTAAATACAAGTAAACAAATGTTTGCTGAATTATATTGGATTATTATTAATAAAGCAATATTTCTTAACATTAAAAGTAAAGATATTCAATAGCATCTAAATGAAATAATTAAAGCATGCATGAGCAAGAGTGAAATTATTCAGAAAAAGCCAACTGGTGTAAGATGTTTTTGTCACGAGATAAGAAGAATAGAAATATGAGGACATTGCTTATCTTGTTCCCCTGCTATAGCTCTGAGCACACGGTTACCTCCAAAAAAATAAAAAAAATAAAATACTTCTTTGGTTGAATTAAGTCCATGGGACCACAAAGCAAAATGAGAAATTATCCTTTTAATTAGCTTCAGTAAGGCTCAATTAAATTATTTTCTGAGAATTAATAATAGTGGAAGAATTTTCTAGGTCTTTCTTTTAAAAGAAACATTTAAGTGTCTTTAAAAATCAAAACCATTACCATGAAAATTTCTTGACCAGAATGGGGAATTCTCTAGATAACTGCAATTAAAAAAAAAATAGAATTAAGAAGTCTAATATTGGCATGATGTTTCTAAATTGCTAAGATCATCATATAATTTGCCCAGCAGTTGTTCCTTGAGCAAGCCCCTTTTAGAGCCAGAATTTAAGCAGAAAATTGAATGTGCAAAAGAAAGAATCAATGAAGCGTTGTGTCTTGAAACACTTACAGATGCTGGCTAAATATTCAAGGATAAGGAGTCATCGACTTTGTAGAGATGAGGGGCAGGAGAGGAAGACCCTGGAATGAGAATCAAGAATGGGTTCTTTGCTGGCTTTGTTCTAGACTTGATGTTTGGCCCAAGGCATGTTACCTAAACCTCTTTGGGTTCTTTGTGTGAGCTTGGACAAGATGATTTATAATATCTCTTTCAAGTCTAACCATCTTTGCTTTATGTATGATAAATTGTATGCACAGCAATAGTATTTTATGATATTCTAACTAGTTTCAAAAATAAATATAACAGAGATGATATTTTGAAGCTTGTTAATGAGTCTCTTTGCCCTTTCCAAGTAGATGCTTGCCCTTTTTGGTCTAAGGCATCCGTTTCCTTAGTGGGATATTAGGATTTGTATGAAAATAGTATTTCACTTTTGACATTCAAAATGAGATTTTTCAGCAAGGCACCATATCAGCAAGCCATGGTATTATTTTAAGAGAAGATTTACTAAATTCCATCAGCTACCATTTATAATGGTAAGGGCTCAGACTAGCTGTTACCATGTATGGTTCCCTCATAATATAGAAAACATACCCCTCTGGACCATAACATCTGGCTCTGGAGCTTGCTGTTCTGTGTTATAAGGGAGATGTGATAGAGAGGTTTAAGGGAAAACTCAGCCCTTCAGGCACCAAGAGACTGGAGGGTTCATGATCGGGTCATCTGTCTTTTCTTTGCGTCATCAAAAATGGTGGTTCTCACTGCTGACTCAACCTACCTCAGCTATCCCCTGACCATAAATCCTCAAAATGGGGCTGACCTTTTGCCTGGGAAGACTGTCCCATTGTGCTTGGCTAAAGGGTCACTTTTACACCTATTTGCTGCCACGTCTCCTAGCACTCTCCTCAGCCAGCTAGATTCAGCTTTCTCTTAGAGTACACAGGAGCTTCTCGATCCTTTCTATACCACAGGACGCCAAGAGCAGCTAGCAAGTATTTGCTCAGGTTCTCTTTCACTGTTCAGCGATGCTGTGCCACCTCTTCCCGTCTGGCCCATCCACCTGCAAGGTAGACCCTCACCAACTACCAACAGGAGGTAAAGTAAAAGACCCTTTGCTCTCATCTTCACCTATGCAGCCTTCTCTACCTCTCTAAGATTTCACGCTGGAAAAAGGAGGTCAGAGACAAGTATCTAACCACTTGCTTCTCTTTTATCTTCCCCTCAATATTTAAAGTATAGCTGCCCCTCACCTGTACTATCAGAGAGAGGATTTTCTTTCCACTTCTTTCTAGCAAGGACTTTACTTCAGTAATTTATTCTGTCTTCCTGACTGTAGTATCATGGCTTAGTGCATAGGGTAGAGAAGGAAAACTAGCTTGCTAATAGGTAAGTATAGAGTTATTTTGAAAATATAACATACATTACACAAACTAGTAACCATGACTTCAATTCTCCATGAAGGTTTACTATAGGTTATAAAATACATGTTTTATATATGCTTCAAAATAGGGAAATGAAATAAGCATAATGTGTTTTGATTTCTGTAATATATCATCATGTTTCCGAAAAGATTTCCACTTTTAAAAAGGCAGAGCCTGTGGACTGGGTGTTTGAACATTCAGTTAAACTCAGTTTTTAAAATTATCATGTCCAAAAAGGAGTAATTATGTTGTAAATTTGGAGAGAACTTACTAGTTCTTACATAAATCCCTTTTCTTCTACATTCATCAGATCAGTGTATTAACACAAAAACTATTGCTACTAATAATAGCTACCATTTATTTAGCCCTTCCTAAGGACCAGACACCGTGTGAGACACTTCAAACTTTATCTCATCGAATAGCTAGCTCCTGGATAACACAAGAAAAATTAAAAAACTAATTTGAAAGACTGAAAGAACAGGCAGAGGGGCGCCTGGGTGGCTCAGGCATTTAGCATCTGCCTTCTGCTCAGGTCATGATCCCAGCGTCCTGGGATCAAGCCCCGCATCGGGCTCCCTGCTCCGCGGGAAGCCTGCTTCTCCCTCTCCCACTCCCTCTGCTTGTGTTCCCTCTCTCGCTGTGTCTCTCTCTGTCAAATTAATAAATACAAGTCTTTAAAAAAATTTAAAGAGAGAAAAAACAGGCAGAAATTAATGAGATACATTAACCAGTGATGAATTCAATTACTAAGATACACACTGATACATTAAAGAAGAAGAATATAGTTTCAAAAAAGAATGAAATTCTTTTACTGGTTCTCCTGAGGGAGAAGAAGGACCTGATAATCCAATTGTCTGAGCATGTTGTTAGGGATGCCCTGGTGAGCCAGGCTCTCTGCCTGGCCCATGAGAAGAACTCTCTCTTCTTAGCTTATACTTAGTTTCACTCTCATTTTCTCTAAGTGCTATGGGGTGAATGTTTATGTACCCCCCCAAATATATATTTTGAAAATCTAATTTCCTATGTGATAGCATTTAGATGTGGGGCCTTACAGGTCATGAGGGTGGAGCCTTTATGAATGAGATTAGTACCCTTATAAGAAGAGACAGGGAGATAGGACGCTGAGGTCATCTGCATGACAAAACCCACTATGAATTAAGCCATTGCTAATTGTAGAAAGAATGTAGAAAGCCATGAGCTATAGAGCTCAAGAAACAAGAATTGTATGATTAATCTAACCCTCTTAACCTTAGATCTAGAAGAATATAAAATTGGGTGGATAAATAAGTGAGAAATGTAAATCTAGAAATAAAGTAGAAAATTTGGAAGAAACCAATGATTTCATAGCAAAATCTAAATAAAAAAGTGAATACAATTAGAAGTATAAAATAAGAAAAAGTGCCATAGAAGAGATCAAAATAGGAATAAAAATATTGATGATTTAAAAAGACACCAATACTGGATGCTTCATGGTTCCCCATCTAACCTGTAAAATATAGAGAATGCCAATGTTTTGAGGTAATTCAAGTACAATAGAATTAGGCATTATTTAAATATGATAAAGGTTATCTACCAAAAGAAATAACAAGCATCAATCTACCTGATAAAACAGAGCCATTTGTTTTAAAATAAGGACCAAGAACAGAATGCTGACCATCTGCTATTATTCAACATTTCTTCAGAGATGCTCATGTCTAGAATATAGAAGAAAAATTTATGAGTTATCATTTTGGAAAATCATCTCATTCTGCTAATAAATATTACTGAATAAGAGAACCCAAAAGATTCTATTAAAAACCTACTTGAACTTATGAGGAAAGTGGTAACTGGATTAAAATAAGTATTTACCCCAGTAGATTTCTTTATACTAGCAAAAAAAAAAAAAAAAAAGAAGAAGAAAATAGAAATAAAACAGGAAAATACTTCATTTGCAGTAGAAATGATTATAAAATAGTTGAGAATAAATTTAACATGAAATGTGAAGAACCCATAAAACCTAAAATCCTATAAAAAAGACAGAATTAATGTAAAGATACACCATGTTGGGGGAGGTGGAAATTTCCAGTGATGGCGGCAACAACATAGAGACCATTTTACTGTGTGGTATTGGTGCTTCCCAGCCCAGGCATCGGACATGTGAATGAAGAAGCTTTGGAGTAACTCTTACTCCAGCCATCATCTGGCTGCAGCTTCATGAGAAAACCCAAGCCAGTACCTTCTAGTCAAGTCACTCCCAAATTACCGAGCCACAGAAATTTGAGAGATAATAACTAATAATTGTTATTTTAAGCCACTTTTTAGGATGATTTGTTAGGCAGCAATAGGTAACTAATACATGTGTTCTTGGATTGAAAGATTTACTCTCATACAAAATATACATTACCGCTTAAATTGATGACCTAAATGCAATTCAGATAAACACCCAACAGTGCTGTGTTTTGTTTTTTTAATGAGATAAAAATTTCTATTAAACATCAAGTTCATGAGAATAACCAAAAGATATTTAAAAAATAAAAGTAGACATGCTTTCTTAGCTATTAATATAACCTATGATGGTATTGTAATCAAAGTAGAAATAGACAAATAGATTTACTAAAGTGTATAGAAAGCCAATAGAGAGATTCAAGTGGGTAAGGCATTTAATACATGACAAAGATGGTAATTCCATTGAGTGGAGAATAATGACTAACTTGAGAACATTGCTTGTATAAGTAGATATCAACTTGGAAGAAAATAAGGCTGGGCTCATCTCCATTCTAGATAAAATAAAGCCTGAAATGTAAAAATAAATAAAACCTATTTCTCTCTCCCTCCCTCTCTCTTACTCTCTGTATATAGATGATGAATCTTAATTGAGATAGGCTACCCAGAATATGTAACAGAAAAGAAAGACACATTTGCTATATAAAAATTAAAACTATAAAAGAGAGTTGGTCATAAATTTAAAAATGAGGGAAACATTTGCAATGTATATGTAAGATGATAGTATCTATAATGTACCAAGACACTTAGAAATTGAGAAAATGATTGCAAATATGGTTAATAATATGAATAAGCAACTCAAAAAAGCAAATTCAAGCGACCAGTAGACAATGAAAAAATGCTTGACTTATACACAGATAAATGCAAATTGATTGCTTATTGAATTCAAGTGTTAGGAATTCAACATCAAACAAAAAAAGTACAAAGTGACTCTCATGAAGCTTATATTTGAGGTGAATGTGAAGGAAATGATATACAAATAAAAACATGTAACCTGAAGATAAGTAGTACGAAAGTCAAAAATCAGGACAAAAGTGTCGAGTCTGATGATTGGGGAGGTTGGCTATTACAGATATATTAGACTGGAAAGTCCTCTCCAATGAAGTGAATTTTTATCAGAGACCTCAGTGCACAAGCCAGCACATAAATGGAAGCTATCACATTATATTTGTTAGATTGGCAAATATGAAAAGTAAGTGGGAATATTTAGTGCTAGTGGGTATTCAAGCAAATACATCCTGTTATACATTGCTGGTGGAAATGCAAACCATTTCAATCCATGTGAAAGCCTAGTAATATCTATTAAAATTGCATATGTCCTTCAACTCAGTCGTCTCACTCCAGGAAATCTGTCTCACAGATATAACAAGACCAGCACATTAAAGGCTTATGTCCAAAGGTGTTTGATAAATATTTTTATAGTAATATTGTAGTTTATTGTTTATAGGTCACCCCATTTTTGATAAAGTAAAGCCTTAAACATAAAGTCTCAAAAATTATAGAAGAACATACATATATATTTAGATGGACTTTTTTTTATTAAAATGGGATACTCAGAATATATAAAAGATCAACATATTAAAGGCATAAAAATCAAAATTGTATAAGGCAAAGCAAGTATAAAAAATAGTAAGAGTAATTAGTTGAATAAATTGTGGTATGTCCTTGCCATTCGCCTGTACTTAATTTCAGAGACTTAGGTCCATACCTGTAAATATTGAGAGATTTCTTTGATGTATTGGTGAGTGCAAAGGTAAGAATCAGAGAGGTATGTACAAATAAGATTCCATTTAAATGATACGAAGAAGAAATCCACAACTGGTGTGTTAGAAGAAGCTCTCGTTTGCTACTTCTGATGTTCCTCTCGTGTTAATAAGAATCTCAAACTATAATTCCTGGGCAGGTGAAGTGACATCAGTAGGTAACCCTGGGAAAAATAAGCAGGACATGTTTGATCCTACCCACACTATGTTCATTGGGCGTTTGAGAGTCTCAGGGAAAAGTTTTTCTGCTCTGCAACTCCACGGGCGGCTGTTGGTCCTGTGCAAGGTCACTGCTAGCCCCCCACACCACTCTTCTTGTAGAGCAAGCCTGCCCACAGGGAGTGCCAGTTCCCCAACTCTGCTCCTCTGCACTCTAATAAGTCTTACTGGGGTTAGGCCTCCACCTGCCCCGCACAGACACAGACGGTGAAGAACCTGCCCCAGCTGAGCAGCGCCTCCTACTGGGTGGTTAAGTCCACCAGAATCTGAAACTCAACAGATTCATTTGGCTTTCACAAACTCCAACGTAGCCTATACTATAATGACAATAATGGCATTGTTATCCTCCATTTGCTACATCTTTTGTTGTATTTTTTTCTATTTGTTCAGAACATAGGTAGTGAAAAGAGGTGTTATTCTTCAACTCCCATCAAAAAGCAAGACGAATACAAATACTTAAATATGATTACAGGGCCACAGTTAAGGGGATCCGGAATGCACACCCAGTTGTGAATACATGCTATAGCAGTGGTAGTGGGAGACAGGAGAGTGAAGAAACTGAGAGGAGATGCTAAGAAGAAAAGTTGCTACACCTTGTTTTACAAGATTCAAGAATAAAGCAAATGCATGACATGTTTCTCTTTTTATGAAAAGTTAATGACTGTGTATTTATGAAAAAGATGCTTGAAAAGTATCATCAGCACAACACTGGTGGTTGGCATCTGCTCGTGGTAGGATTTCAAGTGATCTTTGCTTCTTTCATATACTTCTGATTATTGTTTGATTTTATAAATAATACACATACATATTCTAAGTGGAGTCAGGAAGTGTTTCTTATATATGGGCATGCTCCTCAGCTCGTGCGTCTGGCAGTGAGGTGAAGGCCTGCCCGGTGAGATGTAGGGCCCACGGGAGCAGAGTTGAAGAACGAATATCCCCCGTGGGTAGGTTTGCTCCAGGAGGAAAGAGTTGTGGTGGGTCGACGCTTAACATTTAAAAAAATTTTATCATATACAAATAGTTTAGTGTGAATTTAGGGATTTTATTGTTCAAACATGAGTCATTCTTAACTTTATCATTTGGACTCATCGAATAACCACTTCGGTTAAGCTAGGTTAGAAGAACGGTTCTACATATTTAGAGATAGATAGAAAAGTGGAAATAGGGTGAATGGTGTGCATGATATACATTGTAGCTTTGAGTTAAAACTTCACGTTCTGTGCAGACCCGTTTCAAATACATTGGAGCAATGGTAGAAATGCTAATTCTGTTGACAGGAGGCTCCATGTCACAATGCCAGTGGTGGGGGTGCGTGGGGGGAAGTTGGGAAGCCTCACAAAGGCCAGAGCAAAGTAGCAGGACACCCTGGGTAAGCTTTTGGAATCCCGTCCTAAGGGGTACAACACATTTCTCGTTGATCATAGTTTGGCTCTTAAATCTAGTGGGTTAAAGAAAGGGGCAAAGCAAGGGAAAAGGACTCTTAGGTTAACTTTCTACAAACTTCTTTCCTCTTACCGGATGCCTGTCTCCACTTTAGGGGACAGAAATTTGCCAGTCTGATCAAAGAGAGTCCAGCATGTTTATCAAGTGTGAGAGCTGCTGTGTTCCAGAGGCCAGTACTTTTTCTTCCTGTGCCCGCTGAGTTGACCCGGGCTGGCAGGGCAGCCCTGTGCGAGGGGGATCAGCAGGCAGCTCCGTTCTTACCTCCTCCAGGCGCTCAGCTGGCTAGGAAGTCAGACCGCAGTCAGCTCTGCAGACACAACCATCACTCTCCTTTCTCAATCTAGAGAGCAAACCTGAAAGCACAGATCCCATCTAATCTGTGGAAATGAGGAGGACAGATGGCCTGGCTGTGGTCTACAGCCTCCAGCTGCATATGACCACGTGACCACGCAACCCTTAACAAAGTGTAACATTGGTTCCCATTTCTCTGTGTGTGTCGTTTCCTCAGGGGCTCTGGGCAGACGTACAAACGTTTGGAAGGGCAAAATTTGACTCTTCTTGGATCCCAAGGAGTAGTATTATCAAAATACTTTTGAAATGTTACACCTAAATTCTGATAGCACAGAAGAACTACTGGAAAAGAGAGGATAAATGTCAATTCTTTCACCAGGTTTAAAGAGTCAACTTCAAATTATCAAGATAAAAAAATACTAAAATCAGTATAGATGCTACCTAATGTCACAACAGTTTGCTTATTAGAAAGCTTGGAGAGGGGCACCTGGGTGGCTCAGTTAATCTTCTGACTCTTGGTTTCGGCTCAAGTCCTGATCTTAGGGTCCTGGGTTCAAGCCCTGCATCAGGCTCTGTGCTCAGCACGGGGTCTGCTTGTCCCTCTCTGCTCCTCCCGCTGCACCCCACTTGCACTCTCTCTCGCTCGCTCTAGAATAAATAAATAAAATCTTAAAAAAAGCTTGGAGGTTTGAGTTGATTCTGGATATAACAGGGTCAAATGCTTGCCAATTTAATCAGTATAATATCGGATGAATAGAAATATAGTGCTCTAGGAGAGGCAAAGTTCTCCACTGTTACCTTCAAAGATTTATTTTTTACCTTAAATGTTAAGCATATTGTTGACTAATGGAAATATGCGAAGAAGGACTTACTTAGATTGTCACAGCTTAGAAATCAATTCAGGAGTATATGGTGGAGGAATTAAGGCTATTTCTCCCAGAGAGAAAAAAGAGATGTGGGAACATCAGGGCAAGATTTAAAGGGCCACCATTTAAAAATGATTTATTTAATGTAATTCCCAAAGATTACCTGGTAGTGGTTGATTCAAGCAGAATTTTCTAAACATAAGAAACTTCCTAATAACTGGACATCCTAAAAATTAGAATGAGCTCTTGCTAAGTTATAAGTCCTCTGTATCCGTCTTACACAATGACTCTCAAGGAAATAAAAATGTGAGTGTGTGTGTGTCTGTGTGTACGTGTACATAAGTTTATTACACATTTTATCGAAAAAAGATATATAGAACATAATTTACAAAGAGCAAAATAGATCATATTGTTTGGTAAATTCTATATAGCCAATTATTTTCACACAACTCTTTTTAAAATTTTTGCCAAATGGTTATATCCATCTGCAACCCATGGTTGCAGTTGTCGAATGGATCTAGTTCCAACCTGAATGTTGGTTGATAATTTCACCGACACTAATAAAAAAGAAAAAGTGGAACAATAAACAGGTATTCATGGAGATATACTTACTAATTCAGAACTTCACTCATTCATCAATGATGTAAATGAATACTTTGCTGAATGGGATGGTAGTTTTTGAATACTAGAATACGATTTCCCCGCTTTTTGTGCTATCCACAGCATAACAGCTACAGATAGAACACCTCTTAAATTTAATCTGCATTATTCACATTTTCTCCAGTACTTCTTTAAATGCAGAAAATGCACAAAACAATAAACCATGCCATGAGCTGTAGCATTTACCAGTTTCCAAGATCTAAATATTCCCACCATGGCCAATTTCAAGCAACAACATAAAGTCCTTGAACACAGTCCAGAAAGAGATGTGTTGTAGCACTCCACTATCAAGTATATTCACCATATAGATAAAAGAGATATAAATAACCTTAGGAGAAGATATAATAGTAAAAGGTAGTAAAATAATGAGGAAATGATGACTTCTGAGTGTTTTCTACTTTTGTTTTATATTTATTTAGTTGTGCATTTATATAATTTAAATTTGTAATAATGGGTATATTTAACAACTGCCTTGCAAAATTCCTGATAATTTTACTATCAGCTTTTATGGGCCAGAACAAGTAGACTCCGCTATGACACTGGGATAGTGGCACTCTCTGTACATAAAAATTTCGTCATGTGGGGCGCCTGGGTGGTTCAGTCAGCTGAGCCTCAGACTCTTGGTTTCCTGCTCAGGTCATGGTCTCAGGGTCATGAGATCAAGCCCCTTCTCGGGCTCTGTGCTCATCATGGAGTCTGTGTGAGATTCTCTCTCCCTCTCCCCCTGCTTATGCATACTCTCTCTAAAATAAATGAATCTTTAAAAAAAATTAATCATGTACAGACCAAAACACAGACTTCAATGGAAAACAGAGTGCAAAGAAAGTTCAAGAGGGACACTTGGGTGGCTCAGTCAGTTAAGCATCTGCCTTTGGCTCAGGTCATGATCCCAGGGTCCTGGGATCAAGCCCCACATGGGGCTCTCTGCTCAGCGGGGAGCCTGCTTCTCCCTCTCCCTTTGCCTGCCACTCTGCCTACTTGTGCTTTCTCTCTCTCTCTCTCTCTCTCTCTCTGTCAAATAAATAAATAATCTTAAAAAAAAGTTCAAGAGAAGCAGTCTACCTATTCTGAGTGCATGAAAACTAGTTAAAACTTATTCCACTTTATACTTGAAAATCACTATTAGTGAATATGTCTGCTACCTTATTAATTTATATTCTTTTTTTTCAAATCACATAAACATATATAATGACATAAAAGAATTATAGCTGTAAGGTTTAGGAAAAGGTTTCTGAGTAGATACTTGTAGATTTAAAATACTGTAAAAGAAAAGACAAAGAAGCAACATTTCCCAATACCCTAAATAGAGTACCAATACTAAGTACTAGACTATCTCAACTACTAATTTGAAATGTACTGTAGGAAACTTAAGAAAAGTCACATTCCATAGTCTAGGAAGCCTACTTATATCGTTTCATCATTTCCAAACAAAATACTATGAGAGGAAAAAAACCTACCCAATTAATAACTAGAAATCCATTATAGTTTCAAATTTGGGTATTTTCTTGTCTCCAAATTGTTAAAATATTTTAAAAATGATTTAACAAACAATATTTTTGAAATTAAGTTCCTACCTTTTCTCATTTTCTATTTCTTATAACTAGGGAAAACAGATTTCCAATGTGACTAGAATGCCTATAGATCCAAATGTGATTTATAAACCTATCATATATATAAATATTAACTTGGTCATGGGTGTTTCAGTGATATGCAGAACAAATATGTTCACCTTTCAGCTAGCTTTATTTATTGAATGTGTTTACTTAATTTCATAATGAAAGTTTCTGTTTATTTTTTAAAGAGCTCGATTGATAAGACCTTATAACATGAAAATGCTAAATTCTTTTCCACATGTTACTAAAATTCACATTTTACTCTTTTGCTTTGGAGTCGCTCTCCCACTAGCTTCAGCATGGCATCTTATCATATTTTAGGGAAATAAGACTGAAAGTCCAAAGGCAGCCAAAAGTAAATCCACTTTTTAACCTCATACTTACATGGAATCTACTTATATTCACACATTTTCATCATCTTTAGAAATTTAAACGCATCTACAAAAAATGGAAACTTGAATCATTAATCTATATTTTAATGTTTTCAATCTGATTTGTCATACACTCCAATTTGTGTTTTCCCCAGCTACTTTTAGTTTTTCTGTTGTATTTACTCACCTATACTGGATTTTGAAAAGTTTGACAGCTATTAAAATAGAGAATATGAAAAAGGTTAGTTAGTGCCCTTATTAAATCCAAGAAGTCATTAAAATACAAAGAAAAAAATGAAATTGTTTTATTCCTGCTCAATTTATTGAGCAGAATCAGATTTTGGTTGAGATTGATATTCTAAGTGGTATTTTACACATCTATTCCATTTTGTGTATGTACAATGTTTATTTTAAACTACTCGAATTTGTCGATTTTAAAGCTAGTTTCTTTGAAAATACCTGAAGATTTAATTGCATGGATCCGTTCAGTGTGGAAACATGCTTCACATTTCTTATAAATTCTAAGTGACACTATCATTTCTCCTCTAAAAACCTAATTTTTACATGCAGCTTCAATTGATGTAATTTGTTTGTAAGATGATTTGTGACAAATATTAACGTTGGGACAAATTGACAAAAAGCCTCTTTTTTTAAAAGTGAGCTTCTAAAAAATTTTAAAAATAAACATGCATAAACCTATACATAAATACATGCACATTGTACACGTGTGAGTGTATATGTATATGTAAATGTACACGCACGCACACATGCACACATGCACACAATTCTAGTATTTGAAGTCCTTTAGGATACTTCCTAATTCTTAGAAGGTTTTCACACCTTGAAAAGTATTTTTATATCCTATTTTGTTCTCCACTATTATTAGAATTTGATACACGAGCCTCTTAAATATTGCTTTCAACTTTTTAAAGAACCTTTGGTTTCTCCAGACTTGAGTTACCTTATTATACGATTTATTGAAGGCTAATAATTATTAGGACATGTGGTAGGCGGTTATCACAAGTAACATCACAGTACTGGCTCTATGTACAAGCTACAATAGGGGCAAATGGTACAATTAGAGGCACATTCATTGGTGCATAACAATAGAAGCCTAGTGACACTGCAAGATTAAGAAAAGGCTAAAACATCTTTAAAACTACTCATTACCACCAGTCAAAATGTGCATATTTGACCTTTATGGTAATCAGAAGAATCTCTGCTTATGTGGTAGGCGGTTAAATAATCGTCACTTTCGACACACAGTTTTCCTTGAAGTGACCTAAGGTTAACATGGTTGATCCTGAAGCTGACACAGACATTGAATCAACTCATCAGCGGTCACAGTGAAAGGCCACCATCTTCATCACCTAGGTTACAATGACAGGATAAAAAGACTGTTGCAGATTTTTCTCTGCTAGAGACAGTAGGACTTAGATGTTGACTGCTCTGTACATTTCGAAGGTTACAAAATTACTTGGAAACCTTTCCCTGAGGTGCAGATTCAGTCTGTGGTATGATAATCATGTGCGTTGCATCAAAAATAATTGCTTAGTTTATTACCTTGTTGTCTTATTATATTAAAGCCTCATGCTAAATTCAGAAATCTCTTACTCTTGATCTCTCTTCTTCCCTATAGGTCTACTATTAACCCTACCCATTTTAATTTGAATATATTAACAGTTGCAATGAAGAATCTCAAAGCTTACCTGTTACTCCCAATAAGAGAAAATCGACACTACAACTAGAGCTAATATAGCAACTCTAGCATTTGGGGGAAAAAAATAAAGGCCCTTAGTCATGTGGAATTAATTAAAATGCTCCCTCAGTGTCCCTCCCTCAGATATTACACCTGAAGATTTAGAAATCTGTAGTTAGAAGGGTTGTAATTCTTGAATAATGGACACTTAAAATCAAATGAAACTAATTTTTGTGTCGGAAAGCTCATCATTCTCCAATTTTCATGGTAAAACATCATACCAAGTAACTACAAGATAATTATGTCATAGATGTTATTTCCCTGGTGGTTTTGGAAACGGATAATGTTCCTTCTAGAAACAGAATAATTTAATAGTCATCAAAATTAGAACAGGGGGATAAAACTTTTTTAAAAGGTAGCTAAAGTAAGATTTTTTTTTAAGGCATAAGGCCCAAAGCTCCCCAATATTTGTGGCTTGGTTGGCACTTAAAAGTAGTAGTCATTCATAATTCCCCCTAATGTATACAATATTAATCTGTGTGTATCTAGAAAAGCTGGCTACTTCCTGTACTTCAAAGTCATTGCCTTTGCTATGATTCCTAGAAAGTGCTTCAGGATTCATTATGACATGTGGAATATATAAGCAATAAGGCATGACAGGGAGTGTGGTTATCATGAGATAATCACACCCCTGGGTCATTACAAAGCAGGAGGTGCAGTGGTGTACCTCCCATTCCCCCTGGGGTGTGATTACAGCATGCTAAGCCACTTCATGCCATTACCTTATTGCTTTTATAAAAAGCCTTTGTTGGGAAGAAAAACTGTGTTTTGGTGGGTCTTTTGGGGGGGGTGGGGGGGTTTGTTTTTTTGCTTCAAGAAGACAAACTTGTCAGTTTACAGTGTTAACAGTAGTTTCACCTAAGCCAGACGGGTTATATGTGTTAATCTGTCCCTTTAAAATGTACCGCTGCCAAGGCCAATCAAAATTCAGGACTTTAAGACAAGACCTGTTTGATGGTCGTGTGTTCCAATGATTCAACTCTGAGAAAAAGTGTGCCATTTTCACAAAAAGTCTGATATCTAGGAACAACGATTGAAAGAAACAATTTATTTCAAAAGTTACTTTTTTCCAAGATGGTAGACTCAGAAGTTTACAAACGTGATTAACCAAAATGCAATTTAAAGTAGTTGACAGGCAGTAAGGTATTCATAATTTTAATTTTCTTCATTTAGTTTTCCACCCAAATGCAGGTTACAACTCAATTTAGGGTGCTAGATTAGATACCAAATCCCATTGCTGTCATTCAAGTTACAGCCTAAGGGCCCTATTGTGATCTCGCAAATGCACAATTCTTGCCTTATATGTCTTCCATTACTTAACATTAGAACTTTTTGCTTTATATGATATCCTGCTATGTAAAGACAGACATAACCTCAACTAATAAAACTCACTTATAACCCAAACAATAATTGTCTTACATCACTATATTGTTTGCATACAGTTGGAACATTTATTTTCATAAAATTCCTGTGTGAAAGATAATACGTAGGTATTATTATTCCCATTTTATAAAAGGGTAAGATAAGTTACAGAAAAGCTCAATTCTGTGGCTAATTCAGTTAACCCCAATGCTGGTATCCTAATTCCAAGGATAAGCACATGTAAGAAAAGAAAAAGTATTTACAGAAAATGGCAATGGGCAAATCCCTTAAACTTCTTTAGCTTCATTTCCCTCCTCTGAAATAAGAGTGTTAAAGTAGATGGTCAACAGAGTGCATCTCAAACCTGCCATTTTGAGGGTCACTTTCCTTGTATAATAGTATTAATTGTCATGGGACAGTTAAGTTCAGGCAGTTGGCTCCATCTTCAGAGACTGCATCTTCAGATACTAAGTAGTTTGAAAAACAACAGACATGTTGCTAATGAGAAAAGGAGGTAGGTGAGAGCATAAATCCCTGAAAAATGAGAGCAGTCTGACGCTGACATCTGTTACCACTCTATTCATTATTGTTGATTTATTTGATTTGAGAGATGAAGTGGTAACTGGTTTCATTTTTACCATTCCATGATTAGAAAAGATGATCTATTTGAAAAAATGATCTGGTTTGGGATAGAGGTCTCGAGTAACTCAGGTCCCATAGTGGAACATCAGATGAATTCCAGGATGATTTGTAGGAGAGCACAAACGCAACTCTAAGGTTAGAATAACATGGAAGGGGCAGTCTACTGTTAGATATCAAATTATAATAACTCCGTACTGATTTTGAAAAAGCCTCGCGCCAAAACAATATATTCAACATCACTTGGTCAGCTCTATTTCCACAAAGAAAACTTGGATGTGTTTTTTGTTGGCTTTGAAAGGAAGGATGCCCTCTATGCCAGGATCACTCTGCACTATTCCCGAGGAGGGAAAATATTATTTTCTGTCCATTTTGGAGGAGGGAGATAGGGAGTCACCTCCATCATTAGTCCTTTTTGCTTTTGCTTAAAATGATGAAGGTAACAGGTCGGTTAATCATCATTGTGATCTTTTTACTATACAAGTGTTCCGTCCCCTGTGGGTGTTTTGGCGAAAACCCTGTGCATTTGTGGGCATTGCTCCTTTTTACCTGACTTCAAGGCCTTGGTAATACTTCTCAAGGGGTAGTTGCTTCACCCCTGAGCCACCACTGCGCATGTATTCTCTTTCGGATCCTCTCCCCTTTCTTGGATCATAAAATATCCCTCCATTAATATTTTTATAGAGAATACCAAATACCCAGAATGCCATCTGCGCTTGTAGCTAAGTGGTACTGGATCTGGACTCTTCCACCTACACTCACCAATGCCAGGTTTTCCGTATCAGAGTTTCATTTTGTTTTAATCATAGCTTGCCACAGACCACTTCTGTGTATTCATAGCTTCTCACACAAAGTCAATAGCTGCCTTTGCCCCCATTTCCAGAAACACCTGTCAATTTTATGAGCACCTCTGGGTTGGGGATCCTCCATTCCATCATGAGGAAGGAGAGAAAGGAGGAGTGGACCTAGAATCTGCCACAAACTCTTTTCATTCCCTGAAGACACAACCCTTTCTGCCTCTCAAGTCTGCTTCATAGTGGAATTAGGAAGGAATCACTATACCTGTCCTATAGGAACACTTACTTTACAAGTTCTTTGTTGGGATACTTTGCGTTGCAGTGAATATTTCTCTAAAATTAAAAAATTGAAGCAAGTTGAGGCTTTTATTCTCAAATGGAAACTATTTCCCTTTATCCTCCACTAATTTTTTGAGGCAGTAGGTAACTTTTGGGTAGGAGAAAAGTTCTTCACAGGTTTCATGCTCCGTGTATCACCCTAATAGGAAATATGATCTGCATAGTAATCAGCCTTGTATGAACTGCAGGAATTTTTGGTGCTAGCTAATGGATCATTGGGCCCCTAAGACTGATATGAATAAGCAGCCCACAAAGAGGGTACTTGAGTACATCATCAAAATAACTAGATCTGGAAACGTAGAAACCTGAGGAGGGATAAGAAAGTGTCATAGCTCCTCACCCATATTACAGGCTTAACTCAGTTTACATACTAAGAGCCCCTTGAGCAAAGTAGGCTTAAATGGACCTATATTAATTATGCTGGAGAAAGGAAAACATCCAGGCCTTTCAGGATTGTTGGCCTGGATCTGAACAATCCCTAATTCCTAGGGATCCAGAATCCCAAAACACAGCCCTGTTTAGAATGGAAATTTACCAGAGTCAGATGTGAAATGCAATTTCAACCTGGATTTCTTTTAAAAAATGGTAACAGTGGAAGCTAATTTGAATGCCGGGAACCAACTAGTCTCATGTACTATTTGTGAAACTATATATTGTTTTCTCAGTTTCATAACAAAATTTGACAGTGTTTATTAAGTGTCCTTTAAATAGTTTATACCTTCTGAGCATTTGAATATACCTCCTGTAGTAGTGATTTAAAATCATAAACAATAACAGAGTTTTGATTCACAAATGTATTAAGTATTTATATTGAAAATCATTTGGAAATAGCATAAATGGTTAATGGCCCAACAATACTGTATATATATACATATAAAATATACTGTGATTCTAAAAGATAAATATAAAATATTTTAAAGTATATTATTCATTAAATGGGAAAGCAGAATATAAAATTATTTATGAGATTAGACTGCAACCATATAAAAAGCAATGTTCCAAATTTTGACAGTAGTTATCTTTTAAGTGCAACTATTAATAAAATCATGGATGTTAAAGGTGATAACCTTTCCTTGTTTTCATCTTTTCCTTTTTCTACTTTCTACAATTTCTGATTTATTTTTAAGACTTTAAATTAAAATTTATTTTTAATGAGTAAAGAATCATAGCAAGATGTAGAGATGGTTTTAATGTATTTTATTAATATAAAAATATAGAATATAAAATAAGGCATATATTTTTATTACCTAAATAAATATATTATCATATTCTACAAATCTATGATAATGTGTTGATTCACATTAATAAAGTGCTTCAAGATTCCAAAGCTGGATGTATGATTCTACAATTTATCCCAGAGATGAAAATGATACCTGAAATATTTACAGACAGAGCTGTGTGAGGGGTACCTGGGTGGCTCAGTTGGCTAAGCCTCTGCCTTCGGCTCAGGTCATGATGTCAGGGTCAGTCTCTCTGCTCAGTGGGAGTCTGCTTCTCCCTCTCCCACTGCCCCTCCTCCTGCTTGTGCCTTCTCTCTCTCTCAGATAAATAAATAAATAAATAAATAAATAAATAAATAAATAAATAATCTTACAAAAAAAGAATTATGTGAGCTTTGATGGCAATTCCAGGTAGCATATACTCTGCACTTACTCATGAGGAATGAGTAATAAGGAAAACACACACACATACACACACATACACATATATATTTTATGTCAAAGTATGCTATTAAAATAAAAGTCCATTGATGAAAATTCGGTGAAGCTGTTCTAAAGGAAGTAGTCATTGGAATGGTAATATAAATTGGTTTGATTCTTTTGGAAAACAAATTGATTATATATCTCAAGAACAATAAAAATGTTCTTCTGGAGTTTTGTTTCCAGTCCTGAGAAAGTAACAGAGTTCTGACTTATCTTCTCATCATAAAACTACTAAAACACTGGGAAAATATGTGAAACAGCTCTTTGGGACAATAAGCAGGCAGTGCAGGACTAAGATTTCTGGAAAGTCATATAAATAAAATAAGCTCTATGATCACCCTAGATTTCTGTGTAGAGGACATTTTCAAATTCCATTGGAGAGGAGGGAAAAGCAATCAAAGTCCAGTGATCCCTCTGAATTGAGAAGACTGAGGCTGGAATTTAGGAAACTAAGGCAGCAAGAAATAGTGAACAGAGTGTCATAGAAAGATGGAGAAAAAGGGTTGTAAGAATATGAAAGTGGGGGGCACCTGGGTGGCTCAGTTGGTTAAGCGTCTGCCTTAGGCCATGGTCGTGATCCTGGGATTGAGCCCCACATCTGGCTCCCTGCTCAGTGGGGAGTCTGCTTCTTCCTCTTTCCCTCTGCCCTTCCCCCTGCTCACATGTACTCTCTCTCTCTCTCTCTCTCAAATAAAATCTTAAAAAAAAAAAAAGAATATGAAAGTACGTCCCCTTGAGTCTTTTTCTGAAAACCAATCTGTACTCAAATTGGGTGAAATTTAGAAACCATAAAGAGGAAATAGACTGAAAAAGTGCATAAAAGTTTAGTGATCCCTGAGAATAACACCAAATAATTTAATTTATGTGTCTTGGGAATAGACGAAGGGAAGGGGATGCAGGATATTTGAAGGATTAATGGTTGAAAATTTTCTAAATTTGATTAAAATAATAAACATATAGATTATATAGATTCAAGAAGCTCAGTGAGCCCCAAGCAGAATAAGAACAAAGACAATTACAAGGACTATCATAATCAAAGTACTTTTAAAACATTTTTAAAAAATATTTTTTAAAGTATTTAAATTAGCCAGGAGAAAGACACATTACATTCAATGGAGCACATGTAAGAATAATAGCAGACTTCTTGGCAGAAACTGTACAGCACATAATTTGGCTGAATAACATCCTTAAAATGACAAAGATAATAAGCTGTCACCCTAGAATTCTAATCCCATCAAAATATGCTTTGCAAGTAAAGGTGAAAAAAATAAAAGTAAAGCTGAAATGAATTCTTTTTCAGGAAAATAAAGGCAAGAGATTTCATCACCATCATTTCTATACTACAAAAAATATTAGAGAAATTTCTTCAAGCAGAAAGAAAATGAAACCAGATGAAAATTTACGCAAAAGAATGAAGACATAGCAAGAATGTAAATATGTATAAAAGGGGCAAGATTGTATAGCAGATCTCTAAAATTTATAATAACTACATAATTGAGACTTTATGCCCGTTGATTAGCAACTCCCTATTTCCCTCTCCCCACAGTCACTGCTACTCTCTGATTCTATGAGTTTGACTCATTTGCATACCTAATATAAGTGGAATCATGCAGTATTTGTCCTTCTGTGACTGGCTTATTTAGTTTAGCATAATCCCTCAAGGTTCAGCCGCATTACTACGTATGTCAGGGAACTGTAGAAGTTCTTTATATATTTTCGGTATTAATGCCTTATCTAATATACGGTTTGTAAGTATTTCCTCCAATCACATAAGATGCTTTCTTCGCTCTGTTGCTTGTTCCCTTTGCTGTGCAGCTTTTTAGTTTGATATAGTCCCGCTTGTCTATTTTGCTTTCTTGCCTGTGCTTTTGGTTTCATGTCCAAGAAATCAATGCCAAGACCAACGTTATGAAGACTTTTCCTATTTTTTTCTTCTAGAGATTTTACGGTTTCAAGTCTTATGTTCAAGTCTTTCATCCATTTTGAGTTGACATTTGTGTATGGAATGCAATGAGTTCAATTTCATTCTTTTGTATGTGGATATGCAATTTTCCCAGCACCATTTGTTGAAGAAACTGTCTTTTCCCTTTTGTGTATTCTTAGCATCTTTGTGGTAGCTCAGTTGACCATATGTGCATGAATTGATTTCTCTGCTCTCTCTTCTCTTCCCTTGGTCTATATGTATGTCTTCATGCCATTACCATACTGTCATAATTAATGTATCTTTGTAATATATTTTGAAATCAGGAACTACAATGCCTCCCAGCTTTGTTCTTTTTCAAAATCATTTTGGCTACTTGGGGTCTTTTCTGGTTCCATATAAATTTTAGTTTTGTTTCTTCTATTTCTGTAGAAAATGTCAATGTGATTTTGATAGCAATTGCATTGAATCTGTAGATCACTTTGGGTGGATATTTTAACAAGTCTTCCAATTCATGAACACAGGATATCTTCCCATTTGTTTGTATCTTCTTTAATTTGTTTATCAATGTTTTGTAGTTTTCACTGTATAAGTCGTTTACTTCCTTACTTAATTTTATTACTTTTGGTGCTGTTGTAAATTTGATTGTTTTCCTAATTTCTTTTCCAAATAGTTCATTATTAGTGTATAGAAAGAAACACAACTGATTTTTATATATTGATTTTTATCCTGCAAACTTACCGAATTCATTTATTACTTCTAACAGTTTTTGTAAACTCTTTAGAGTTTTCTATTCATGTGATCTGAAAGCAGGAATAATTTTATTTCTTCCTTTCCAATTTGGATGAGTGTTACCTCTTTATCTTGCCCAATTGTTCAGGCTAGAACTTCCATTATTATGTTAAATAAAAGTAATAACAGTGAACATCCTTTCCTTGTTTCTGATCTTTGCCTGTGAGTATGATATCAGTTGTGGGCTTTTACACATTGGCATTCTATATGAAGACGAAATTTCCTTTTTTTCTAGTTTTACCATGAAAGGATGTTGAATTTTGTCAAATGCTTTTTCAGCAGCATCTATTGAGATGATCATGATTTTTATCTTCCATTCTGTTAATATGATATATTAATTGATTTTCATATATCGAACCATATATACCTCCCAGATAAACCCACTTGGTCTTGGTGTATAATCCCTGTAATGTTTGTTGAATTTGGTTTGCTAACTTTTTTATGTGTTTTTGTTTGTTTGGTTGGTTGTTTTTTAGGATTTGGACATCTGTATTCATCAAGGATGTTGGTCTGTAGTTTTTTTTTTTTTTTTGTGGTATCTTTGTCTGGCTTTGCTATCAGTTTATGCTGGGCTCATAAAATGAGTTAAGACGTATTCCTCCTCTTTTATTTTTTAGAAAAATTTGAAAAGGATTGGCATTAATTCGTTCCTTAAATGTTTGATAGAATTCACAAGTGAATCTATTGGATCAGTCCTGGGCTTTTCTTTTTGGGGAGGCTTTAATTACTGGTGAATGTCTTTATTATTTGTAGGTCTAGTCAGACTTTTTGTTTCTCTGGGATTCAATCTTGGTAGGCTGTATGTTTCTAGAAATTTATGAAATGTTTTCCAGGTTATCCAGTTTGTTGGTGTATCCTTGTTCATAGTCGTCATTTGTAATCCTTTCTATCTTTGTGGCATCAGTTGTCATGTCTCTTCTTTTGTTTTTGATTTATTTATTTATTTACGTTTTCTCTCTTTTTTTCTTAATCTCACTAAATGTTGGTCAGTTTTGTTTATCTTTCCAAAAAACAAACTCTTAGTAGCTTTGATTTTTCTTCTGTTATTCTCTATTTTATTTCTGTTCTAATATTTATTATTTTCTTATTTCCTGCCTTCTGCTAAATTTGGGTTTAGTTTGTTCTTTTTCTTGTTCTTTTTGGGGTAAAGTTAGGTTATTTATATCAGGAGGCTTTTTTTCTTTTTTAACATTGGCTTTCTTGCTACAAACTTCTCTTCTAGTACTGCATTTGCCTCATGCCATAAGTTCTGTTGTGTTATATTTTCATTTTCATTTGTCTCAAGACATTTTTAAATTTTGTGTTTGACTTGTCCTTTGACCTACTGGTTGTTCAAAATGTGTTGCTTAATTTTTACATATTTCTGAATTTTCCATATTTCTTCCTGCTTTCAATCTCTAATTTAATTTCATTGTGGTTCAAAAAGATAGTTGCTATTATTTCAATTTTCTTAAATTTGTAAGACTTGTTTTGTAACCTAACATGTGATCGCTCTTGGGGAATGTCCCATGTGCACTTGAGAAGAATGTGTACACTCTGGTGCTATTGAGTGGAATGTTTTACATCTGATAGGTCCATTTTTTTTTTTAAATCATATTGCTCAAGTCCAATGCTTCTTTGTTGGTTTTCTGTATGGTTGTTCTATCCATTATTGAAAGTGAGGTGTTGAAGAGTCCTACTATTACTGGATTGTGGTCTGTTTCCCCCTTTCATGTCTATCAATGTTTGCTTTATATATTTAGATGTTCAGATGTCAGATATGTGTAGATTTATAATTGTTATATCTTCTTGTTGAATTGATCCTTTTATTATCATTATAAAATATTCTTGTTTGTCTCTTGTAGTTACTTCTGTTCTCTTTTGGTTGCCATTTGCATGGAATATCTTTTTCTATCCCTTCACTCAGTCTACATGTATCCTTAAATCTAAAGTGAGTTTCTTTTAGACAGTGATAGTTGGATCTTGTTTTGTTACATCCATTTAGTCACTCTGTCTTTGGGGAGTTTAATCCATTTACATTTAAAGTAATTATTGACAGGGAAGGATTTACTATTGCCATTTTGTTAATTGCGTACTGTCTGCCTTGTAATTATTCTGTTCCTCTTTTTCTCTCGCTGTCTTTCTTGTGTTTCATTGATTTTTTTAATTATTGTTATTGATAAGCTTTAATTACTTTCTCTTTTTTGTGTGTGTCACTTCCATAAGTATTTTCTTTGTGGTTACAATAGGGATTACATAAAATATCTTATAGTTTGAATAATCAATTTTAAGCTAACTTCTTAACTTCTGTTGCATATAGTCTACATTTTTACTACTCCCTCCTACACACACACTTTATGTTATTGATATCACAATTTACATCCATTACATTGTGCATCCACTAATATTTTTTAGCTATATTTATTTTAATACTTTTGTCTTTTGACTTTCATACTAGAATTGAAAGTGATTTACCCACAACCATTACAATAATACACTGTTCTGCTTTTGTCTATATATTTACTTTTACCAATGAGTTTTATACTTTCTTATGCTATTTAGCTTATGCTGTTTAGCATCCTTTGATTTCAACTTGAAAAACTAACATTTCTCATAAAGCAGTTCTAGTGAGAATGAACAGCATCAGTTTTTGTCTGGGAAAGTCTTTACCTTTCCTTCATTTTTAAAGGTCAGTTTTGCCAGATATAATATTATTGGCTGGCAGGTTTTTTCTTTCAACAGTTTGAATATATCCTTACACTTCCTTCTGGCCTATAAGGCTTCTGCTGAAAATTCCACTATTGTGTTATAGGGTTTGCTTGTATGTGATAAGTTGCTTTTCTCATGCTGCTTTCAAAATTTGGTTTTTGTTTTTGATTTCCAAAATTTTGATTATAATGCATTTCCATGTGAATTTCTTTGGATGCCTGATATCCATTGGGCTTCCTGGATCTGAATGAATGCCTTTTCCTTCCCCAGATCTAAAAATTTTTCAGCCCTTATTTCTTTCAATATACTTTCTCGTCCCTTGTTTGTTTGTTTTTTGTTTTGTTTTTGGAACTGCCACAATGTTTTATATTGGTTAGATTGATGGTGTCATAGGTCCCTTTAGCTTTCTTCACTCTTTTTCATTCTTTTCTCTTTTTGCTCCTCTGACTGGATGTTTTCTAATGATCTGTGTTCAAGTTCACTGATCTTTTCTTCTGCTTGATCTAGTCTGTTTTGCACCCCTTTAGTGGATTTTTCAATACAGTTATGTTCTTCAGCTTCATGATTTCCTTTTAGAACTTTTAAAAATATTTCTATCTCCTTATCAAAACTTTTACATGCATTGTTCATGCATTATTCTCTTGATCTTGGTGAGCCCCTTTATGATGGCTATTTTGAATTCTCTTTCAGGTCAATCATGTAATTGTCTTTCATTAGGATCAGTTTCTGGAGATATATCTCATTTCTTTGTTTGGAAGATGTTTCCCTGTGTCTTCATTTTCTTTGACTCTATGTTGGTATCTGTGCAATAGACATAGCAGTCACTTTCCCAGTCTTCACAGACTGGCCTCCTACAGGAGAAAAACTTCACCAATCAGCCTGGCCAGACATTCTGGCTATCTCTTCAATCATCATGCTTATCCAACTTGTTTTCTTTGTTTTTAGATGCCCCAATTGTCTAAAGTATTCCAGGTCCCATTAGCTCTTCAAGATGACTGAGATTGAAGCTAATTCTTCAAGTAATACCCAGAAAAACTGGATCATTAAATGCTTGATCTGACTCTTTCCCTTATCCCAGGAAGAAACTGGGATGTGTTTTTTGTTTTGTTTTGTTTTTTACCTGTTTGTTTTCAGTAACCTAGAGGGGGTGCTGCTGTGGTAAATAATTTCATGATAGAGCAGATAGTGGCTGCCAGGAGGCTATAGATTCTGCTGGGTTCTGTCAGCTCTCCAAGACCAGCTAGAAAAAAAGGCAGTGCTCTGGGTATCCCCTGGAAAAGTTGGGTCATTAGACACATGGTCCAACTCTTTCCCTCCCAAAGGAACATCTGGGGGCTGGGGTTTGTTGTTTGCTCACTGTCCACTGAGCCAAGGAGAAGGATTCCAGCCCCAGCCCAACTGCATCCTTTTTCTCCCTAGCTCAAGGTAGCTAGATTATGCCAGATCTCATTTTTAACACTCCAGGATTGGTTAGACAGAAACCAGTCCTCCGAGTATCTCTCAGAAAAGTTGGAGAATTGGACATGCAGGCTCCCTTTTCCTCTCCCCAGCATGAAGCTGGAAGCTAAGGGGTTTCCTTCTGATCATATGGTGTTATGCTTGGGATAGAGATGATAGCAAGAGGGTGTCTTGAATTTCTCTACCAGCTCTGATATGGACAGATTTGCACTCAGGGTGTAGGAACCTCTCCCTGGGTTTCTTACAAAGGAAGTTTGTCCCCAAATTATTGAATTGATTTGTTTTTGGGGTAAAGGAGGAGCCAGGCATAGCAAGCCACCATCTTGCTAATGCTACCTCACCAATTTTTATAAATAGTACTTCCATTTTCCTTCAATTAAAATTTGTCTAATTTCTATTTGATTTTTCCTTGAAACTTAGGTTGCTTACATTTTGTGATTTTTATTTATATGTGGATTTTCTAGTTATTTTTTTTTATTGAAAACTAACTTAATTCTTTTGTAGTTCCAAAATATTAATCCTTTGAAATTTATTGAAACTGGTTTTCTGGCATAGCATATAATCAATTTTGATAAATATCCCATGTGCATTTGAAAGTAATGTGTATTCTGCAGTTGTTGGGTACAATAATCTGTGTGTCAGATTATATTTTTAAAAATTATATTGTTAAATCTTCTTTAGCATAATGTTTTGCTCAACATATTCTGTTATTGGCAGAGGTTTGCCAAAATCTTACATGATTGTGGATTTGTCAATATTTCTTTTACTTCTCTGAAATTTTATTTAAAAAAAGTTAGGCTAAGCTGTTGATACATATAAATTTAGAATCATTAATCTTCTTGGTATATTAAACTTTTCTTATGAAGTAGCTCTATTAATCTTATGTGATTCTTATGAGTCTATTTATCTAATAATTGTATAGTTTCACCAGCTTTCTCTTATTTGGTGTTTGCATGATATATTTTCTCCATAATTTAAATTCCAACATTTATGTGTTATATTTTAGATGTGCCTTCTGCAGTCTATAATTGTGTTTCTTTTGTTTTGAATTTTAATCTAATTTATAAGTATTTTATTGGATCATTTAGCTATACTATATTTAATGTAATTATTCTCACATTTGGGATAAATCTATAGTCATACTATTTTCTTTTTATTCCTTCCACTTGGCCCCCCATTTTCTTCTTTTGAATTGATAATTTGATATAGTAGTTTTATTGTTTGATATACCCTGGAGCTTGTAATGCACATTCTTTACTACTCAAAGACTAAAGTAAGTAAATTCTTTTATTTCTTCTCACATGAAATAAGGGCCTAAGAATACTGCTCTACCTACTCCAGATGTATATATTTTCGCCATGAGTTTTAATTCTTTATATGTTTAAAATCCTGAAAGACATTGTTATTATTATTATTTTATATCATTAAAATTCATTTATATTTATCTAGATAGTTTTTGCCATTCTTTCCTTTCCCTCTCAGCCTCTTCTACCTAAAGTATACTCCCTGGCATTTCATTTCCTGTAGGTTTACTGGTGACAATGTCTCCGTCATTTTTTGCCAGTGTTACCCATTTTGCTATCTGATACATTTAATATAAGGGAAATACCTGTATTTTACTGTATGAATTTTGATACTCTTATAAATGTATCTATTCCTAATATATATATATATATATATATATATATATATATATATATATATATCCAAAAAATCACTGGATATGATAGATTGTGGGTTTTCTAGCTCAAAAATTTTTAATTTCTAATTGTGTAAGACTCAGTATAAGTTTAAAAGAAAAGGATTGGCCATGGAATAATAAGCCAGTAGTAGAGGATTATGAAATAATCACTGTTATTAAGATGCTTTAAGTGCTACCTGGAAGATTAATGATGTAACATGAAAAGGTTTTTAGGTCCAATACATAATTCAACAATATCTGGCCAGTCTAGTTGAGCAACAATTTATCTCCATGCTTCTGGCTAAAAATTGGGCTTCTCACTAAACAGTTTGCCATCCAAAATTTGGTTTCTGAGTACTGTGAAAGATAATCCTAGAAGAGAAGAGAATAGCAAGGGTCCACAATATCTCTTTAGTACATGCAGTATAAAATCATAGAGGTCATCACTCCAAGCCTTCTAAGTCAAAGACAGATGTTAATGAACGTAATGTTGATGTCAAACTGCAAGCCTGGCATGAATTCATCAGTATAAACTGATTAAAACAAACATTATGAATATACCAATTAATACATAATTTGACATATTTTCTGTCTTCATCTTATACCTTACTCCTGAAAAAGTATGTCATTTATGTATTTCGTATTTTATATCATTCATATATTTTTATGAAAAACACAAACCACTCATTATTCTGGGACTCCTGAAATGTCCTTGGTCATTCTCTATATTGAATGAAATATATAAAGCATAGAAAGACCACATCAGTAAGAGTTATACATAATATTAGTCAAACCAAATCTTTTTTGGTAAATGCTCAAACTCACTTCCTTGCACGAAAGCAGTTTTCTCCCTTTAATATTTCAGTGGTCATAAAGAATACCCATAAAAACATAGTACTTTAAAAAGGAGAAAAATGATAAGCTGAAAACTAAAGAAAAGATTAAGGTTAAGTGAGCCCAGAAAAATGTTACCTGGAGTTTAAACTTAAAAATAAATGTCTACCATGACCTGACAAGATTGGAAGATTGGCAACATTTATCTGTGGGAGATTCATGTGAATAAACCATGCACAAAGAGCAGAGTGAAGAATTTGGTCTGACATAAATATTCAGCAGAGGGTATCCACAGTGGAGGAGGCTCTTAACCAGGTGTAAAACATGACCCATCCTTTGCATGAAAGTCACTCTTTCCCCATCTACTCTGCAATTTATGCTGTCCATTGCAGCAGGGATGAAAGCTAGGTATGGTACCAACAATATGAACTTCTCACAATGGCTAATCTGGCATTCCTGGAATCCTCCAACAATGAAGACCAATGCCAATTAAGTTCCTGATAGAACAGACTGACAGCATAGTTGGGGGTGAGGGCAGGGCTGGTTGCCCGACCCCCCCCCCATGGCAGGTTGAATTGGACTTCTTTCAGATGGAGGGTGACAATTTGTCTGAAGTGTTTTACATGAAGATACACACTCCTTGATTACAGTGCATCTACCAACGCAGTGCATGACTTCAGTTCTCTCTAGACTTAGTGTCATTACTCCCTCTCTTTGTACCTTCGGGCCCAGGGATGGTAATGGCTTCTGATCGCTACCTCTTCTTTGCTGTTTCACCATCTGTTCTTGGTCCTTTAACCCTCATAAAGCTTTTTAACTAGTTCCTTCATTTCACTCTGTCTGGTTAAAGCCTTTTGAGTATGCTTATTGCTTCTCATTCAGGCATCACAAATAATACTTGAGGTCATGAATATACTTGTTCAGGTAGAGAATGTACCATAAAATGAGATATAAGCTGAGAAAAAATCCAGGGAGCAGTAAGAAGACACATTCACACCTAGATAGGGAAAAGTCAGATGGCTAGAAGGAAAAATGGAGATAGACCAAAATATAACAATTTCATGACGAAGATATTGACATTGATGCAGTCAAATAAAGAACAATTTCATCATAAGGATATCTCCTATTGTCAATGCAAACACTTCTTTTCCACCCTCTCCCCTCCTTAGTTAATGGTAACCACTTATTCTCTATCTTTAGAAATTTGTAATTTTAAGAAAGTTATATAATGGAATAATATAGCACATATAACCTTTATTATAAATATATACTTTTCAGGATTAAATTTTATCACTCAGATAATTCTCTCAAGATTTATCCAAGTTGTTATATGTATAAATAGTTTGTTCCTTTTTATTGTTTGATAATATTCCATGGTATGAATGTTATTGTTGTTGTTTTAACAATTCACCTTTGAAGGATATCTGGGCTGATTCCAGTTTTGGGCTATTAGAAATGAGGCTTCTGTGGACTCTGAGAAACAAACTGAGGGTTCTAGAGGGGAGGGGGTGGAGGGATGGGTTAGCCTGATGATGGGTATTAAAGAGGGCACATACTGAATGGAGCACTGGGTGTTATGCACAAACAATGAATCATGGAACAGTACATCAAAAACTAATGATGTAATGTATGGTGATTAACATAACATAATAAAAAAAGAGAATAAATAAATAAATAAATAAATAAATAAATAAGGCTTCTATAAACACAGGTTTTTATGTGAACATAAATTTTCATTTTTCTGGAATTAATGCCTAAGATAGTATCTTATGGTTCTGTGTTATATGGTATCAGGAGTCTTAGTACCTTAAGATGCTGCCGAACTGTTTCAAAATGTCTGTACCATTTTACATTGAACCAAGAATGTATGAGTATTTAAGCTTCTTTACATCCTTGTCAGTAATTTGTGTTATTACTATTTTGTATTTTAGTCATTTTGATGGGTATTTAATGATATCTCACTGTGATTTTTAACTTGAATTTCCTTAATGGTTAATGATGTTGAATATCTTTTCATGTGCTTATTTGCTATCTGTATACCTGCTTCAGTGAAATGTCTGTTAATGCCTTTGCCCATTCTAATTGTGTGGTTGTTTTTTACTGTTGAGTTTAGAGTGTTCTTTATATATTCTAGATATTAGTCCTTAATTAGATAAGTGGTTCGCAAATATTTTTCTCTCAGTCTGTAGCTTTTTTTTTTTAATTCCCTTAAAAGAGCAAAGGCTTGAAATGTTAATGATGGCTGACCTTTCAATTTTCCTTTTTATAGGTTGTGTTTTTGGTGTCAAGTCTGAGATCTCTTTGTCCAGCCCTAGATATTAAAGATTTTCTGTTTTTCCTCTTAAAGTTTTATAATTTTACATTTTACATTTAAGCCCATGATATATTTTGAATGAATTTGTGTAAAAGGTGTGAGGTCTAGGTTAAGGTTCTTTTTTTTTCCCCTTTGGATGTCCAATTGCTACAGCACCATTTGTTGAAAGTACTGTACTTCCTGCATCGAATTGCTCTTGCACTTTTGTCAAAAATCAGTTGGCTGAACTTGTGTGGGTCTATTTTGGGGATTTTTTTCTGTCCCATTGCTCTGTGTCTGTCCCTCCACCAGTACCACATAGCATTGATTACTGTAGATGGATAGTCTTAAAATTGAGTAGATTGATTCCTTTCAACCTTTTCTTCTTGTTTTAGTTAGTCTAGTTCCTTTGTTTTTTCCATACAAATATTAGAAGGATCTTTTCTATATCTACAACAAGTCTTGCTTGGATTTTTATAGGAATAATGTTAAACCTATATATGATTTTGGGGAGATTTGACATCTTTACTATGTTTAAAAACTCTGTGAAAAACCCTCTGGAAGAACTTGTAAGCCTGCATAATCATTTCTAATGTGACTTTATTTTCAGCATAAGGTGAACTCAGAGTCTGATTGGGGCAATGACACACCCAAATAAAAAGATAGAAAACAAAATAGGAGTTAGTAACATGCCAGAATATTTCAAGAGGGCAGGGTAAGTTCCAGGTACTTGACACAGAAAATTAAGAGTTCTCTGAAGTTCAGCACCTTCCTCTTTGGTTTCACTGCCTTCTCTTCTTTCCATGAATATACCATATTTTTCTCTACTTAGGGCATTTGCTTTTGTCATTCCCTGAAAAACTCTGCTCCCAGTCTCTGTGTGGCTGCTTTTCTTGCATTTAGTTAATTCAAATGCCACTTCTTCAGTGACATTCTCCCTGATGACAAAATCTAAGTGACCCTTCCAGTCACAATACATGAACCTATTTTATTTCTTTTACAGCACTTTTACTATCTCTTTTTAATAGTAGCAGCATGGGGCACCTGGAGGCTCAGTCAGTTGAATGGACACCTGTTGGTTTCAGCTTGGGTCATGATCTCAGGGTCCTGGGATCGAGCCCCACATCAGGTTCCGTGCTCAGTGAGGAGTCTGCTTGTGGATTCTCTCTCTGCATCTGCCCCTTCCCCCATTCATTCTCTCTGTCTAAAATAAATAAATAAATCTTTTTTTTTAAAGAGTAGCAGTATGTCTGCTGTCCCCAGAATTACTCCCTAGAACATGATTCTTTGAGAGCAAGGGACCATGTTGGTCTTATTCACTATCTGCCTAGCACTGGGTCTGACACACAGTGGGTGTGTTATTCTTTGTTGAGTGTAATAAATGAATACTGTTTGTCTAGGCAGAAAAGACAGAAGGCAATTCACAGAGAGTATGGCTAAATCAAAAGCTGGAAAGTGAAAATAATGTTTTGAACTCCTGTTAGCAAGCAGGATAAGGAGGAAAAGGAATTTTGTAATGAGAACTTTATTCTTGATGGTGGAGGGCTTTGATCAAGCTCTAGAGCAGGCGATTTTACTTACTTTACTCCTGAGGGTAATGGGAATGCTTTGAACAAGGTTGAAATAATAATATGCTATTCTTAAAAAATTAAGAGGGAACAATACAACAAATTGGGCTAAAGTTTGGGCGCTCGAGTAGAAGCACAGTCCCAGTTGGCAATAATAATTGTGATAAAACTGTTATGAGGTAAGAAGACCCCGAAGGTGGCGGTGTCAGTCATCATAGAAAGAAGGCTCACCTTAGAGAAAACTTGAACAGTTTAGTCTTCTTCAGCTGGGCCTGCTTAACAGTCTCATCAGTTAAGACAATAGTACTGATGAATTTGAGAGATAATTTGCTAACTCTTCATGTCATCTTTCTTTCATTTGTGTTTGCAAAGATATTCCTTTTCTCTTGAGATATTTTTACAGGTAAAATCATTCTACCTGACTGTTAATAAACCTGCTTCCTTCTGGTTTCATTGCATACAAAGTCGTTTTCGTGTTGGTAAAATTGTTTTTCCATTTTAGAATTGGAGAGAGTGTTTGTCAAATTGATCTAGAAAAGGCAATGTATTTGAAATAGAAACAAATCATGTGAACTTTAATTGCTTCTAAGCACTCTGCTGTGTCATATTGAGAATGTTTTGTACAGTTAGTCCCTATTCTATTTTAGTACATCATTTGACTTAAAGTGGGAAATAATGCTCACTGGGGTCCCTGATCTTCTGTCCCAGGAGGTTTTGAGGCTCATTGTTCCTTTTGCTCAATTTATGCCCCCGCAGTTGTCTATGGCAGTCTTAAAAGTAGGGTCAGACTAAGGATAGCAACAAAAGACTTTTCTTATAAAGAGCTGCTCCTATAGCTCTTCTGTTTTACGCACACCCCAAACAAAAATTCCAAAACCATCTACTGGCATTAGGATTTCTAGGCCAGAGTCTTTTTGCTGTGAATAATTGCCATGATTTTCAAGGACTGTTCTGTATTCTTTTCAGTCGATTCTTGAACCTGGCAGCACGCTGCTCTTTGATGCTGACTACCAAGAAGCAGTTGCTGTAGGAAAACCAAATAGTCCTGACATCTCTACTTACCAGGTTTCACTTACAGTTCATTTCAGAGTGTGACAATTAGAAGAAACAAGGAAGGGCTTTGTTTTGTTTTTCCAAACTCATTTCAAGGAACACTACACACAGCCTGCCTACAGGGTTGTTTGGTTAAAGAAAATGTTTCCACTCATATTACGGTTGCATCGTAATGGAAAATTGCTCCGGGTGCCAAACCCACCAAGATGTTAACATCACCAAAGACCTCTGCACTTGACTACTGTACATTTTTACTTACTTCCAATATTTCAGCCACAACTCATAAAGTGTAGCAGGCCTCTGGAAATAGAACTGGAACAGTCAAGATCAATTTTTCCCTACTCTGTGTTGATAGGCAACAAGATGCTTTCTGAAATGTAAGGTAAATAGTTTCACATGAGGATGAAGCAGGGTGATCCTCTCTGAATTTGGCTCACTGGCCTCAGATTCACACCTTTGCACTGAGGTTTGCTCTTTAGAGTATTTGTGATGCTTATTAAAGTTGACTTGGAAGTTTAAAAAGACCAACAGAGACACTGTCGCTTCTAGGGCTGTTTTGACATCTCTTACTACATTTCCTATAAGGTAGTATTAGAAATATTACTACTTGTACATATTGTTAGTTAAATTACAATATACCTCTCATTCACTTCCACACTGGAGAAAATTGAGAACTCCTGACAAGGAAATTATTGTGTAAGAAATCGCATGGTACAAGCTAATCCAAGAAATGAATGATTCATCTTCAGTATGCATGAAAGACACCATATTAGTAGTCTAAAACATAAATAACAGCAATGAAGGACCTTGTACCCATATGTGGCTTTATCCAGATATATTGGCCCCCGGGATCATAGGTATGAATTCATGGGCATAATGTAATTATAAAATATTCATTATGGTTTCATTGTGCGAAAGTATAGAAATTACCTCCGTAGTCAAAATTTAAGGTAACTCCCCCCTCCCCACCCCCAGTTCAATAAAAGTGTTGTGGCTTCTCCTTTTAGAGGGATTTACAGTACTCATCAGCGGTATAGTTCACATTAGCATCCAATGACATTGCTTTGTCTGTATATGTTTCTAGCTGTCAATAGAATGTCCTGAGGCAATTGCATCCTGATTCTATAGCCATCTTCTATTCTTTTATAATACACAAGGGTCTAATTTTCCATCAGCAAAGCATGAAATCATGTAAGAATGCCACATAACCAGCATGTGCAAACAAGTAGCACTTTTTCTACACATAAAAATGATTCATAAAATAACAGATAAATTAAATCTTCTTGTTCAAGTAAAGAGCTTAGAAATCAAGACCTTTTATACAAAATTAGGATTTTCTGTACAGAGCTGACGATGTCATGTAATTCAGCTAAATTTGTTCACCACCTTACGTGTTAATATGTGTGACCATATCATTTTTCTTTGATTTACAGTGGAACTGTTTTATATCAGGAACGTTTTATGGTTACAGATAACAGGCATGTTAACTTCATTAAGATCAGTATTTAGCAATTATCAAATTAACAGAGTGATGACTGGAGGATATGACTTGTATCCAGCTATATTAGCTTTAACACTCATTCAACACTGTGTAGTAGAAGGACATGGAAACCAAGTGTTCTTTATTAATTCATATTTTGGGTACAGTGGGACAGGCAGTCAAAGTAAACATGAATCCTCAAAAATGACATTATAAAATATACTAAACGATGCATTCAAGATCCCTCTTCCCTCTCTGGAACATATCTAAGTTTGACAAACTGTTTGAAATTATCAATTCAATGATGCCCTTAAAAGGGCTAGCTTTGGCGTATATTTAAAATACATTCAAGACATATGTCTCTCTGCTGCAAGAACTACAGAAAGCTCAGTTTCACATCAGTGAGATGACTGAATCTGCTTAA
Organism: Zalophus californianus; assembly: GCF_009762305.2. Classification (NCBI taxonomy): domain Eukaryota; kingdom Metazoa; phylum Chordata; class Mammalia; order Carnivora; family Otariidae; genus Zalophus; species Zalophus californianus. The sequence continues at coordinate 72,064,697 of NC_045606.1, read as the reverse complement.
ATTATCATTCTCTATATGCATCTCATATTTCTACAACTTCAGGGTATTTTTAAACACTTTCTACATAATGTACAATTTACTTAGCACGTGGCATTCATATGTCTAGCTGTAAAATAACTTGTTGTAATTTAAGCAAACATGTTTTAAATAAAAGGTAGCTAAGGCTTCTAATCTCTGATGTATTGAGTGCAATGAAAGCTTCCATTAAAACCGATTTCCCAGGCAGCCGAAGACTGTAGAGGTTTCCCTTAAGAAATATATTAATCTATGGTTTACCCTGGTGGGTTCCAACAAAATTTTAATAAATTAGTGACTGACCAGTGTCACCAGTGATGTGATACCCTCGACAAATTAGACTGAAAACACAGGACAGAAAAGAAAATTGCATCTATTTCTTTCCTCCAGAACCTTTTTTGCTTACTTCTGATTTTCCAGCATTAGCAATCAGTGTAACAGCAATGTTCCAACCGCTTTTTTAAAAAAAAATAGATTTAACGAATTATAATTGACGTGGAATATACATATATACTTAAAGGGCACAATTTGGCAAATTTTGACATATGTGTACTGTGGTGACATCATTGTCACAATCAGGGTGATAAATATTCGTCATCCCCAAAAGTTTCCTTGTGCTCCTTTAGAATTCCTCTCTGCTGTCCCTTCCTGCAGCCTCAGTGTGTTCTCAGCTGTCTGGGTGCCAAAATGTTTCCCAAGTGTGCCCCTTAGATGGCATAAATGAAATGCTTGGCACAAGTACTCACTTTCTCTTGCTCTGTGTTAGTCTGCATTTTTTTTTTTAGAATTTTATATAAATGGAATCATACAGTATATACTACTTTTTGGCTGGCTTTTTTACTTCGCATAATTTTGAGATTTATTCATGTTATAGCACATATCACCAGTTTATTCCTTATATTGCTGTGTAGTATTCTATTTTATGGATGAACCACCACAGTTTATCTACTCACCTGTTGTTGGACATTTGGGTTGTTTCCAGTTTGGGGCTGCTCAACAAAGCTGCTCTGCGCATTCATGTCTAAGTGTTTGTATAGACATACGCTTTTGTTTTTCTTGTGGAATTGCCTGAACATGGAGTAGCTGAATCACATATAGTAGGTGTGTGTTGAACTTTAAAGAAACTGCCAAGATATTTTCCTAAGTTGTTAAAACATTTTATGAAGTGTGTGAGGTTTAGTTCCTCTACTTTCTCACCAATACTTGGTGTGGTCATCATATTTTATTTTTAGGTATTCTGATGGATGTACAGTTGGATCCCAGTGTGGTTTTCATGTGCATTTCCCCAATGACTATGTTAAACACTTTTTTATCTGCTTATTTGGTATCCATGTATCTTTTTTGATGATATGTCTATTCCAATCTTTTGCCCATTTTTAATGGAATTGTTTCCTTAATTCTGAGTTTGAAGGGTCTTTATGTAACTTGGATACAAGTATTTTTATCAGTGGTGTGGCTTGTTAATATTTTGTCTTGGTTTGTGGTCGTGAAGACAGCTTTGGTCCAGGAGAGCCATCAACGTGACTTGGAAATGTTTTTGGGGTTTAGTCCTTGGCAGGAAACTAAACTCAACTTTCCACTCAGAGGACATTATAATTGAGTCAACAGGCACTTTCTGCCACATGCATATCCTAGAAAGAGACTTGAAAGTGCAGATAATTATTTCTTCATCTTTAATTGTTCAGTTGGTCAGTATCATACTTGGTATAAGTCATAAGACTCCTTTTATTTTCCCACCAAATTTCTATTTCTTTATTATATTCTATCAAATTTCTTTCTATTAAAAGCTTCCATGTGATTGTAATTGCTTGTTACCACATCTTTGTCTCCACTAGACGTGTGTTTCTCAGGGCAGGTGCCATGCTTTTTTTTTTTTTTTAACAAAACTGTAAATTTCCATGAGCCAACACAATGCTTGGCACTAGCGGGTGCTCAACAAGTTTATAGTGAAAATTAAAAGGATCTCTTCTTGTATGGTCAGTGCACATGGCAAAAATCTACTGACACTTTCAATTTTCTGTTTCTCCCTCCAAACAGTGGCAAAGTGGCATCAGTCCTAGCCCCTGAGTAGTAACCCAGGAGAAAGGGATTGTCTAGTCCAGAAGCGGCTGCTACCATGATCTTCACCAATAAAGAAAGCTCATGTCAAACCTTGAATAAGTATTAGGGCGCCTGGGTGGCTCAGTTGGTTAAGCGACTGCCTTCGGCTCAGGTCATGATCCTGGAGTCCAGGGATCGAGTCCCGCATCGGGCTCCCTGCTCAGCAGGGGGTCTGCTTCTCCCTCTGACCCTCTTCCCTCTCATGTGCTCTCTCTCATTAACTCTCTCTCTCAAATAAATAAATAAAACCTTTTAAAAAAAAAACCTTGAATAAGTATTAAATCAGAATATAAAGTGCTGTAAAATCTTAGGTATTCTGAATACCAGAATTGGACTCATCTAGGGAAAAGGACATAATTTCTCCCTGTGGAGAAAAGCAAGCTTCTGAAGATTGTGAACACTCTTCCATAACGTCGATGAATTCTGGCTCTTATCTTCCCCAACAGCCAGATTTTCTACAGCCATAGCTTTTAATCTTTCTCTTTTTTTGCTATAGGATTTGTCCCATCAAATGCCCAGTGGCCTACTTTCTTGACCATAGGAGGATGAGATGAGTTGACTAGTATGGTCTTTCCTGAACCTGCAGGGTCCATCCTGTGGGTCACAATCCTCTTGGAGTGGGGGAAATTATGAAATGATTGCAGGGGATCCACTTGGGCAAAGGTCTCCCCAACATGACCCATTGATAGCATAATAAAATAATTGTGGGTGTATTCTTGTCTTGTTATATACTTATATTTTTCAGGTATATGTAAATGCTGTTGTGATAACAAAGTTAGAAGTATTATTGAACTTAAAGCCACTTTTTGTCGCCATGTACTTTTTATGAAACAATGCAAATGCAAGATACAACTACTATATAATGTAAACCCTTGTTTTTTTTTTTTTTTCCTTTTAAAAGAAGTCTTTGTCCTGAAAATGGTTGATAATCATACATGGACACATTAAAAAGCCCATTGTTTAGTCTTTATCATATGTAAAATTGTCTCAAGATTTTAGACAATGATAAATAAATGGCATTGTAGTAAAGGCACCTTTCACTGGAAAAAAAAAATACCTCCTGAGCATTGCTAATGGAGTTCTGGCTAATCTGGCATAAACATCATGAGATACAGATATTTTTTTCTCTGGGGAAAGAATATGACATTTAAAGGAGTAGATCAGGAGAAAGGATCTAGGCATTCTAAAGAGCTAATAAATGATTTATCAATTGATGAAATAATCAAAATATGTATTGGTCAAAAATGTTAATTTAGAAAATATTATAAGCCTTGGACACCAAAAATAAAACCTTGCAGGTTTGCCATTAAGATTCTCATCATTTATTATTGCCCTACTTGTTCTGCATGGGGAGAAAAGTGTCAAGGAAAAATGTACTCATGAATGATTGTAAAACCTTGGATTTTAAAGTTATCAAGAATTTTATGTTATTCTAAAAAGGGCAGAACATTTCATGAATAGGACAAAATTGCAACCCTTGATAATATCCACGAAAATTTCCTTCATGAATTTTGAGGCAATTCCATCAAGAAGTTAGATGAAAACAGTTAATAAGCCCCTAGAATAAAAATAAAAGCCCAAACTGTGGTGGAAACTATGCATGCATTGTGAAAAACAAAAGAAAACAAAACAAAAAACACAGCCATGTACTAGCTTTGAAATTTAGGCTTTTCCAATAAGTGAGACCCAATTTCAAAAGAAGATACTCTGAAGATGTTCATAGTATATAAAGGCAATATTTCTGCAGAATAAGTTAAGTACATCTCACTAGGTTTTCCATGGAATTCTGTTAGTCAGCAATGGTAAATCCAAAATATTTTTTCAAAGCAGATTATTCATATGAAGAAATTACTTCAGCTTGGATAGGAGTAGATGTGGAATGAGAAAAGGAGAACCACAGAAGAAATTGAAAGTGATAATGATGCAGGAGGAAAAGCATAAACTCAAATTCAAATTTGTTTCAAAGGGCCTAAAATAAACGACTCTGCCTAATTTGGGGTCTCTATCAAATAGCACTTTTTCTTCATGTCAGAGAAGTACAGAACTACAGCCTACTTGTAGCCTAATGGAGGGCGGGGCGGGGGGGCACTGGTCATCGAAGACTCTAGATGAGCACAGCCTGATGGGAAGCAAGTAGTGTGTCAGCATCTACACTCCCTCCTTTCACTTAGACAAAGCAGAAAAAGGGATCAGTCCATTGAGTGTCCCTTCGATGCTCCATCCACAGTGTGACGCCTGCTGACGTGTAAAGGATACAAGGAGATGGTGACCACAATAAAGCCATCTGGTGACTGACCACCCAAGAGAGACAATTCCATCCAGGAGACAGGATCGCTGGAGGATCATCATAAGAAAACCTCAAATCCATGTGTACCCCAAGGACTTTCTGTAGCTGAAGTAATAAAACTACAGCTTCAGTCCTTGGAAAAGGGCACTCAGCCTCCGAAAAATCAGGAAGCCTAATCAATTGTTATTTACTTCATTCATTCATCCACACACATTGATGGAGAAAGCCTATTATACCACAGGCCCTGTGCAGATTCTGGGAACCAAAAGAGGAATTGGACACAATTCCTGTCCACTGGGATTCCCCAGATACATAAATTCTGTTGCTTGTGGCTGAAGAAGAGTGACCTAAGGATTGCTTTAAATAAAAGTAACCCAACCTGAGACTAATATAACACTGTATGTTAACTACAGTGGAATTAAAATAAAATAATACAATAAAAATAAATAAAAGGAATCCAACAGTTCTTAGAAGCTTGCTATCAGGAGCAGAGACAAATCTTTCTTCCTGTCTTGTTATTTTTGCTTTCAGACAGCCTCTTATTCTACATAATTGTTGCTTTACAGAAGACATGATTTGAACTGCAGAACCCTAAGTTCTTGTCACATGAACTTCGTTACATGAAAGTCCACTGACACACTGCTAAATACTAGTCTGTTCTTCTCCCTCCAGATAGGGTATCACGGGCAAATGAGAACCAATTGTGCTTTCAAAAACTTCAATATAAGAAATTCCAAAATGACCCTGAGTAACATCTCTAATTCTAACCTAGACAGGAAATTTCTGGCTACCCTCATCTCCTCATGTTTCAGTTAAGCCTTCTTCCTTCTGACCATATGGCCTTTGAACAGCAAATCATTCTCTGTAATTTATTGTGTCCTTAAAAACAATATTTATTGTGGCTGCATAAAATGGAATATTTATTGTGCCCCATGCCAAATGGAATGAAATGATAACTAGTATCTCTCTACAGTACTGAATAACATGAGATTATCTCAGAATTCAAGTGTATTCCTTTACCACTTGAGTATTTCACTTTCGGAGAAAGGGGATTTAGCCTTTTCATAATGAAAAAAAAAATAGAATCAAGCATTTCAAATGCTTGGGTAGCTTCCATAATTTCCAGAAGACATTTTTCAAAATTCTGTGTATAATGTTAGGATTAGGGAACAGAAATTTAATACTTTGTATTTGTGAATTTGATGTTAACTGTAATAAAAAAAAGGTTCAGGCTCACGCTATAGATCCAAAAAGAATATTGCAAAATGAGTTTGTTTTCCTTTTTAAACCACCTGATAAATTTGCAGAAATTATCAAAACAACCACAGCCCTAAAGTTCAAAGAATTTATAAAAATAATAATAATAATTTAAAATAATTCATATGATTTAAAAATACATTCGTTCAAATAATTTGGGGTAGGGATGATTCTTGCAAGAAAACCTCACATTTATTATGTGAACTGTTATTTTTGAAAAACAGAAGTACTATTCTAAGTACAAATAATTCCCAGGAAAACTGTTTGTTCGTATAACTCTTTTAAAACCTACCTTAATGATTGCTTTGCAAAGTTGATTGTTATCGTCATTCCCAAGAAGGAGTCTGACATTTTATCAATATCTCAGCATTTTCAAGGAACATAGGCAATAGCAGTATGCCACTTCCAAGGATCTTTATTAGGCACAGAATTTAACTGACAGTTACATCAACATAAGCAGGGGCTCCTATCTGATTTGGTCTGGTCAAACTATTCCGAGTGTTTATAAACTGTAGATTCAGAACAGATGTATGCATATCTTCATAATTTACCATTTTAGAGATGTGATGCACTTTCCCTTGTAACGGTCTAAAATCTCATGACAAGGTTTTTATTATATGCAAATTAGTAGCATTTGATTAGGTCCTGAGGCAGCTTCACCTGGGTGTTCAGAGGAATAGCAACGGGAAGTGAGGAAGAATATTTCATCACCGAAGTGTGTTTTCCCTTGGGGGATACCACCATTTGATTTTGACATTTATTTGTCCTGTGCTATAAAGGACAAAACTACAATTACACTTTTTTTCTCTACTGTGCAGTGGGCACGGTGTCAGAAAAAATTAAATCAAAGATAGTATGTTTGCACACAAAATAAGCTCTAAAACCCAAACTTATTGAACAAACCTCCGGTTACAATCCTAGTGCATTAAAAAAATACTATTGGACTAAGCACAATGTTGAGTGTATATAGAAAACATCCATGAGAACCCAGCCTGAAGAAACAGGATTGCATCTATTGTATGGTGGTATCTTGGCTTTTATAGCATAAAAACTATGAGTTCATAGCTTAAAAACTATGGGTTACTTTCTTAATAAGTTCCAGTTTGCCTTATTCCATTTTTAGAATACTGAAACAAAGGTGTTCTCTGCTAGTTAATTTGGTTACTATATCAGTGAATAACATTTGCCAAAATAAGTTTGGTCACATTTTAAATGTTCTGTAACTGATTTCAAATTTGAACTCTGTAGCACTTTACTTTTCTCAGTCTTAAAATAATTTCCAATCCCATGAATGATTGCATTCACCTTTTTCACAATCGGACTTGATAATACTGAAAGTAATTTGAAAATATATTTCATTTGTCCATTTATCAAAATACAGATACCTTTGCAAATGATTACCCTCAGCAAGAAATACAAGGAAAGATGGGTCACCTGGAGGGCTCAGCCTGTAGAACAGATGACTCTTGATCTCAGGGTTGTGAGTTTGAGTTCTACGTTGGTATAGAGATTACTTAAAAATAAAATCTTGAAAAAAACAAGAAATACATGGAAAGAGACTGAGCATAGCCAATGACAGCTGTAAATTTTCTTAAGGATGGAGTCAGTACTTGTTCCGTAATTATTCTTATGTCTGACAATTATGAACAATCCAGTAGAGAGTCAACAAATTAAAACTTCCCTGGAAATATTCTAAATTTTATTTCTTCCCAAATCCATGTTTCTCTCTAATGGGTTTCTTTAACCAAATAGTCAGAAAGCACATTGTTCTTTAGATAGATAAGTAAAACTAAAATCACCGAGACCCCCAAAATATTAGAATTGATGCATTTCTATGAATTTCAAGGAAAGTTACCTTCTTCCTTTAGGTTTTATATATTTTCTAAACATCATAAATCCAAATATAAATAATAATTATGTATCTGGCCCATGAAAAGATGGCTCTAGATGCCAATAGTGTCAAAGAGAAAACTGAAATGGTAGTTAAGTGCTAATAGTAAAAAGTAAGATGAGATAAAAATCCTCTCTAATTAAGGCAATCTTAAGTCATGAATGATGTAGCTATTATGAATTATTAAGGATGGTCCCAGTAATTTAACCAAAAATAATCCTCTTACTATATTCCCAAAAGCCAAGTATTCTGATAATTTAAAGCTTTGAAATCTTCGCTTCACTTTGAAGGGAAACAAAATTAAATTACCTTTTTAAAAGGCCATACGTTGAACCATAAACTCCCTTTTTCTATCCTGAAAAGGATCCCTTGTTTAGTTTTAATTGGAATTATGTGTAACAAAATTTAAAATCATTAATACGATTGAAAGGAACATTTTAGGTAGTGAATTAAACAGGAAGCCAGGCAAGTCTTTGATTTTTCCCCTCCCATGGAGTGAGCCACCCTATCATGCATTTTCTAGAATGGCTCTGAAGAGGGCAAGCCAAAAAAGTAAGAATTAAAGGATAACTGGTCCAGATATCTACAAATGCACTTATGAGTGGATGATCAAAGATTTTTTTAGATTAACTCCTGTAGTCCAAATGCAATTCTGTCCTGCAACAGAGCCAGTCCTCTCTTTTCTACAGATGCATTGTGTTTTTGTTGTTGTTTTTAAGATAACGTGGTTCATCTGAATTCTAGATGTGTTTAATGGGTTTAGAAATTGACTTCAGCTAATGAGGCAGAAGAGTAAGTACGCAGCGAGCTAGCAGTACTGCAAGGATCATGGGATTGTGAACGTGACAGAGCTTGTGAATAGAAAGTATGAATTACTTAATAGAAAAATACAATACCAATGAAAGATATTTTTATTATAAATTTAAGAGACCTAAAAGATGTTGAGGAGAGGTTGGAAGTCAAGAGGGAACCAAATCCATGCCACATAAGGTAGTGAATATTCATAATTTGAACTTTATCTCCCCTGTGAGGCTATAAAACTTCTCACGAGCTGAGAAACATCTTCCACCACCCGCAGGGTTTGAGAGCGTGCACCACAGTGATAGCCAACCCATGGCCTGGGGCCACTCGGAGCTCTTCAGAACACCATGCTTAGGAGACCCTTGAAACAAGCTGGAAGGAAGGAAGGAAGGAAGGAAGGAAGGAAGGAAGGAAGGAAGGAAGGAAGGAAGGAAGGGAGGAAGGAGGGAAGAAAGAAAGAGAAAGAAGGAAGGAAGGAAGGAAGGAAGGAAAGAAAAAGAAAGAAGGAAAGAAGGAAGGAAGGAAGGAAAGAAAGAAGGAAGGAAAGAAGGAAGGAAGGAAGGAAGGAAGGAAGGAAAGAAGGAAGGAAGGAAGGAAGGAAGGAAGGAAGGAAGGAAGGAAGGAAGGAAAGAAACCTAATTGTCATTAAAAATTGTGTTGATGTTATAACTAGAATCCCAGTGATATCTTATCCCTTGGGAAACTGAGAAATATTAGGACCTAGGGAAACACGTGCTCACATCGTAACAAAGTAGCGTAATGGGCAGAAAGGAAGTGAAACCAGCAGTAATATCCTAAAGAAAATATGGCTGTGACCCTTTCCTCCATGCTGCCTCTTCTCACTCATTTTGCCTTCAATCAGATTCGCCAGAGTTGATATGGGAGGCACTCACTGAGTTCCGGCGGAGGAGCATTGATTAAGCACACAAATGCCCTTTACTCCTGACCAAGTGCTATTTAACGTGTTTACGTAAGAGTCAGACAATTTCCTTAAGGAAATCATGCACATTCCATCCTAATCCTGGTTCTAGCCCAGGTTAGGCCTGGCGATGTGGCCCGGACTTGCAGAGAGAAAAGGCATTGCGGCCGTGGCTCTATGCGAGCACCAAGTGGATGCCTGTCCCCACAGGACACACGTCGCTGCACCAACCACAGGGGCGTTCAACCATGTCCGAATCTGGGGCAGGTCTGGGCCGCTATGTCATCCTAACTATAGCGATAGACTCACAGATGCATAATCCGCACACCCAACTGAAGACTGGAGGAAAGAATTAGAAGTGCATTCCACTAAAAATACATGACCCGCTGAGAGCCAGGTAAATTGTCTTTAAAAGCTTCAAATGATTTGCCTTTTCAAAAAATCAAAAAACCTATCGACTTTTCAAGAAAAACATTCTCTGGTGAATTTACAAATAGTTTCTCGGTTTCACCCATTCCATTCGCTAGTTCCACATGTCTCAAGAAAACAATCCATCAATTACAACAAAAAAACATGTTATCCAGGTAACTAGAAGTTTTTATAATGATAAAATGTTTTCATATTAAAACAAGCTCAGAAATTTAAAGGGTCTTTTCCTCCATATATTTCTTTAGATACATTATACAATAGAGGCATGTACAGAAAAATGAAGAGAACTGGTTAATCAGTTTAAAAAAAAGCAAACATGAATGGCTCTTCCTTCTGTTTTAAGTCTTTAATGAATCATGGAACACTACATAAAAAAAATAAATTAATTAAAAAAAACAGTCCAAAGATATCATGTATTGGTTGGCTCTGAAAGGCATTATGATTAAAAGATGGGAACAATGTTAGATCCTGCAAATGAGGATTTTGTAAAATAAAAGAGAAAACCTTGGTGTATGTTTATTAAATATTTGTTGAGCTCCAATCATATGGTAGCATTATGGAACATTTAAATGTGGTTCCTGCCCTTGTTTTCTTATTATCTTCTTTGGTTTTTTTCTTAACAGATCTGACTAGCTCCTGCAGCTTTGAAAAAGAATGTAAAGCCCATAAATTTCACAAATCCTAAGCAAAGAAGCATATATTAGTTCTTCAAAGCATATTGGTATATTTTTTAACTGCGGATTTTAGCTTTCATGTGATAAAAGTTTGAGTGATTTCCTTACCATGTCTTGTTAAGGCTTAAGTTCCTCATTTACATATTTGATGTCTCTCAGGAGACAGACAAGCTTCAAGTTAATTATCTATGTAGCTATAAGAACCCTTGTTTCCTGGTTAAGAACTCTCCAAAAGAAAACTAATAGTTATTAAATGTTACACTGAGTCACCAAAAGTAATCAGGATACACAATGAGAGGCACTAAACAGGCACTTAAATTTAATAAAAAGCTCAACTTTTTATAAGTAAATGAAATATAAATCAATTAAATCTCTTACAGTAATTTTCAGGGAAAACAGCCAGCCGACACCAAACAGCTAAAATCTCTGCTCTAGAAAGTGATTAGGCACTGCTGGAGGCTTGAGGAAATTACTGTAAAATTCTGGATATAGACCCATTGAACTCAGATTTGTCAGAGTTGTAATTAAAGAAATGCCACATCAAAAGAAATGTTAGTGTGTCCTGCACCGAGTGCGTGTGAGTATGCGTGTCTGTGCACGCACATATGCATGTATGCATGTAGATATATGAATGTATATGTCCTATATATACATATATACTATGTGCTATTCATAAATATATGCTTTATTTTGTATAATGACAAAATAACATATGTGGACAAAAATGATCATCTTTGAATCTGAAAGTCTGTTCAGGAGCAGTTTCATGGAATGATAACAAGAAAGAGAAGAAAGAAGGGCAAGCATAACATAGACTTGAGTTGCAGTTGGGAAATTGGAACCACAGCTATCAGGTGAGTTAATTAATCTGGGTATCGTTCAGTAAATGAAAGTGTGCCATCTATTTCACAAGGGCCCATTGTGTCTTGCATGTGAAACAAATTTACCCTGTTTGATTAAGGATTACTGATTGCCTCCAATTTATTATATGTATCCTATAATTAAGTCACAATGAGTTCGAATGAAATGGGGATGGTCTCCTCCACAAAGAAGACAACAAGCTCATTCTAGGAAGACCTTGGGGGTCATTCAAGAAGCAATTAAATGTTCTCCAGGGTGCATTAAAGGGAAAAGAGCCTGGTGGGCTGAACGGCCTCTCCTTATATTCCAGCCTTCTCAATAATCTCCTACTTTTATGGAGACAAATGAAACTATGTCATAAAATAACTCAAGGCACTATCAGCAAGGAAAACAATGCTGTCTGCTCTCATATTAAGAAAAACATTGCCAAGAAAACATACTACCTAGAAGGAGGAAAAGATAACCAAAGTGACACCTTCTGTCAGAATCCATTTAAAGGGGGAATCTAAAAAAAAAAAAAAAAAAAAAATCAATGCACTCTGAAATAGTGATGTGATCTTTGAGAAATATACATCAATTATTTTTCTGTGTACAAGTAGCAAATACATAGGATAAAATCTTTTTGGCAAGTGAAATGCAATGAAAGGACCAAGATCAGTATCAGTATTGTGCCTACAAATATATTTTTCCATATTTTTATAAACGGTTCTCAAAGGTGGACACTACAAAAAAGAAATTATACTGGACACTTGATAAAAATGGCAAGGAAGACTTTATTAAAGATATTGCATTATTATATTTCTGTGAGAAGATTTACATCTTAAAGGGCAGAGAAAGAATTTACAATTGCAAGTTTTTTTAAGGAAATTCTCTAAGAAAAGAGAGGTCAGGAAGAAACCTGGCAAAAGTTCAGGCAAGTTCCAGACCATCTCAGTCAGTACACTATTCTGAAATCAGGATGACCTCACACAGAACTGGGAGCATCCCAACTTAAACCATCCCCTTTACAAATGGATCTGTTTGGGAAACACATGCCCTAACACATGTCAGCCTGCAAAAAGTTAATAGGAAAATTTAGATGACTGTAGGAAAAAAATATAATAATTAGAAGATGAATTAAAAAGAAAAAAACAGTTGAGAGGCACCTGGCTGGCTCAGTTGGTACAGCATGTGATTCTTGATCTCAGGGTCATGAGTTCAAGCCCCACATTGGGTGTAGAGTTTACTTAAAAAAAAAAAAAAAACAACAGTTGATTTTGTTGACATCCAAATCAAATTGTGAAAACCTTACCAACTAATAAGTGACCCAGGATTTACAAAGACTTTTCTGTTTTCAGCATAGTCGCAGAATGAGCACATTTGTACATAGAAACCACATGTTATAATGGAAAAAAAGTTGCAAATGGAATCTGAAGAACTCGGCCCACATCTCGGCCACATAAGTCATTTGTTCCATAGACCTGGGAAGATTATGTATCCTCTCTGAGCTTTATTTTTCCCATCTTCAAAGAAAGATAGAAGCCGCCTTGCTTACAACCCTGCAGATAAGAGAATGTCCTGAAAACGTGTAAAATGTGTAATGAAAGGGGGTACCAGAGAGAAAAGCAGAGGTAAGGTCAGAGTGGACCCAAAAGCTGTATTTGGGAATTTTCCCCTAAAACCTAAAAGCAACAAGAAACCATTGGAAGATTTTTAAGCAAGGAAGTGGCACAGTAGTATCATTTTCACTTGCAAATAGTCACGCTGTCGGCGATATGGAGCATGGGTTAGTTGGGCACAATACTGGAGACAACACAGTATGTGGGCCTGGGGGCAGGCTGACTAGCTCCTGCAGCTTTGAAAAAGGCCCAAGGATGGTAGGTACTAAAGCTGAGGCAATTTGGAAGTTCTCTTTAAGACAAAGAATGCAACATTCTAAGACCAGGGTGTTTGCCAAGCCTATGGAAGTATAGAACCTTAATACTGAAGCAGCATTAGCTTAGCAATAAGTTGGCCTCTCTGGAGGCAGTTGAAATAACAGTATGGACCTGATAATGGTACATTGATCCAAAATGCTTAGAGTGGGGATGAGGATACTGGAGAGAGTCCAGAGACAGGAAATGGGGCAGAATTGGTAGGACATGATGCCTGATTATATCAAGAAGGGTAAGAGAGGAGGAGTCAAGAGGTCTGGGTTTCTGGCTGAGTGGATTCAGACCAGTGGGTGACAGGCTTAGCCTCAAGAAGAGGTCACCTCTTCTCTTACAACGGGAGGGGGAAAGGAAGCTTGATTGTGGATGTACGGGTGAGGATTTTGTTGGCAAGCTGATGCGTTCCCATATCTGTTATGAAGCAAATTGCAATGCAAGAGGGCACTTTGTCAGAAGAGAGGGAGAAGGCAGAATCGTCAGTGCTGCCGAGAAGACAAGGAAGGGGAGGGCTTACAAATGTCTTTTGGCATGAACAACTGCATCTTTGTAAAAGAGCAGATTCACCAGGTGGCAGGAGAGCGAAAGGGAGATGATACAAGGGTGTGGATGCAGACGTGAATATGACATAGATCAAGGGGAGGCAACTCTGGAGAATTCTGCTGGTGAGGCAAAGCGGAGTGACAGAGCCACAGTTAGAGAGGATGTGGGGTTGAGGAGGCATAGAGAAGAAGTGATGAAAACTAGGTGAGCTGGTTGGAGATTGGGATACAGGAGAGACTAGTAACCTGAATAACAGCAGCATATAAAAGGATGGGACTCAAAGCACGATGAGTAGGATAATCTTCAAATAGAAGGGGTGTCTTCTCTGGTTCAACAGGAGATAAAGAGGAAATAATAGTTGCTCACGCAGCTAAGTTTGTTGGTTTGGGAAAGAAAAGAGTGTTCCTTTTATTTATTTATTTTTTCTTTCTTTTTTCCTGTGAGGCTAGAGGCAAGCGTCATTTGCCGAAAATGAGACTGTGGAGGTGCGGGTGGGGGCAACAGTAGTCAGAGGCTAATGGAGAAGATTTGAAGGAAGCATCATAGGGAATAGGGGGGAGCTAATCGGGGCACCAGAAGAGATGGGGCAGGATGGGGGACCAAGTGAAGGTAGAAAGCATGAATTTGGGTGGCAACAGTCCGTGAAGTTATGTGTGTGCACGTGTGTGTGTGTGTGTGTGTGTGTGTGTGTGTTTCCAACAGTTCACCAATTAATGTGCCATTATGAAGAAAGCACATGGCTGCATTGACCCAGGGTTGGAATTTTATCAGGTGGATGAGACAAAAGGACAATGGGTTAAAGATTCTAGAGATATAGACGACAGTGTAGTTAAAAAAAAGAAAGGACTGTGGCGTCCAGTCAGCTTAGAGAAGAGAGTAAAAAGAGAGTAAAGGGACATGTGGGCTGATACCTGGAAAATAAGTAGAACAGCGAAAAGACGGGATATCCCTAAACAGGTGAAGGATGAGAAGAGCATTAGTAATCGGATGAAGAGTTAGAAGGACAGCTAGGTTGCAGTCATGGGGAGAGTGTTTCGATGTGTTCTTCCAGAGAAGGAACCATTGCAAATGATTCCAATGCCCAGAATGTGGTCATAGGTTTGGGTACTTGAGATAAACTGGACGTAAAGGCCACTGGAAGGAAGACATCGAGAAAATGAGCTAAAATGTTGGGTTAAACATCAATGTGAACAGTCATTGAAGATGACGAAAGGAGCTGGAACAGAAGGGAAAGTAGTAAATCAGGACGAAACATCCAACTGGCTGGTAGACTTTAGGTTGGTAGAAGGAAATAAAGGGCTTCAAAGGACTAAGTGTTTTCATTTGGATTAAAAAAAAGATCCAAAGGGGGAACTGGGAAGGGAGGAGGGTGTTACCCCCCCCTAAGGTATGTGGTGTATGAGGGAACGAGAAACCTCAGTGTAATGAGCAGCCTTGGAAAATGTACCTGTAAGAGGCCTCTAGGTCTCTAGTAAGATGAGGAAGGAAGAAAACATTACAGGAAGGGTTTGAGGGTACCAGGAGTAACTGAGGATTTGGGCGGCACCCTGAAAAGTTCAGAAGGATGCTGCAGTGGAAGAGAAGTCAGGTGAGGAGGGGCACAGAGCAGTCTGGGATGAAGATTCCAGAGCCTGAGAGGAGGGTTTCGTTTTAGGAGAAACTAGGGACAGCAGGAGACAAGGCGTAGTGGGTTTCTTTCTCTCCCAATTCTTCTGATAAAAACCCGATGAACAGGCAGAAAATGGGCTGATCCCAAAGGTATTTAGACAGATCATCTCCAGTAGAAGGGACAGCAAACAAAGAAATAAATCAGGTTCCTAGAAAAAGAGGTTGTCAGGGTATCAAGGGCAGATTTGATGTGTTCGCAGTGTTGCTTAGGAGAGGCCCTGGGTGTCATTTATACACAGCTTTGTTAAGTCTTTCTGTGGCTTAAATAATAAACACAATGACTCTCTTTGATTTATGTGCATTTTAAAAATCAGGCTTTTCATAGGTTAGATCTAAAATAGAAAACAAGAAATGTCCACTTATTTGACCTTGTTACGCAAGTTTTTGTCTTCAACAGCATACTCACTGTTGGGAACCTCTTGTATGAACTCACCCATTCCAGTCACCCTGGCCTGGCCTGTTTCCACGTTATTAACTTTTGTTCCTGGTCTAGAATATTCCTTATCTTCTCTCTTACCCAAGCCCTACCTTTCATCTGTGTCAGCCTTCAGGACCTAGCCATCCAAAAACCCTTTCTCTGAGAACCAGGCCTTGGAGATCTTTCTGAACTCCCAGAATGTGATGATTTCTACAGAAGTGATGATTTACACAAGTGGATGTAAGGATCTGCACAGATGCTCCTTCATCTTGTTATTTTGTCATCAGTATGTGTACCCTGCCTCTCCAGACTGTAAGGGCCCCGAGGGCATAAACCTTATTTGACCTGTGCCCATTTGCATCCTCCATCCACAGCAAGATGCTTTCCCATTTCAGGGCGGCAATAAGATGACCATGTTGTAAGACAACCCTTGCATGTGAGTTTAGTTGGGGACGCCTGAGCTAAAGGAGGCCTCTCTGGGAGAAACTATAGGTTTCATGAAAAGCTGGTGAAATATTTATGAACAGAGTAGCTTTTCTACACCCCTTAAATTATACAAGGTAGGTATAGGACCAGCCCTGGCAGAAGGGGGATTATTAAAAATATATATTTAAGCATAAGAATCGTTATAGGATATCTTTTTTTTAAGTTTTGGTAACAGTAACCTCATTGAGAAAATACTCAGCTTAGTAGTGGAAGATTTGCTCGAGTCATGCCATATATATTTACTAGACTAATGACATCTAAAGAATTGATAGTAATGACTGAGTAAAAGTTGATTTTTATCCTGAGATGTCCTTTGAACAGCTGCTCACATCTGAACACACATCTGGGCTTACAAAAGTGGGGGGATCAAAGAACAGACAAGTAAAGAGGCCCCCGGTGCGGTCATGAGCACTCTCCACTGAACAGCTGCTGCAAGGCATGGTTCTCTGGAAGATAAGGAGGCAAATTGCACAGCTGGCTTGGGAGGTCATCGTATCAGCCCCCTGTTCATCGACCCGGGCTCTGCTCCCTGGTCTCTGGCTATTTCAGGAATGGCAAGGACATGAAAGAAATTCCCCAGAAGGCAGAGGTCACGGGAGCTGTGAAAATTTTCTATGCTTCCTCTGTACCTGTCTTCTGGGGATGGGCTAACCCTCCCAATAAATGCCATGTCCAGACTGTACATCCAAGGTGAGATGTAGGATCAAAAATAAATAAATATATAAGAATCCAAGAAATTTAGTAGTGAATTAGCATCTAAAATTGGGAAATAGGTTGTTTCCTCTGGGGCCGTATCCTCTGAGTTTTTTGACACAAATTTCAGGCAATAAAAAAATAAATGGAAATGGATAGGGCTCAATTTATAAATTAGGTTAACTTAAGAACCAAAAGAGACAACAAACGCACAAAAAAATCAAAATGTAGAGCAAAAAAAAAAAAAAATGCTTGGGGTTTCTATGAAGCCACAACTTTAACACTGCAACAGCTCTGAAATGTGAGTTGTTTTACAATTCGAAAGGCACAAAATGATAGGGGGCTAGGGAGGAATGGAAAATGTTTGAAAACAATAATGCTATTCATACAAAGAGGGTGTGTGCTTAAACTTCTGCACCTTAATGGGACTGCTGTGATCCAAACAAATACACTTACCTTACAACTTTGCTCTGAGACTGTCTGACTGAATGTATCTTCTCCATCCTGGCTATTGTCACCGAGTCAGACCAACAGTGGTGAACATTTCTCAAAATTTGTTTCCTTCCTGTTTGAAGAAAGCACAGACATCTTTAAAAATCTTTGTCACGTTTCAGTTTTTAAATCCAAATTCAAGTTAGATACGGAAAAAAAAAAAAAGGTTTACTCCAGAGTATGCTTTTTGGCCAAATGCTGAATTTGGTTTACTACATTGTGGAGGCATTCAGATCTCTCACTTAAGGAAAGGCCGTAGCATCCACTGAAGTCCAATAAGATTATGTTGTTATGTGAAAATTAGTGGAGAAAATGTAAGGCCAGGAAAAGAAATTGCAGGTGAAAATCTTTGTGACTTTGGAATGAAAAAAGACTTCTTAAGATTCAAAAAGGTCAGCAAGATCAAGACTAAACCAAATTTGGGGTTTCTGTTTATCAGTTGCCATAGACTAATGGCTGACAGAACCAGGAAATCTGAAGACCCTTCAAAAACAAAAACTAATGAGGGATTAGTATCTACATTCTAGAAGAAACTTACACAAAAAAAGAAAAAGATAGGAAACCTGATAGGAAAAAAAATTGAACAAAATATAGAAAGAGAAATTCAGTGAGAACATAAATAACAAATATTTGTAAAGATGCTCAGTCTAATTACTAGGAAAAAATGCAAATTAAAGTACCACTTCACATTTAGTAGATTTGTAAAAATCTAGAAATTGAGCAATACCAGGAGTTAGCCAAAATGTGGAAATAAAACTAGTAGTCATTCTGAAGCACAATCTGGCAGTACTTAGTGAAAATTGGAATGGTGTAACCGATGACCTGGCAATCCCTCTCCAGGGCATATCCTTGGAGAATCTCTCACACAGTTGCTTAAGGGGACATTTAGAAGAATATGTCACATTAGTGGTGGTGGCAGAGTTTGAATCAAATAAGATCACTAACAGAATAGATTGGTAAAGCGTGGTGCATACATACTATAAAACGTTATGCCTTGCTTAGAAGCAATGATCTGGAAATGCAAATAGCAAACATGGGTAGATCTTAAAAACACAGTCTTAAGAAAAGGAAAAAAGAAACAATACAAGATCTTAAATATCATGCTGCTTTTGCAAGTTAAAAATGCAGGAATACATAAAACATAGTGTATAAAAGAGAAAAAGAAAAATCAATGGGGACAAACACGTGGCTTTTAAAAATTCAGAAGTTAAATGTTGTAAGTTATAATTAGAGCTAGGTCCACCTTTAATCTTAAAACAGCATAGTAATCGTTATAGTGAATAACATTCCCTGCTTTTTAGCTACATGTGAAAAAATAAACTCTCCGTTCATAGAGTGCATTCTCTCTCAAAGGAGGAACCACAACTCTGCAGACCAGGATTCCTGGGGTCTCACCCTTCTCAGTCAATGCTGCAAGAAAACAAGGCCAGAGGTCATCTGAATCAGGGACAAGATGCTAGGAGTTGGACTGAAGCTTTTACCCCAGCTTCCTCCCAAAATTTATCATCCTAAAACTTTTGGATAAAATTAGCAAAACTTACTACATATCCATCATAAATAAAGTCGGCAATGTAAGAGTTTATCATGTTATAAAAAATATCTCTGTAGTAGAAAAGCGTTTCACATCTGATGGCTAATTATATAACAAAATTTAATAAAATTTATTAAACCTGTGTGAAGTCTATATTGTAAACAGACATGCCATGCAGTAGAAAGAGGTTCTGCTCTTGAGAATTTCAAAATGCAATAAGAAAAATTACTTAAAAGGATGAGAGATCACATACTAGAAAACATTTAAATAAGTGTAATATAATCCAGTAGTGCATATTATGTTGACTACAATGCAATGAAACTCCTTCTATAAATCAATCAACTACATAGAAATAGAGCCACTTTTATGATTCTATTCCATACTTTATGTACTTTATGTATTCCAAAGAGGTACTTGAGTTTAAGAAAGAAGTCTGAAGCAGTATTCAAGTTAATTCATACAAAGTGAGGTAGAAGTTGCTATAAATTTGGAAAATAAGAGGTACAATAAAATTTAATAAGAAATTTCCCTTGAACATTAGTGCTTAAGGTAAATTAAATTAAAATTTTAATTATAAGAGAAAGAGAAAGTAGAAAATGTCATTATAGATTCTGAAGAGGATTCAAGATATTTTAAGGTTGATGCCATCGCTTCCTGTTACTGTCAATCTCACTACAAAAGATAAAACTTAGATTTTATTTAATGAAGATATTTCATCAGCTCTATTCTTGTACTTGCTTGACTTGACCGGAACCATATGGGATTCCCAACTAGCAAAAGGAAGAGAGGGTAAAAGTAAGAGAAATGAAGTTTTTCTATGGCAATACCTGAGAAAAATCCAAAGGAAAAAAAAATGAAGACATTGAAATTGTTGAGAGGCAATGGAGTGTAGAGTTTTAGAGAGTAACTCTGAGTCAAAGGGCTTGAGTCGAACCCTTGCTTACTGGTGGGTAGAGCTTGGGCAAGTTATTTACCCTCCCTCTCAGGCCTAGTCCTGTAGTGGATATTTCCAGAAGATGAGACTGGGAGTGGGGAAAGACTTTCCTTTTTTCTTTGTCCATTTTTGTACATCTGTACTGTTATTTTATATGTACGGAGTGTTGCTTTATATAAAGAGATACATATATAGATATAATGAGCATGGACCATTTTATACCAAAAAACTTACTTTAAAATCAATGAGAAACAAAACAAATAGGCAATTAGAAAGTAATTAGAACTTAATTATAAAATATTTGATGAGAATATGGAATTTGACACAAACAGACTTCTGGAAACTAGATTGTAAATAGTATGGGTTTTTTGTTGGTCACTGTTTTTAATGAGGAAGGAAAACATGGTTACGCAGGTTGTGCCCCACACAAAGACTCTCAGCCAAGGCCAACAGGGGAGCTGGATCCAGCCCAGGTTCCCCCAGCCAATCTGAATATATCCCCTATCCTTGATGGAGTCCATTTTCTAATTCATTCATAGGTACCCCAGTGTGCCATATTTGGCACAGTGATCCTGTTTCCCACCTAAATTCCAGGAGAGGTTTTAAAAATCCTCTTTTTTCTAAAGAGCCAATAACCACTTAGTCAGAAAAATATCCTCCCTTGCAAAAGAGCAGGCATTAAATCTGGTGATATGAACGGATTGTTTCTTCTGTACCACAGTTCCCGGGAAAAAGATGCCATGAATTTGCCCGGGCTCATGAATGCCTCAGTACATCACCTCTGTAACATCTCAGCTTCAGTTTCACTGTTGACCACAGGTTATTGAAAAAGCAAGATTACCCTCCCCATCCCAGTTGCCAGGACTGTTCTCAAAAGTTCCTGATAACACTAATAAGTAACAACAAGTAAGTTGTTACTAATCAGTAACATTTTTTGACAGCTGATACCATTTATCAAATGAATTTATAACTTTGTCCTCTCAGGATTTTAAATATTTGTTGGATCTTTGTTCCAAGTATGAACTCT
This sequence comes from Zalophus californianus, assembly GCF_009762305.2. Classification (NCBI taxonomy): domain Eukaryota; kingdom Metazoa; phylum Chordata; class Mammalia; order Carnivora; family Otariidae; genus Zalophus; species Zalophus californianus. Next base: position 72,043,764 of record NC_045606.1, on the reverse strand, counting down.
GAATCTGGCTTCCTCTTGATCAGAACAGTGACTCCAAGTTCAGTGATATTTTTTAAATCAACCTAAAATAAATAATAAAGTTCCATTCTTTCCATATAGATGTAGAATTGTGTGTTTCTATGTTATATTTATCTCCAAGGTGGAGTACACATAATTATTTTAAACAGAATATTTAATCCAAATATGCCACTCCCTCACAGAGCATTGGTTAATATGCTGGTATTTTCTTTCTTTTCCTAAAAGATCCTGGTCATTAAGAACTTGTTTTGCCCTGGTTCTTCCTAGGTATGGTCACAGGATGAAATACTCTAAAAATGAGTGGATAACAATATAACTGTTAATGATGGTTAAGAGCCAATGGATGCCTTGGACCCAGAGAAATGTGTACATAATGCGTATGGAAACCTAACTGACTGAAATAAGCAAGTTAATTAACTTTTGTAAACCTCAGTTTCCTTTTCTCTAAAACCGATGACATAGCCTCTAATGACTGTCTGATAAATACCTTGAAACAGGCATTTGCATAGTTTTGGTAGCTGTTTTGCCACCAAAGGCAAAGACCCAACCAGGGCAAACATGACAACAAAGAGCAGTGGCAGAAGTAGGAGCAGTGGTGGAACCAAAATTTGGTTCTGTCCTCAATAATTTGGAGACTAGGTCATCCAGTAAATTGATTTTTAACAAATTAGCTTTAGGCAAATTGGTCATTTGGCAAATTGGCTTTCAGCAGAAGAGTTCTCAGTTCATTGGCTTTCTGTGATTTATTTTACGTAAGTTGTTTCCTTTCTAAAGTAATGTTTGAAATTAGTGGATGTTTCTTCTCACGAAAGGAATAATCAATGGCCTCAAGAAGAATGAGATTTAATAAAAATAATACATGCCCATAGTGATAGCTCTCTGTCACAAAAGAAGCAAGAAGTATATCTGTTTCCTTTGGTTATCAGCAACAAGTTTTGGGAAGAAAGTTTTTTCCCTTGTGCCTGAATACTTGACCTTCCCAGGAAAGTATCCCACCTGCAGATCCCTTTTCCCCAGATTAACTGACAAAGTACCATAAATTGTGCCACATGGGTGAGCTGGATCATAGCATGGTTACTCTCTGCATTTGGTCCACCTTCTTATTCAGTGCTAATGTCTACCATCAAATGAGTCATTACTATTTTTAGCAATTACTAAGAGGTCAAAATAAACTAATCTTTCTTTTCTCCCCAATCTAAATAGCCAGTCTATTGTCCGTTTTCATGCTTGTGCTTTGCTTCTATTATGTTGCCAAACTATTTTAAGCAATTAATTTCTGAGGTTGAAGTACTAACGGAGGATTGAGCGGGAAATTAATATTCGGGTTAAGAAATATTTAGTTGGCATTCTAGTGAATTTTTGTTTTGCTTTCTGAAAAGACACTCCATGTCATTCTTTGTGAATTTTCCTGAGAGACACATCTTGAAACCAAATTTTCTCTTTATTTCCTCAAAAAAGGGCACATTTTCAGTTGTCCATTTGTAACTGTAATAAGGAAAACTGAAATATACATATACCACCATCATCAGGAGAGAAACTTGAGGTTCTAAAAGAAAATACTGATAAAAGACCCATCCACTCACTCTTGCACAGACAGAAGCATCTTTAGCTAAAGGGAGGCCCTTCACAATGGCTAAGTCCAACAATAAGATAAATGCACTTTCAGTAAACGATACCAGAGATATCATTTCAAAAGGAATGGCGCCAAAGCAATGGCTCCATGTGATTAGCAGGAATACACATTCTTCATGGGAGAATATATTCATGGTAATTGTGTTTGCACTTGGGTAAACTCAGGTAAACAGGCTTCAGCCCTCACTGACAGAGAGAGATGGAACACTGTGCACACTGCAGAGAGAACTGCTGGAGATACTGTTTTTATTTGTTTGCTTGTTTTTGTTAACCAGCAAAATTTCTCAACCCACCCCTCTGCTTCTGGTCCCAGACCCTACTCTGTGTCTTTGGGCTGAACTCCAAAAGCAATTGCTACAAGACAGGAGCCCATGACAGAAGCAAAACCAACAGTCCTGTCTTAGAATATTTGAAAGGATGCTGAGGGTAATACTTTTTCTCCAGCAGAGCTGAAAGAGACTATATATAGAATGCAACCAATCAGAGAGCAGCAGAATTGAGAGACTAACAGAAATAAGGTTAGGGCAAATAGCATTAGATCTCTGGTTCCAGACCTTATTGAATATTCTTTGAAAGAGCTATCTACCCCAGTAATATTCCCAGCTACATAAACCAATGAATTTCCTCTCTCAATCTAGTCAAATTAGATGTCTGTAAATTGCAGTAAAAAGAGACCTAATTGATTCATGCATATTACCTTTATCTAAGGACACGGAATTCACCTTCCCCCGCTCCAGCCACCCTCCTCCCCCCAAGACACACACACAGCTGGTAGAAACCTGGTCTACATCAAACCCCTATCTACCATGGGGCAGAGATTGGAGGAAGCACACTCAACAGATGGTAAGGCCTCAGAGGAGAAAGTTAGTAGGAAGTATCAACCACCATGATCTGGAATGGACCAGAGATAACTATGTTGCTTAGCTATACAAATATTTTGTCAAGATTTTTGTTGATCAGCCTTTTGTGGAGGCCTCACCCCCCACCCAAGAAGAATCCCCTCCCCCCATTAAGGCTAAATCTGTCCCTTCTCTGCCAGAGGATTGCAGGGAATTTGGGTACCTCACTGTGGGATAGAATGAAAGGCTTTCTCTCATGGGTTAAAAACACAAAGCAAGCACCCTTTTCTGCATAAGTGTATCTTTTATGGTACCCCTAAGGGGAGGGGTGATGTTACTGTATTGTTAAACCGCAGACTCTCCGGTGGAGGCTTTAAGCCAGGGCCTGCTTCTGTGGGCAGATGAGGTCTCTCCTAAGGTCTGTGGACCAATCACTCACAGAAGGGTGATTTCTTGTCTTTAGATAAGAAATGTGAAAGAAAAAAAAGAGCCAACTCTATTTCTGCCTCTCCATCTTCCTATTAACTTTGAGACTTCTAGATGGTTTTGAAGGTGTTTCCAAGGGGCAGTGGTCAGATATGGCTTCTGTTAAGAACAGGCCTCTGGGGACCCAGAAAAGAGCTAGCCTATCCTGATAGTAAAATTCTAGCTGAAATTAAGTTCTGCCTCATAAGCCAAATAGTGTAGTTTATCTACTTCCCTCATTTATTTCCATTTGAAAGAGCTAGAATCCTGTCTGAGTGCCTTACTTAAGCTGCACTGCAGATTATAAAGGTAAAGACCTCACATTCATAGTTGGGTCAAAATGGAATAACCAGAAAAGCACTAAACCCACTTCTCAGAACAAAATTGGGATCAGGGTTAGAGTTACAATACAGTAGGGGAAAATACAGTAAAATCCCCAAAAAGAAGACCATAAAAATCCACCTGCCCCTTATTCTACAACTGATTCAACCTCCTTATACCAACCTTAGAAAATCTTGATTTTCTTTTCATAAAAGCAAAAAAATGCCTATGAATTCTAGAGACACAATACCATGCAAGTTGGCAGTTATAGAAAGTTTCTTAAACAGAACCACCAGGGCACTCTAATTCAATATATTTGCAGTTTATTAGGACATATACGGTGACATAATTGAAGAAACAACTCCACTACTATTTGTTAGTCTGTAAAGAACTAAGGAAAATAATGGCTAAAATTTTGTTTAAAACAAGCTAATTATTTTAACTATTGTAAAATAACAAATAAAAAGCTTTTTAATGAGTTCATCATGTTTGGGGGTATGTTAAATGTTATTTTTCAATTATATGATTAAAATAAAAAGTCAAGTTTCAATGCAGTTATTCCATTATTATAAATGAGAGCTAAAGTTACCATTGGCTCTGGCCAAGTTCTCTTACAAAAATAATCTTCTAATGCATTACAAATTATGATAAATTCCTCTATAATTAATACTTGAGGATGCAAAATTGTATGCATTCATTATTTTCAAGTAAATTGGGGCATATTATATATAAAGTCCCTTTTCTGTTATTGTTTTTGAAAGGGAAGAAAAAAATAGCTAAAGTCTTGCTACACTGGGTTTTTAACTCTACCTGCTATGCAAACATGCACAGATTTTTTTTTTAAACGAAATGAAAACAAAACAGGCATTTTCTGGTCTAATGAGCTATTTCCATCAAAATAAATTCCCCAAATGGAAGCATTACAGGGCTCATGCTAAGCATAACAATAATGCTTTTTGTATTTTCAGAGCCATTGCAATATCCCAGTAATATAGGAACTTTGAAAGCGGAGCATACAGCTGCAGCAAATGTTCTAACAACTGTATTCTTCACTTCTAATCAGAGCACCACCCAGGAGCCCTCAAAACAAGCAACATGAATAAAGGCTGGAAGGGAAAGAGTTCCACTGCACTGGAGTCTCCCACTGCTTGAAATAACAGGCGCTTTCAGTGGGTCGGGTTTTATTATCTGTTATATAACATCTCAAGTTTAGTTATTTCAGTAGGATTGGAGGATTTTCAGGTGGATTTTATCCAGGTTATTCACAGAATATGCTGCCCAAATTATGGAATGCCATGTGAAGGCAACGGAAAATGGCATTGAATAAATGAAGTTGTATTCTTTGTCTGAGTAACTACCCAGCCCCACCTACCTCCCAGTATTGTAAGGGTCATATGAGACAAAATATATTCAAACACTTAGCAAACATTCTAGAAGTGTGGTCAAAATCAGTGTTATATGGGGATGAGTGGTCACTGGAAGGGGCACTCATGAGTCTCTGGGTGCTCCTGGCATTGCTTCTTAATCTTGATACTGATTACGTGGGTATGTTTAGTTTGTAAAAATTCAGTGAGGTATACACAGATATGTGCATGATTTATGTATATTCTTTTTCAATAAAAAATTTCTTCAAACATGGTTAATGGCATAAGGTAATGACCTTTCGTTGTGTCAAACTCAAATGCCCATGGGGGCTAGTCAAGACATGTAAATACATGTTGAAGATGAGCTGGCTTCCTTTGAATGGATGAGGAAATGTCCCCTATAAAGAGACATATCGCCCAGCTCCATCTTTTGTGGGGGCATGGGATTCACAGGCCCCAGGGTGCCAGACTTTGAGGAAAGGACACAAATTTAGCTTTTGCATGTAGAAAATCACTATTTTTAAATGTAAGCAAACAGTCAAAATGTTTAAACACTGAACATTACATCAAAAACTAATGTACTATATGTTGGCTAATGGAACTTAAAAAAAAGTGTTGTGTTTTTTTTCTCTTCTTTGGCTAATGGAACTTAAAAAAAAGTGTTGTGTTCTTTTTCTCTTCTTTGGCTAATGGAACTTAAAAAAAAATGTTTAAAGCCCTGTGAGCTCTCAGGGGCAAGGAGATTAGCTATTCTTGACTTTAGTGTTTTCAGTGTGCAAGCCATCTGGTGTGATGTGGCAAAAAGGGAGTCATAGGAAATACCCTTTGCTGATAAATTATACAGCCAGTGAACTCCTGGAGAATATTTCCCAATATCTTTATCAGTGGCTCTGGGAATAGTATGATAACTGGAAAACCTTTTCACCTAGGTTTTATGGTCTACTTCTGGACAAGAAGACATGACAGGTTGACACTAGATGGCATCCCATCCAACCCACAAAGAGGTGTGTTTTTCACTTGGTTTTCTTGTGAATCTTGTATCATTTGGAAATATCATGCAAAGAGATATTGCGCAAAGGGATGTTGTGGAATGTGGCATCATTGTCCCAACCATTCCCTCATTCTAATAGGAAATAGCCTTGACCTTTGAAATGATAAGGATATGATTTAAAAACAGAAGAAAGAAAGGAAAGGAAAGAAAGAAAAAAAGAAAAGAAAAGAAAGAGAAAAGTAAAAAGAAGAAGAAAAAAAAGAAAAGTTAACTCTATAGTGTATTTAGGGCTTAGTAATGACAAAGGGGGTTAGTGGAATTCAAGCCCTCACACAGGGAAGCCCCAGGAGCATGTCTGAAGAAACTAGTAAAACAGATGTTTGCCACCCTTTGTGGAAATCAGAAAGATATTTTTCTGTAGCTGTTGGTGTCCGAGTTCCACCCTTTCCTGCCCTACCCCTCCTAGACCCTCTTGTGTGTTGTTCAAGATGATAGAAATTTCTGCACTCAGTGCCAATATTTGGTTAGATTAGTTTTCCATAAAGCCATTGTGTACCAACCAGTAATTTCAATGTTTTATTTAAGGTATGAGAGTTTGAACTTTCACAACTATTAAAATAATCCTTTGAAGATAAGCCTAAATGGAAAAAAAAAAGAATGCATGCAGGCCAAATAAAATAAATCTACTGTTTAATTTCAATTACAGCAATCTTTGAGAAGTTGCAAATATTCCAGACTCTCTTCTCCAGTTATACATTTTCCCTTTCCCCTTCCCTTAATAAAGTGGAGACAGCTGGAAGAGGACCCTAGCGAGGTCATTCAAGTTATCTTTATTCTCTACCTAGCTTAACACGAGAGTGACCCTCACTGTATTTCACAAATATATTCCTACTATTGAATAACAACATATTGCGTATTTATGACAATAACAAATAGAAGTGTTTTATTTGTGACATTTCGCACTTTGTCCTGTCTTGCCTCTAGAAGAAATTTTTAAAAAATGAATTTATTTGAATTTTTATATATTTTTAAACCACAACTAATGCATGATAGAGTTGAACAGAGAGGAAATTAGGCATACTGCTACAAACTTTTGATGTGTGGCCTTTTTTAATTTTAGCAAAGTATACTTACAAAATGAAGGAATGAGAAGTATCCAGCAGGCAGAGTATTGCTGGTTCTTGAGGGTACCTGACTTTCTGGTGCTTCTGCTCGACAGCAGTTCTTTCCAGCTACAAATCAGAGGATTTCCTGAGGGGAGGGTGGGCAGGAATTCTTCCCAGCCTGTACAGTCAGTAAAAGAAGGTCATATCTACCCGTTGGAGCCTGTGTAAATACCAAATGGGTATTTGGCTATGAGAAAGCCAAGACAGTTAAATGTGTGAAGTATCTACTGTGGGATCTTGTTTGAAAAAAGCAGAAAAAATTTTAAGTGCCAAAAAAAAAAAAAAGAAAAAAGACATTAGACATGGTGAAACATGAGTGTATAGGCTTTTGCAGTAAGGTCCAGGTACCCTAGTAATGACAGGGACAACAAGCAAACACTGAGTTACTGCTAAAGGAAGCCTGTAAACCTCTGAAACATGCAAAGCAACACAGACTAAACTGTGTTGAAGCAGCAGCTGCAAAGACGGAGCAACAAAGACAGCATGGGGCACTTGAGAGGAAAATGTCAAAATACAGACAAAAGAATACTATAGGTTGACTGAGCCACATATTGAGCAAAACCAGGAAAACATTGTAAACTCCCCAGTAAGAAGATACTGGTAAAATAATTTATTTTTACAGTTACTATTTACAAGTCTCCTATTTCCAAAAGGATCTGGTGCCACTAAAATTCAATGCATCTTACAAATTTAACTGCGATAATTTGTAATTGGTTGTATATTTTAAATTGAGCTGAAAAATCTGGGGAAAACACTCATACACATTGAAATGGTTGTTGATAATTCATTTCTATTTAAAGTTTCAGAAAAAAAAAGTCTCAGAAGTTGTTAGAAGATGATACGCCCACAGTGAATAGAATCATTGAGCATTATTCTGGCTGAGGCAAAACAAAGACAGTGTGGTCACATGCAGTGGGTATGGACAATGGCATGATAAGATCTAGCTAAAAATCTGGACTTGTTAATAATAAGCCATGTGACAATGTCCAGGTCACTATTTTTGAGACTTTGTTTTCTGACCATCGAATAAGATAAAGGAATGCTACCTATATTACTCATCTCACAGTTGTGTTTAAGGATCAAATAAAATAATAGACATTAAAAACACAAAATGCTATATAAGGGGTATTAATATCCATTAATGCAAATTTTACATATTTTAGTGCCTATTGTTCTTGGATCCCCATCATGACTCAGTCGCTCGCTGTGTAGTTTATTAGGGACATATTGTTACCAGGCATTCTATGCTCCTTACATGTGCTTATCAATTTCTTCATGACTATCTTCTGAGATAGATGCTATTACTATTTACCCTAATCAGAGGAAAAAACAAAGAGAAACGTGAGATAATTTGACCCAGCTCATAGTTAAGAGAATCAGGAAACAAACTCAGTCTGCCCTACATTTATCTCAGTTGATCCCATTTGTATTTTGCTTATAACCTTATAAATGCTCAATGAGTGCTTATATAATATTTTTAAAGAAACTTTTTATTGAGGTGTAATTGACATACATTATATTAGTTTCAGATGTGCAATGTATTGATTTGACAATTCTGTAAGTTACCACAATAAGTAGAGTCATCATCTGTCACTGTACAAAATTATTAAAATAGTATTAACCATATTCCTTGTGCTGTACTTCTCATCTCAGTGACTTATTTATTTTATAACTGGAAACTTGTACCACTTAATCCCCTTTATGTATTTTGCCCTACCCCCAACGTGCCCCCCCTCTCGCAACCACCTGATTGTTCTCTATATTTAAGAGTCTGTTTTTTATTTGTTTGTTTTGTTTTTTAGATTCCACAAGTTAAGTGAAATCATATGCTATTTGTCTTTTTCTGCCTGACTTATTTCACTTAGCATACTACCCCCTGGGTCCATTAATGTTGTCACAAATGGCAAAAACTCATTCATTTTACAGCTGACTAATATTCCATTGCATGTATATACCACATCTTTGTTATTGATTCATCTATGGTGGACACTTGGGTTGCTTCCATATCTTGACTATTGTAAATAATACTGCAACAAACACAGAGGTGTTTTGAAACTTTTTGAGTTAGTGGGTTTTTTTTTTTCCCTTTGGGTGAATAGCCAGTAGTGGAATTACTGAATAATGTGATATTTCTATTTTTTTTTAATTTTTGAGGAATTATTTTCCAGTGTGGCTACATCAATTTACATTCCTACCAAGAGTGCACAAGGGTTTCCTTTTTGTTGCATCCTCGCCAACACTCGTTATTTCTTGTCTTTTTGATACTAGCCATTCCCACCTATGGTGTGAGGTGCTATCTCATTGTGGTTTTGATTTTCATTTCCCTGATGTTCGGTGATGCCGAGTGTCTTTTCATGTGTCTGTTGGCCATCTGTATGTCTTTTTTGGGACAATGTCTATTCAGGTCCTCTGCCTACTTTTAAAAATCAGATTGTTTTTTTTTTTTTTGGTGTTGAGTTGTATTAAGTTCTTTATATGTTTTGTATATTAACCTCTTATTGGATATGTTGCAAATACCTTCTCCCATTCAGTATGTTGCCTTTTGCCTTTTTGTTTTGCTGATGGTTTCCTTTGTTGTGCAAAAACTTTTTATTTTGTTGTAGTCCCAAGAGTTTATTTATGCCTTTTTTTCCCCTTGACTGTGGAGACATATCCATAAATATGTTGCTAAGGCTGATGTCCAAGAGATTATTTCCTGTGTTTTCTTTTATGGTTTCAGGTCTTATATTTAAGTGTTTAGTCCATTTTGAGTTTATTTTCCTGTATGGTATAAGAAAGTGGTCCGTTTCATCCTTTTGCGTGTAGCTGTCCAGTTTTCCCAATACCATTTGTTGAAAAGACGGTCTTTCCCCATTGTATATTCTTGTCCCCTTTGTCATAGATTATTTGACTATATAGATGTTGGTTTATTTCTGGGCCCTCTATCCTGTTTCATTGATCTATGTGTCTTGAAATCTGGGATTGTGGTTATCTTCACTTTTGTTCTTTCTAAAGACTGTTTTGACTATTTGAGGTCTTTCGTGGTTCTGTACAAATTTTAGGATTATTTGTTCTAGTTTTGTGAAAAATATTATTGGTGTGTTGATGGGGATTGTATTGACTCCTTAGATTGCTCTGGGTAGTATGGACATTTTAATGATTTCAATTCTTCCAACCATGAACATGGTCTATCTTTCCATTTGTTTGTGTTGTCTTCAGTTTTTTTCTTCAGTGTCTTATAGTTTTCAGAGTATAGATCTATCACCTCCTTGATCAAATTTATTTCTAGGTATTTTATTCTTTTGTGTGCAATTGTATAGAAATGCAACAGATTTCTGTATGTTAGTTTTGTGTCCTGCAATTTTATTGAATCCATTTATCAGTTCTAATAGTTTTTTGGCAGAGTCTTTAGGGTTTTCTATATATAGTATCATATTATCTGCAAATAGTGATGCTTTTACTTCTTCCTTACCAATTTGGATACTTTTTATTTCTTTTTCTTGCATGACTGCTGAGACTAGGACTTCCAGTATTGTGTTAAATAAAAGTAGTGAGAATGGACATCCTTGTTTTGTTCCTGATCTTAAAAAAAAAAAAAAAAAGATTTCAATTTTTCACTCTATTTAGTATGATGTTAGCTATGGGTTTTTCATATATGACTTTTATTATATTAAGGTATGTTTCCTATAAACCCACTTTGTTGATAGCTTTTATCATGAATGGGTGCTGTACTTTGTCACATGCTTTCTCTGCATCTATTCAAATGATCATATGGCTTTTATCCTTCCTCTTGTCAATGTAATGAACTACCCTTGCATTCTTTGAATAAATCCCACTTAACTGTGAGAAATGATCCTTTTAATGTATTGTTGAATTCAGTTTTGTTGAGGATTTTTATAAATCAGAGATACTGGTCTATAGTTTTCTTCTTCTTCTTTCTTCTTTTTTCTTTCTTCTTCCTCCTCCTCCTCCTTCATGTCTTTGTCTAATTTTGGTACCACGGTAATATTGTCCTTGTAGGATGAATTTGGAAGTTTTCCTTCCTCTTCTATTTTTTGGAAAAGTGTGAGACAAATAGAGGTTAACTCTTCTTTAAAAGTTAGGTAGAATTCACCTGTGAAACCATCTGGTCTTAGACTCTTATTTATTGAGAGTCTTTGGATTACTGTTTTAATTACATTATTGTTAATCAGTCTGTTCAAATTTTCTACTTCTTCCTGACTCAGTCCTGGAAGATTGTATATTTCTAGAGATTTATCCATTTCTTCTAGGTTGTATAATTTGTTGGCATATAATTTTTCGTAATATTCTCATAATTCTTTTTATTTCTATAATGTTGGTTGTTATTTCTCTGCCTTCATTTCTGATTTTATTTATTTGAGCCCCCTCTTTTTCTTGATAAGTCTGGCTAAAACTTTATCAATTTTATTTATTTTTTCAAAGAACTAGCTTTCTGTTTCATTGATTTTTTTTTTTTTTTTAGTTTCTATTTCATTTATTCACTCTCATCTTTATTTTCTTCATTTTATTAGCTTTGGACTTTTTTGTTCTTTTTCTAGCTCCTCTGGGTGTAAGGTTAGGTTATGTATTTGAGATTTTCACTGTGCTTTGAGGTAAGCCTGGATTGCTATAAACTTTCCCCTTAAAACTGCCTTTGCCACGCCCCAAAGATGTTTGACCATTATGTTTTCATTTTCATTTGTCTCCATGTATTTTTTATTTCTTTGTTGACCCATTTGTTGTTTAGTATCCTGTTGTTTAGACTCCATGTGTTTGTGCTTTTCTAGTTTTCCTTATAATTGTTTTCTAGTTTCATACCATTGTGGTCAAGACAGATGTTTGATATTTCAGTCATCTTAAATTTATTGAGATTTGTTTTGTGGCCTAATAGGTGATCTATGCTGAAGAATGATCCAGCTATTATCTCTTTAAGTAAGTTTTCTACCCCCTTCTTTCACTCTCTTCTCCTTCTGGGATCTCTATAATGCAAATGTTATTAAGTTTGATGATATCACAGAATTCTCTTAATGTATTCTAATTTTTTTTATTTTTTTTTTTAATTTTTGTTGTTCGGTGTCATTGCTGTCCATTACCCTGTTTTCTAGATCACTGATCTTTTCTTCTGCATCCCCTAATCTGCTGTTGATTCCATGTAGTATACTATTTATTTCAGTTATTGAATTCTTCAGCTCTGACTCATTATTTTTTATATTTTCTATCTCTTCATTAAGTTCTCACTGAGTTTATTCACTCTTTTCTCAAGTCCAGTGAGTATCTTTAAGGCCATCACTCTGAATTCTTTATCAGGTATACTGCTTTTCTCCATTTTATATAGCTCTTTTACTGTGATTTTGTCTTGTTCTTTCATTTGGGACATATTCCTCTGCCTCCTCATTTTGTCTAACTCTCGTGTCTGTTTCTATGTATTAGGTAGGTCAGTTGTATCTCTTTGTCTTGAAGTAGTGGCCTTGGGTAGAAGACATTCTGTGGTGTCTATAGTACAGTCCCCCTGATCACCAGAACCAGGTGCTGCAGAGGTATCCCCTGTGTGGGCTGCATGTGCCCCCCTGTTGTGACTGAACCATGACTGCCTTCAGTCCAGATGGCTGCAATGAACTGCTTTGCCTGCTGTGGGTGTACTAGGCAAGGTTTGTTCCCCATGCTGTTGAGAGGCCTGTTTGCAGCCTCTGCTGACTCATTGGTGGGTGGGGCTGGAAGTCAGCCTGGCTATCTGCAATTACCTTCTTTACCATAGCTACAGGTGCCCCAAAGGGCAAGGCTTGCTCCCTGCACAGCCAGCTAAGAGGCCCGGCTGTAGGAATTGTGGGTGTGCTGGTATATGGGATTATCCCATATACCCCTACCCCTGAGAAGGAGTCACTTTGGGGTGGTGCCAGTCCTGGCCTGGGCTGCCTGCTCAGTATAGCAGGGCAGGAGCTGCTTTGGAGGCACACCTGCCAACGTGGGTGAGTTATTTGGGGGGTGTTTTAAGGGCAGAGACTCCTATCAACCTCCAGCTCTCCTAGGGCTAAACCCCTGGTTTTTAAATCTCCCAGAGTTAAGCCCCTCTGGTTTTCAAAGCCAGAAAACAGGGGGACTCATCTTCTTATTGTGGGCCCCCAGTGCCAGGAGTGCCTATCCTCTTACTTCTGGATCCTCTTACTTCTCTTTGCTTGTGATGTCCCTCCTGCTTATGGTTAGTCTCATCAGGGTTTGGTTCCTAACCACGTTTCTGTTCTCCTACCCTTTTCAATGTGGCCTTCCTCTGTGATTAGCTGTGGAAGGTCTGTTCTGTATCCTCAGGCTGTTTTCAGAGTTAGTTGCATAGATGTAGCTGTTATCTTGGTGTGTCCATGGGATGAAGTGAGCTCAGGATCCTTCTGCTCTGCCATCTTCCCAAAAACCCTAGTATTGCTATTTTTAATTTGTCTATCGGAACTAATTCTAGCCAAATGAGGTTTGCAGCAGGTTTGATGTCAGACAAACTGACTTGAATCCTGTTACTTTTAGTATCACATCAGCAATCTAATCCATGAACCATAAATTTGCTTTCCTAACATTATTATTTTATTGTACTCTGCTTTGATAGGAAAATATATTTCATTCTGGTAACAGGACAGAATTAAGACCTATTTTTGTTTGATATCAAAAAGTGAAGAGTAGATCTGGCGCTACTCCAGTAGGAGCTGAGTTTTGATACTCATCCCACCACTCAGAAGGGTGCTCAGTACACAAACAGACACCAGGCAGCAAGGATAGAAAAATGAGCAAGACATGGCCCCTGCCCTGAAAACCTTACAGGCTAGCTAGTATTGTAAACAAATAATTATAGCACAGTGTGATTCTTACCATAACAGAAATGGGCCATGGGACCCCTGAAGGGCCAGCAGTATGCACAGCCCAATGGATGTAGTTAGCAAAGCCTTCACAGAGAATGCTGCCCCTGAGATGGGCTCTAAAAGAAAAAAAATTTGCCAGATGGAAGAGATGAGAAGGACATATCATGCAGAGGGAATCACATGAACAGTAGCCCAGAGCATAAAGCCAGGTTGTGTTTTTGGAAAATAGTAGATGGTAGGTAAAAGTTTTCCATTGTATGTCTCACAAACTAATGGGATTTAGGCAGGTTTCAGAGAAGTGAAGGGAAGCATGACATATGGGCATGGCCATTTGGGCCAACTCAATGCTTTTGTTGTTCTACATCTGAATGTAGAGTAGTAATTGAGATATTATTTGCTTGGGCCTCTCCATCCCAAAAGTGGCCATGGGATTCTTCTGATTAAGAAGAGCTGCATGTAGAAAAGTGCTGTTACCTTTGGAGCCCCACAGATCTCGTGACCTCTTTGAGCTTTAGATCTCTGTGACTGATGATTTGGCCAATGGGAGCCTCTGGCAAGGGGTGGCAACCTTCCTGACATGACTAGCATGTCCATCTTGTTGAAAATCAGATATTACTTACTGCTAGGTTCCTACTGAAACTGAACACCTGACCCAAGGAGGTCTTGTAACTTTCTGGTCTGATATTACCATTTTAGGGTGGGTCAGCTTAGCTTCAATGACTAACAAGACAGGAAAGATCCAATGGGCCTTCCTTATCAAATGGAACTGGTGTAGCCAAGAATAGGGCAGTCTGGCCCCAGCACCTCAGTTTTATATGAAACAGTGGCAGATTTCCCTTTGGAAGAAACTTCTTCTGCCCTCTGCCACCTGAATCACCATAAATTTCTGGGCCTGGTTCACCGATAGTTCAGCTGAACTGAATCTTGTCCATTGAGCTGCTGTGGCTGTTCAACTCAGCAGCAGCTAGTCTAGGACCGAAATAGACTTGGTAGTTCTGTTCAGTGGGAGTGAGGCAAAGCTGTTCTCATTTGCTACTCCCCTTGATGAGTCTTGTGATATCTTTTACTAACTCTTAGGCTGTTGCCAATGTTTGGTCTGCCACGTGGAAAACTATAGATTATCAGATTAAAGACACTCCTTTTCGAGGTTGTAAACTGGAAAAAAATTGTGACTTTTGATCAAACTGTTTGGGTCACTCATGTAGATGCCTATAGTAGCTACAGTTCCTTAATGAGACCGAATGGAATCAAGCTGCTATCAGACCCCAAACCACCTAGATTACCATGATTACAATGGATTCTTCATCTTAATGAAAATGGAAACATCCACGGTCATAGACCAAGCACAGAATAAAAGACCATGTTCAGACACAGATGCTTCTATTGCATGCCAGACTGTGGTTTCTGCCAAATTTGATCCATTTGTCACACAGGGGAATAAGACACATTACAAGGGGCATTGCTTCCTCTCACCTCTAGCAGATTAACTCTGTAAAAACACTGATCTCCCTCTCGGAGCTATTGGTGGTTTCCTCACCATTGTTGACACTTTTTTGGTAAGGTGTTGTGCTAGTCATATCAGTTGATTCTGGCTCTACCATTATGGTCCTTGAAATGATCTGTGTTGTATTTGGCTTCTCGAACAGTTTACATTCTGATAATGCTTTATCTTTTATTGAAAAAGCCACTCAACAGTGGGTTTATATTGCAAATATTCAACAGACCTTCCATGTATACACAGGATCTGATTTTATTGAGCACTACAAAGCCTTCCTTAAATGTCTAGTCAAAAATATTTGTGACTCTACCTCCCTTCCTTCTCCTGGTCCAGAGTGTTAGCAAGTCAGTTTAGTCACTGAAGTTGGTTGTCTCAGACAGAGATGGTTTCTTCTCACCTGCTTCATGAGCAATGAGCAGGTCATAAAAGCTGGGGCATTATGTGGATCTATTTTGAAAGTCTGGCATTCTGCCGTGACCATTCCTGACATGATACATCTTTCCCCTAACAGTAACCCCACATTTACTAGTTGCTCTGATCTCTGGGAATCTGCCTGGTAAAGAGAGGATTCAAATGTAATTGTGGCTCAGTCACCTAGATTCTCTTATTAGATTATTGCAGTCCCAGATTATAAGAAAATGAATACTCATTTAAGCATGCTGCTCACCAAGTCACCAGTAATATGGCCCCACGTAGGCCAAAGTGGGTGGCATAATGTGTCCCTGTAAATTTTATAAAAATGCACTTGTCCGTCTTCTATTTGATGTTTCTAGGTGAAAGATTGGGATGTAAATAGGAGATAATTGAGGAAAAAAATATGACATTATAGCTATGGGTATGGGACAGACTTTCACTGCTGTGGTGGAGGAGCATTTCAGTGAGAATGAGAAGAAGGAAAATGAATGAGAATCTTAGTGCAGACACAGCAACCTTAAGATTTGTGGTTTGTCAGCCACCCTGGCGGCTTCCTCATGAACAAAAACACCCTGATACAGTTCTCCCAAACTGTTGCAAGTCTTATGTTTAACTGACTGCTAGGTCTACCATTCCTCACAAGACTGCTACTACCATGATTTGATCACCATTCCCCTTAGCCGTACAGGGAAATGAGGTAGAGATAGTGTCTCTCTTCAGATCAAAAGACAGGCATACTTATTACCCAATAAAATGAAGATTATTAATTCCCTCCAGAGCAAAAGCTGCCATGCCTACTGCCCATTATAAAGTACTAATTACCCTAAGCTCAGGGGGTTTCAACCCACTGCATGTGCAGGTATCACCCAACCCCTTTGAGTCACTATGTGGGAATTAGGGCTTTGGGAATCAAGGCAAAAAAGATACTGATATTTTAGCTACTACTGTTGCTGTGAGTAATAAAGTCCTGTGTCTCTGACCCAAGAATGTCTTGTGTTTTGACAAAACTCATGAAATTATTGCCAGTCAACTTGCTACCTTACAAACGGGGAAATCTCAGAATTTCAAGTTTCTTAACTGTACATAAATCCAGATGGACTGAAGCATTACTATTCAGAAACAAAGAAGCAAGACATGAGGCTGGTAAAATAGATCAGGGCTTGATGATGAAATGCCTTATTTGCCATGCTATGGGATTTGGAATAATTCTGTAAGTAAGAGAGAGTCACGGATGATTGTTAATAACTAGAGTGGCACTTATAAGGAGAGATTGGGTAAAGGAAGATTTGCTCAGAAACCCTGTTAGCAGGCATCTGACATCCAGGTAAGAGATGACAATGACATTTCCCAGGGTCTTAGATATGGGAATGAAAAGGAGCATAACATTTTAAGAGCCATTTTAGAAGTAGACTCATGTAACTTGGCTTCCAACTAAATATGAGGGCTGAAGAAAGGAAGGATTCTAGTAGAACTGTGGAGTTTTTAGTTACGGGTCGGTCTAGAGGTACAGACAAGTTTGATTAACAATGCATGGCAGTCAAAGAAGAACAAAAGTTTATCCTCTCACAAAAATAATTGATGATAATAAGAATTATAATAGTTTCCTGAAATTTTAAAGGCATGGACATTTTGGACCATCGATTTAACTATATTAAAGTCTAGCCCTGCCTGGTTTCTTCAGGAGTCACATTTTTACTTGTTCATTACAGGCACTACATAAAGGGAAAACTGATCTTGTTATGGTCAGGGCAGTGGGAAAAGAATAGGTCGTAGAGTCTGTCAGTCACTGGCTTAAATATAACACTCCTTCCTAATCCTAATTCATTTGCTGCTCTGGGTCCATTCCTTCTTTATAAAATAGGAATGCTTTTTCCTAACTAACAAGGTTATTGGGTGAGTCACACAAAGCACACATATAAAGTTCCTAGCACACGGTAGGAAAGTTAATTAATCTTTGCTCACCTTCATTCCTCACCAAGTGCACTACTGCTTCTTCAGATCTAAACTGCTCACCTAAGCTCTTCTCCCACAGCTTTCCCCAGTCTTGAGACTTTTCTCATTTCCATTTCAGACTTGACAGTCAGTTCTGTCTTCATGGCCCCGTACCCATCACCTTTGACTGTCTTCCTCACGCTGGGCTTCCTTGAGCTGCCCTATTTAGTTTACTCTGAAACTCCTCTCTCTCATCACACTTTCGGTGTTTGCTTCTGAATTCAACCTCTCTCATTTAGAACCAAATATAATCCCTGAGGGAGAAGAATCAGGAACGTTAAGACTGAGAAATTTGAAATTTTCTTTTTAGGACTTTTGTTTTCTGTTTGATTGGGTAGCATTATTATAGAGATGGTGAAAAACCTGGCAAATCTTCCCACAAAGGGAACAATGAATGGTTATAAGAAAGAGCTAACGATTAAGCTCCCCATGCAACTCCCATAAAGTTCACAGTTTAGATCTCAGGTAGGAAAGATCATGACAACAAAGTGTTATTCTGTGGGAACCAGGTCCCTAGTCACCATGGTTTAAAGAGATGTAGTCTTGTGTTATGATTAAAATCAGGCTTTGAGTTCAGGCAGGCCCGGGTCCCATTACTAGCTCTGTCATTTACAAGCTCTGTAACCTTGGGCAATTACTTAATCTCGTTAAGCCTCAATTTCCTAATTTATAAAGAAAAAATGGTAAAGGTGCCCGTGCCATTGGTCATTGTCAGGATTAAATTGAATAAACTATGTAAAGCATAATGGCTGGCAGTTGTAAGTGTTCAATACTTGTTGGATATTCTCAGATGTCTTTTTTTGTTTTTGTTTTTGTTTTTTTTTTCACACTGCAATAGTTAATTTTATTTGTTCAAGGGCTCATATTGCAAGCATTAAACCAAGCATGGGCTTTGATTTTGTGAGCCCAGATTCACCTATTTAGGAAGATAAAAGCAAACTGTGACCCATGTATATGGATGAAAAACTAAAGGCTCACAGTTAATCACATCATAGTTTTAAATTTCTACAGCCTTATGTATAGGTGGAAAGCAAAGACTGGATGCAAATCCAGACATGTGACTCAATGTTTACATTAAAAAAAAACGCCACATAAAATGATCCTAACTAGGAGGTGATTTATTTGTATGATGGTCGTTGTAAGCACAGCATGTCACAAAAGATGTGAAAGCACAACATTAGAAGTGCTATGCAAATATGACAATATTATTATTAAGCACAGAAGTAAACAAATAGCAGATGTGGTTATTAATCTCAGACCAAAAAAAATTTATTATTCAAAGCAGTTTCAGAAAACATAGTTATATAAAAAGAAAAATATTGCTAGGAAAGTGAGAAGTTAGGTATCTTTAAAAGCTTTCATTCCAATAGCACTACTTAGATGACAAATTATAAGATTTCATAGCTATTACACTCATAAAAACATTTTCATTCACAGTGTAATCGTTCATGATATATGTTATTTACCAGACACTTAGATTTTAATCTGATCTGAGTATTAATTTTTAAAATGAATATTACAAGGACCCTAAAAAATAACCAGCAAGTAGATAGAAACAACCAAAGTACCTGTAATAAAAGTCACATAAACTTCTGCGGTACAGATTGAGCTGGTATTTTATACACTCTACAGGCAGTAAATGCTGTATCTTATCATGTAAATTCATTTCTAGTCACTCCTTATAAATCAGAGGTCTGATACAATATAGCATAACAGTCTGTCCTGTAAATACTTTTTGAGTCATGCTTTGTTGACCTTACCATCATATTTGTTTATCAAACACATTCATAAAACCTACATTGTAAAATAAATATTTATGAGCTCTTATTGCCAAAATTTAAATGTGGTCAGAACTTTCTAGAGGTGTCAGGATATCCCCACATAATCTATGTCCATATAAAGTCATGAAGTCAGGGAATCAAACTGTTCGCAAGCAAATGTAATTTCCCTCAGCCTTTTTAATACCTGATTTCTTCCCATCTGATTTGAAAAATTCCAGAAAACATCAGCTTAACAATGTTTATGTGTTGCAGGGACAAAAGAACCGTGGGAACAGTAGGATGTAAAGCAAGTCATGATCACTAGGGTATCCTTTACAAGTGATATTCTTAAAATATTTGTTCACCATGTATGTAGAGTCTGAGAATTTCATCAGGGAAAGAGGACAGGGACTATCACTCTGGATGGCTAGACTGAGACGGAGCTCAGTACTTCCTCTTATTCCAGGTGAGTCAGTTTGGTCCCATAGATGCACACTTCACTCAGCAAAACCAAAGCCCCAAGAGAACTACACCCACTGCCTAAGAGAGTCCACCATGTTTTATTCCACCCTCCAGTTCGTAGCAAATATTTCTTTCTGCCTCATAAGCTATTCTCCCTGAGAAAAAATATGGAAATGCCAATTAAACCATCTTGTTATGTTTCCAGAGATATTTTGGTGTCCTAATAATGTTTAAATACTTAAATATTAGTTCTCCAGCCAGCTTCCTAACTCAGCCCTCCTTCATTCTGCTCTCGGTACTAAGAATTCAGTGATGAAAACGTGATGTCTCCTATTCATTGAGATAATATGTTCGTGATTTCTTCATGGCAATTACATTGTATGGAATTTAGCAGTAATTTGGTTTTTTACTTCAGTAGCTTTTAACTTTTACTTCAGTAGTTTTTCTTTTATTCTTTTACTAAATCTAACCGTTTTTCCTTTTTTTCAATATTTGAGTTATGAGTTAACTTATTTCCTTCTAATCCTTATCAATATTTAAAAATTAACATAATTTATTCTTGTAATCTACCAAATTGGGTACATTTAGATTGCTCCAACTGTTAGCCTGTCTTAGCTTGGGTTGCCATACCAAATACTATAATAGGCTGGGTGGCATCAACAATAGAAATTTATTTCTCACAGATCTGGAGGCTGGAAGTCTGAAATCAGGGTGCCAGCATTGGTTGATTCTGGTGAGAGCCCTCTCCCTGGATTGTAGTTGGCTACCTTCTCGCTGTGTCCTCAAATGATAAAGACAGAAAGAGAAAGCAAACTCTCTGGTGTCTCTTACTGAGGGCACTAATTGCATCATGAGAGCCCCACTCTCATGACTTCATCCAAACCTAATTACCTTCCAATAGCCCCATCTCCAAATACTATCATATTGGGGTTAAGGACACCAGTATATGAAGTTTAAGGGGACATAATTTCATCCATAGCATCCTGTTACTGAACACTGAGATTTAGCTGATTTTTTTTTTTTTTTAAGTGGGAGAGAGGGGTGGGAGGGACAGAGGAAGAAGGAGAGAGAGAATCTTAAGCAGTCTCCAAACCCAGCATGGAGCCTGCTGTGGGGCTCCATCTCACAACCCTGAGATCAAGACCTGAGCTGAACTCAAGGGTCAGATGTCTGGCGCTTAGCCAACTGAGCCACATCAGTGCCATGAGATTTAGCTGATTTTTACTGCTATGAATAACCCAGAGAAATAAATGGTGGGAAATTAATTAGAAATTAAAACAGGAAAAAAACTGGTGGGGGGGAGAGAATCATAAATTGTTATAGAACTGCTACTATCAGGGCACCGAAATCACCAACCCTTGAATAACCAGATATTGTGGACATTCATTTTTTATAAGAACATTCTTCAATCAAAGTTTAGAGCCAACCAAAATGCTTTTGATTACATTTCTCTTGAATACATTGCTTTTTACAAAATTATTTTCAGTCAAATTATGTGTTGCATTTTTTTGTTGGTGGTAATAATGTAATCTACATAACTGATGCCAAGTGAAATGAGGATTTGAAATATATTTCCAGGAAATTGTGACTTTGATAGCCTTAATTATTTCTCTGGCTCAAATGAGATATATGAGGCACAGAATCAATTAAAATTTTAAAACAACTCCACTGGGCCCATGCTATATACTTACTAAACACTTGTTGATTTGTTGTTTTTGTGTAGTCAAGACATGGGATTAGAAAGAAATGACACCACTGCTAGCCATTGACCAAAGCTTTGATACATCCTGCAAGAAATATTGGTGCTATAGTTAGCAAAGGACAGCATGCAACAGCCCTAACGCACACAGTCAACAGATGCAAGAAGTTCTAGGTGTTCTTATCTTGGTGAAACTTATCAATAGGAGGCTGACAATAATATTACTGCTATTTACATATTGGTACCACACTGGCATGGATTTGCATAATGTATTGAGGCTCCATGCTCTAGAGAGTTGCATTGTAACATATTGGTGCTTAATGAACTCTGAAAAAATTGATTTTCCACAGAGTAAATTAAGGAATGCATTATAGCTGTTAAAGCAATCTTAAGGGAAATTTGAAGCTTCCACTGCAGCACCATGCTTAGTAAGTAATAAATTACATGTTATACTTATTTGCCTTAATTCATGCTAATTTTGTCCAATTAATGTATCACAGTAATTCAGAAGCCTGTCACAGGAGAGCTAATTATTTATTGGATTTTTGTGTTCAGCTCCCTAGGAGTCTACTAGCAAACAAACTTGCGACTGTCTTTCTCTTAGGTCCACAGTGACATTCTTATGTCTTACTGTGGGGAAGTGAGATTTTTGCTTCTGTCTCAAGTTTCTGAAATGAATTATGGGGTACCTGAGTCATATTCTTGTGATTTGATTGGTGAAATTGTTTGACAGCCTGCCACTCGGTTCAAACAAGACCTACTATCTTCTCTATCAAAATACTTCTACTTATGAGTCTGTATATTTCAGAGCTATTGTGAAGAAAAAAAAGAAATTTTTAAAAATTTGTCCACATTAGGAGATTTCTACTTATTACATGGGTGTCTATCTCTATACCCAAAGTGAATTGGAAAAGTGATGTAATTATCTGGACCACTCTCACCAGAAATTCCTACGTATTTGCCTCAATCCTCTTTGTATGTTAGAGCATTCTAGTGGTTTATCTGGATACTTGTTTTCTTCACTCTACTCTGCACACTCTTGGTTCTAAACCTTAAAAAGCCACATGCTGCGTTCTAAAAGTCTTGTTTGAAAAAGAAATCGAATCTATCAATATCAGCTTTGCAGAAATAAATTTTTATTTTACTGTGGTATACTTTTAATTCATAGCCCCCCAAATGAATTATTTATGAGATTAATTTGTGCAATTCATACCTATAAATAATGTGGCAGTTGCTAAATAATTTGCACCTGACGATAAGATGCAGCCATCAGAGTTGAAGAAGCAGGGCTTCCCCAGCTGCGGAGCGTTCACTATCTTCTGGAATTCTGACAGACCTGTGCGTTTGCAGACAGTTATTTGCAGAGGGTAAAAAGCATTTGATCTCCCATTTTGCTCCCTCCTGTATCAGGAGAGCACTTGTCTGTTGATTACCACCTTCCGACCAAATAAATAAGAGGTAATATCTCTTTAAATACGTAATACAGCATGATGTTTACCAACAAGTTCTATCCTCAGGGATCCAGCTTGATGGCAGGTGAAATACACCACCATTTATGTCACAGACATTAAAAAAAAAAAAAAAAAGCAAGTTTACCTTTAGAGCCCTCTTTACTTTGATGGGAGAAAATGACAACATCTTTTTATTCAGTCAGTTTATACTAACCTGTTTGTCCTTAACCAGTTGAGTATCTGAAAATCAGTAAACTTCTCTAAACCTCATACAATTTTACCCCTTAGTATATGATTACTTCAAAATAATCTGCCACCTACAGTATAATGTTATTTCCCCCTCCTACCAATTGTTTTTATTACCTATTTAAAACTGTAAATAAATCTCTCTCTCTGCTCTCATTTCCATATGGCATTAAGGTTTCAATCATCTTTTCTTTTTAACTATAATTTAGAAAGTTAAAATTAATGGGTCACTTCCTTACTTCTTGGGAAAGTGAATTTGCAACTGCAGTTTCAGCCATTGTTAACCTTGACCAAATTAATAGAACAGAGTAGAATAAAATAGAATAGAATAGTAGAATAGAATAAAAATACCTGGTTTATTACTGAATATATTCCTCCAAGGAAAACACAGATGTTGTGTTGGTTATTTCGTATGTATTCCAATTCCCTCTAAGGTCTAAACTCTCCCAACATACCCCAGCACCCTGTCCAGTATTGAGGACTTGCACTGTTTCAAATGCCTTTTTTTTTTTAATGAAAGGCTTAAACTTTTGCCCTCCTGACTCTGTCTTTTTTTTTTTAAGATTTTATTTATTAGAGAGAGAGAGCGTATACATGCATGTGAGAGAGAGAGAGAGCAGGGACAGAGAGGAGGGAGAAGGAGAAGCAGACTCCCTGTCAAGCAGAGAGCTCAATGCAGGGCTCGATCCCAGGACCTTGGGATGATGACCTGAGCTGAAGGCAGACACTTAACCACTGAGCCACCCAAGTGCCCCCTGACTCGGTCCTTGTATACACTTGCTTTACAAGCACTAGGATACTAAAATCCTGAGTCCTTACTAAATGCTAACGGAGATCATTAAAATTCAACCTCATAGGCTCTGTGTTTTAGATTAGTTTCTTTCTGGGTTCCTAAAAATCTTAGGACATTAGTAAGATAGGCTAAACCAGGTCTTGGGTCTATGTTTTGTTCATCCTTGAGGTAGCAAACCATGGCACACAGGAGCTTCTCTCTCCCCATCTCTAGAACTCAGAGGATAGAATTTGTTCTGTGCTCACAGGTTCACTCCCAGCTCAGTGTTTTGACTTGTCCCTGCTCAGACGTGATCGGGTTAGGAGACAGTTGCTCTGACATGTTTGAGGTGGGAATGCAGTAGGTGGGCAGGAGGCTCAGCTGGACTGGCCGCCCTCAGCCTGTATCTGATCACAGGATTTCCCTGGCCCAAACCACTTCACCTTTAAAATGTGGTCAGTCAGAGCAATTCATCACTAAGTCTTTAGGCGTGATGTTTGTTTTCCTCTGAGTTTAGTCTAAAAGCACAGGTAGTGACACACCACAGTGGGCACAGCAGAGCTCCATTCGTCCTGAGGAGCCAGGAAGCCCAAGAAAGGATGACAAAAGTCCTGAAGGGCATTTCTCTCCCTCAACCTTCTTAAATATGGGGGGGAGGGGGGTGTCGGGAAATCCCATCAGTTTTATTGGACTAATTTAACCACACCTTGTTCTTCCTGTGATCAAACTGCCCAAGGTGCTTGGTCTGAGTTTATCAACTGTTCCATTTTTAGCAGCATTTTGGGTTTTGGAGTTTAAAGACTTGTGCCCCTGAGTCTAAGGTTATGGTGACATATTCCCTTTTTCTACTTCCTCCTCAGTCAGCAGGTCTGGGCGCTCTGCACCTCTAGGAGTCTGGGCAATGTAAGCCACCTCCAAATTTAGCATCCAGATTCATCCTAGGAGGAGTCCCAGTGAGCGGCACAGCTGCTGAAAATCCCTCCCTCTCTCTCTCTCTCTCTCTCTCTTTCTCTTTCTCATCCATTATTTTTCACACACACTCCACAAAGGAAAACCAATTAGGAGTCACAGAGAAGTCAAATTCAGCTAACTTTATTTTTGAGTGAAAAATTGAGAGCATGCTATGGAAACTTTCATACATCTACTTGGAGCAGGACCATTTGTTTGTTGTTCTTTGATGTAAACCTGAGCTTTTCATACTACAATATGTTGTCAGTATTTTTCTGCCTCATTACCTCTGCGGTGAAAACAACATTTTAAGGATATTTAAATCATTTTCTATCTCTCCCTATTATAAACAATACTTAAATTATCATTCCTAAAAGTTAGCTGTAGTGAGAATTTCAGGCTCTTAAAGGCCTCGGCCCCAATTCGATCAGTACAATCTCTGAGTAGGCCACCATCTGTAACATTTAAATGTGTCACCAGGTAATTCTAGGGGAGAATCTTAGGGTTAGCGTGCAGATCTGCGAGCTAGGTAAAATGGAGGCTGTGAAAGACTGCTGATTTGACTTTAGGTTTAGATTCTTTAAATGGTCAGGGTCACAAAATACTTCTCTTTTTTAAGATTTTAACCTTTTTTACTGAGAAATAAAGTTAAATCTCTTCTGTGTATGAGAATACTAACTACATTTCTCCAACATTCTTCATATCAACCATTTAAATATCAGATTCAGGATGAAGAAGATGCTTTTATATGAGCATCTATTTGGTATCTGCTTTCCTCTTTCTTAGAAGAATCTTGGAGGCATTGCTGGGGGGTTGGAATAAATGAAAAGAGTTAGCAGTTGTTTTTTGTAGAGCCTTTTACTGTTAAGAAATGAATGACTAACACAACGTATTTGCAATGGTATAAAATATAGATACCTTTAAGAGATAACTGGACATATGGTGGTCAGGATATAAATATTGGTCTATTCTCCTTCTAGGATGGGGCAGCAGGATCCTTTGATGGCTCCTTTTTATAGAATACAAAAAAAAAAACCCCACCTTAAAACAAGAAAAATTAAGAAATACTAGTTAGTTCAGCAATTATCCATTCATTTATGCTTTAATTAAAATATTACTGAAGAATATTTAGAGTCATGTACTTTTCTGTGTGCTGAAGCTACCATGGTAAATGGGTCAGCCAAGGTTCATGCTGTCACGGGCCTCCCAGTCTAGTGCAGGGAGGTGAATGACGGGAAGGAAGTGAAGGAGGCACGGAGGGAGGTAAGAAATGTCAGTGGTGGTGGGTCCTATGCCAAAAGTTAAAATGAAAAGATATTATAAAGAAGATCCTAGATGGCTTTATTTTTTTCAATTTATTTTTTAATTCCACTGTAGTTAACAGACAGTGCTGTATTACTTTCGGTTGTACAATAGAGTGACTCAACAGTTCCGTACATTACTTACATCAAGACGAGTGGACACCTGATCCCCTTCACCCACTTTGCCCATCCTCTTACCCTCCTTCCCTCTGGCAACCAGCTGTTTGTTCTCTATAGTTAAGAGTCTGCTTTTTGGTTTGTCTCTTTTTTTCCCCCTTTGTTCATTTGCTTTGTTTCTTAAATTCCACATAAGAGTAAAATCATATGGTATTTGTCTTTCTCTGACTGACTTATTTCACTTAGCATTATACTCTCTAGATTCATCCATGTCATTGAAATGGCTAGATTTCATTCTTTTTATGGTTGTATAATATTCCATTGTATAGAACACATCTTTATCCATTCATCAGTCAATGGACACTTGGGCTGCTTCCATAGTATGGCTATTGCAGATGCTGCAATAAACATAGGGGTGCATGTGTCCCTTCGAAATAGTGTTTTTGTACTCTTGGGGTATCACACCCAGTAGTGTGATTGCTGGATCATAAGGGAGTTGTATTTTTAATTTTTTGAGGAACCTCCATGCTGTCTTCCACAGCGGCTGCACCAGTTTGCATGCCCACCAACAGTGTAAGAGGGTTCCTCCTCCACATCCTCATCAACACTTGTTTCTTTGGTCTTGATTTTAGCCATTGTGACAAGTATGAGGGGATATCTCATTGTGGTTTTGATTTGCCTTCCCTGACGATGAATGATGTTGAGCATCTTTTCCTGTGTCTGTTGGCCTAGATGGCTTCTTTAGATTGTGTCGTCAGGGAAAGTTCTTTCTAGAAATGACATGTTAAGTGAGATTTGAATGGCAAGTAGGACTGTCAGTCATTCATGGGATAACTAGGTACTAAAAACATTCTAGATAAAGGAAAAACCTAAAGTGGAGTGTTCTAAGATGAAAACAAAACAAACAAAACCTGAAAGAAGGATAGTGTGTACAAAAGATCATAACTATCCAATGTCTCTTACAAATTAGTAGCTCACATTTACTAACCAACCCTCATGTCGGGTATAAGCACCATGATCCCTAAGAGCAAATCACAAGTGACAGCTGATATCTACATCATTGTTGGGGTCCAACCCCAAGCGTTCCTCATTGGTTCTAACCTGTTGGTACTCAGTCTTCTCTCCCAGGACCCAAACTCTGGGCTCTATACCCCAGTTTTGCACCTGCTCTTGTCCCACCTCTAGTCTTTCTGATTCCCTCATAGGCAACTTGAGTCTCAATTTCCCTGCTTAGATTTTGGCTTTGCCCATTACCCAGGGCTGATCTGGCAAATCCTTAGACTTTTTGCCTTAACCTCAGCCCTGAACACCATTCTCCCACTCTTTTGGCTGACATTGCAAAGCAGTCCAACCTCTCTTCCTCCCACCCCCACCCTCCTCCTGCAGCAAGGAGATTCAAATAAATGTATATTAAAATTTAAGGAGATTCTGGGGGCACCTGAGTGGCACAGTTGGTTAAGCATCCGACTCTTGGTTTCTGCTCAGGTCGTGATCTCAGAGTTGTGGGACTGAACCCCGGGTCGAACCCCACACTGGGCTCTGTGCTGGGTGTGGAGTCTGCTTCAGATTCTCTCTCCCTCTGCCCCTCCCACTCCTGTGCTTTCTCTCTCTCTCTCTCTCTCTCTAAAACAAATAAATAAATATTTTAAAAATAAATAAAAATAGAATTTAAGGAGATTTTGAAGTGATAATTGGACTGCCCCAAGTACAATTCTTCTTGAAACAATTCTCTCTGTAATAATGTCTTCATTCAGTGAAAGGCCAGGAAGAAGGGAAAGAATGCATAAACTCTCCCATACTTCATCAGCCATTTGGTTTTGTTTGCCCTGAATGTTTATTCGACATAGTCTGACAATTGTAACTGTCAAGAATGAGCCTGATAAATTGAGAAGGTTTTCTTATTTCTGCTTTTAGGAAGTTCCTATCTTACTGGATGTCAAAATGGTAGTAAAAAAAAAAAAAAATCCCACTTCCAGTTCTAGGAGAGTATTAGACTGTGCAGAACCAGACTCTACTTTCTGGAGTTCCAATAAACTGCTGAACCAAAAGTCCCCAGGCTTTAGGCCTGGTTTCTGTACCCAGTCAAAACTGAAGTGGCAGGCTCACATCAACTACACTAATGACGAAGGATAAATGACATTTTCACAATGAATATAACCCACATCTGAGTCCATGAATTTAGCATGTAAGGGTAAGGCCTATATGAGCTTACATTATATTTATATGACCACGTGTTTTCATTTTATGAAGTTCATGGAGTGTACCAACATCAGGGCTACTTGTCAACATGGCACAAATTGGCACTTTTCACACAAAAGTGCTGTTTATTTGAATTGCTTCCTCCTGGTGTGGAGAAATGAGTACTGGAGTTGGAGTACTGTACTTGATTATGACTTCCATTTTTTTTTATCCTGCACTGATCTTGCTCCTGATCTAGACCCTTATATGTTAATCTAGTTACATTTGAGTATTCCTTTAGGTAACTTACACCTAGCTTGTCTAAAAGAAAAGCCAATATTTCTCATTATTGTACACACATACATATTCATACAGAAATCAGCTATTGAGACCCTTTTTTTTTATTTCAGTTACTGAACACATTACACTTGCTGGTTTTACTGCCTGGGATGCTCTCCCCCCAGATATCTACATGACTCATTCTCTCATTCTTCCTTTTTTGATCTCTTCTAAGTGAGACCCTCCCTGGCCACCTATTTAAAAAGGTAGTCCACTACTAGTATTCCTTATCCCCCTTCCCTCCTTTTTTTTCCCCCAATATTCCTAATACTACCTGACATGGTATACATATTTCCTTATCATTTACTTTTGTCACATAACTCCTCTTTAGGGAGGAAGTATTTTTGTTTGTTTTATTCACTGTTACACTCCCAGGACTTAAGACAGTGTGTCTGGAATACAGTATTCACTCACTGTTTGTTGAATGAATGAGTGAATCATTTCCTTCATCTTCCAAGCTAGAATTCTCAATTCAATCCTGACTGTTCTCCTTCAAAATCCATATATGACTCGTCATCAAGTCCTAATAGAAAATAACTGGAAAATGATTCTAGGATATCACCATTATTCTTTTCTTCCTGTGATCACTACCCTAATCATTATGTCTCCCTTCAACTATTGCAGTAATCTACTTCTCATTTTCCTCCCTTTAGCTCCACTCTATCTTATACACAGTTGCCAGACCTAACTTCCTAAATTTAAAGCGAGTCTTGTCACTAGATGTTGTTGGTTCACAATTACCTAGGGGGTAAAGCCTCCTAGGTTGTCTGTCAGACTCCTATTCTTCCTTAAGACTCAATGTCGTCTCAGAAGAATTCCTTGCTTCTCCAGAGGGAGTTACATCACCTGGCTCCTAATTCTTCAATCATGTCTCTATTATAGCACACTGATTCATCCCTCAAAAGGTTCTTATTATTTTATTATTTACTGTTTTATTTTATTATTTATTTTATTTTATTTATTGTTTATTATTTTATTATGTGTCAGGTGCTTTAATCATTGCTAAGGAGGAAAAAGGTGAAAAAGAGAAGCTTATGATATAATGGAGTAGATAGATGACATCAAACCCCAAAATACCAACCTAATATTCAACTTAAAAGATAGCATGTCTTTCTCAAAAGTATAATAGATATTTTGTAGAGATGACGTTGCAGGTATTGCTGATGTACCAGCATAAATAAGGCTGCTGATGCACTAAAATTTCATGGGGTGCTAAGGCAAGTGGGGAAGAAATACCTGCCTTCTCTTTTATATTGGTGGTGCTGAATGCATCATCCAGCTTTAGGTAATGGTATAGTAGTTTAGTTGAACTAATCCTTCCACAGATAACAACTTAAAATTTAGACAAAATATTAAAAAGAAAATTCCATTTGAAGACACTGGAAAATAACCAAAAATAAGGTAAAAGCTAGAGGGTAGTCAATCCATGAGAGACCAGGTAAGATTTAACTTAACTGACCTAGATGAGATTTATAAGTTCATGGCTTTTTGACTAAGGGCACTCTCCAGTACACATTGTTGATGGCAGCAAAAAGTTTCAGTAACCCTCAGCCTTACCTGTTTGAGGTTGTAGAATACAGAGTTTGGGATTAATAGAGCAGCTGGAAAGTTGAAAGGGGAAATCCTGAAGAAGATGGAACCCCAGAGAAAGTAATCCACAAAATTATGGATATATGCTTGACCCCTGAACTATAAAGAGACTCCAAGAGGCATGATGGAAGCAATAGCTGGAGCTGGAAGAACTGAGCAATAGTTCAGCTATTACCTACTGAAGCATAAACCGAGTCCAAAGTTTGACTCCAGCCAGATCAGCTGCCAGCTAGAACAAAGTAAACAGACTTCAGAGAAATACAAGAGGATCAAGTATTTTTATAACATATTATATAAATGTCCAGCACACAACCCAAAACTAGTAAACATCTAAAAATTGGAAGAAGTGATTTATATTCAGGAAAAAGAGAAGAGAGTAGAAACTGACCCAAAGATGGCCCGTATTTGGAATTAAGCAAGCAAGCAATTAGTATAAATATGTCCAGGACTTAAATAACATTATAGCACATTATAACATATAATAAATGCACTAATGGGAAATCCCAGCAAAAAAAAGGAACTGTAAAGAAAAACCCAAGTTGGAACTGAAGAAGTGCAATAACTGAAATAAAAATATATACTGATTTGATTCAACAGCAGCTTGATGATGGCAGGTGAAAGAGTCAGTAAACTTAAAGGTAGATCAACAGAAATTATTTATTCTGAAGAACATAGAGTAAAAAATTGAAGAAAAATTAATAGAATATTAATGAATTGGAGGATAAAATCAAGCAGTTTAATATACATGTTATTGGAGTCCCAGAAGAAGATAGAACAGAACAGAAAAAACTGTTTAAATAAAAAATGACCAAAAGCTTCCTGAATTTGATGAAAAATATCAATTTATAGATTCAAGAATCTCAACAGACTCATGAAGAATAAATACCAAGAAAATCACACGGAGTACCTGTAGTCAAACTGCTGAAATCTAAAGATAAGAAGAATTTTTGAAAACATCCAGAGGAAAATAAACACATTACATACATGAAACCAATGTTACAGATGATACCTGTCTTCTATCCAGAAAACAAACAACAATGACAACAAAACAGAGGCCAGAAGGCAATTGAATTACATCTTCAAAGTAATGAAAATAAAGTAAAAATCTGTGAACCTAGAATTTTATTTCCAGTGAAAATATCCCTCAAAAAATGAAAGGTAAATCAAGAAATTTTCAGATAACTTTAAGATCATATTTAAGATAATGGAGAGAATCTGCGACCAGCAGATCTATGCTATGAAAAATGTTAAAGTTCTTGGGCACCTGGGTAGCTCAGTTGGTTAGGCAATTGCCTTCAGCTCAGGTCATGATCCTGGAGTCCCTGGATCAAATCCCGCATTGGGCTCCCTGCTTGGCGGAGAGCCTGCTTCTCCCTCTGACCCTAACCCCTTTCATGTGCTCTCTCTCATTCTCTCTCTCTCAAATAAATAAATCAAATCTTTAAAAAAAAAAGAAAAATATTAAAGTTCTTCAGGCAGAAGTGTGAAGACACTGGATAGAAGTTCTAATCTTCAGGAAGTAAAGAACTCCAAAAATTATATATATATGTGGGAAATTTAAAAGATTATATGTATTTTTTATTTTCTCAATTTAAATATCATATGACTATTTAAAGGAAACATAATTGTGTTATGAGGTTTATACATATGTTATATATAGGACACTAGCACAAAGGGCAGAAGGTATGTGGAACTATGCTTTCCAAGTTTCCTATAATTTATGAGAAGTAGTAGAATATTAATTCTAAATAGACTGTGATAAGTTAATGATGCATAATGTAATCCCTAGAGCAACCATTTAAAAATGCATAGAGATATAGCTAAAAGACAAAAGAGGAATTAAAATTGAATATGAAAAAAAGATTCTATCGACTCAAGAGAAGGTAGGAAGGGAGGAACAGAGGAACAAATGTCAGACAGACAAAATAAAGGGTGCCAAATGGTAATGGTTTTTGGTGCTTAACAGATTTTGCCGAGTTTTTACTTAAATGGTATTTCCCCCTAGAACTTACAGAATAGTCCAAATTAAAAGGGGCCAAAGATAAGTCTGAGATAGAAAATAAGCTATATTCCTCCCTCTAACAAATAAGTCTTTGTTAGTGAATCAAATCTGAGAGTCTGACTGCTATACCCTTCCTTTCCAACACTCTAACTTTCAAGCGGTGCCTGTGTGTCTTCCACAAATAGACTTTTGTTGAATTATTGTCCATAAGACAATCATGAGCTTGTCTTAAAACCAAATATAGGTATAGTTTAAGCTCAAGTTGAGACCACCAGCTTTACTAGCAAAGTAGAAGTCATTCTTGATTCATTGCTCACTGCATACATTTAATAAACAGTAAATCACCAGGTCTTGTACATATTTTCCTCCAAGGAAGATAGTTCTTAAAGACAAGTCTTCCATCCTTAAAACTACCCCATTAGTTTAGTCTTTTCCATCTTCTACCTGAACTACTTCAATATCTTCTCATCCATTCTTGTTCCCCAAAAACACCAAGTTTACCAAATTAGGTCAGAATGTATTTTGGTGTAATTTATTTGAAAAACTGTTTAGTGGTTACTTAAACATTTAAACCTATACCTTTCATAAGACCCAGACATTTCACTCCTAAAAATCAACACAAGAGAAATGAAAATACACACAAGAGAAGTGAAAGCATGTTTTCACAAACACTTGTAAACAAATATTTATAGCTAGCTGCTTTGTTTACAACAGGCAACAACTTGAAAAACCCCAAATGTCCATCAACACATGAGTGGACAAACAAAATGTGTTATAGTCATACAATGGACTACTACTTGGCAATTAAAGAGGGCGTGACTTTTTGATGCATGTGACAATGTGGATGAGTCTTGATAACATGCTCAGTGAAAGAAGCCAGACATAGAAGAGTACATATTTCATGATTGAATTTTTATAAAATGCCAAGCAGAATAGTGATTGGCTGGAGCCAGAGATGGAGGAAGAGATAGACTTCAAGTGGACAGTGAAGAAAATCTTTTGTGTTTTGATTGTGGTAGTGGCTTTAGGGGTCCATACAACTTTCAAAACACATTGATTTGAACAATGTGTTCAATTTAAGCAGGTGCAGTTTTTGTCCTTGAATTATTCCTCAGTAACATTTATGACAAAAATTTAGCACCATGGGGTGGGAAGGGCAGCTTGTGAAATAGATAAATTATTATAAATAACATTTCTGTTTTATGCATAAGGGAGCTAATTTCAGAAGGTCGTGGTGCTTGCAAATAAGTAGCAGAGTAGCAATTTTAAGTCTAATACTTTACCTCAACATCTTGTGAGGTTCCCACCATTTTGATCCTCTCAGTGTAGATGATGGAAGTTGGAGGAATAGGGTGGCTCAGTGTTTCAGTGTGTAGGCTCTGGAATAATGTAGTCCTGCATTTGAATCCTGGCTTCACCATTTATGAGCTCTGTAATATTGAGCAAATTCTCAGACAGCCCCAGTTTCATTATCTGTAAAATGCCAATAATAATAATTGGACCTACCTCATGGGATGTTTATGAATATTAAATAGATAGTATAGTATATACAAAAGACTTAGATTGATGCCTGGCACATAGTCCAACAAACTTTAGCTGATGTGCTTCATTTTCTTCATTTGTAAAATGGATGTAATAATACTATCTACCTATAGTGTGTTGAATGGTGGCCCAGAAGGTATGTCCATGTCTTAATTCCTGGAACCTGTGAATGTTACTTTAATTAGGGAAAGGGTCTTTGTAAATGTAATTGAGCTAAAGATCTTGAGATGAGATTTTCCTGGAATATTCAGGCGAGCCCTAAATCAGTATAAGTATCCTTGTAAGAGACCCACAAAGGACACACAGGCAGAAGAGGAGGAGGCAATGTAACCATGCAGACAGAGATTGGAGTGGCGCAGCTATTAAGTCAAGGAATGCCAAGAGTCACCACAAGCAGGGAAGAGCCAAAGAATGGATTCTTCACACAAGGCCCCAGAGGTAGTGCATCTTTGCTGAATTTTGGGCTGCTAGTCTCCAGATTTGTGAGAGAATAAATTTCTGCTGGTTTTTTTGTTTTGTTTTGTTTTGTTTAAAGATTTGTTTATTTATTTGACAGAGAGATAGAGAGCACAAGTAGGCAGAGGGAGAGGGAGAAGCAGGCTCTCCGCTGAGCAGGGAGCCGGATGTGGGGCTCGATCCCAGGACACCAGGATCATGACCTGAGCCAAAGGCAGCCACTTAACTGACTGAGCCACCCAGGTGCCCCAATTTCTGCTGTTTTAAACCTACAATTTTTTGGCAATTTGTTACAGCAGTGCAAGGAAACTAATACACTATCTTATAGGATCATTGTGAAGATAGAAGAAGTTAATGTACCTATCTAAGCACTTAGTGCCTACACATAATATACTATATGAAGATCGGTTATGTTGTGTTTGCTGTTACTACCAGCCAAATTCTAACTCAGTTTTAAATCTGTAGTCACCTGGCCTCTGACTTGGAAGACATTGTGAAATGAAATAAAGTCCCCAAGTTAATTTCTTCAATCTAAACTTTAAGCTGATTTGTTTTGTTTCCATTTGTCTACAATAATTCCTTTAGGAAATCTGCTTTGATGCTAATTTTAACTGTATTCATTGTTAAGTGCTCTAGGATTGCAGAACAAAGGGCACAGTAGCAGTGTGAGAATGCATTGTTCTCTGTTTTATTCCAAAGGGATGTGTTAATGACAGAGTTTTAAGCTAAACTCATAATTTCTAGCATTTTGTTGTTTTAAATTTTCAATTGCCCTTACTCTTAAAAGAATTGATTTTTCTCCAAATTTGAATATAGTTCAACACAGTAATACTTTAGAAATATTCCATTTAAACCTTTACCCACATAGTACATCCGAGTGCTAAATTAAAAGCAGGAATGTTGTCCAATTAATATCCTATCTGTGCAATGGCAGAGCCAGATGACATTAGGTCTGTATTTTCTGGGATATATACAGACCATGACACTGCTCTACATTTTTCTGTAAATAATTTAGGTTATCCTTGTAAGAACCACCATTTTACCCTGTTAGTTCAGGACTGTGGCTTGCCACTATGGCTAACCATCCAATTAATTCATTAAAAAGAACAAACTGTTTCACTGACTAATCTGACAGTTCAGCCATGATGGTTAGACTGCAGGTACAGACACTCCTAGAGAAAAGCATGAGATGAACATCTATTCCATTCCCCACTCATGTGGCACTAATATGGTTTCCACCCAATAGGCTCAGATCTGGGGAAGAAAGAAAGAAAGGAAGAGACAGAGCAAATAACTGGCCCTCCAATTTCCCAAGAGTCTAGGATTACAATAAGAGAGAAAATCAATAAGGGTATTTCTTTATTTCCTTATTAGAAAGGGACCACACAGAGTGAGCGTCAGTAACAAAATACAACTGTGAAAACAAGATTTTGGCAGACAAGGGAGGTGTGAGGAGGAAGGTGAGAAGGGCATATTTGGAAGTATTCCACCTCCTTTTTCCTGGGAATAGTTGGTGAGCCAATAACATAAATTAGGAAAATGCTTAAAAACATTATCTTTGAAGACCATTTATTACACATATACGAGGCCAGCCTGGTGCTCTATGAAAGAGCAAGTATATTTATAATAATTGTTTGAATGATAAAGAGATGAAATAACACTTTTTTCCCTAAAAAAGAAAAAAAAAACTACTATTGAGTAGTATATTTCAAAACTCATATGAATAAATAAAATTCCAGAAGGTGTTTGTTTTTCCTTGAGTGATTTAAAACCAAGAATAGGAGAATATCATTTCTGAATACATTACGGAACTGTATTTAGAAAACAAAACTTGTTTTCTTTAAAAAAAATTAGTAGTCTTCTAACGGTATAGATTTTTCCACATATGATAACAAATGCGTGGTACTTTAGATGCATGCTACAGTAGTTTGAAAATAACTTATTTCTTATCAGTATATTCCAGTGATTTGTTTCATAATCATATTTGATACAGAAATCAGTGAAAATAGTGGTGGTGAATACCTATGTAACTTGGGCAAGATACTGCTTCTAAGGTGCGTAGGGGAAGAAATTTTTTTACTCTACCCTATTAGGTTCTTTTGTTTGATCTATTAATTAAGCTGACATAAGACAGATTAACAGGAAAAAAACAAATGTCATATGTATGGGAGCCCCACAAAGACTTGAAAGGCTCATAGACAGTTAGGCAATCAAGGCTTATGTACCATCCTGAGCTAATAAGGAGTGGGTAGGGGTCTGAGGTTCCAAAGAGAAGGAAGACAAATCACAGGAAGATGGAAAGAGCAAATGTTTGGTAAACAAACATCTGTCATGCTATGCAGACACACTGGGACACAGAGAATATTTTGAGGAAACAGGCCAAGCTCCCCCCAGCTTAGCACACCTAGCCCATACTCTTTGTTGTATCTAGTGCTAGCTCTCTTCCTGGACCAGGCCCTTTATCCAAATTCTTTTAGGCAGTTTTTAGCCCATAAGGGGATGGTGAAAAACCCCTTCCTGAGTCCTTTCAGCCTCAACTGTCTTCAGCTCAAAATAATTTACATGCTAAAGTGGCACATTCTAGGGTGGCATGTTCTGCTCCCCTTCAAGTGGTAAATGAAAAATTCTAAAATATCAGACTTCAGATGAAAGTCATGTCTATTAGAAAAGGTAAACATTAGCTTTGGAAGAACAAATGGAATATTTCTTAACAGGTTTGGCAAGATGAGTGGAAAGTATTTCTCATACATATTTTTTTCCTGAACAAGGGATAATTTGTGAAAGGATAACTTAGTGTAGGAAAACAAATTGGGATAGATTGTAAGCAACAGTTTAATGAGTAAACCATCCACAGATTCCCAGAAACTGTTAAGCACTGAGAGGGCTTGCCACTAAATATATGGTAGTGATTACCTTGAAAATCTCATTCAACTCAGAAACATACAGTTCATTATCCCTAATATGATTTTTCTGAGTATTTTTGCATGTGTACAAAATTTGCCCAAAGCCTGGAGACTGCAATTTTCCTTATTTAAATACATAGATTATCAGTGTATTTGGTTTTTACAAACACTGGCAGGCAGACATAATTCAGAAAGATACATTTTTATGGTAGAAATTTTTAATTATTGAGCAGAATGAATTGATAATAAAAACGTAAACATTTATCATATGCCTGGCATTAGGCTAGAGAGAACTATTGAGAAATAAGACATGGCATGTTTTTGAGAAGTTTACCCATTTTGTTGAAGAATTAAAAATAACACACAAGAAACAAGTAATAAATAAATTTGTGTCACTTGTAAGTGCCATAGTGATGTGGGAAACAAAAAAAAGAAAAATTAAATTTCCTTACTACTTACAGCCCATTGACAAGTCCTTGAAACAGGCAGACTGACCTCTAGGAACTCAGCTGCCTCAAGGCAATCTTAGCCTAACCCCCCAGGATCCTGTAAGTCTACTTTAACATATAAAAATTCCTTTGGAAACTCCCTTTATCTCTACCCCCCAAGATATATGTTGGCAATCATCCCCCAAGCATATAACCCACAGATATACATCTGAAGGGTCTCATGACTAAAGTTTTATTAGGCAGTAATAAATGACCTTTTCCTAACAATGGCTAGCCCCTCAGAGTCCTGGAAACCTTGCTTCCAAAATTCCTTAGAGACTTACGCTATCCCTAACCCCCTCTCAGCTTGAAAAATCAGCCACTCCTCATGACCCTGGTACAGCTCTTTCTGCCCACAGGTTCTGTCCCAGTCTTTTTGCACCAAAGACGTCTCAAGAATTTTTTTCTTGGCTGTCGGCTCCGAACCCCAACATCTATCCTACATCAATAAGAGTTCAAAGAAGAAAAACAATGAAAGATGACATTTAGGGAAGGTTAAGATAATGCTGACATGAGAGGAGTATAGAATTGAACTATAGTTATTTGTGATTTCCAAAGGAAGGAGAATATAACTTCTTTGAGGTAGAGAGAAAGCACGTCATTTGAAAAATATATATTCAATATGATAACAATTTTATATTTCTAAAAAGATCAGTGATATTTACTTTTATAATATTAATCCAGGGAAGCACAAGTTTATAAATCCCTAGCTAATAAGATAAAAACCGTAATTTCTTAATGGGGTAAAGGAATGAGGGGCATAGCAGCATCTCTGGAAGCAACACAGTTGAGAAATACTGTGGAAGGGAGCAAAATGGATGAGAATTCCCTCCGGGTGGTGAAGAGCTAAGATGGAGGAGAAGTGTGGAAAAGACCCTGAAATGTGTGGAATAAGATGAAGATACAGTAATGACCACAGGTGCTGGTGGATAGGGAAACCATTGAGAGGTAAAGTGCCAAGCTAAAGTGGCTGGACTTGATTTGATGGACAACAATGAACCATCTTTGATTCTCAAGCATGAGAGTGTTAAGATAAGTAGAACTTTGGAAAGTTAGTCTATTTGATATTAATATATAGAATGGAAAAGGAAGATTGAGAGAGAAGGAAAAGGAAGAAGCTAGGTGAGTTAGAAGTATATTGGAGAATTTAGCCATGATGAGCCGGGGTTGGTGATAAAGCAAGGGTAGTAGACTTTCTTCTGTCCCAAAGGAAGAGGAAAACGTATGACTTCAACTCTAAAAAACTAGAAAGATTTATTGTAGCCATGCCCACACTCTCAACCTTTCTTCCCCAGAGTGCACGTAGGCATGCTCTTCTCATTCAATTAGAAGAGCAGTTAGTTGGCAAGTATTGTTAATAGTTTACAGTGGGACCCCATTGCAAGGGCTCGCTATATTTTGTACCATGGTGTAATTTCTCCCTCTGGGTTGGCATTCCCCTTGTTTTACATTGATAAAAAGAGTGCTCAGTTACAGAAACAAAATTCACTATCTCCTTCCAGTGATGTATGTGATGGTCAAGTAAGCTCAAAAATTGTGAACTAAAGTGTTTGTGCCCACGGGTATATGGAATACAAGTGAATGAATGTCTTTTCACTTTTCATTTGTGTGCTTCTTCCAGCATATGGCCTTCCTTGGCTGGTAGTTAAGTGAGAGTTATACTTCAAAATCTCAAGTCAAGTGGTACTGAATTGTCCCTTCCCACTTGTAGGTTCCTACTTTAGTTCTCAGAGTCATCCAAAAATCTGTGTTGCCTGGCATGTGGGGAAGTTACCAATTGTAGATCCAAAACTATCTACCCGAAGAGGGCATAAAGTGAGGCAGGCATATTTTATATCTGTCCAGCTCATAGCCGGAGTAGCTGTACCCGATGGAGTTAGTGGGAGAGAACTCGGGAGAAGTACTTAAAAATGTATGGTTTTGATCTCGTCTGTTTCTCACAGTATTCTTAATCAAAGTCAGATCTGTCGTCCCAAGTTATTTCTACCATGGCATGGTGAGCTATGATTTTAAGTGCCAGTAATATGATTGTCTCCACGGTACTGTGACATTTATTTTTCTTAAAAAAATTAAAAAACACATGTGGGCCACCCCAAGGACTCGGTACTGTCACTATCACTTTCAGTGGTGTCAAAAAAGCCACTGCCAGTTTTGACAAAGAAGACAAGTCTACAAATATAATCACCACTGCTGCCCCAGTCACCAGAGAATATGGCAATGTTTGGAAGGGCTAGAAGTAAATTATTTAGTACTTAGTGTGCCTTTCTGTTCAACATGCCCCCGCCCAGATACAGTGTTTTAACTCTACAGAAAGAAGCGGCTAATGAGAAAACACACATGGGCACACACACACACACACACACATACACACACACACACACACGCACACAGTTCCAGCTGCCAGTGATTTCGGTGGATTTACATACAGTTTCAGACAGAATGTAGTATTTTAAAGAAAGCAATGAACAACAGGAGAAAAACTACAGATTAGGAAAACAGAGGAAAAGCAAAGAATAGGGTGGGAGGGAGGGTGACAGTATGTGCTGACGTCTTTGACAATTTAGTTTCCACACCCCTCAAATTAAGACAAACCAGAAAAAAAAGGAAAAGCCAACCCCTCTGGTACAGCACTTTGAAATAACCCTGATGATAAATGGCTAGGGTTTAACAACCCATAACAACTGACAGTTCACATGTAACTCGGAGGATTGGGAGGACAGAGATTGCTTACATTAAACATTTTTCCCAAGGACTTGAATAAAATAACATGAAGAATAATGGTTAAGACTCATTGAGAGCAGAAGAGGGGAATCATTATCCTTTGGGCAAAGAAGCCAGGATCAGTGTTTACAAGGATACTGGAGAAAAGGTAAATAAAGTCCAGTCATGTGGGCAGGGAATGACAAACTTTCTGCAGGTCAAGTCCTGATGAGAGGGCTAAGGGCAAGCTTATAGCATAATTCGTGCACCCACAGTCAAAGGGGAGGAGGCAGAGAAAATGTCTGAGAACCAAGCAATAGCCCCTTCCTGCACAGCTCCAGCCTTTTCGGGGGCAAAAAGAGGATATTGGCATGGCAATGGATGTGAGATTTAAGTTTTAGACCTAAAGGACCAATTTTTGAACACCAGAATTAGACTGTGTTAATAGCCAAAAATTGCAGAAAAATTATGAAATCTGGCCACAATGCTGTTAAAGAAAGAAGGGAGAGAGGAACTCAATATAGAATAGCTGACATTTATTTTAAAAGATAATTTTTTTCATGTTTATTGAGACTCCTCTTTAAAGTAGTGCTATAGAGGGGCGCCTGGGTGGCTCAATCGGTTGTGTGTCTGCCTTCAGCTGGGGTCCTGGTCCCAGGGTCCTGGGATCGAGCCCCGCATCGGGCTCCCTGCTCAGTGGGAGCCTGCTTCTCCCTCTCCCTGCCACTTCCCCTGCTTGTACTCTCTCTCTCTCTGACAAATAAATAAACGAAATCTTTAAAAAACAAAACAAAACAAAAAGCCTTTAAAGTAGTGCTATGGACTGAATGTATTCCACTAAAATTCATATGTTGAAATCCTGTCCCCTCAAAGTGATGGGATTAGGAGATGAGGGCTTCAATGGGTGAATAGGTCATGAGGAGAGAGCCCTCATGATGAAATTAGTACCTTTAGAAAAGATATTCCAGAGAGTTCCCCCTCTGTCATGTGAAGACATCAAGAATCTATGAACTAGGAGGCAGGCTTCACCAGACATTGAATCTGCCCACGCATTAATCTTAGACTTCCCAGCCTCTAGAGCTGTGTGCAATAAATTTATGTTGTTTATTAGTCATCCAGCCTCCAGTGTTTTTGTTACAGCAGCCTGCATAGACTAAGACAGGCAGTGTATCTTTGCTAGTGAAGAGGTATTTTCTCACATTTTCTTTCTCAATTAGCAACATGATACTCTGCCTTTGATATCTATTTGATCCTGCTGTTTCACACAGATATAACTGGACCCCACTCCTGAAACCTGCTCTCCATGTCTACATCCATTACAATGCCACCCTTAACTAGAATTTTTTGGGCAGCTTTATTGGGATATAATTCACACACCATACAATTCACCCAAAGCATATCATTCAATATGATATTATACCAATGATTCTTGGTATAACACAGAGCTGTGCAACCATCAGCAAAATCAAGCTTATCATATTTTCAGCATCCCAAAGAGAAATGCTACACTCTTTATTCATAATTGCCCATCCACATCACCACCCCCAACCCTAAGAGACCACTAGTCTACTTTCTGTCTCCATAGAGTTCCCCATTATAAACATTTTGTATAAATGAAATCATACAGTATGTGATCCTTTCTGACTTTTTCATTTAGTGTAATGTTTAAAGGTTCATCCATGTTGTACCAAGAATCAGTACTTCATTCCTTTTTATTGCCAAATGATATTGTACTGTAAGGATATGCCACAGTTTGTTTATTCATTGATCAGAACGTTGACATTTGGGCTGTTCCCACTTTGTGCTTTTATGAATAATGCTGCTATGGATGTTTATGTGCAAGTTGTTGTGCAGACATAGGTTTTCATTTCTCTCAGGTATATACCTAGGAGTGGAATTGTGGGTCATGTGGTAACTTGATCTTTCACCTTTTGAGGAACTGCCAGACTCTTTTCCAAAGTGACTGTACCATTTAACTTTCCTTCTCTCACTGTGTAAGAGTTCTAGTTTCTCCACATTCTTACCAACACTTATTATTTGTCTTTTGTATCATAGTCCTAGTTCATGTGTGTGGAATCTGATGATTTTGATTTCCATTTCCCCGATGGCTAATTATATGAGTATTTTTGTCATGTGCCTATTGTACATGTGTATCTCCTTGTTGTAGAAATGACTATTCAGGGCATTTGCCCATATTTTAATTGAGCTACTTGTCTTATTATTATTGAATTGTAATCATTTTCTATATATTTAGATACAAGTTCCTTATCAGATATATGATTTAAAAAGTTTTTCTTTTCCCCATTCTGTGGGTTGTCTTTTCATTTTTTGATGGCACATTTTATACCATTAAAAGTTTTTAATTTTGATCTATTTACTATTTTTGTTGTTGCTTGTGCTTTTGCTATCATATTTAAGAAAAAATAGCTTAATCCAGAAGTTATAAGGATGTGTGTCTTTGTTTTCTTCTAAGAGTTTAATAGTTTCAGCCCTTATACTTAAGTCTTTGATCCATTTGAGTTAATGCTTATATATTTTGTGATGTATGGATCCAACTATATTCTTTTGGATGTAGATATTCAGTTGTCCCAGAACCAGTGTTGAAAAGACTATTCTTTCCCTCAGTAAATTAACTTGGTACCAACTAACTAACTAATTATTTATTTATTTATTTATTTATTTATTAAGATTTTATTTCTTTATTTGAGAGAAAGAGAGAGAGCTTGAGCAGGGGAGAGGGACAAGCAGACATCCTGCTGAGCAGGTAGCCTGACCCAGGACTCAATTCTACTGGGACTCGACCCCAAGATCAAGTGGCTCATGTCCTGGGATCAT
Source organism: Zalophus californianus (assembly GCF_009762305.2). Classification (NCBI taxonomy): domain Eukaryota; kingdom Metazoa; phylum Chordata; class Mammalia; order Carnivora; family Otariidae; genus Zalophus; species Zalophus californianus. Next base: position 72,000,457 of record NC_045606.1, on the reverse strand, counting down.
GACCTGAGCCAAAGTTAGACACTCAACTGACTGAGCCAGTCAGGTGCCCCTAATTTATTTTTAACTGAAGTATAGTTGACATGTAATATTATATTAGTTTCAGGTGTACAAAATAGTGACTTGACAATTTTATACATTACAAGATGCTCACCATGGTAAGTAGGTTACCATCTGTCACCATATAAAGTTATTACAATATTATTGGTTATATTGCCTATGCCATATTTTCAACCTTATAACATTTATTTTATAACTGGAAGTTTGTCCCTCACAATTCCCTTTATCTGTTTTGCCCATCCCCCTCACCCACTCCTTTTTGGCAACCACTAGTTCATTCTCTATGAGTCTGTTTCTCTCCTTTTTGTTGTTATTTGTTTGTTTGTTTTGTTTCTTAGATTCCATATATAAGTGAAATCATGTAGTATTTACCTTTCTCTGAGTGACTTATTTCACTTAATATAATGCTCTCCAAGTCCATCCATGTTGCCATGAGTGGCAAGATATCACTCTTTTTTATGGCTGAGTGATATTCCATTGTATATATAAACCATGCCTTCTATATCCATTCATCTGGTGATGGACACAGATTCCTTCCATGTCTTGGCTATCATAAACAATGTTGCAGATAACAGGGGTGCTTATATCTTTTTGAATTATTGTTTTCATTTTTGGTGGGATAAATACCCAGAAGTGGAATTACTGGATCATGTGGTTCTTCTATTTTTAGTTTTTGGAGCAGCTTCCACACTATTTTAGAGAGTGACTGCACCAATTTACATTCCTAGCAACAGTGCACGAAGGTTTCTTTTTCTCCACATCCTTGCCAAAACTTGTTATTTCTTGTCTTTTTTATACTAACCATTATGACTGGTGTGAAAGGATATCTCACTGTGGTTTTAGTTTGCATTTCCCTGATGATGAGTGAAGTTGAACATCTTTTCATTGTATCTGTTGACCATCTGTATGTCTTCCTTAGAGAAATGTCTACTCAGGGATGCCTGTGTAGCTCAGTCAGTTAAGTGTCTGCCTTTGGCCCAGGTCATGATCCCATGGTCCTGGGATCAAGCCCACATTGGGCTCCTTGTTCAGCAGGGAGCCTGTTTCTCCCTCTGCCTGCTTCTCCCTCTGCTTGTGCTCTCTCTCTGACAAATAAATAAATAAAATCTTTTAAAAAAAATGTTTATTCAGATCCTCTGCCCATTTTTCAATCAGAGTATCTGGGCTTTTGGAAGTTAAGTTGTATGAATTCTTTGTATATTTTGGATAGCAACCCTTAACAGATAAATCATTTGCAAATATTTTCTCCCATTCAGTAGGTTGCCTTTTTGTTTTTGTTAATGGTTTCCTTCACTGTGAATAAAACTTTCTAGTTTGAAGTAGTCCCAATTGCTTATTTTTGCTTTTGTTTCCCTTGCCTGAGGAGACAGATCAAAAAAAATATATATATATTGCTCAAGTAGATACTCAAAGCAATTACTGCCTATATTTTCTTTTAGGAGTTTATGGTTTCAGGTCTCACATTTATTTATGTAATCCATTTAAGTTTATTTTTGTGTACAGTGTAAAAAAGGGTCCAGTTTCATTCTTTTGCATGTAGCAGTCCACTTTTCCCAACACCATTTTGCCCATTGTATATTCTTGCCTCCTTTGTTGTAGATTAACTGACCATATAAGTGTGGGGTTATTTCTGGACTTTCAGTTCTGCTCTGTTGATCTCAATGTCTGTTTTTGTGCCAGCACCACACTGTTTTGATTACTTAGCTTTGTAGTATAGTTTGAAACCCAGGATTGTGATACTTCCAGTTTTATTCTTCTTTCTCAAGATTGCTTTGGCTATGTGGGGTCTTTTGTGGTTCTGTACAAATTTTAGGGTATTTTGTTCTAGTTCTGTGAAAAATACTATTGGCATTCTGATAGGGATTTTAATGCAATTAAATCTGTAGGTTACTCTGAGTACTATGGGCATTTTAACAATATTAAATCTTCCAACTCATGAGCTTGGAATATTGGCACCAACTAATTTTAATTTAACTTTTCTACTGATGTTTTTTCTTCATATTATGCTTTTGGCACATTATTTGTTGCTATGAAATTTGGCACTTGAAGTTTTCTGGGTAAATTTCTCTCTTCCCTTACTGGCCTGAAAACTTTTGCTACTGGATGGCAGTGGCTGCTTCCTCCCAGCTCCTCAAGCATGACCTACAGAAACCATCACAGCTCTGCTGTGATGCAACCTCTAAGTTATAGTTGAGCTCACTCCTGGTCCAGCCCACAGTTAATGATTAATAATCCAATTTCTTCATACGTTACCTCTATAAAAATTATCCTCATATGTACACTTCTAACTTTAGACCCTCTCTGAAGCTCTAAACCTAAATTTCTAATCCCCTAATGGGCATCTTCACATGGATGTTTCATCACTACTGCAAACTCAAATATATCAAACTATTGTGTTATCTATAAAAATTGTTTTGACTCCAGTGTCCTATTTTCCAGTAAAGAGAATCATTATCCTCCCAATTCATAGGCCTGAAACCTCAAATGGCATTTCTGACACTTCTGCTACCATGTTTTCTGGTCTAGCTAATTTTTTGTTTGATCCATGGATGAATCAGAATTAACTTCCTGGGAATTTGAATCTTAAGCAAAGATTATATTAGTTTGCTAGGATTGCTCTAACTAAGTACCATGGACTACAGAGCTTAAACAGCAGACATCTGTTGTCTCAGAGTTATGAAAGCTAAAAGTCTAAGATCAAGGTGAGAGCAGGGTTAGCTCCCTCTGAAGACTATGGGGGAAAACCTCTTTCCTGGCTCTGGAGATTAGCTTCTGGTGATTTACTGTCAATCTTTGGTATTCCTTGGCTTCTGCTACATCATCCTGATCTCTGCTTTCATCTTTATATGACATTCTGTACGTATGTCAATGAAAGAGAGAGAGTTTCCAAATTTCCTGTTTATATAAAAATATCACTCATATTGGATTAGGGCTCCACCCTACTCCAGCATGACCTCATCTTAACTAATTACACCTGCTTTGACTCTATTTCCAAATAAGATCCCATTCTGAGGTCCAGGGCTAGGGCTTCACTATATGAATTCCAGGGAACTACAATTCAACCTATAACAAAGACATTGAAGATCAAAGGAGGTTAGAGAACGCTAAATAGACAATCTCTGCTTTCCTACTGTTGAAAATGTTGGAGCTGATCTGATTGTTATTTTCATACCTGAGGGTTTCCCAGGGAAGAGACTCTGGGCCTGAAATCTGCATCTGGGAAGGTTATTGAGGAATTGCAAAGATTGCCCATGTATGCATATTTAAGGGATTCACCGACTCCACGGAGCATACTCATATAAGGCTTTATTTAAAGACAAAGATACTCATAAGAGAGAAGGTACTGCCAAGCATTGGGGTAAAAAAGACATCCAGTTGCTAGCTCCCAAGTGCCCTTATATACATAAGGACTGTGCTTTGCATCTGGATTGAACCAAGATTTACGTGAGAAATCTTGTCTTTGGGAGAGCTCAAAGCAGAAGTTCCCAATAAGTTTTTTATGCCCCTCTGGTCATGCAGTCAAACCAGGCTGTTTAAACAGGTAAGCCATTTGGCAAAGAAACTGACACTAAGTATTGCCAGGGAAGTTTCAAACTTTTAACAGTATATGGTAAATCCCACTGCTCTTATCTTGGCCAAGAGTCAAAGACAGACATTCAAGTATCAAGATAAAAATAAAGCTTTTTCAATAAAGCTGTATATCAACTGTATCCTCCACAGGATTGTCCTTGGGGTCAACACTAGCTGTAAGGGAGTGAAATTAAGTTGTTTAAGAAGAAAGAGGGTGTGGGCTGCAATGCTGTTCCGACAGTTTTCAACCAATCGTACAGAGCACCCTGGAGTTACAATGGCTCTGGACCTAGAGGTGTCCCAAACTGAGGCAAGGAGGCAAAGATATATTCTCCCATCAGGCTGTCGTGAGATGAGAACTGAAGCTCTCTAAGGAGAGTAGACTTAATCCAAGTCATGCTCCTGGGAAGGTGACTATCTTCTGCCAAGTTCAGTTCCCAGAGAGGGAGTCCGTTGAGAGCTGTCGGCTTCCAACACTCAGCAGCCAAGGAATGAAGGCCAGAGCCCTGAAAGGTCAAGGGCCAGGAGATTACAGGTAAACAGCTCTTCCTTCTGTTATACAGACTACTCTAATATCCTTCCAACAAGTTAGTTTTTCACTGAAAGTATCAGAGTTAATTCATGTTTCTTACCATCAGTGAAATTTAACTGATACAATGCCTCCATAAAATCAGTTCCCAACTTTTTTCACTATCTTCATTTTGGTTCTCTTGACTGGAGCGACATGATTGTCATGAATCCTGCGTCCAATCTCTTGTACTTCATCCTACCATGAGCAAATCCAAATTTATCTCTTTATTCCAAAGGACACTTACCACACTCTTGTGAATAGAGACTGTCGTTGGTAAAATTTGTCACTCTTTTGAACAGAATGATAATCTTCTCAAGGCTATCTAGGTCATATATGGAGATGAGAGAGAGTATAATATCTGACATGAACTTACTCATAAGTAGTGGGTTAGAATCAAGGAAATAACTAAACAGTGTCTTACTCCACAAATAAAAGCTACAAAAGTTGCAAGGATCAGAAACATGTGCCAACTTTAAGAAAGTAGTCAACATAATGGATCTTATATAAGCCAGCAGATTTCTAGCAGGTGTATAGAGTACCATAACACAGGGATGGATGCATAGTGCTCTTCAGGTACACGATTAGTGAGAGGGCAGAGGCTTTAGCCTCTGGGTTGGTGTTTAAATACAAAGTTCTAGTGCAAGAGTCAAAGACTGTTGAGTTTAGGGCAAAATGTCAAGCTCTTAGGCTGAGTCCCTGGCAGTTTTCTGGCATGAACATAAAGGGTAATGATCAAATTTGAGAGTAAAGGTCAAGGCAAACACTGAGTGTTAATGGATTAAGCCACCATGGTGGAGTTGGAGAAAAATCAGGACTTGGAAGCAACATAAGTATCGAGTCAATGAGATTGAAGAAACCAGATCTTGGAGGGATCATTGAGGGACTTTTAACAGCACATGGTAAATCCCATACAATAAAAATCCCATACAGTAGCAAAATCATAGCTAAAACTGTAGGGTTTGCCCAGAATACTCCTGGTTTTGCCTATTATCCAAGTCCCATTCCGTTTATCATTTATCCTAGACAAAATACCCGAGTTGGATGATATATTATGTGATCACTGTACTAGTCACACGATTTGGAGAAGAGGAAGGCCAATTACTTATTTTTCCCTGACGCTGCCAATATTATTAGCTTATTTTTCCCTGACCCTGCCAATATTATTAGCTTAGAAACTATGGTTGAAAGCAGAGAGAAAGAAACCAGCAGAGGTGCATAGATTATGGCTGAATGAGGCAAAAAGGAAGAAAGATCAAAGTCCACCTATCCAGACAGAGAAACAAATGCACTCTGATATCCAACTAATAGCTTCCTGTTTTTTTAAAAAACAACAACACTAACACTGATGCCTTTGTTAACTATATAATATGCTTCCCCCACTTTTTATTTTCTCAGCGAGAAGCAACCCTGTTGTATTCCACATGAATCAGTGATTTGGTTGGATTAATTTAGTTGAAACAACTGCTATCATGATTCCAAACAAGTTGCCTGTCCAGTTAATTTAATGAAAATGATTGTGTGGCTCTGGTGCAAAGAAAACACACAATTACATATAAATAAGTTTCTACTGAAACAAAATGATGTAAGTCCAGTAAAATCATACATTTTACTAATTTGCTTTAATTCAAGTGAATTCTATAGCTTAAATTTGACATTCCCACTCCTGGGAAGCCAAATTCTTTAGAGATTGAACGTCTTAAATCCTTAGGCCAAGATAGAGCCTTTAATTGAAAAATAATTTTATTCTTTCTTTCTTGTTTTAAAGGGTAAAAAAATTAAAATCACTGTATTTTTTTCTCTTCTAGTCCTAAGAGAGGTTTCTCCATTCATGACATAATTGAAAGTTTTCAAACCTAAAACAGTTTTAAAACAGGAACAAATCAAGACCAAATAGGATCCCTCTCTATGCTTTTTGGAGAACAGGTTCCAGGAAGCTCTCAGAGGGCTCAAAGTAGGACAGTGTATCAAGAAATGAGGCTAGAAATAAGGGCAAGGCACCAATGGGGAAAAAAAGGCTTAGCAAATAATTGCCTAAGAAAACATTTACCAGAAGTTGAAAACTTTATAACCAGAGTGGCCACCTGACAATGTTAGAATTTATCTCAGTTGATATATAAATAAATGACTAAAAAGAAATAGATTTTTTTAAAATATAACAATTCCAATATTTAATGAAGTTCAAGTCAGTACAGTGCAGAGGTTAAGAGTGCAAGCTTGAAAATCAGTCTGCCTGGACCCAGCTCTTAGCTCCATCTCCTACAGGGTGTGTGACCCCAAATACATCATATAACTTCTAATTCTCAGTTTCATCATCAGTAAAATGGGACTGGCTATCACAGTATGTCACAGAGTTATGAGAATGTGTCCAATTAACATAGGCTCTAAAAATACTTAAAATTATTTTCTCTAACCCCTTTTTTTCATTCTGTCAGCCAAAGTCAGAAAGAATTTTAATAATTTTTCATCTAGGAACTGGATATTTAAGGTTTCTTACTGACTGAGATGGTTTTGTTCATTCATGCTTCTCTATACAATTGCCTCTGGAACTCTTTTCAACTCTCCCTGGTCCAAATACTTGTTGACTTTTGCACACGTGGAGCTATTTATCCAGATAGTCTGGACAACAGATTGACTTTAGAAGACTGGTGCTTCTGTTCTGTTTCTAATGTGGTTTTAGAATCCAAAGCATATTCTTCATCTCAAGGCAGAGTCACATACTGCATAGCTTGTAACAAATAAAATAATCAAAGCCACCTGTCATGTGTCCTGAGGATAAAGTGATAGAAGAATGGGTGTATCACTACCTTAATGCCCAAGTCTTAGAAGCAATTTTAGTCTTTTTGTACTTATGCCAAGGATAAAAATAGGGAAGCTGCCATCAGTATTATTTGGACTGTTGAAATCCGTTGAATAACAGGGCCACCTTGAGAGTGAGTTGGAGGTCTTATTGTAAGTAACTTTCCCCTTCACCTCTTTATGTGCAGGTGCTCGTAAAGATATCAATTCCAATATTTGTCCAGGGGGACACAATTACTTTACCAAAGGAAAGAATTTTTAATAGCTTCCTTAACTGGTCTAAGCTTGTATCCTCATGGGGATAAAATGGGTATAATTTTGCCTACATTTCATAGTTGTAATGAGGATTAAATAAAATACTGCACACGTAGTATATGCAGCACAGTGCCTGACACATGGCAAATACTCAACAAATGATGGAGATCAACTCAGAGATCATTAGCCCTATTAGTATCTTAGAGTATATTTAACATTATGTACAAAATCTTCATATTTATAATCCTAGAAGTCAGAGTATTAGAAAAATAAGTAGTAGAGATTAGCTACTGGTGAAACATTGGTCTATTTTGTTCTGGAGATTTGAAATATTCCTTATTTCTTTCCATTTTTTTTCTTTTGTTTTTTTTTTTTTAAGATTTTATTTATTTACTTGAGAGAGAGAGAGAGTGAGAGAGAACACAAGCAGGGGGGAAGGGGCCAAGGGAGAGGGAGAAGCAGGCTCCCTGCTGAGCTAGACCTGACCCTGGATCATGACTGAGGGGAAGGCAGATGCTTAACCAACTGAACCACCCAGGTACCCCTAATTTTTTTCCTTTTAATCATCTTTCAAGTTTCTATTCAAGTTCAGCAAAATTCAAAGCTGAAAAATAAAATCATGCCCTCATGAGTCTATGATGTTATCTCAGAAAATGTGTTCTTTAATTTCTGTGAAATTTAATAAGATGTTCCATTTGCTTCCTTTGATTTGAATAACAGTTTTCAAAATAATTTAAAACATATAGTTACAATATTATAAATGTTCAAAAAGAAAATGTCAATAAGAGAAAAAAAGAGAAGAAAAATTATTTGTGGTAATTATCAGATCCAGCTAGAACAGAGGAATTGCTACGAAACTTGTTCCGCCACCAGGAAAAAAAACAAAAAACAAAAGAAAAAAGAAAAAAAATGAAACTGGACAAAATAGAGGAAGTACCTCCTAAGCATTGGACAGTAGACAGCACAATCTCTGAAAGAAGAGAAATTCACAAGGTGAATCACATGTCTGTTACGGTTCTCTGCCTATGGGAGCTGGAGTTCAAGCAGAGCGAAGCATTCCTTCTGAAATGAGGAGGCTGAGATCTGAGTTTGAGGCAGCTAAACTGACTGGAACAAATAAGATATATATTATAACACATTTATATTATGTTGCTATTATAATATTTGTATTATATAAATGAATATATGATATATGCCTTTTTACGACTATATATTAATATTATATATTGATTTTCTTTGACATGCAATGGTTCGTGATAGTCATATCTTAATTTTGAATTATACTCTTGAGATGATATGGTGACTCTTTGTTCCATTTAACATATACTTTCAATGTAATATCAACACTTGTTCTGTTTTTGATTACATTTGCCTGACATAATTTGACTAATATGCTACTTTGGATTTTTGCCTATGTGTTTTAAAATGTCTCAAAGACAACATGTAGTTGAATTTAATTTTTAAAATTGAATCTTAAAATTGATTAGGTAAGTCAAGTCCAAATTTATTTATAATTTAGAGGGATATACTTTGACTTAGGTTTGTTGTTTGTATTTTTAATTTGTAAAGCTACTCATTTCTTATTATTTCTCTCATTTTCTATGAGGGTTTTCTTTTAATTTTCTCCAATGCTTTAGGAAATGTGTCTCAATTTTAATCCTCCCAGAAGATATCAAAGTTCTCAAAAGCATTTTAAAACTTATCTATTTCATTGACATCATCAAAAATATGCTCAGTCTTCTTTAATTAAGAAAATTTTACTCCCTAATAACTCCCCACATATTTATACTACTTGAGCTTTGATGATATTACTGGTTTTCTGATGATTATAGGTATTACATATTTTTAAATAATATAGATTTTCATTTAAGAGTAAATACTATATTGCATTTCATTTTTTTTAAGATTTTATTTATTTATTTGAGAGAGAGAATGAGATAGAGAGAGCATGGGGGGAGGGGCAGAGGGAGAAGCAGACCCCCCACTGAGCAGGGACCCCCCCCCCCCCAAGTGGGACTCGATCCCGGGACTCCAGGATCATGACCTGAGCCGAAGGCAGTGGCTTAACCAACTGAGCCACCCAGGCGCCCCTGCATTTTGTTTTAAACCCAGATTTATATAATTGAATCAATTTAACACTTAATTGCCATAAATACTCATTACCATTGTCAGCCTCTAGTAGTGCCGTTGCTGTGTCCCTTGGTGAAAAACATTTCTCCATTTCAAGCTAAGATCTCTAATCAGCAGAACTCGAAATTGGAGTAAAGGAAACAAAAATCCTACAAGTGTGTTATTAGGTTTAATAACTTTCACTTCCATCCCTTGATTCCTAGATTCACATACTAGGCGTTGAGAGAAACAATGATACTGGTCTTTGTTTCTAAGTACATACTGCATACTGTAAGATCCGTCTCCCCAAATATCAGGCTATTATCACCTCACTAGTGCCATAACTTGATTTTTGGGAACTATTCCATTATACTAACTAGCCAGATACTTCTGGGTTATGGGGCTCATGGTAATGCTAGTGAATTCCATATACATGAGTCATTGCCACATTTATTTTTCTATGAAATGAGTTCCTTGGCCAGAAGTAATGTTGCCTGAGCCATGGTAATGAATAAGGCATTCATAAAAGCATGGATAATGGTGCTTGTAGAAGCTTTGTGGGCAAAGGAAAAAAAAAGCCATATCCAAAATAAGTATGTATTCTAATGATGATAGATCTCTGCCCCAGCCAAGATGGCAGGAGCACAATGTAATCAACCTGCAGTAAGTGTCTGGCTCACCTCTGTTGGGAAGATCAGTATCAGTCTCTGAGAAGTTCAGCTCCAGGACTAAATCTTATGTATAATTTTCTTTCTTTCTTTTTTTTTTTTTTTAAAGGAGACTCCATGTCCAGCGTGGAGCCCAATGTAGGCTCAAACTCAGGACCCTAAGATCAAGACCTGAGCTGAAATCAAGAGTTGGACACTTAACAGACTGAGCCGCCCAGGTGCCCCAAATTATGTGTGATCTTTTAGGCCCAACCATAGATAATTGCAAAGGCTCTGTCTGGCAGATCACATGGGGGAAAGGTGACTTCCACACACCAGACTTGGTGCACAGTCAGTGCATTTCCGTTTTCTAGAAGGAGTTGCTGGTCCCTCAGGCCCTCCGGGGCCAGCCATGCTTATATGTATATTTGCATTCCTAGCCCAGGGCCACCATTAGGTCTTCATATAGGGGAGGGACAGCATCTTAGCGAAGGCACTTTTCTTCATCCTGACGCAGCACTTTCCTACTATTAGCCATTTGATTCCCCTTCTTTTTCTTCCCTTTCCCTAGCTGCCCAGGTACGTAAAATGGCAGGAACTTGGGGCACCTGGGTGGCTCAGTCAGTTAAGTAAGTGTCTGCCTCCAGCTCAGGTGGTGATCCCGGGGTCCTGCTCAGTGGGGATTCTGCTTCTCTCTCTCACTCTCCCTCTGCTCCTCCCTCTGCTCGTACGCTCTCTCTCTCAAATAAACAAGTAAAATCTTTTAAAAAATTTTTAAAAATAAAATGGCAAGAATTTTTGTTCAAAATTCCTTGCCATTGAGACAGTTCCTCCTGCCTATGCCGTGTGTCACCTGACCTTCTCCTGGGGCAAGCCTCAAGGAAGATTGGTGACATATGCGTGTGGCACTGTTGCTGGAGGTCCTGCCCACTCTCCAGTCTCGGGATTCCAGTGCTGTGAACATAGTTAGCTCTGGAACCCAGGTGAAAGGCTATGACTCCTCCAGTGGTGAATTAAATCAGATTTTTTACTATCAGGTCTGGAGTTTTTTATTCTATAGATTCAGATCAAATAATATTTTTAAGTGTCCATCTATTTCATTCTTAGGGATACTGTAATCAATTAGCTGCTACCAAAGATCCCTGCAGCCTAAAATATTCTCATTATTACTTCATGCCTACTCCCCCTTCTTTCTAGTACTTAAGTGCTGCCACCTGACCTCTACTTATCAGAGTCCATTACCTCCTTGAAATCACAGACTTTCCGGATATTAAGCCCCATCTCCCCCCAATACCAATATCTTCCTCAATTCCTTAGTGAAGGGAGTACCCTCCATGCCCTCTTAGGGGATGTGGCAGAGATGTCCAGTCAAGTCATACATGATAAGTTTACAACAACATTCCTTTATGCCTAAGCATTTAGATTCTTCCCTTTACATTATGCCAGGGAAGTTCATCTCAACTTCATTTAATTAGACCAGTACTTAATCCAAGGTTTGTCATCTAAACAAGTAAACTATTAAGCTATTTTCAGCTGCATAAGCTAACCCATTAAATTCAAAATCACCAGTAAATGCACCCATATCAATAAATTCAGTTCAATCCAGTGTTATATTACTTACCCCATTTGGTCCAAGATCCTTAAAATCCATTCCCATATATATTCCCAATGTTTCCACTGAGACATACATACATACAAGTGAAATCTTTCAATCCTTTTGAAGTATAAGCTATTTTCTCCCAGGTTAGGCTTTGCATTTATCCCCCTGGAGTATACCAAGATCTGAGTCTAGTTATATATCTAGAAACAACAAAGAAAGATAGAATGGATGTTTTTTTTGGGGGGGAGGTTCAACATTTTATTCATTGTTTTTCATCCATCTCCCACCTCTTTCTTTTTTTTAAATTTTTTATTGTTGTGTTAATCACCATACATTACATCATTAGTTTTTGATGTAGTGTTCCATGATTCATTGTTTGCGTATAACACCCAGTGGTCCATTCAATACGTGCCCTCTTTAATACCCATCACCAGGCTAACCCATCCTCCCACCCCCCTCCCCTCTAGAACCCTCAGTTTGTTTTTCAGAGTCCATCCTCTCTCATGGTTTGTCTCCCCCTCCGATTTCCCCCCCTTCATTCTTCCCCTCCTGCTATCTTTTTTTTTTTTTTTTTTTTACTGTCAAATCACAGATCTGTATCTCTGAAACAGATAGAATGGATCTTGAGAAAATTAGGATTTCCCTTGCAAAGCAGCAGCCCACAGGAACTTATTACTAGGTCTTCAAGCAACAAAAGGCTAGTATCCTTAGGTACAGGAAGACAGATAGCTTCTACTGATAAGGTAAACCCAGAGAGCCCGGGGAGTTCAAGACTCTGAACTTCCTCTGAGACCATCAGATATCCCCATTCCAAATATCAGGATTTTATTCATTGCCAATCATTGCCCAAAGTTTTGCATAAAAAGCTTAACAAGTCAGAATTCATCTTATATTGTCATTACGCAGCACGCCTGATTAGATCTTGAGTCCCGATTTTCAATAAGGTTGATCTTGTAGCTATAAGAAATGAAGCTTCTCTTAGGGCCACCACAGAAATTTTCTGGTTGTAGAACTGAAAATTGAAAGCTCTGGGATCGCCATTTCCTTCTCTACATTCTCTAACATAGAAAAAGGAGCTCTTGAACTCCTTCATCTGACAGCCATCATTATTTCCATAACAATCAAGTTCAGACGCCATTTGCTTCCCCCAAAACACTTTTTCAGCAAGCATTCTGTTACCATCAGCAGTAGGCGATAATGTGATTAATTGCGATAATGTGATTAATTGCGATAATACTGTGAACGCCTAACTTTTCAAACTGGCAAGGAGCTCAGTGCTGAATTCAAGATCAAGGACACAACAAGTCAATCCCATTCTAACGTTATACCAAGTACTGCTATCAGCCCGAGTGCAGGCAGGATCCTAGAAATCACACCAGTTATTTTAACTGAGAGAATGAATACAAGAAAGGTAGTTACACAGGCAATGGAGGACTGAAAAAACAAACAAAAACACTGAGGCAACGCGAGTTAGTGACGGCGGGAAAGAGCAACCAACCCTAAGCTGGGAGGGCAAAAGAAAGATGTTGGAAATATCTGGTGCTGGACAGCTAGTACCGTGGCCTCTGCGGAGATGGCATTCCTGAGCGCTGCTAAAGCTCCGTTTGCTCAGAGGGGGGATCCCACCAAAGACGGGTTCAGACCTCTGAGGAAAGTCTGTGGCACTCTGTGGCTGGTGTGGTGTGAAAAGAAGCTGGCAACTGGAGCCAAATGCCCTTTCTGAGGGGAAGGGATGTTTCTCAGAGGTGCTGAGGGGAACAATAAGCAAACCGGAGGAAGCAAGTCCTTTCTCTCTGTTCCCACCTCGCAGTCTCCCTCTAGCGCCCCTGTTGGTACTATCGGCTGGGAAGACACCTGGCAAAGAAGAAATGAAGTTTGCCGAATCCCAGCGCAGGACCACAAAGCGGATTATAGAAAGCGGGGTTTGGAGCTGAGAGACAAGCTTAGTAATTGGCACACAATGTCCTCGCAGTTCTTAAGCTCTTAATTTTGATTCATCTCTTGATCAATTGGAATGAATCTTCATGTAATTTCAACATTATGCTTTTCGTGCATTTGAAATTCGAGAATATTATTGTCTGGCCTTTGCTAATAAATTACAATTTTATTGTTTACAAAAATCTTGGGTTATGATTGTGTTTCTACTAAAATTTCTACTAAAAACTCAGGAAATGAGTGCTGTAGAGAACAGATTGAGTGATAAATTGTTTTGTTTCTTTGTAGGTAATCTGTTTTCCTCTGGAACTGTCATTGTTTTGTTCTGAGTGATCAAAGCATGAACTAGAACATGTATAGGGAGCTCTGCATTGGCTTGGTCTGGAATGCAGTCACCCTCTTTCCATCTGTATTACAATTTCTCTTGGACTTGGAGGTTTGTTCTCATATTTTATCATCAATTACTGCCGCATTCTCATTTGTTCTAGTGTTGTTGTTGTTTTTTAAGATTTTGTTTATTTATTTGAGAGAGCACGTGCACAAGCAGGGGGAGCGGCAGAGAGAGAGAAAAGCAGGCTTCCCACCAAGCAGGGAGCCTGGTGTGGGGCTTGATCCCAGGACCCCAAGATCATCACCCAAGCCAAAGGCAGATGCTTAACCAAATGAGCCACCCAGGTGCCCCGGTTCTAGTGTTTCCTCAGACAGAGCAATTATTTATATGTTGGCTTTCCAGTGTTTCTTTTACATATCTATCATTTTATTTCTTATTATTTTGTGTGCTTTTCCTTTCCGTTTGATGACCGGGAGACCTGTTACTGTATCTTTTATATCACAGATTGCAGTAACACTTCTGCCCAGGATCACGATTATATTTTAATTTCCTTGCAATCCTTCTTAAGTCTTGCTGTCTTTCCCCGTCATCCTGTTGCCTTTTACTGTTACTCAGTTTTCTCTATGAATTTCAACTCTTGTTTCATCAATGCCGTGCTTCCTTGCAGAGTGTGTGCTGTAGATGCCAAGCCTTTTACTGAAATTTTCATCTGGACCACTTATTAGATAATCTTCATACATATATATATATAAAATATATATATATTATTTTTTATTTTTGCTGCCAAGTCTTATAAATACCATTCTCATTACTTTGTTCTTCAGTTCAATCCCCTGATAGTGGTAATTTTTTTTTCTTTTAAGATCTCTTCCAAAGTAGTGCATTATATTCAAATTCCGTATCTCTTATCTGATACAATATATGGTTTTGTGTCTTGTTTTCTTCCTCTGTGACAAATATCCTTCTCTAAGCTCCAACTCAAAGAAAAATTTATTTGTTCTGCTTCCAGTCTATTTCTGTTTCCAAAAAGATTTCTACTAGTTGTCTTCTAAGATGAAATCTTGTAGCATGCCTCCTTCCTGGTATCTGTCGTCCAGAACATAAAGTGTGTGTGAAAACTTAGAGTTTCCAGCCAGCGTGTTCTACCAGTTATTCATGTTTCCCCTCCATCGTTATAGTTTTATTTGTTAATCCCCTGTTACTCCAAGGTGCTACTGTCAGTACTTCTCATCCTCCTGCCCCCTTCCACATCGGCTCAGGTGTTTTCAGGGATCCTCAGTGAGGTGGACGAAGTAGATACCAGTTCTGGTTGGCTCAGATGTAAGCAAAACAATTGCCCACCTATCTAGTGATACATTCCCTGAATATTTGAATCTAAACAGAGACATACCTTTTACTCAAAAAAAAAAAAAAAAAAAAAGGCTTCATGGCGTAAAGCCAGGAGTACCAAAATAAGAATGTCTGAATGTGTTTTTCCCAACCTATCTTCATGTGTATTTCATTCCTGATTCTCCTGAAATCAGGGCCCAAAAATTATTTGAGCGGCCCGAACCCAGGACGGCAAAAAGGGAATTATAAGGAAAATGAGGTAATGAAAGATGCAAAGCAGTGCAAAATCATGCATCACCTCACTGACTAGGACTTCATAGCAATAATCATTCCGTAGATGTCCTGCTGGGCATGTTGAGTGTCACAGGAGAGCTATACGGACAAACATACTCAGAGCGGTCCCTGTGCAGGAGGGAGAAGGTGGGGCTTATTTGCATGCTCTTTCCAGTCTCTTACTTCCCCTTGGGCAAAGTTTAGTCACTGGGGAAATAACTCCCATGCTTCCAGGTTGCATCATCTGGATCTTTTGGCAACTGTTCAGGATGCCAGGTAGGATGGCCTAAAGCGTGATTCCCTTCAAGTCCAGGAATGGCAGGGTTAATCAGGAAGTCTGGGCATGCAAGACTGGTCAGCCTCGTTGCACCCAACCGGCCAAGAGGGACGGTCTGGCCCCCCCAAAGCCAGTGACTTGTTGGCTGCCCCAGAGGGAGTCAACGTGGTCTAGTCAGGAGGGCTGAGACAATCTGGGGTGACAGATATGATTTATATGATTCAATGTGCCTTCTAGTTAATCACAAACTTTTGTAAATTTTGGTATTAGGGCACCCGTCAGACCTTACTTTCACTCTTTTTATTGCTTTTTGGCAACGGGCTCAGGTTTTTTTTTAGTGAGAGTGCAATGGGAAGTCGATATCAATAGCCGATGACCAGATGTGAGAGTGAATTTGAGATGTGCATGAACGCTTCAAAGAAAAGTGAAGTTTTGTATCTCTACCTACCTTAACACATACCTTATAATTATTAGTATGTCAGTTTGTAAAATAATTCTAGCTGATTTATTTTTAATAAAAGGTGAACTCCGATTTATTAGTTGACATTGTTTCATTCCTTGTTCAAAGTTAAAAAGATTCGTTCTCTGCTTGAATGTCTAGTTTTTGACATGTCACATTTTCTGCTTATATTTTCTTTTGAAGAAGTTGGCTGGTTTTGATAAAATACAGAAAGCTAATAAGAGGTATCATTATAAACTATAAAATTACTTTGTGATTCTGGCTGCTTTCTTGAAAAAATGAATGAGCAATTTCTACATTAACATGTAATTGTACAAATCATGATTTAGAATTTAAAGAACTAGAAAATCAAACTTAAATATGTCCTCTATTAAAAATATTTTAATATATAATGGCAATAACATATTACCATTTGGAGGAATATCGATAAAAAGCCATAACTGTGTAACTTCCTCTCTTTGATGATTGTAGGTCATCTTGCACAAGAAAAAGTAGTAATACTGATCCACTGAAACAGGAAAATGGTTCTGAGTAATTTTTCTAGTACTGATAGAAAGTGAACCTTGCAAATTCAGTTTGACACTACGATCACAACTACAATCATTTGAGATATGTATTTATCATCTAAAAAAATTCAGGTTTCTTTGTTCAGTATTCCAGTCGAGCAGAATAAACCTGGATCATGCACTCTGCTCCAGACATTTAAGTGGACCAGTTCACCTCTGGATTTAAGACAGCATACGTACTTTACTTGCTTAGAAAAGTTTCTGTGTCGTGTAGAAAACTATGATATAAACTTTACCCTAACCAATTTTAACTTTGCATTTCTTTAAGGAGTTGGGGGTGGGGGAAAAGGGAAAGAAAAGAATGTAAGGGATTGGAAAAAAGAGTAGAGAGAACTCATGACCAATGGGAAGAGGTAAATGACTAGTAATTGAGAAAGTTACACTAAATTTATCTGTCAGTGTTGGAAACCAGTATCAAAAATGTAAAGCACCAGAACCAGAGCATCATTACCTGCCACAAACATAGAGAAGCACTTCATTGCATTGTTTTGAATTTAAAAACGCAGACTATTCAAAAGGCATTTTTCCCCAAGTAGTCAGTAATTCATATTTTAATGCTCATCGAATTAATTAACAGATACATCCTCCGTTCCTGGACTACTATATTTTTCATTACAAAGGCAATTTTTACCAAAGATGTTCTTCTACCTAAGTGATAGAATATCCTGTTCTACTTTGTGGAAACAGAATATATGGAGAAGTTATTCTGTACATTTCCTCTCAGGATCTGACTGTAAAATGTGACCTTTACTGAAGGCTGGAGTTATGTACAGATATTTTGATATCTCAATTGCATGAAAACATTCCTTAACAAATTGAAAGCAGTGACCTGTCTCTACTCTCAAATATATAAAGAGAGAGTAAGAATCTTTCAAGCTAAGGGGAAAAGGTGGGGAAAGGGTCACCAAATACTGTTAGAGGCGCTCTACTGAAGAGCGGTGCAGGAGTGCAGCAATAAACCGTTCTCATTCTCTAATGAAGACTTTTAACAGAGAAGATGAAAACAATGAATAACTTCATTTCTTAAATTTGGGTTTTTGCTTTAAAAACATGCTTTAGGGCATCTGCGTGGCTCAGTCGGTAGAGCATGCAACTCTGGCTCTCAGGGCTGTGAGTCTGAGCCCCATGTTGGGTATAGAGATTACATAAAAATAAAAAAAAAATCTTGGGGTGCCTGGGTGGCTCAGTCAGTTGAGCTTCCAACTCTTGATTTCAGCTCGGTCATGATCTCAGGGTCGTGGGCCCGAGTTCTATACTGGGTATGGAACGTGCTTATGATTCTCACTTTCCCTCTGCATACCCCCCCAATCCCCCCCACCCCACTGGTGGGAGCTCAGTCTCTCTATAAAAAAAAAAAAAGTGCTTTAGCTGCACTTCATTTCACACACCTGAGCAGTCATAAATTTCTTCATGTAGCAATATTTGCCTTCTAGCATCAGCTTTTAGGAAATCTACCAGGACAACTCACATGAAAAATGTATATTCCTACAAAGAAACTTTTTATATATATCAAAAAAGACCAAATGACTTGTTTCTCTTGTTAAAAAAAAAACTAACAGGCTTTTCCAATTTTTAATATTTCTAGTAGTAGAAAGAGGTTTTCAGTTACGAGGGATATACCTTATCTCATACGGCAATTCTCTCGGGCAATGCATACGCATTTGTGTCCTTACAGTGCAGTTCACTTGGACACAAAAGCAAGAAGAATTTGTTTCACTTGAGCTACTCCCTTTTAACATACTCTTTCCAGCTGACTAAAGTTATCTTTAAAGTTGTAGCAGTCAAAAGGGCATCAGCCATAACCATCAAAATTGTTATGGATTTTTTTTTTTTTAGCACTATCATGCTCAATAAAGGGATGAGAAACTTGTTATAATTTGTTCATTAATGTTCTAGCATTCATCATTTACCATGTACATATGCAGTCCTATAATTACCTACAAATTAACTATATTGAAAGATACCTGATTTTAAAATATCATGTTCAAAAACTACCTCCTATAAAATATGACCACTGGAGAAAAAAGAATTCTTATGTTGCCATTCTAAATAAGAATATCTCATTGGCCTTGCTGTTAAAAGAACAATAGAAGACTAATTAGCTCAACTATGTATTAGTCCCAGTGAGGGAACCCCAAAGCCCACAGTAATTTTGACACAGATGTATGCCACATGATACCTTTATTATATGCTAATGATATTTGACCAGGAAACATAATCAAAACTTTTAAAAAAATCAATTAGAACTATTTCATTATAATAAAAAGAAAAGATCTATGTTCACTATAAGTTCTTTCAGCATTTTTTGCTAAATTAATTATGTTCTGTGCATCTCTGTCTAATAGATCAATCTAATGTATTTTCCATCTGAAAAAATTATTTTAACATCTCTAAATGACCATGTATAATATTTTGGAGGCTATAGAACCGTGCAGCCAGCTAACAAAAGATTCAGGTTTTTATTAGTCTTTTTCCCATGATTATTACTGCATCAAATAAAGGTATATCATGCCTTCCCTTCCCCAGATTTTCACCAGGAGGTACAAATTTATTTAATGTATTAGCCATTAGAGTTTTGCTGGTGGTTGTGCTGGTTGGTTTCAGCCAACATCAGGAATATAGCTAGGAAATTTTAAAATGTGTCTTGGTTCACAGGTCTTGAAAATTAACTAGCAATATCCTATGGTCCTCGCTCTGTTTTTTTCTATTCTGCTAGACTAAAGCTCTGTGTGGTCAGAAGCTATTTCTACTGTGTTTATCACTGTATTGTTAGCGTCTAGCACAGCATCTAGCTTTCAGTCAATATTTATTGAATGTTTATTCTTGATACAGGAAGAAATGAAAGCTAAAATTCTAGATTACAGGGACCTACAAAGCAGGCAACCATTTTAAGAAGTTTTTCTTGTGTGGCATCTACCCTGATGCCTTGCCCAGTTAAACGTCAAATAAAAATAATGTGCTAGTGATGATGGAAAATGATGATAACGATTGTTATAAAGCATTGTTCTCAGCCTTGGCTTTACTTCAGACTCATATGAGAGTTTTATTTTTATTTTTATTTTTGAGAGAGCACACATGCATGAGCAGGGCAGAGGGAGAGGCAGAGAGAGAATCTTAAGCACTCTCCATGCTTAGCTCCAGCCCGACGCAGGGCTCTATCTCACGACCCTGAGATCATGACATGAGCCGAAATCAAGAGTCGGATGCTCAACTGATTGAGCCACCCAGATGCCCCAGACTCATAGGAAAGTTTTTAAAAGATACTGTTGCCTGGGTTCAACCTCGATTTTGTAATTGGTCTGGGTCATGGCCTGGGCATTGGGGTATTAAAGCCTCCCTAGGTAGTTCTGGAGCACAGCTAAGATTGAGAACCACCATTAGGTGTGATGATGACATGAAGATGCCTCTGATGAAGGAAAATTTCAGAGCATCCACCTTATAATTTTAATTTGTGAAAATAAAAAGGAGCTTTTTAAAAAAATAATGTTCCAAAACTTGAGAGAGCACACACGCATGAGCAGGGCAGAGGGAGAGGGTGAGAGTTTAGGAAATAGAACAAATCTATTCTATTTCTGCTTGACACACTGGTGTGTACACACACAAGCACACACACACAAAGTTTGACACTTACATTTGTTATTTTCCTTACAGTCCAAAGAGAAAAATATATATATATAAAAGAGAAAAAGACTTGACAAGAGCTAAATTTGATCTGCTCCTTAAACAGTAACAACAGAAATGTGTATAAAGCTAAGAAGCTTGGAGAAAGGGGCAAAGAAAGTGGAGAGAGAGCCTCCTCGTTCTAAACCTACACAGGCAGTTTTCCCACAGTAACACAAAGGAGAAAATGCACACATTCAGACCATGGCTCAGGTGCTTTCCTACTCAACTCGCTCACTGGCCCGACCCTTTCCATTCTGTTTTAAACCAAGATTACTTAACTCCAAAATGACTGTTCACCCAAAGACCGTGAAACCAATCTTGTCACAAATGATGAAGTATTTAAGGTCTGAACCTATAACTCAGAAGCTCAGCCAGGTGTTATTCTATTGTGACTTTGGACTCTGGCTTCAGTAAACAGATTTCTGTCTTGTCCCCACACCTATAAATCCTTGCTTTGAAACACTTTAAAATTAACTAATTTCATTTCTATTGAGATATAATTGACATCATATAAGTTTAAGGTGTTCAATGTGTTGATTTGTTACATTTCTACCCTGTGATATAATTACCACTATAATAGCACCAATGTACGGAATCTCAAAAAGCTTTGAAACACTCTTACCTGACTTAGGCACTAATGCAATAAACAGAGTTCTTCCTTGGTTTCTCTCACTTCTCAGGAACCAGAATACTGCTCCTTCTACTCTCCAGAAACTCTTTAATTTTTTTCAGAAAAAGTATAGCTTTGGGGCCAAGATTACCAAGCAGCCGAGTTGATAGACATCTACAAAGTGTAATTTATGGATCTACAAATATCCCTCATGAAACACATCCCAAAATATCTGCTAAAGTATCTCTGCTAGAGATGAGTTTACTTCTGTTCAACCAATTCTTTGAGTATGCTAGGGCTATTGTTACAGAAGCTGCATTTTCCAAACTAATAATTGGAGATTATTGAGATAATTGAGACTATCTAGCAGTAGGAGACAATATCTGATGCCAAACTCACTAAATCCAAAATTAACTAAAACATTTTTTCTGAAAATACTCTTTTGGTCAGAGAATAGGTCATTGCTCCTCACACAAAAATTTTTACTGCGTCACAGAACAGAGAACTATTTAACTTCCAATGCCAGAACTGTTTAGGAGAAAATGAAAACAGAAAACTATGGAAACTGTTCATGAGAAGAGCAGTAGTTAAAACACAGTATTTAATCTTTAATTTCTCTATTTGTTGACTGCATGAAAATCAGAATTTTTTTTTTCTCTACCGAATTTTCTTGTCTGTAAATTGAGAGGAATAATGCCTCCAGGAAGGTGTCCAGAGAAGCAGGTACTAAAATGTAGCTTCTGTAATAATAAAAATTAATATTGCTGCTAAGAATAGAGATTACCTTCCATATTCTTCAAAGGTGCATAAACAATCATTCGGCTCCTTTAGTTTACAAAGAACCTTATTTGTGAAGTCAGAAGTTGTCCACCAGTAGTTAAGTGTTGGTGGAAATACAGATTACCTTGCAGCTAATCCACTCACAAGAAATATAACAGGAAACTACTTTCTGAAAAAGAAAGGAGAGCTAACAAGGAGATGTTGTCACCTTTTTTAAGCTGATTTTCAAAATACTTATATTCCATGGCAGTGTTGTTTCAGTTCCAATAGCTCTTCATAGGCAACTATCAACCAGGTTAAGAATTTAGTGCGTAGTTATTGTGACATGAGTTTTTGACAAAAGCAATCAGCTATTGTTAGCAAGTGAAAGTTGAAAAGATTGGATTGGTCAAACAAAAGCACTTTTAGGCTGCAAATGCAACTGACAAAAGGCAACAGTCAAAACACTGCCAAAGTGCTTCATGACATGGGAATGTTATCTGGATTAGGTCAGAGGAAATGTTGAAGTGGTGTCATGGTTTACAGCTCAACTTCAAATTTAGATTTTGATAATCTAAGATTGAGCAGAAAGTTCACAAGCATGGTCACAATGGAGTAATAGCCATGAAATGTTGTTGAATATTTGTCATTTAGAAAAGAGAATATAGCAAAAGTGCAAAACAGTTTTGCTTAAGATCCTCTATTGTCAAAAGTAAATAAGTTATCTATGTATATTATTATCAAACAATTATTTTGCTTTTGATGTTCTGACATTTTTTGTTGTGCTCTTATTATTGTTTGTTTATATTTGGCAATTCCAAGCTCTTACTGAAAGTAATTGGCTTGTGATATAAGTAGGTGATTTATCTGGAGCAATAGGAAAGTTACTAATATAACCATAACATTTAAAGAAATTAGCAAACCCAGCAGCAGGTAATACCTATTAAAGGAAGAAAGCTGTTTACCAAATAGCTAAGGTCCTTGGATTATAGAAGAGACTGCTCACTGGGTCCATGCTAAGAGGAAAGGGAACAGAAGGCATTAGAACATGATTCCTTCATTTAATTCTATCAGGTTAGTGTGATTAATGGATTGTTTATGACTTTGAGAAAAATTACGTTGGAAAACCAGAAAAGCTGCCTCTAAGAGTGTTTTCCATAAGCTACTCTGAAGCATTGGAACCGACTCACACCATTTATTCATCCAATGGGTGTATATTAAATGCTTGCCAAGTAACACACCCATGGGTAGGAAGTCAGAGGGAGGTCAACTTTCTGACTTCCCTGCCTTAGAAGCATTTTTAACAACCTTTTTACCGAGTTACAAAGATGAGTAGGAGTGTACCAAAAAATATGACACAGAGGAGATGGGTAGATATTCTAAACAGAAAATTAAGGCTGTGAAAATTGGAACCAGGATGTGAAAGGGATGGAGGCTAGGGAGGAAAGGAAGATGGGGGCTGAAAGGATGGAAGAGCAAGCAGGGGCTCTCAGATTCCTAATCCAAATCCCCAGAGACTCAGATTCAGTCACAGTGCCTAGGTAGCAGGACCATGGGGGTTTAATTGCTTCATTTTTTAAACAATGACCAGGTAATTCTAACATAGGTGGTTGTAAACCCCAGGTTGAGATTTCCTGGGCTGGCTGATGAGGAGAGTGTGAAGAATTCAAAGCAAGGATTAAAGTGGGAGAGAAAAGAAGGGTAAATATCCATGACAAATTTTCTGGTGAGGGAGACCCGGCACCATAGTGGGTGGGGCTATTAACCTAGACCAGGAATATATCCTGAGAAAACTTTTAATGCTAAAAGATTCAGTTTAAGTTTAAAGTTGTCTACTCGATCCTGGAAGAAATCAGAGTTCCATTATGTTGTAATTTATAAACACTAGGAATGCATAGGATAGCTAATTTGCCTAGGCTCATTAAGTCATTGAAGAAAAGTTTACTGAACCAGGCAATATGAGGGGTGTCTATACTTACCTTCAACAAAAAAATGGTCAAGGTAATACCTGGCCTTTTTTGTCAAATGGAGTCATCTCTGCTACTCTTGGCCTTTGGGTCTTGAAATCCCCGCAGAGAACCAGTGGTGACTGAGCCATGCAGTCATAGGATTGAGGACATGTCTAACTCACCTGTTTCTAATAGGATGTTATCTTACCCGAGTGAATCCTGCTCGACCAAGATTCCACAATCAGATGCCGATCTAGTAGAAGAATACAAGTTTGTTTATGTAGGGCAGAGTAAAATTTAGCAGTTCAGGTACGGGAGCCATTTTTGGTCCTGCAGGCTAAAGACTAGGGCCTTCTAGAAAAGACTGTCAAACTCTCTTACTCCTTCACTCGTGGCTACTTGGCTCCATTCCCTTACACAGTCTCCTCTTTCAACCTGATGCACCCCACAATCCAGTACCCCACTTCTTACCCTTCCCTACAATTGAAGACAGTACGACACCCCACCCTAATTGTAGTCTGCAAATGGAGGAACTGAAGCTTTATCTGGAAGTTTTTAGAGGTTCTCTTGGGGTAAAGATTGATGATTGCACAGGAGAGCAAGTACCGATTTAAGTTCCCTCTCTCTACCAGTGAAATTTCTCACTAGTTACCCAAGACACGTACAGGGTCAACACACAAAGTCGTTCAGGGTGTACAGGCAGTGCTCCGTGCAAACACCCAGCAGAAAGAGCAGGTAAAGGTTCCAGCCAGCACTGGACTCCTCCCGTCAGTGCCCTGTAACAGGGTTATGTCCACAAACAGAGCTTCCTTTTTTTAATTTGTTCAAAGGCTCTACTATCTGGTCCAGAGGCGACCCTAAAGCCAACCTCACCAAGGTGAGACTTAGTTTACTATAGAGAGCGTGACTCATTCCAGACCCTAACCTACATTAAAACAATTACGATGACTATAAATTGCATCATTCAGTCTTCTGGGATGTGCAGCATCAGTTTCTGGTAGATCCAACAATCTGAGGGCTATAGAGCAGCAATTTAGTATTTCCTGCTGTAGATTAATAAAATATGGTTCTGTCCATAAAGGAGTTTACAATTTAGCAGATCAGAAAATTAAAACAGTGAAATAGAAGAAGCACAAAGTCTTTTGTAAGTTTAGGGGAAGGGATTTCTTCTGATAGAGGAAACTGAAGTCTTCCACGAGACTGTAATAAGCAGGCCATTGAGAGGTAGACAGAATTGTAACAGCAAATAAGAGAGCACTTTATGGGGTGCCTGGGTGGCTCAGTTTGTTACGCGTCTGCCTTCGGCTCAGGTCATGATCTCAGGGTCCTGGGATCGAGCCCTGCATCAGGCTCTCGGCTCAGTGGGAGCCTGCTTCTCCCTCTGCCCCTCTCCCCCAACTCGTGTACTCTCTCTCTCTCTCTCTCGCTCACTCTCGCTCTATCTCAAATAAAATCTTAAAAAAAGAGAGAGAGGAAAAAAGAAAAAGAGAGAGAGAGCACTCTATGCAAACAAATACAGCCCAAAGCAAGGTAGTAGGAAAACATGAACATATGAGGAAACAATTGTGCTTTCAGGGAGAATGCAAATATTTCAAGAAGAGTAAGAAAAAACAATGCTAATTAATACTGTGAAAGTATAATCAGAAGGGAAGGACTGGGGGACTCATAGCATCCAGTCTGGATTTTAAACCTTGCAGCCCAGGGCTCCCTATAGGGCCACCTTGGCCTCTTCTACCAGAAGAGCTCCACATTTATCTGTTATACAGACCAGTGCCACAAACTAAGAGGGAAAAAAACAAAAACACTAGTCGAATCTGGCTTCATCTTTCCCCTGGGAACTGGGACCAAGAAAGTTACAAGCGGCCAGGCCGGCAGCATGTAACTCGCTCATGGCAGGCCAAGACTGGAACCTGAGGCTTCTGCTCTTTCCACTTCTCAGCTTCTCATTCAGAATGTAAATAGCCTCAGCTACGTAAGACAGTGCATTAGAAAAATCAGCTGAGCTGCAAGCGAAGATGGCACGGCACATTCTAGGGAATATGGACTTAATTCTGAACACTTTAGAAAGCCTTCTGGTGTCATGAGGCCGGAAAAGCAGATTGTTGGCAAATCTTGGAGGTCCTTAAACGTCAATCCAACCAGGAGTTGGATTCAATTCACTAGGCAGTGCGTAACTACTAAACTTTTAAAACTGTGGAATGCAATTATTGGATTTAGCGTGTTTTAATTGCCTTACTTTAAAGTCCCTGTGGCTTATGTCTTTTCAGTAAGATGGGAGCTTTCTTTGTCTTTGCCTTTGTTGCTCTCGTTGACCTGGAGGCAAATTGTCGGTCTAGTATGCTGAGTTTTGGGTTTTCTTTTTCTCCCCCCCCTTTTATTTTGCATTCTGTTTTTGTTTTCCCTAATTTATATGTCCTTTGAACTTCCTTTAGATTTGATCTGAGACTTTAGCATAGTTTGAGAAGCACACAGTACCTCTAAAAGTCTCTCCGTGCAGGGTGTGAAAAAATGAAACAAAACATGAGTGCCTGAGTGCCGAGGGAGAGCCTCCTGTTGAATAGGCTAAGATTCTAGCTCCGATATTAGGGAGGCTTACGGAGTGGAGAGTTCTTGAGAGCAGATGATGTGGACTTGCCTTGGGACTTTTGATCACGGTATACTGTAACTGCTCTTGCTCTGTCCAGCACAGCGTGCATGCTTTGGAATTTAAATTTAGAGATCTTTTATTCTCTGCAGTTATGTCTGGGGAATCTTCCAAATCAACAGTCTGCTTTTTGATTTCAAAGGCTAGACAAAAATATTACAAAACAGTCCAGTTTTTCATTTCGAAGTTGAATAAGGTAAAAATGCACAATAGCTCCA
The DNA here is from genome assembly GCF_009762305.2 of Zalophus californianus. Lineage (NCBI taxonomy): Eukaryota > Metazoa > Chordata > Mammalia > Carnivora > Otariidae > Zalophus > Zalophus californianus. Next base: position 71,973,838 of record NC_045606.1, on the reverse strand, counting down.
AGAAGCCCAAGCAAAAGTCAAAGCTGGCCCTCTTACCATGCGGTCGCCCTTCAGCCCACTGGATGAGCTATCTTGTTATGTTCTCTGAGGAAACGAGGAGATGATCAAGAAACTCTAGCTGGAATTGAAACGGAATTTTCTCTACTAAAAAAAATTGTATAATATTTTAGTATAATGCTATGATTATATTGGCTAGGACTTTCAACAGGAATAAACAACTTTGATGGTTAGGTTGGTGTTTACTCTGAAAATAGTGTTATTGTATGATTGAAATGAAATATAAATGTCACTTACCATATAGAATCAGTTTCTGAAATTTTTATTGCCTCGAGGTTGAAAATTTGTGGAAGTCTGAATAAGTGCAATCCAAGGGTAGTAATTATAGTGTGAACATCCAAGACTCCTTTTGCTCTCATGAACTGTTCCAAAAAAATAGAATTCAATGCTAGCCTCACGTGAGACATTCTGTTGCATTACTCAGGGTAACTTTCAACCAATGGATGTATTTTAACTTTATTAAAAAATTCTGAATTCTTGTTTCTCTTACTTTTCAAATGTCATACATTTTGTGGTGCTTTCTTATTAATGTTGTTGTTTTTAAATGAGGCCCGGAGACTCCTGATCTCAGCAAATATCTTGGTGAATACGCTTTTGCTTTGGGGCAAGTACAACTTAATATTCATAACTCTTGGAATGCAGAAGCAAAACGTGAAGAGAATCATTGTGATTCCCAAGCTTTAGGTATTGGGGCTAAACAGCTGATGTGAACAACTTAGGGGATTAAAAGTATCATGTAAAAGCCAAAATCACTCTGAGTTTCAAAAATCCAGGGAAAGGAAAACTCTACTACTAGTTGACATTTCAATAAAATATGGCTGAGAAGAAAATGCCATGTATCAGGATATCTCAATGGGCTAGCTTTGAACAAAACAATAAAGCAGAGACAAAGAAGTAAAATAAAAATATATCCCAGTGATAACACTTGAAATCTGAAAATCAATTAAGGCAATTTTGAATAACACAGATTTAGTAATTTGAGACGTTCAAATGAGAACCAAGTAAGGTGGATGAGTATATTAGTACTTCTGCTTACAAAAGTTTATTGCTTTCTACCCAACAGTCACCAAAATCATTGAAGATGTCAAGGGATTCTAAAGTTCATTTTTTGTGCGGCATGAAGTTACTATTTTGTAGTATGCATCACAGTGCACAGCATAAGCAAGGACTGTAAAGTATTCTTAGACTTTTAGGGATATGGGTAAAAAATTTTTTCTGGGAAAGCCCCAAATTTGCTCCTTATTTTTAAGTTGGTATACATTACTGCAAATTAAGAAGTATCAAAAGATACAGAAATGTATATTTCTGTCTCTGTTCATATGTTTTTGTATTTCTGATAATATTGGTCATGTACCATTTTACATAATAAATAAGATCATACACCATTTATAAATTCATATACTGAGAATGAGACAAATAAATAGACTGGTTATGCTGGAAAAGAGAACAGTGGAATAGGTTTATCAGTATTGAGGAGAAAAGATAACTTTAAGATTCCTAAGATTATTCCCTCATAGTATACATCCCACCCCAATCTGGAGAAATTTGAACTAAGAGTAAATAGGCAGACTTACCCCAGTTTCCCTAAATTAGTGTCCTTAAAGTAGGGACATCAACAAGGACAACAAATAAAGACTTCAAAATATAATCAAGCAAAATAATGAAGAATTGAATTGCAATTCCAAAGGATACATTATAGTCTAGGAAAATTTTCGACAGCAATCTACACTAGGAAAAGTCCTGATGAAGTTTTAAACTTTGGAGGTAAAGAACTCTTTAGTCAAACAACTAAACAACTGTTTGGCGAGGATGTGGAGAAAGGGGAACTTTCTTACCCTGTTGGTGGGAATGCAAACTGGGGTAGCCACTCTGGAAAACAGTATGGAGGTTCCTCAAAAAGTTAAAAATAGAACTACCTTATGACCCAGCAATAACACTACTAGGTATTGACCCAAAGGATACAAAAATACCAACTCAAAGCAACATATGCACCCCTATGTTTCTAGCAGCATTATCTACAATAGCCAAACTATGAAAACATCCCAAGCGTCCATCGACTGAAGAATGGATAAAAAAGGGCACCTGGGTGGCTCAGTTGTTAAGCGTCTGCCTTCGGCTCAGGTCATGATCTCAGGGTCCTGGGATCGAGCCCCGCATCGGCTCCCTGCTTAGCAGGGAGTCTGCTTCTCCCTCTCCCACTCCCCCTGCTTGTGTTCCCTCTCTTGCTGTGTATCTTTCTGTCAAATAAAGAAATAAATAAAATCTTAAAAAAAAAGAATGGATAAAGAAGATGTGGTGTATATATATATATATATATATATATATATATATATAATGGAATATTACTCAGCCATAAAAAAGAATGAAATCTTGCCATTTGCAATGACATGGATGGAGCTAGAGAGTATAATGCTAAGTGAAATAAGTCAGAGAAAGACAAATGCCATATGATTTTACTCATATGTGGGATTTAAGAAACAAAGCAAACAAGCAAAGGGAAAAAATAAGAGAGAGAGAGGTAAACCAAGAAACAGAACCTTAATTATAGAGAACAAAAACTGATAGTTACCAGAAGTGGGGGGGATGAGTTAAATAGGTGATGGGGATTAAGGAGCGCATTTGTTGTGATGAGCGCCGTGTGTTGTATGGAAGTGTTGAATCACTATATACCTGAAGCTAATATTACATTGTATGTTAACTAACTGGAATTAAAACAAAAACTTAAAAAAATACAAATTTCCAGATGTAAAATAAATAAGTCTATTGTATTAACTTTGTAAGATAACAGACGGTAACTAGACTTAGCATAATGACCATTTTGCAGTGTATACAAATGTCCAATCACTATGTTGTATATCTGAAACCAATATAATATTGTATGTCAACTATACCTCAATAACTAAATAAAAGATTTTCAACACAGAAAAAAAGGAAATCTAACCAATGGAAGATGCTTGATTGGAGATGCTGGGATAAAAGAAGAAAGGCATCTGTCAGTGCCCAAAGATAGTAAAGCAATAATTACAAAGGGGAGAGAGAAAGAAAGCATGAGTGAAAAATGTATACTCAACCCAGTTATCATCCAGCTATAAAGGAAACAGAGATTCAGATTTGTGGAGGAAAGGCAGCAGGTTATGAACCTTGTGGAGAAAAACAAAAGCAAGGTCAAGCAAGCAAAAGAAATGAAACAAAAAAAGCTACTTAATGAAATCCTGTCCCAAGAGATGAATTTTTTAAAAAGTTCAAAACTGAGAAACAATGAAACTGACAGAAAAGAACTGATGGTGAGTTTCGAATCCACTTAAATATAAAACAAAGGGGTATAAATGTAGAAATCAGAGAAAATTTGTATTATTGACTTGGACGATGTATATATAGGCTTACACATTTTGGGAGGAATTGATGCTCTGGAAAATAGCTCTTTAGCTAACCTGAAAATTACTTTAATTTATGTTTAGGACTTTTCACTTGCCACTTCCTCCAAAATGCTTTCCTATATAGAGGTCATAAATGGCTGCGTTATTGAAATAGGTAGCTCCTAGTTCTTTAGCAATTTGGATTAGGAGAAGAAACCATGGGAGCATGTTTGAGTGCTTTTTTTTTCATCATTCAGCAGAAAACACTCCATAGAGAAAGAAATTGAAACATAGTTTAAAATTTTATTTCATATGCAATGTTTTCTTGTTTTTTTGGTCAATCTCCAATCATAAGGGAAATTATATCACTGGTGATGATAAATTTTTATCTAGAGTTTAGGAATTCCATCAATTCAGTTTTCAAATTCTGTTAAATGTCATCAAAATTGAAATCGATATTTTTATTTTAAAAATAGCATAGTATTGTTATAAGATCATCTACCTACCCTTTCCTCTACATATAAATATGTACCACATTGAGTAATATTCAATTTTATTAATGAATACTTCAGATGGTTAGATTTGGGTTGAGTGGGGTTTTTTTTAGTTTCTATTTTTAATAAATAATTTACAATTAAAATGTGTCATTTTTATTAGGATCTTTTAGAGCAATTTCAGGTTCACAGCAAAATTGAGGGCAAGGTACGATATTTTCCTTATATCCTCTGTCCACACACATGCACAGCTTCTATTACCATCCCTGAGGGATGCATTTGTTACAACTGATGAGCCTACTTGGACACATCATCATCACCCAACAGCCACAGTTTACATTACAATTCACTCTTGGTGGTATACATTCTGTGTTTGGACAAATGTATAATGACACATATCCATCAGTAGGATATTATGCAGAATATTTTCACTGTCCTAAAAAGCCTCCATGTTCTGCCTATTGATTCCTTCCCCCTACCTAACCCCTGGCCACCACTGATCTTTTTTACTGTCTGTATAATTTTGCCTTTTCCAGAATGTCACATAATTGGAATCAGACAGTTATGTAGCCTTTTCAGATTGGTTTCTTTCACTTAGTAAATACATCTAACTTTCATCAATGTCTCTTCCGAGCTTGAGAGAGTCTTCGTCTTTCACTTTTGAAGGATAATTTTGCAGGGTGCAGCGTTCTGTGTTGGTGGTCTTTTGCTCTCAGCACTTAAAATATTTCACTCCACTGTTTTCTTGCTTGCATGGTCTCTGAGAAGCTGGATGTACCTCTTATCTTTGTTCCTCTATAGATAAAGTGTTTCTTGCCCCTGGCTTCTTTCAGGAATTTTTCTGTATCTTCAGTTTCCTGTAGTTTGAAAATGGTATGCTTTGGTGTAGTTCGATTGGTTTGGTTTTTTTGTTTTTGTTTTTGTTTTCATTTCTCCTGCTAGGTGTTCTCTGAAATTCCTGGTTATGTGATTTGGGGTCTGACATTAATTGGGGAAATTCGCCATCATTTTGTTTCAAATATTTCTTCTGTTCCTTTCTCTTTCTTCACCTTCTGTTATTCCTACTAAGCATATTTTACACCTTTTGTAATTGCTCCACAGTTCTTGGATATTCTGTTCTTTTTTTTTTTTTTAAGATTTTATTCTCTTTGCTTTTTGATTTTCCAGGGTTCTACTGATGTGTCCTCAAGCCCAGAGATTCTTTCCTCAGCACTGCCATCCAATCTACTAGGGAGCCCATTAAAGGCATTCTTCATTTCTGTTCCAGTACTTTGATCTCAAACATTTCTTTTTGGTTTCTTCTCAAGATTCCATATTTCTGCTTACATTCCCCATTGGTTCTTGCCTGCTATCTAATTTATCCATTCCAGCCCTTGGCATATTAAATATAGTTGTTTTAAATTCCCACTATGATAATTCCAACATTTCTGCCATGTCTGGTTCTGATGCTTGCTCTTTCTTTTCAAATTGTGTTTTTTGCCTTTTGGCATGACTTATAATTTTTTTCTCGATAGCCAAACATGATGTGCCCAAGGAACAATTGTAAATAGGCCTTTAGTAACATGATGGTGAGGTGTGGGGTTTGGGGAAGTGTTCCTTAGTCCTGTGATTAGGTCTCAGACTTTCAGTGAGCCTAGGCCTCTGGACTGAACTTCCTAAGTGTTCCTCAGTTTTTCCTTTCCCTTTGGGTGGGACCAGATGGCTAGTGTTGTCTAGAGTTGGGTATTTCCCTCCTCCCTGATGAAAGGCTACAGCTGGCTTGAATTAGGTATTTCCCTTCCGCCAGGTCAGATAAGCTCTGATAATATGTGGGCAGGTTAGGCCCTGGTTTACTAGTTTCCCCTGAGGGCAGGCCTTATAAAGAAGAACAACTGTGTTCTGGTGTATTTCAAAATGGTTGCTTTCCTCCTCCCCCTTGCTGGAAGCAGGAGACAATTTTTCTCCGTATTTACTGTGGGAACCTAGTCAAGCTTCTGGAGGTAGATCTCATAATATTGTGGGGGTTCCCGGCTATGACTGTGTCTCCCCTGGAGTTTTTTAACTCCTAGACTTGCCCACGCTGAGCCGTCAACAATTTCTCAATTATGTTTCAGGTTTCCTACCCTACTCATTCCTATGGAGGTGTCTGCTCTTGAGTCTCTGCTCCGGTAAGTTGTGACTCCCTGAATTCACCTGTCACTCTCCAGGCTTGGAGGCAGCCATTTGCCTTGTGTCCTCCCTTCTCTTAAGACTCTGAGAAGAGCTGTTGACTTTTCAGCTTCTTCAGCTTTTTAGTTGTTAGAATGAAATGGCAACTTCTAAGCTCCTCGTGTGCAGAAATGAAAATCAATGTTATTTTTTAAAGTAATTGTGAAACAAAAAAGTAAAAACTATTGAAGATTAAAATACAAGTAGATAACATAATTGATACCACAGTGTAAAAGGCCATAATTTTTTAATCTATAAAAGAATTTTCCTTGTATTACAAATGGTTAAACTTGTATTTCTTCATAAAATATCGACATTGAGACGTTTTTGGTTTCCCACATGTTGCAACTTATATCTAAGGTTTTAATATCGTAATCAGGGATAATATTTGATATTTGAGTCAGAGGTATCATATTTAAAAGTCTTTGAGACATTAATTTCACTTGCCTGACAGCAAATTCTTATCCATTAATTTATTCAAGACTATTCTAATTTACATCACTTCTTATTGACCTGAAATTTACTATTTTCAGCCTACTAGTTGAAAAATTAACAAATGATAGGTTTCTAACATAAAAACAGTATCATCTTTTTTCTTTCTTCCTTTTTTAACCAAGACTTACCCAGAATGAGGATGTTCTTGGCAGTTAAACCATACTTTGCAGTGTGCCTGGAATTCCCTGTTATTGCTTTGCCTATGTCAAATTCTTAAGCCTTCCTCAAACCATTGCACAGTCTACCTTATACCAATTACCATGTGAAGAGCAACTAGACACTGAAAGTAAGTTGCCATCTGTGCGTGACACATGAACCATAGCAGACAAGATCATGAACTATGGAGGCAAACTGGTTGCAACTGAATCCTGGCTCCATTACTCATCAGGTTTGTGACCTTGAGCTAATTATTTAACTTTTCTGTGCCTCTGTCTTCTCCTCTCTATAATGAGGATAATAACAATGCATACCTTATAAGGTTGTTGTGAGGATTAAATAAGTTAAATAAGTCAAACATTTGGGTATGTCCTGGTACATAGTAAGCACCATGTGTTAGCTTTTATCTTTATCATAATAACAAATATCCTACTATGACTTATGCTTCTAAAATCTAAGAATCTAAGAGCATATATGACAAATCAGATTATTAGAAATACTGTGTGTTAATTTGAGAACTAACTTAGAGAGTTGAAACAGATTTTGTAACTGTAGAATATAATTTCGTATGCTGACCATACAGTTTGGATTACGTAGGGCAATCTCAGTTAATGCTTGTTGTCCTGGCATACACTTTTTTTTAAAGATATAACTGATACATAGCATTGTGTAAGTTTAAGGTGTAACCCGTGTTGATTTGATACATTTATATATTGCAATATGATCATCATAGTGTTAGCTAACACCTCTATCACGTCACATAATTATTTCTTTTATGTGGTAAGAATAATTAAGATCTAGTTTCTTAGTGCTTTGAAGTTGATAATACAGTATTGTTGACTATAAACACTATGCTGTGTGTTAAATCTTCTGAACTTTACTAGTTGCAAGTTTATCCCCCTAAACATCTCCCCAATCCCCTCACCTGCCACCCCTTGGTCACCTCTAATCTACTTGCTATTTCTATGAGCTCTACTTTTTTAGATTCCACCTAAAAGTGATACACGGTATTTGTCTTTCTCTGACTTATCTCACTTAGCATAATGCCCTCAGGGTCCATCCATGTTGTCACAAATGGCAGGATTTTCATCTTTCTTGTGGCTGAAGAATATTCCATTGTATATGTATTCACTGCCTCTTCTCTATCCATTCATCCATTAACAGACACTTAATGCTTCAATATCTTGGCAATTGTGAATAATGCTGCAATGAACATGGGAGTGCAGATGTATTTTTCAATACTCTGTTTTTATTTTCTTTAGATATATACTCAGAAGGGTGATTACTGGATAATACAGAAGTTCTATTTTTAATTTTTTGAGGAACCTCCATACTGTTCTCCAGAGTGGCTGTACCAGTTTGCATTCCCACCAACAGTATAGGAGGGTTCCCTTTTCTCCTCATCCCTGCCAACACTTGTTAGCTCTTGTTTTCTTGATGATAGCCATTTTAACAGGTGTGAGATGATCGCACTGCCGTTTTGATGTGCCTTTTCCTTGATAATCAGTGATGTTGAGCATCTTTTCATGTACCCGCTGGCTATTTGGATATCTTATTTGGAAAAATGTCTGTTCAGTTCTAAGGTGCCTGGCATACTTTTAATAGCCTCTCTCTCTCACTCGCACAGGTAAGCCAGTTTGGATGATAAATGCTAAGGATATTCTGTAATCAAGAGGGCAAAAGTATGTCACTGGAAGGATATGGTTAAGGTTAAAACTCAAACCTTTTTAAAAATTACTGTTACCTGATAAGTTGAAATAAAATGTTTTAGGCTTAAACACCTGTTAGCAATTAGTAAGTCATTCATTAGTTCATTTAACAAATGTTTGTGTAGTGCCTGTTTTGAGGATAAAGTTTTGAACAAGACAGAAAAGCTCCCTGCCCATGGAGTTGACTTTTGTGAAAAATATTGATGATAATATGTAAACAAGTACCTAGAATAATGACACATAGTAGGCATAAGCATATGTGCTTTTTAATTGTTTTTGAAATAAACAAGATACAATTGATTTAGGTACATGCTCTAAAGAAAATGAAATTATAAAACAAAGAGAGTATTTGGATGATATACAGAGAGCAGGACCCTCTGGAAATGGCCTGAATGTTTAATCTGAATTGCCTAGATTTGGACAAGATAGCTGGGACCAGCCCTATCCCCACCCCCAGCCCTTTCCCAATGGAGGAGGGTCTGCCTCTGAGCTCAGTTTGAGGAGAAATCAAGTGTCTTTCTCCACCTGGGCCCCAGGGTCTCCATATGCTGTCAGTGGAAGTCCATGGACAATTTTAATTCCCGTAAAAATTGACCCCTCAAATCCAGACTCTCTGGCATCCAGGCAGGTTGATGTCTTTCATGAGTAAGTTTGCTCTAATGCTTGACTTACTGAAAAGGAGAGAACTGAGGGAAGAGGATTTCTCCACTGTAAGACAGACTGGAACTACCTACTCAGCATTGCTCCTCGGCTTGGCATATCTCTCTGGGTACTGGAAGAATAGGGTGTGTCCTTGCCTTCTCTCTCAATGATGTTAACCTCGGAGGTTTTGTATTTTATTTTAAAAGTAATGTGAAATCATCAAAAAGCTTAAAGCCAAGGAATGACATGATCTCATCTAAGAGAATGATTCTGTTGGTTGTGTGGATAATAGATTGGAGAGGAACCAGCATGAATGCAGGAAGGTCAGATCAGAAGTTAGGGAGATGGTGTGGCTTGGACAAGGATGCTGGTGGCATGAACAGAGGAAATAAAGCAATTTGAGATACGTTTTGCAAGACTTGTTGATGGATTACATGTCAGAAGTGGGAAAATGGAAGAGTCAAAAATAACTGTGTGTGTGGTGGTGGTAGTGTTGTTTTCTTTGAGTCACTGGGTAGTGATTTGAGAGCCTTGCTAGCTTCCAGGGAGCTCTCAATGGTATACCGGTCTGGGATGGGAATACCCAGAGAGGTCACTGTACCTACTCTAGTTCACCAATCAGCAGTAGTCATCATCCCATAAAAACATACATGACAAGTTCTCTTTGTAGTACAGGCATCAAGGAAACTGATTATATTAATGAGAATTTGAATACAGATGGTGGGAGTATTCAAATCTAGTCCCATGGGTCAAGATTCTACGATGCCAACCTGGTTGCTAGGTTTCACCTTTTCAAGAGGGACTGAGAGAGAACTTCCCAAAAAGGGACCTGGGTATGGATCATAGTATCTATTTCAATATTCCTTTAGTCCTTAATTCACTTTTCTAGTTCAATTTCCACATTCACATCTTTCCTAAGTATAATTTAACATGACAGTTACTTGGATTTAAGATCATAATGTTAAAAATATAGAGCTCCTAGTAAGCAAAATAATCTTGCAACTTCTAAATATGATGCAATATTGACAAAACATGTTGAAGTACCTGAAAAAGGGGAATAGGGATTAACATGATGAATGAGACTCTGTTTTCCCCCCAACTATCTCTCTACATTGCACCCAATTTGGTATTACTAAATGTACCATTTCATCTATCATGCTCTAAGTTTCTTCAATGAAAAGAAAAATCAGTTTTTTCTCTTGAGGAGTAAAGGACCAATGTTACGTTGTTATGGCAACCAAAGTTGCAAAACATGAAAGAGAAGGCTCTTCAAAATTTGCTATAACTTGGCAATCATGCATGAACAATGCCATTTGTTTGAAATGCACTCATTGTTACCTGATTATAATCGACCCCGGGAATGTTCTAAAGAACTTTTAGGAGAATTACTTCCTTAGAGCCTTTTAAAAAATTAACAAGCCAACTATTTATTATGTTATTAAGAAAATTCTTCCTAGCATTTCATTGGATCTAGTATATTTAAATCTATTTTCCAGTAGTTTATGCATACCTAGAAACTTTTATATTGACAAAAGGTATGCATCACTTATAGCTAGGCAGGAGTCTATAGATGATTTATCAGCCACACTTAGACCTATTAATTGGGTTTTGAGTGGAGGGTGATATCAATGTTTTAGATGATTTTTATTTATGGACTGCTTGATCACAAATACATGATTTTCATCATTCATCATGATGAATCAAAATTTCACCAAAATTTAATGATTATGTAATATATACAAAATTGTGGGTCAATATTTGCCAATAAACTCATTCTCTTTCTGAAAGTAGTATTTTAGTCTTAAAATCCTTAGTTTTGGTATGTCTTAAGTAATGTGAAAGTTTTATTAACTACAAAATGGAGATAATATCACTATATTACTTGGAAGCTTAACAGAAATATTTACCCTTATCCCTAATTCTAGTAGCAAAACACAATGGAAATGTCCCCAAATCTAATACAGTAATTTTCAGCTGTGTGCATGGATGTTTTCTAAGCACAAATTTCAGAACTTCCAGAAGTTCTGATTCTGTAGGCTTGGGGTTGTTCTCTCACACCTCTGTTTGTTTCATAGGTGATTTTGTGCAGCATCGTCACTGTTTGAGATCCTTTGCGCTAAGGTTGTAGACAGGAAGCATCTTTTCAAGTACTGTGACCATGGCTGAGAATTCTGTAATGGGAACATGCAAGATCATTCTAAATATTATACTGAAACTTTATCAAATCTACCAATTCTTCAAAATAAGTCTGAAAAGGATTCTCCTGGACAATATTCTCCATTCAACAATGTTTGTCAATAATCCATAGCTGGAAGAATGCTCTGGGTCAGAGGGACAAACAGGTGGTCCTGATGCAATCCAGGGCCTGCAGCCTTGCTGTTGTGGCTTGCACAGTGTATTTTAATTTGTTTTTAGTTGAACTTAACATTTTAAGATTTATTTGAGAGCACGGGGGAGGGGGAAGGGCAGAGGAGAGAGGGAGAGAAGCAGACTCCCTGCTGAGCGTGGTGCCCCAAGCAGCTCATGACCTGAGCCGAATCAAGAGCCTGATGCTCAACCAACTGAGCCACCCAGGTGCCCCCTAAGGAAACATTTTTAAACTATACTTCAAGTTTAACCATTAAGTTTTTGTTTCTCTTGGAGAAGCACAAGTTCTGGCAGCATGGGGCCTGCCTTCCCACTGAGGCTGGACTGTGTTGTCCCTTCACATGCAGCTGACTTCTCCAGGTTGTCACAGCTCCCATCTCCCAAGCTGTGTGTGTGTGTGCGTGCACACGTGTGCGAATTTAGATATATCCCTACTTTGCCAGGGCCAGCTTCATGGGCATGTACCTATGCACTTCCCCTGGGCCCTGCAAATTAGGTAGCCCTACATAGCCCTCATTCAGATCCATGACCTGCCTGTCTCTTATAGTGATGGGGTTTGCACTCTGGTGTCGGCCATTGTCTTTTTCTACTCCTGAGCTCTTGTACCATTTTCAGGATGCAGCTCAAGTATTTTCCTCCAGGAGGCTTTATCAGAATTACCAGACTAATGTAAGTGCCCCTTTTCTGGGCTCCCAGGGCACCCTATTTATTTCTGGAAACTAATACAACATTACATTGAAAATATTTGTGTTTCTTCCACAAAGATCAAGGATGGAAGGTGGGTGTTGTATACGTGGACTAGGTGTAGGCATAGAAAAGGTTGGTAACATGGGCGCCTGGGTGGCTCAGTCGTTGAGCGGCTGCCTTTGGCTCAGGTCATGATCCTGGAGTCCTGGGATGGAGTCCCGCATCGGGCTCCCTGCTCAGCGGGAAGCCTGCTTCTCCTTCTCCCACCTCCCCTGCTTGTGTTCCTGCTCTCGCTGTCTCTGTCTCTGTCAAATAAATAAAATCTTAAAAAAAGAATAAAGAAAAGAAAAGGCTGGTAACAGTAGTATGTAAGCCCAGTAAGGGCAGTGACCTGGCCATCCAGTTAGGCATGTGCGCATAATGACTGGAGCTCCCACTCTGGGCCACAGCATGTCTGTAAGATTTTGATGAATATCACATTAAGGGCAAAAGTCTTCGCGCTTAAGAGAATTTGCATGTTAGTACCCAGAGCATAATAAGTATTTATAATTACTAAACTCTCAAAATCAAAAGAATAATACAATTTCTGGGGTATTCTAGTAATTGTTCTGTTTAGATTTTCCCCCTGAGAAGAGGATAAAGTGATCAATCTACTTTAGGCTCAGGGTAGGAAACCGTATCGGCCAATAATTTCCTAACTGAAGATTAAAGGTCAAAGCAAAAGATTTGTCAGCAGATGGGTTATGAAACTGCCCAACCCAAAGAGCCCGTGCCTTAGGAATGAGGAAAGAGAGTGGAGAAGGGGAAAAGGTGAATGAGTCCATAGTTGTGATTAGTCGGGGGGATAATAGACCAGGAAGATTCATGTAGAGAAATAAAGTACAGAAATACACCTTAGCTAAATGAACGGTCCTAAGATCCCTCAGCAAGAACAATAGCAGCAACAAAAAGAGCATCAGAGTAAAGCTTAGCAGTTACAGGCAGGGTAAAAGGTGAGTCACAGAATGAGGAAAGTCTTCTAAATGGCTCCAAGAAATACGTGTTGAATTCTTGGTTAAGATCACTATGAAAAGCCAGTATCTTTATTCACTCAGAAATAGAAATCTTGTTACATCGAGCTGAATTTTTTCCCCTCATTTTTGGGTCTTGCAAAGAAATGGGAAGAAAAAGAAATGAAGCAAAAAATGGGATAAACAGAAGTTTACCTGGAGCAGTAGATGTCTAAATAGAACCCATAATTATTTTTAGAGCTCTCCATCCATGTGCTAGACACTGAAACACCTTCAGGGATAGATTGTGCTTTGGGGCTAATAGTCAACCATGTTAGTCACGACGCTCTCCCTCCGTGGCCTGGGAGAGCCTATGTGCATACAGTTTGGAATACTTCTCTATTAGATGAAGTATTTTTTTTTTTTCTGTCAGTTCATTTTACAAAGAGATGCTCCAGTTATAGCTGTTATCTTTAAAGGCCGGGAAATAAGAAAGCAAGACAAAAGTCCAAAACTTACATTTGAACGTGCATTTTTTAAAAGCATACTCCATAGAAAAAGTAGTAGAAAAAAAGAAGAAAACATAGAAAATTAAATGCCTTTCATTTACATTTTGGTACATATTTCTGTAGATTTTAATGACCTAAGTTTTAAAAAACATTTTCCCTTGCTATGCATCCTTCTCTCTGGAAGATTTATGTGCAATTCTGAATATTTTGGAATAATTTCAAAAGATGTTTTTTTCTGGGCTTAATCCAGTGGTCTTAATTGTCCTTCAGAAAAGTTGTATGGTTGGATATGTGCTCCACACTTGGAATGAGAGAGCTTCTATCTACATACTCAACCCAGCACTGAAGAGTGTCCTTTTTATATGGCAGCAAACATACACCTTCTTTGTATAAAACAGACTTCTAAATTTGTGGTTTTATTCCCCATCTCCATCTTACAATGTATGTGGTTAATTTAATGTATATTTCGTTTAGAATGCTTTTTGTTTCGAGTGACAAAACTGAACTCAAATTGGCTTAAGCACAAGTGGCAATTCATTGATTTGCATTGCTAAATATTCAGTTAGATCTCACTTCAGGCATTACTGAATACAGAGGCTCAAAATATTTTACCAAAAAAAAAAAAAAATTTCCCCCTTTCTTCGCCACTGCCTCTGTTTTGACTAGTCTCAAATAGACTCTTCCTTATGTCACAAAATGGTAGCCAGTATCTCCCAAGAACAGATATTTCCAGTTTCAAATAAAGCCTAGAAGAACAAGCACTTCTGTGCCAGCAAACATCTCGAGTCATTCTGCTTGACCCAGCATTGGCCATGTGGTCATACAGTATCCAGTTACTATAGGCAATGCTGACTGGCTTGGGTCCAAGTTACTGACTTCTTCTCTAGGATCCAGTAGTCAGTTGCTCATGAACGGGCATAGGAGAAGGGAGCTCATCAAGTGAAAATCAGGGCTAGTGCCAAAAGGAGGTGTTGAGGTAAATTACAAATAATCAATATAACATTGTCCCTGTGGGTGTGTCTTATTTTTTGATAAAACTGCATTGATGGTTTGCGATACTGGCTTTTCAAAGAGTAAGTGCTTGGATTAACTTGAAAAACTGTTTTCTAAACAATGGATCTCTACCTGTACCCTGATAATCCTTTTCATTTGCTTTCTTTTGTTTTAATTGGTTGGTGTCTTTCTAACTTCTTGACTTGCATACTATGAGTTTGTTACTTAAGTTAAGGTAAAACCAGTCGGGCAAAAGCATGAAAATCAAGTAGCTCTACAGAATGGATTCAATAGGACAGAAATCTGCACATCTTACTTCAACTCAGCTTCTACTTGCTGAACAATTTCCAGTTGTCATGGGACACAATGATACCAATGGAGAAAGATTTCATCATAGTCAAGTAAAAGGATATCCATTTCCCATGAAAGATGAGTAAAAAAAAGTGGCATCCTAAGGGAGTCAGATTGGAATCACTCTAAAGGTGATATTATGTACAGTCATGAATGGAGGGCCCTTTTGGCACAAAAGGAGATAAGTTACAAAGTGAAGCTAAGGGGTATAATAAACACATATAAAGTTTCTTCATGGCAATAAGGACAGACCACAATGAGTCTAATGGGAATTACTTACGGAAATGTACATTAAGCTATTTCATTTTATAAACTAGAGTTCCATACCACTCTATCTGCCCTTGCTTGTGAAGGCACCTCTTTAATGTATGTATGCTAACAACTTCCTTGCTACTCCTTAGAAAATAATAAGTTGCTTAATATTAAGAGTAGCCACCCTCAGCTAGGACGAGACATAATGAAGTGAAACAGTTCCTGATTCTTGTACTCAGGCATTTCACTAACAGTAATGATGCCCTTTGTGTCCAAGACAACATGTATTTTCATGGAAATAACCACACAAAGGCCTTATAGACATAAGCTTGCTAAATATCCCTGACTCCTTTTTCACTGAATATTTTTTGAGCATTTTCTTTAAATTGATGCTGTCAAACATCACCAGATCCTATTGTATTTTCTGTACCCCACAGTCTATACCACCACATTTCAGTCTTCTGAATAAAATGTCTTAGAGCAGTGTTTGTTAGATTATCGTCAAGAAGCCAGCCCCTCGGGGCCCAGATGGCATTGCCCGTGAGTAAATGAGGAAGATCCAAGATGAAAAACCTTTCACTTCCCAATGCAGTCTGACTCGAGCACAACCAAGGTTAATTTACAAAACAGCATGGTAGTTGACCCTGATGAAGCCTCAACACATTAATCTTGTGTCTAAGTGGCAGGCTGTGTGAAAGACTTCACCTCATCCACCTCATGAAATACTCTATATAAACATGAAGTGAAATTCATAACTTAAATTTATATACGACTTTTTGTAGAGAGTTAGGGACAGAACTGGTAGAGCCAAATTTCCTAGGTTCAAGTCCTGCTTCTGCCCTAAGTGGCTTTGTGACCTAGGTAGTTGCTTCATCTTCTTCATGCCTCAGTTTCTACATTTGTCAAATTAGATTAATACTAGAAACCTACTTCATAAGCTTACTAAAAAGGTGGAATGAGTTGTTATATCGAAAGCTCTTGGAACCATGACTGCCCTGGAGGAAAGTGCTACTATTTTGCATTCATTTTTTAGTGGGGCTGCCCACACATCCTCCACCTTTGGTCTCCTGTTTTGGGCCCCTATACAGTTATAATGAATACTGCCCAGATAGTTAAAATGATGACACCTGTGAACTTAAAAGGCTGTTCACATGGTGAATCAACCAAGCAAACAGGTGTTAGGGTTGCCGTGACTTGGCTGCTCCTCAGTATGTGGAGAAAAGTGGCAGCATGAGGGGTTCAGAGATTTGGTGCCTGGATCCCCCGTGGACCAGGTCTTCTCAGACTTCTCCAGCTGGAGGAGGGGACCCCCAAGAAACAACAGGAAGGAGGAATGAGTGTGCAATAACCCGTGAGGGACCCGTCAGGTAGAGTAGGTTGACCTCAGTTCCTGCTCCATGTGGGAAGGCCACACATGGTCTGTAGGGCTTTCAGCACCAGTACTGCGCTCTCCTGACTTCTCAGACGCCAGCTCCCAGAACTCGGCTGCATCACACCCCTCAGTGCCAGTCCCTGACCCTGCTATCTGGCTTCAGGGTAGCAGAACTAATCAGCCTAAGCTTGCTGTTTTCCTGCCCATAATGTTTGACAACGCTGAGACTGTGTAACCCCCATAGGGAATGCTGCATAATCAGAGACAGGAGATTCTTCAGGCGAAACCCTGAGAGCAGGAGGGCTGTTAGTCTTCCAAAAACGGAATGCATTGAAGAATGCACCTGCTCTCTCTGGATATTATTTCTCTGCCAGAGCAGTTGGTTATAAAGAGCCTTTTTAAAGTCCTAGTACAGCTTAGCCTTCAGATTAGAGGGAGGCGAGCAGAGGCCACAGGGTTAAGGTCTTAGCCTAGTGCCAGACAGGTGACAAGTCTTCTATAAATGCTAGTTGCAGTTTATTATTCTATTATTGTGGCAGAGAAATTAACCAGAGGGGAAAAAAAATTTAGAGTGTCGGAAAAATCAAATCCTAACAATGGCATCAAAAAAAGTTAGTACTTAAAATGAAATTGGACCACTTTGGATAGAAAGTAAAAGTGTTCACTGCCTAGGCATTTCCTTAGACTCTGAGAAGCATCTCCACTTTCAGCCTCAATCTGCTTGCTCCTTGACTTGTGGGATTCTTCCAGATGGCAAGCAAATCATGGTTCCAGACTCACTTGGCTCAGAATCTTGGCTCATGATTCTTATTCCATTTGGACTTGTTAACAAGGATCCAGATTGTCTAATTCATGAATATCTTATAAAGCACAAGACACCCTAACACTAGGAATTGTCCCCAATGATGCCTCTCTCTCGGCCCTAAGTGGGGTCCTTAGAATTCCCACCATAAGAGAGCAGACAAAGATGGCCCCAGGAAAAGAAAGTGGCATCTCAGCAATGCCAATGTGGACAAACAACCAAGGATTACTAATATCTGGACAACTTAGAAGGTTGAGAAATCTGTGTTTGCTCAGAAACTGTGCTGTAGGAACAATGAACTCAGTTTTCCTCAAATCCTGGTAAAGGAGTATTTTTCTTACAGCCCCATTGTACAGTAAAACTATTGTTTGAGTTCAGTCATCCTAAACCAATTTTTTGTTACCTTCAAAGGGCCTGAAAGAGTAGATTTTATCTATTTCATCAAAACATGGGTGTTAAAAGTGGGGCAACAATGAAGCAGGATCTTACTTAATGCTGCCAAAGAAAAATTTCAGTCTGTACGATGTTACATGTTGAATATGATGCCCTTCAGGAGTCTACAGTTTCCCTTTATTGGTGTGCTCTACCTTGTTGATTCTTTACAAAATTGAGGTCAGGATTATCTAAAATCTGACAATGAAAGACTTCTGACTGTTTGTTTGTTTTTTTTTTTTACTATAGTGCCCATACCCACCCTAAGTTTTTGTCTCATAATATCACTTATTTTCTAGTTTTTATGGCAATCTATAATTATTTTGTTTATTTTTTAACAGTCTCTTAGGCCTTGTAAAGTCAATTAGAACAGAGACTTTGGTTTTTTTGTTCAATGCTAAATTCTCAGCTTCCAGTACAGAGTCAAGTACATAGTAAGCGCCACGTTAATGCTAGTTAAATGTATTAGCCTGGCCCTTCTCCTTCATGGTGCATTTACAGATGAGGAAATGAGATTTACTGTAATTGCAGTTGATGTGTTGGAGATCTTTTGTTCAAGGCAAAATCCAGAAGTGAGCACTGGTCTGCTGACTCTTGGGAGATATTTTCCGTTTTACAGTAAATTGCCTCTTTTTATATGTTTAAAGAAAAAGTTCTTAGCTTCCAAGTGCATATTGGAATCATCTAGGGAGTTTTGTAAAATCCCAATGCCCACATACCACTCCTTATCAATTACTTAGAATCAGTATGTTTGAAGTTATGTGGAAGTTTCCAAAGGGCATTAAAGTTGAGAAACTGTGTGTGTGTGTACATGACCATTCTGTGTGTGCACACACACAGGTGTGCAAGGGCAGGCCCAGAGTTTGAATTTCATTTAGGAACCAGTGAAGGGTGATACAAGCATTGGCCAAGGTAATTTAGCCTGTGCTTATATAAAGCATAGAACTGGTCCGTTTGGAACTCTGGTTCAGTTTAAGAAAAGCTCTAGCTGTCTCTTGATGACTTTTGAATCCCAGTTGTTGGTTGGCTGTATTGTTGATTTCTTCTCCGGGGTGATTTTTCAAGTCACTGTGTTTGGAGAAGGCTTATCTGGCCACTGTATTAGGACAGTTTGGGGTAGAGGTGGAATGATAGCAAAATAACCAATTGCTATACTAATGCAGTTCTCTAAACAAGAGTCAGGAAGACCTGAACTCAGGTGGTAACAGTGGTAATAATGGAGGGAATAGGAAATATATGTGAGACATTGTGGAAATAGCTCTACAAGATTTGGCAACTGATTGAATGTGAATGCTGGGGCGGGGGGAGGGGTACACTTCAGAGAGCCTTCACAATTGTGCCTAGCCTGATTCCAGAAGTAATTTGTTACCCACATGTGGTAAATTAATACTTTGAGTGACAGTGTACCAATTTGCAAATTACTTCTTTCAGGGCATTAATGACTGAAGAGCATAATCACCATGGCATTATTTTTATTAGCATTAGCATTAATAAATATTTCATGAGCAACCAAAAATTACAGTGCCTATACTTTGAAGAATAGGTATTCCTCCAAAATATGTAATACAACCCTTAGGCTATCACCAGTGCCAAAAAATCTGTAAATATTTATAAATAACAATTCATTTGAGTAGAAGATTAATTGAGATGAGTTGCAATTATGCTTAATGTTAAATAGTTTTGTTTATGTCATTATAAATTGGAGGGCTTGAGGAATCGAGCAGTATGAAATCCAGTAACAATTTAACTGCAACATTGGAAGAGTTTTATAAACTCTCTACATCTCAGTTGCCTTATCTGTAAACTGAAGAAAATAATTTTTTATCCACCTGACAGCAACCAGTCTGAACCAGAATTTTTTCTCCCTTACTGTAGGTCTTCATGTTTAAAAAAAAAAAAAAAGAAAGAAAGAAAAAAGCTATGGAAATAGAGTATGGAAAAAGCACTGGATAAGGAATCTCATGTCTCGTCACCAGTCTCTCTATTCCAAATGGTGCAAGAATTAGACAAATAATCTCTTGAGCTCTCACGTTCAAAATTCAGTATCACAGAATATGCTATTTTCAGGAGGATGAGTAGAACAAGATAATGAGGGAAAGCTAGTACACGGCATTTCTAGAAAGACGAGGAAGCACAGTGATCTGGATCTGAGGAGAAAAGAGGAGTTCTAGAATTGTCCTTGAGGCTTTCTTTGTCCAACGATTCTATGAAAATGCCAGAGGCAGAAGATGACAACGCGAGATCTTTCTATAATGTTTTTCTTTTTTTTTTTTTTTTCCTGAAGTGATTTTGTTGCCATTTTCAAATTTAGGGAGACAGGCTTTTTTTTTTTTTTTTTTTTTTTTAAATGGGAAAATTGAAGAGAATTTGCTAGAGAAGTTTTCTGCTCTGTACAAATGCCAGGGATGCAATCAAGAAGGCACTTGCGATTTTGTGGCATTTTTGCAGATTCCTTTTCACCATGCTTGTGTAGGCATGGAAGGAACCTAAATTAATGATTTAGTATGATTGAACTGATGAAGTGCAGCAGTAAAGGCTGCCAGGTACAGGAATAATTCAGTCTTTTATTTTCAGCCACTCGAAAGCTATAACACCAGAGGGAAATAGTCACACCATCAGCAAGCCCGTAGAAAATGCTTTCACACCATTGGGAAAGGCTCTGCCAAATTTCTCAAGGAATTATGAAGTGAACTAGACAAAATAAGCCAAGCCATCAAACATCAACAAGACAGGTGTGAGTGGCTGGTAAGCACCATTTCCCTGACACATGTCATTGAGACAAGCAGGCCAGAGGATTATATAAAATGCAAATGCAAAATGATAATATCTAGCATCGAGACCACTGCTTCAATCAGATGACTTTGAGGGGGTGGAAAACAAGCTAAAAATAGAATTCTTAAGAGCATGGTACTGAGATCTGATCAAAATGACAAAGTTACTTAGCAGGAAATGGAGAAAAGTACTGAAGTTCATCAGTTTGGAGGAAAGAAATAGTTCAAATATTTATTGAAGACCTATGGGCCAGACTTTGAGCTCAGGTGCTTCAGATGCCTTGGTGGAGCTTGCATGCTAGAGAAAGAAAAATGGACAATAACCATAGTAAATTAGATAGTATGTTAGAAGGGGATATGCACTGGATAAAAAGAAGAAATAGTGTAAGGGACTGAAGTTTGGAGTTTACTCAAGGAGGATATGGAGAGACTAGTCAGGGTAGGATTCATTGAAATGTAAGCAAAGACTCGAAAACTCTGTGAGACCATTGGCCCGGGATGGGGCGGGGCGGGGCGGGGATGTGTTTCTTCCTCCAGACAAAAGGAACAGATAGAGCCAAAGTCCTGAGTTGTGAGCATGCATGGCATGTTGAGAAACAGCAAGGAGTTCAGTTAGTGTGGCTTGAAAGGCAAAAGTGAGTGGGGGAGCTGTAAGTAGCCAGAGGAGGTCAGAAAGCAAGTGAGGTGAGCAGACCATGCAATCAGGTTGGGCCTGGAGGCCATCTTGGGAAGAATGTTGAATTTTACGCAGGGTTTTAAGTAGAGGGGTTATGTTATTGGCACAGAGGATGTAGAACTTCTGCGTTGAGATTAGACTGGGAGTGGGGCAAGGGGACCTACTAGGAGGCTATGGCAGTATAGAGAAAAGAGCCGCATAACTTTCATAAAAGCTGATTACCCATGAAGGGAAAGAGTTTTGTGATACATTATCACTATCTGCTCCCTAGCTTGACTCGTAGCCCAGTGTACATAAAACAGGGTGGGTTTCAGAAGGCAGGAAGGGAATCGCTCAAACTTGAAGATTTGGTTCCCTTTCTCTTTAAACATCTTCAGAGAGTTCCTCCATTTTTTTAGTTCAAGTACTTACTTTCTCTTCTGAAACTAAAGCCATATTGCTGGTTCCTACCTCTTGCCTGGGCCCTAATTCTTTGCCTCTAAATAACTGCCAGTTACCACTTGGTCACGTGTCCATTTCCCCAAATCACTGTTTCTAAAACTTGTCACCACCTGTTTAATTTCCTTGATCATGAATCTAGGAGTTTGTCAGTCATTCTGGGTTAAAGCCAGCCTTTCTGATTCATGGTTCCTTCTCTCATATATGTAGGCAATCTTTGAAAGGCATTAATGATTCTTTCAAAATATCTCTTGTATAAATTGTTGCTTCCCCCCGCATGTCTATCACTTAAAGTACATCTCATTCTTGTATTACTCTAAGTTTCCCAAGAGTTCCCCACTAGATCCTACCTAAGAGTCTCATAAACACAATTTTCATTGATCTGCAGAGCACTTCAAAGGTCTACAGTGTATAATCTAGCATCTAAAGAAGGATCATTAAATGTACAAATATTTTAGGAGGAAAAAAAGTAAATAGTTTTGACTGTATGATGATTAATACCATGGTGTATAAAAAATGTAATGATTTGAAAGCTAGACAAACCCGGAAAAGTAAGTTTTTACAGAGGAGATTCCATGTTGCTATAATCCAATTGGAAAAGTTGTTTTCAATGATGACACTGATTGTCAATAGGGTATTGGTGGGAGGTTAAATGGGTACCGTGTTTCTGTAAAGCAATTTGACAATACTTACTGAGAGTTTTTAAAAAGTCCCGTTAGCAGTATAATTGAAATTTTATTCATTTTTCTTAAGGAAGGAGAATTTCAGGAAAAAGATATTTATAAATACATTTTCAAAGAATTAGTTAGAAAAACAAAGCCTTTCATGTCCATCCTATCTTCTCTATCTTTACTATTCCTATTTTTGGAGGCCCTTGTCAGCACTCCAAACATGTTCTTCTCACTGGACTACAGCATTCCTTTCTAATGCATCCTCCATGCTTGTCCCTGGAATGAGCTTTCCAAAACATTGTTCTCAGTGATACTGTCTGCAGTGATGGGAAGTTCTGTGTCTGGATGGTCCACTATAGTAGCAGCTTAGATACATAAGACTATCGGGCAGGTAATGTGTGGCTAGTGCAATTGAATTTTTAATTATATTTAATCTTAATGAAGCTAAATTCAAACAGCTGAATGTGGCTGGTGGCTACAGTATTGGACATCATAGTTCTAAAATATATGTACCTTTTGATGGCTCCCCAATGTCAACAAGTCCTCAAATTTTAACATGTCTGAATAAGCATGATCCTCTGAATAGCTTGTTAGGAAAGAGATGCCAAGGTTTTATTTTTTGTTTATAGAAGAAAAGGGCCGAGAGCCTACTGGACTGTAGTTCTTTTTCCCCAGAGACTGAAGGTGAGGGGCAAGATGAGTTGGTCATTTTCCTTCTTCTTTAAAGATGGATAGAACCAACAGAGGACAGTAATAGCCTCAGCTGAGGCTCAGACAGATGGTTGATACAGGGCTGACCCAATTTCCACCATCTCCAAATTCAAAGGTTTATTCACCTTATATTTAAACAAAGGGCTTTAAGTACTTTTCTGCTCCTCAGTTTTAAGATTTTAAAACTCAGATCTAGGAATGATGTCCCTTCCCCACCTCTAATTTCAAGGGCAAAAGTCAACATGGCACATGGTAAAAACATATTATCAACTCTATTGCATTAGAAAAATTTGTTTAAGCCACACGGACAGGACAAATCTCTGTCGGTAGGTTCTGTGAATGTGAATTCTCAATCTCAGGTGATGCTAAGGGAATTCTGGGCAAAAATTTAAAGTACAAATTTCTTTCCATATTGTAGAAAAAAAATGTTCATGATCTGGTCCTTTTAATTCTCCATTTTCATCTTCTGTATTACCCCATGTTTTCCCACCATTCTGCACCCATTTTGCCAAGCCATGTGAGCTACTTGAAATATATTGAGTGTTCTTATTCTCTGGGAATTTATGTGCTAGATAACTGTCATACATTTTTCATGTATTTTTTACACAATTTCATGAGGTAGATGTATCATCCCCATTTCACAGATGAAGAAATTAAAGCTTAGCTTAAGTAATTTACCCACTACTATATCACCAATATTTAGTATGATAGCAGGAACTATATGCCAGAGCAATGGGTGAGATATGCATAAAGCAGCATGGATGGATCCCAAAATCTTGATCTGACTAAAAAGAGGAAAAAAATAATCCAATGTGCAATATCATTTACTAAAATTAAAAACTATATGCAAGAAATCTTGACACATTTAACAGAATATATGCACACACACCACATGCATATGTGTATATATATTTGTGCATATATTAAGATGAATGAGTGGGGCAGATGGGAGTGGGGGGTATGGATAAGAGACAGTGAATGAGTGGATGGATGGATGAATGAACGAATGAATGAAACTAAAGAAGGGTCTTGTTTGAGCCAATTATCATATGCCAGCAGGACCTGGAGATACAGAGGGAGAGACAGGGACAGAGTAAAACAATGTGTTATGTCAAAAGGTTTCCTTTATACAGACAGTACTAGCATGCGAATATGTTAATAAGTGAATTGCCCTCTGAAGTTTTAAAAACAAATCTATCACACTGTGCATTACCGAATGAAAAAAAAAGTTGATATTTTAGCAACATACCCGTTATTACTCATAAATGCATGTATATTTCACTATGGAGCTGAGAGAGCAGTTAATGTCATTTTATGGTTTGCTGTTTATTTTCCAGGTATCTTCGTTGTCTACTTCGTGGTTGTTTTTACATATTGTTTCTCTGAGAATAAAAATTTCTCAAAACAGTTGTTAGCTACTTAATTTGCCTGGCATATTTCTTCATGTATTATATTTAACAGAATTATATTGATATCTGTATCTGTCTCCTATGTGCCAGAAACTATGCTAAGTCCTTTAGTGAATATAAAATACTTCTGATGGAGCGCCTGGGTGGCTCAGTCGGTTAAGCACCTGCCTTCGGCTCAGATCATGATCCCGGGGTCCTGGGATCGAGCCCCGCATCAGGCTCCCTGCTCTGCAGGAAGCCTGCTTCTCCCTCTCCCACTCCCCCTGCTTGTGTTCCCTCTCTCGCTGTGTCTGTCTCTGTCAAATAAATAAAAATAAAATCTTTTAAAAAAATAAATACTTCTGATGATTATGAAATATGAAGTAGATAGCCTCCCAAAGCTTGAATTTTTTTTCTTACCATCAAAGCTTAATCATGTTTAGTATTAAATTTAGTTCTAACGTCTAGAACAATCAAATTTATGCTAGCACACGCAGATTGTTTTAATTATATAATCCCAGCCAATCATTCCAGGAAATAATATCAAAGAAAGATTAAACTGCAGCCCTGAATAGCAGAATGTAATACAAGAAAGATCTTATGTGCAAGAAATTTGATCCATATTAAATTTTTCTCCAATATGTTTGTCAATATATTGCTCCCCTTTGTGTTCATCTACGTACATATTTCTCACCAAAATGACTGGCATAAGGAAAATATTTAAAAAGTGACATGTAGTCCAAAAAAAACCCCAACATTCTTTCTCTTTGTTGTTGTTGACTGACTAAATCTGGTTCTAATACTGAGTGGAATTTCCAAACATGACCCTGGGGCAAGAGAGAAAGCAAAAGTCAACATATCTCCCAAGGTATTAAACCTATCAGAAGGAAGTTCTAGTGTTTCCTTAAACACACACAATGCAAAATGAATCAAGATATGATGCCATGCTTTATTGAAGTATTTATTTTCATTACAATTCACACAGTTCTTCAAGGTCAGAATGACACTGGTCCTACAAGAAAATATGGGATTTGTGTTGCATAAATCATTCTCTACTGTTTAGAAAACAAACCATGAATTTTCATGAATTTGGGACCTAGCTCTGGGAGCTAGATGATATCAAAACTCAAAGATAAGGGACAGTGTCTCTTTTTTAAAGCCTTCATTGGAAAAAAAGTTTAACTTTTGTGGTTATGCTGAAAAAAAAAAAAAAATGCAAAGACCAGTACAGCCTATCCTTTTTTCTTTTAGAAGTTGTGGAGGTCTTTTTTTCAGCAGTGTGATTCCCTGACATCCCCCGACTCTGCCATTCTACTCAATTTCCTCTCACATCTTCTGTACAGCCCCCTCCCACATACACAGGACAGAAGTGGGACAAGTGGAGAAGAAAATGATGAGAGTAATGCCGAGGGAAGACAGCAGTGCGTTTAACATCACAAGATCAGAGGGAGCCCAGAAGCAGAACCTAGAAAAATCCTTTCACAGCATGCAATATAGAACAAAAATCCCCAGAAAACTCAAATACTACTATTATCATGTTTCAAAACAAGAAAGCTAAGAAAGGTGACAAAAGGACCCAAGAAAGGCTAGCACATACTTTTAGCCACCTGTGTGTCAGGTGGGAAGTTTTCATCAGAACGCTTTAATTCTTGCCTTTGATGTATGAGCCCAATCAAGACAATAATGTGTCCTTGAACCAAAATGAATCCCCTATGATAGGCTATATCACTCTGGGTAATAAACAAAGCTTTTAAAGACATAAACTAGCTCCGTAGGTGGCCCTCACTCACTCCAAGAAAGCTTTTGATTAAAATAAAAATGTATGGAGGAGCAAAGTTGAATGAAGGCATACAGAAAGTTTTATTCCATTTGGAAGAAATAAACATGAAAATGAGGCCTCTTCAATAACTCTACAAGGGTAGACAAATGGATGAAACCAGACCGTCAGATAAAAGGAGAAAGAACAACTTTGCCTCCATGGCCTCAAGATTTTTACTTTGAAGAGAGAGAATAACCATCGAGGGTTGAGCTACTACCTAAGTAATTCTTTTCCACAGTGTTGCCTCCCTAGCTCAACCACAAATAGGAACATCTGCTCAATGGGCTTAGCTACGAAAGCTGAAGAGCAACCTACAGGAAGCTTGGGACTTCTGACCTACTAGTGATCCATTTGGCGGCAGCCTTCACAGATGAAGAGATGAATCCTGTGCAAACGAGTGAAAGAAGCCAAAAAGCAAGAGAGAAATGGATGAACAATGGGGAAATAAAAGGGAGAGATTGAGGTGAGATTTTTCAGCATTAAGAGAAGTTCTAATGGAGAGGAATTTCTCCTGGTTTACAACTAGAGAGCTACAATAAAAATGGAATGTCTGCTGCCTAGTAAGAATGAAAATACGGAAGCACTAGTTAGTGGGTAAGTCACAAGGAAAAGCAATTATAGTAAATTTAATCACCTAACAGTAGTCTGTTGGCTATTGAGTGTAACCTAAAACTTTCTAGAGACAACTCTCACAAGGTTGGGCACAATCACTAGAAGTACAAATACCTTTTAGGCTTTGGAGCCGGTCAGGGAAATGGAGAACTGAGGGTACCATTAGTAAACTCACCCTTGAATTTCTCAGAATGCCAGAGAACTTAGGCATGTCAGTGAAGAGTGCCAACTCATTCACTTTAATTCTCTGAAAGCACAGTTTTTAGAATACGTACACACCACTGGGGGAAGAGAGAGGGTGAACTTGGGTAAGTTTGGTTGGATTCAGTTAGCTGCTGTTTTTATAGGAGAAACTTTTAAAATGAAAATTGTACGCAAACCAACATTTCTAAAGCTACTACAGAAAGTTCTGGCAGATTTGACGGTTTGAGAGCAAGGATGTTACAATCAGACTTCATTGCAGAAAAGACATAAAATAGGATATTTTACTTTTTCATTTTTAACTTTTCAGATTTAAATTGTTAAAAATTATGGGAATGTTGCAATGCTAACATGTCAGTAAGAAGATAAAATTTAAAAATGAGTTCAAAATGTCCTTTGTTATTAATCATCTTGTAGTGAAATAAAAGTGAATAGAATGAAAACACAATGAACTAAACTTACTTTATTCTACAATTCAAAGTATTGGGCCAGAACTTCAAATCATGTCCAGATAGTAACAATTCTTAAGTTGTCTTCATAATAAGGGACTGGTGAGATAAGAAAACTTTAAATCAGTATTTATTACCCAAACATATTTAAACCAATATCTTTCATTTTTCTTTTATCAAATCTATTTTTTTCAAATTAGAACCGCTAATAAAGACATTTATAAATTCACCTACAATTAGAATTCTGTTTTTGACACTTCTGTATTTAATTGTTAAAAAAGTGCTATGTGCTTGAGGGAAGCATCAAAATATAATTATTAATGGCCATAAGCAAACCACATACTAATACATTTAAGCAATGATAACTGTTTTACTCAAATAACTTTAAAGATTCAGGATGAATGATTTTTGGTTTTGCATAATACAGAATTTCAATATAAATGCATCATTGGTTTTAAAATGATTTTAAAATATCTGGCCTTTAAACATTGTTAGGATTTTTTTCCCCTGGCATAAAAAGTAAGAGAGTTTGGAAATGCAGATTATTAAAAAAAGAAATTATTAAAAGGATTCTAATCTCACTAATTAGGGACAACCACTGTTAAGTATTAGTATATTTTCTGGAGGGAGGGAGGGAAGGAAGAAGGGAGTGCCAGAATATATTATCCTATTGAGGATTGGCTGAAAAAAAAAAAAAAAGAAAAGCAATATATTCTTAAATAAAAGATAGTGAAACTTTGCTTGTAAATATTTGTTGTAACAATTTGCCCAGTTAGCCATTTGCTTAATGTGTTTTTGTGTTTCTGAGTAGTAGTCATTTAAGTTTTTGGAAATTCACATTAGTTGCTCTTCCTTTTAATGATTTCTTCCATTGCTTTTAAACTGGGAGTCACTAAAGATTTATATAAAATGTATGATCTGAACAGAACTATTTATTTATTTATTTATTTATTTATTTATTTATTTATTTTGAGAAACCATTCTCAAATGTTTACTTTCAGGATCCTTTACTCTCTTAAAAACTAGTGTGAATTCCAAAAAAAGTTTTATTTGTATTGGTTATATCTGTCAATAGTTTCTATATTGGCAATGAAAACCAAGGCATTTTAAAAAATCTGTATATTCATTCAAAAATAGCATTAATAAACTCTTCATATATTAACACAAATGGCATGTTTTTGTGAAAAATAATATTTTCCAGGAAAAAAATCAGGAAAAATTTTCATTAATTTACATTTTTGCTGCTCTCCTTCATGTCTGGCATAATAGAAAAGACCCAGAGTCTAATGTCAACTTTTGTATTCAATCTGTTGCAACATGGTTTTTTGGCTGAAATATAGGAAGAAAATTCAGGCTTACAGGGATATGTTGATGAAAAAGGAGTATTATCATTATAATAACCTTTTCAAATAATCATAGATATTCTTTTTTGATCAGGCACACACACAAATCTGAGGCATGTCAATAAACTTTTTGTACTGTTGCATTAAAATCTGTTGGCCTACCTAACACTTTGCATGGGGTCTTTTACCCATACATGGTTTTTTAACATCATTCCTTGGTCTTTGGAAAACTTGGTTCCTTGAGCTATACAGATCTTATGAATGTTGACATTTTCCTTCTAAAATATTTTTAAAATCACATTGATTGATATCTTGGCTGATTTCATAATTTAAAAAAAGATTTTTTTAAATCTTGTCTTTTTAAAAAAAAGTACAAATTTTCAAAAACTCTAATTTTCACTTGAACACTTAAATGTTATTGGCAACAAATGCCGGCAGCAGTATTCCTTGAAGTGAGAGACCTCCTTTGTCCTTTTTCAAGATAATGCTTGCCAGGTACCCAAGTCTGAATAACCAGTTTGTCTATTAGTAATTCCTTCATGTAAAAAAAAAAAAAAAATGTACCAGGAAACGAAGTGGTTTGTTCAGCTTATGACTCAACCACGCACGTTTTTCCTCAAGACCATCATTGCTGCCTCCAGAAGTGTTCGTCCAATTTTGTCAAAGTTTATTTTAAAAGCCTTGTGTCGGACGCCTGGGTGGCTCAGTTGGTTAAGTGACTGCCTTCGGCTCAGGTCATGATCCTGGAGTCCCGGGATCGAGTCCCACAAGGGGCTCCCTGCTCGGCGGGGAGTCTGCTTCTCCCTCTGACTCTCTTCCCTCTCATTCTCTCTATCTCTCATTCTCTCTCTCTCAAATAAATAAATAAATAAATCTTTAAAAAAAATAATAAAAGCCTTGTGTCTAAGGGTTGAGATTCAGTATTAATAATTATTACTGCTTCCTGAAAGATATTCTCAAGTGAAAATGGCACCTTCTTTTACTTTACGTGGGGGTTCATTCCAGAAAAGTACACTGTAATCAACATGGCGCTCTCCCCTTGTTTACAGCGTCAGCCTCCCAGCTGTCTCCTTGTACCTACTCTATTCCCAAAATAATAATCAAATGACCCTTTTAAAACATTAAATCATTCTTCCAAAGCAGAGTCTAGGAAGGAAAAAAGAGTAACTTTAAGGGGGAAATGTGGTGAATACTACCATAATTAAGTGATGAATGTTAATATCATAAAGGTCATGAAGATATCCTAAGAACTGATATGACATGACTGGATAGGCACTTCACCTCTGTGGTGTTCTTGCCAAAACCCCCAAACTTCAGTCTAATCGTGAGCTCAACATCAGACAAACCCAGACTGGGGGACATTGTGCAGGATAACTTGGCCACTACTCCTCAAGACTGTCAACATCATGAGACAGAAAGGAAAATGGAGAAACAATCATAGGCCAGATGAGACTGTGAAGCCATGATGACAACCTAAAGTAACTCAAAGCATGGACTGGGTCATGGAACAGATAAAGGACATTGATGGAGAAACTGATGAAATCCAAATAAGTCTGGAATGTGCCTAACAGTAATGCACCAATGTTGGTTATTTACTTTTGACAAAGATGTCATGTAAGGTGTTAACAATGGGGGAAACTGAGTGACACACAAATGGGAATTCTTACTGCTGTCTCTGTAACTTCTCAGTAAACCTGAAACTATTCTAAAAAAAAAAAATGAAAAACTTGAGGTAGATCGTGTTACTCTTTTGTTCAAAATTCTCCATTTGCTACTGATCTCACTTAAAGTTAAAGCTTAAATGCTTAACAATCCCTGTATAATCTGGCCACCCATGAACTTTCTAATATCTTTTCCTAAGTAATCTTTCCGCACCTCACTTTGCTTCAGTCATGTGCTGTTTCTCTAACACATTAAGCATTCATCTGCCCCAGGGCCTTTGCACTTGCTTCTTCCTCTGCCAGATAGCAGCGTGATTTATTCCCAGACTTGCTTCAGATCTCTGAACAAATTTCACCCTTTTAAAGAGGTTTTCTTTGCCTGTTTCATATAAAATAATCATCTGTCCCACTCTGGCACTCCTTACTCCATTTACTCTGCTTTATTTTTCTCCATCTGACATAACATCACCAGCTGATATGTTTACTTGTCCATTTTTAAATTTCTTCCCCCAGGAATGCAATCTTTTTGAAAGTAGGGACTTCATTTTGTTCACTGCTATCCTTCAGCATTTAGAACAGAACCTAGTATATAGTCAGCTCTCAATAAATACTTTTTGAATAATAAGTCAACAATAAAGTATTCATGGGTTCAATTCAAAACAAGTAATGTAAGTAATAACTATTTGTTTTGTTATAAAGCTGCCAACCATTATTTCTTGGAAAAACTATTAACTTATTCTGACACTATGCCTTTGATTAATTTTGTGTGTTAAAATCTTTTGATGATATTAACTAGCAGAGTTTTTTAAAATGTCTCTTCTTAGCAAAACAAAATAGTTAAAAATCTTATGTTCTCAAAACTGTTTCTGGAAATTTTAGTGGTCAAAGAATTCCAAAAGTTTCGTTTTAAACTTCCATATACTACAAGGTTCTAGAGAGATTCAGAAAAAAAATTTGTTCGATATCAGTATGGAAGTACATTTCAAGGGACACCGTCATTCATGTAAATATAACTGATGTGAAGAAGCAAGACAAGTTCTATATCTTACAATTCCAGTATTTCTTTCTAGAATCAGGTGGGGAAAAAAAAAAAACTTTTCAATAAATCTTCTCAAAGGTCATTATTTATATATATCTATAGAACAACAACAACAACAAAAACTAGGCTAGGAATAGATTCTAGGTCTTTTTCTAAGAAAGTCTTAGTTAAAGGATGCATTTTTTTATGTTTATCTAATTTTTCCCCATATGAATATGTAGGTCTGCTGTTTTTAAATATATATATTCCTTATTTTAATTCACATTGGCACTAGGTAAGTGACAATCTAAGTGAAAAGTACACAATATTAGAGAAAAAGTCCTTCAGGGTCTGATTGCATTGTCCTTCACTAATTGTGCCTAACAATTTATTCAAAGTTTGAAACCCTTTTTTAAAAAAAATAGGTTTTACACCATTTATAAATAACAATAGAAAATTAAAGGCTGTGTTACCGTATTTTGAGTTACCGTATTTCTTTTTTTTTTTAAAGATTTTATTTATTTATTTGAGAGAGAGAGAATGAGAGATAGCACGAGAGGGAAGAGGGTCAGAGGGAGAAGCAGACTCCCCGCCGAGCAGGGAGCCCGATGCGGGACTCGATCCCGGGACTCCAGGATCATGACCTGAGCCGAAGGCAGTCGCTTAACCAACTGAGCCACCCAGGCGCCCTGAGTTACCGTATTTCTTAAAAGACAAATCATTTTCTTTAGACATTTTTCAGACTTCTGAATGATACGAAGCTTTCCCTGGATTCTGAGCTTTATTCAAATGTTATTTTTTTTAATGTTTATATTTGGGATCCATGGATGGTTACAGTCGAGCTGAAGAAAAAGATTCTGGTTCAATTTTTAATATTTATAGAACTGATACTCTTCAAAAATTTAGCATACTGGCTCCCTACCCTCCTGCCTCCATTGTCCCACCTCCTAAAGAGTTGGGTCTAGATTCTGCATAATTGTGACTTGGTAGACCTGACGGTAGCATTTTTTATATATGGTAAGTAAATATGGCTTATACCGGTAATCAGATTATTGGGGCATGGAAGAAAGTTCTGAAGTTGGAAATAATATCAATAAGTTGCTCTCCTAATAGGACTCCATTGATTTAAATTCAGCTCAACTAATCCTAAACATTAGGTATCAATGTATAACCTTGTGAAAGACTAACAACATACTCATTTCCATAATTCTGTATAAATCAGCTTTTTCCTTTTTAACTACAAGTTTGTACCTTTTCACCACCTTCACCTGTCTTGCCTACCCCCAGTCCCTTGCCACAGGCCACCACCAGTCTATTCTCTGTATCTGTGAGTTCCAGTTTTTTTTTGGGGGGGGGGGGGTTGAGATTTGGTGTTTTTTAATCCCACATATAAGTGAGATCATATGGTATTTGTCTTTCTCTCTCTGGCTTATTTCACTTAGCATAATACCCTCAAGGTCCATCTGTGTTGTTACAAATGGTAGAATTTCCTTGTTGTTTTTTTTTATGGCTAATTAATATTCCTGTGTGTGTGTCCCACATTTTCTTTATGCATTCTTCAATCAATGAACACTTAGGTTGTTCCCATGTCTTAGATTTTGTAAGTAATGCAATGAACATGGAGGTATAGATATATTTTCAAGTTAGTGTTTTCATTTCTTTCAGATACTCAGAAGTGGAATTGCTGGATCTTATGATAGTTCTATTATTAATTTTTTGAGAAACCTCCATACTGCTTTCCATAATGGCTGTACCAGTTTGCATTCCCACCACCAGCACACAGAGGCTCCCTTTTCTCCACATCCTTTGCTAACACTCGTTATTTTTTGTCTTTTCCATTCTAGCTGTTCTGACTGGTGTGCAGTGATCTCTCGTGGTTTTAACTTGCATTTCTCTGATGAATAGTGAAATTGAGTGTCTTTTCATGGACCTGTTGGCCATTTGTAGATCTTCTTTGGGAAAATGTCTGTTCAGGTTCTCTGCCCATTTTTTTTGTCAGATTGTTTTTTTGCTGTTTGAGTTGTACAAATCAGCTTATGTGATCTTTGCATCCAGTCAAGGTGGCATTTTAAGTTCATCCTTTGAAGTCCTCCTTTGCTTGAAATACATAGCAATGTGGAAAACAAAATACATTTTTTTTTAGCAAAAGAGGCGAAATATAATGAAATCGTGTGTATGTGCGTGCGTGCGTGTGTGTGTGTGTGTGTGTGTATACATATATTAGCCCAAAACAAGCTAAATGCCTCTGTTGAATAGACTTCTGCAACAGGTGCACAAAGTAGTAAGTGAAGCTGCAGCTGTGAGCTCGTTGGGTTCCAGACCCCGACCCCGTCAGGGTAGCAGGAAGTTCATTTACTGTGATGTAATGACTATTCATCAGCCTCAGTTCTTAAAACAAAGGTCTGGGATATTTTTTCCGACTCCTTGCTCCATATCCCCCTTGTCCTTTGAAAGGAGAATGAAAATAGTTGCTTTGGATCCCTAAGGATAGTGTGGTTTAAATGATGGAATGAATACACCTTGAGAGCCAGGAGGGAGGAGACTCAGATTTGAAGCCAAGCCTGAACCCAACCCAGATACTGGCTCAATGAATCGATCTGAAATGTCCTCAGTCCAGAGTCACTAGTCATCAACTTAAGACCTGGTTCTGACAAGGTGAGGCCAGATGGAACAACTCAAAAAGTCCTAGACAGTAGAAAGGGAAACCTGGAATTGAGAGAGGAACAAAATTAAAAATGCAC
The DNA here is from genome assembly GCF_009762305.2 of Zalophus californianus. Taxonomy (NCBI): domain Eukaryota; kingdom Metazoa; phylum Chordata; class Mammalia; order Carnivora; family Otariidae; genus Zalophus; species Zalophus californianus. The sequence continues at coordinate 71,939,489 of NC_045606.1, read as the reverse complement.
TCAAGAGGAAAGGACAGAATAAGCATTCAAAACATATGAGAAAAGCTATCACTATAGAAGATAACCAACAAAATCAAACTTCAGAAAATGAGTTCACATCAGGTAAAATAAAAAATAAATGAACAGTTTGTCAATGACTTTAAAAGTTTGGTTCATTCAGTAAATGACTCTGAGAACATAACTGAGAAAGCAGAACTTGTTCTACCTTAACCATTGACGATCATTAACAGGAGAATGGTTGAATGACGTTCATACTATGAAATTGTATACCCTTGTTTGCTGGGAGATAGTCCTCCATGGCGCCTCTTACATTTCTGCATATCTTGCAATAATGTTTGTCTAATGAATAGCCTTGGAAGATGGCACTATTACCTCCTCTGGGGCAAAGGCCATGTTTACTCTCCAGTATAATAAATATAGTATCTTCCTCAAGAGCGAAGTAAAGCCTGTCTGCTGACTGCCAGTTAGTAACGATTTGGGTTCTCTAAGCTTAGGTCACTCAACTGCATATGCAGCCATTGCTTGTCCTTCTTTATGTTACCCTGTGGGAACTGGAGCTTAGGAATTCGGTATAAATGCTAATACCCCTGATACTGCTATTTCTGTTAGTATAAAACTTCTTTGTCACTAACCCAAGAGTCTCATGTCATCTGCCAGCATCCATGAAACTGTGGCAGGCTAGCTTTCAACTTGCAAATAGAGTAAAATCTCAGACACTTCACAGCTGTTGAAATTGTTAGAAAGTTGAAATCTCTACGATATGAGATGGAAAGATCACCAAGGCATGCTAAGGAGAAAAAAAAATCAAAAGCAATTATGTATTCTGAATATACACACATACCACACACATATTTGAGCCCAACATACACAGATAAGTATGTAAATATTTAAAGAAAATTCTGGAAGGATACATACCAACTAATAAAAAATGATTACTTCTCTGTTGGAAGAGAAGGATGCTAGGTACCTGAGTTAGAGATGGATGGGACAGAGAATAGGCTACTGAAGAGAGAAGTACTCAAGTGGTTGGCTCATGATCCGTTCATGTCTCCCTGGGGGTGGGGAGCACCACTGGGAGAAAGGAAATATGGAAAAGTGAACTGATCTTATCTCCTTGCCAATTGGATGGATATATATGTGTGTATATAAACTAATAATATTTGGTAGATGAAAGAGACCCTCTCCACAGAATTCTTCCAGTAGGGAGTCCCTGACTAAAGGATGACTATAGTAAATAAACTCAGAATCGATGGATTTATAAGGCATGACTCCTTAGAGAATGCCCATAAATTCTAGAAGTCTTTTGGGTATAAAATGTAGATGTTTCGTAACTTTGGTGTTCCTGACTTGGTAGCCTTAGGGAGGGACAGTCATGGATCTCTCTGTAACAACAGCTTCGTAGCTAGTTTCACTTTCTCCCTTCTGTCTCTGTCCTTTCCAGTGTCTTCCATTCTCTTTGCCCAGATGACCTCTCTCAAACACAAATCTGAAACTACATTCTTGCTTTAAGTGACAGCACATCGAATAAAATCTGGATTATGTGGCCTGGCATAAGAACTCCCCTTGACCACAACTTCTATTTCTGGTCTCATCTGCCACCCTGTCCCTCCTGTTGAAGTCATTGTTGAGCCACGTTGAACAGGCTCTGGTGTTAGGCCACCCCATGCTCTTCACAGCTTCAGCTCTTTGTGGATGCTGCTCCTTCTGCTCGACTGCCCTTCTCCTCTCTTTGGTGGCTTGGGAAACTTGAAATCACCTTTCAAGTACTGGCTCAAAAGAATACTTTCAACAGAATTCTTGTTCCTGTCAAGCCTCAGTCTTGTGCAGTCCCCTACCATGTTCACATTTCTGTCTTCTGACCATGCATTTTCACACTTTGTTGCCATCTTTATTTCCCTCTTTCTGCTGTGTGCTCCGGAAATGCAGGAGCTGACTCCGATTTATCTTCTCCTCCCAGTGCGCAGAAAAAGTGGCCACTTACGTGCACCAAATTTAACTGAAGTACTGAGAACATCAAGAGAGAATTAGACGTTAAGGAAAAGCACAGGGAAGCGAAGATGATGGACTTAGGAGGGGACGTCTACCAACAGGAAATCAGGGAGAAGAAGGTGAAGAGTGATGAATGAAAATAGAGTTGGAATGTAAGAGGAAGGCCAGAGTCATGAGAAGAAAAAGCTGTGCAGGTAGAATGCAGAGAGAGGAGACCTACCGACGATAGAGACAGATGCTCAGGTTCAGGGATGTTACTCTAGTTTCCAAAAAAAAAAAAAAAAAAAAAAAAAATCCCACAGGTTATCGGTGCTCAGTTTCCTAAGTACTGTTGTTTATACCAACCGCTGTACTCTCCAGATTAATTTAATATTACAAATTATTCTTTAAGTTATTGCATACATAAAGGCACCATAATGTGCAAAGTAATGTGACGCAATTTAAATGATCATTTCTGTTTGGAAAATATTTTACAAACTGAAATTTGCCTTCCGAGAATCTCCACGCTCCAGGCTTCTATCTCAGAAAGAATGTGGGGCATCAGTTTCCGAGTGTTTCCTGTTTTACCTGATCTAAAAGCCAAAGAGGGAGCCCCAGGAGCAGTGGTATTTGCCTGCCAAACACTCTGAAACTCTCAAAAATAAAAAACTGGACATGCTTCATCACATAAGTAACTTCAGAGGAGATAGATTTGATTTATAGTGTTAATTCCCCTTGTTAAGCTATGGCAGGCAAGTAGAAAAGATGAGAAAACTTTTTTTGATTTTAATATAGAAGATATGCTGGAGAGATACCAGATCTGTTAGGATGTCTGAAGTTTCTGAATTCCTATGGAAAAGGATTTCCCATAGTTCTAATAAAAGGAAATTTTCCCTATGAATGCAGTGTTCTTTTTCACTATCCTGTAGACATAGAAATAGAATATTCTGTTGTACCACAATTTGGTAGTCTTATGAATCGTTTTTTTTTTTTTTTTTTGATACATTGCCAATAGTCTCTTCATACTTTCTTAGGAGATTATAATTTTATATATCTATTCTCTATCAGGTCTTGTGTTTATCTGGGCTATTTTGCCATGGGTTTCTCCTCTTAAACATTTCTCCTCTCTTTTCATGTCTATATTATAGTCAGATTTTACTAGAGAAGTATCATTAACCCTTCTTCAAATCAGTTGTTCTGGACATTCTTCCAGGATATTTAAGTCATTACATCAAACAAGGACACACACACACACACACACACACACACACACACACACACACCCCCTAGAAATGCATTCTTTTCTGGGATCTTTTTATACTTAGATCTTACTTTTTTTAATACTTGGCTTACCTGAATGTGATAGAAATTTGTATTTCTAGCTGAACTGAAAGCAATCAGAAGATAGAAAAGGAAAAGTGGAAAATGATATAAACACACTTTCTGGACTAAGTAAATACTATTGACACATTGCAACTATAAACTTAGAGACTGTATGATTTTTATTCTCCCTTTATGAATTTAAGTATAAGTTATTAATATTTCTCTGTCATATATATGGGGGGTTTGTATACACACACACACACACACCCACACACACACTCACACACCAGTTTCTCCCATTAGTTGGTAAGAGTTCCTAGACCATAAACTATCCCTGTGAATTGATTCCACACTCCCTCAAGTATGACTTCTCATAAGCCAAGTCCTTTAAAAATATAACATTTCATATATTTCTCAGACTACATGTCAAATCATGCAAACATAATACTTTAACTACTTTTTTAGAGCATGGTGTTGAGAGGAAGAAATTTCATATATCTGTGCTGCATCTACATTAATGCAATGGTGCAATATTGAAACTGCTTTTATCTGCCACATTTCTCAGATGAAAGCAGCAGCTAAATTTTATGGTAGTTAAACTGTGAACCTTGCACACAGTCTTGCCTCTGTGGATGCGGCCCTTTGGTATTATCAAAGCAGTAGTCTTTATTCTGCATCTTAAACTTTAAAAGTTGCTAAGGACATAAGAAGCCCATCATGTGGCCATGTCTATACCGTAAAATCTTTCCAGAGTGTGCAGCAAATTCTTGGTAGAATTCGCAAGCCTTCCAAGAAAATAAGAGTAAAATTCCACCTGGTATTTGTGAAGCAGGCAGCAGAGGAGACTATGGTCTACCTTGGCTCCCAAAGAGACCGGATGTGAACTTGTTAAGAGTTCTTGAATGGTTTTGGAATAATCTGCCAATTGTTGGCATCTGCTGCTGCCTGCCTATCTTGTACCTCACACACAAGGAAAGTGCAGATTCTACTATTTAAATGAACGATGGCTAATATTAAGTATCTTGAGGCAAGTATGATTTCTGTTAGAGTTTAGTTCAATCTTGCAGAGAAGTTTACCATTAAGCAGAGAAGTGGCTACAGATAAACAACTTCCCATATGAGTATGTTTAAATGGCTTAGAAAGGGATTATGTTTTAAATATCCTTATACTTTTTTTTTATAAATGGAGTGTGCTGGAATCCTTGTTGTGACGCTGATACACTCCTTGTATCACTCACTGTCAACAATACCTTTTCTTGAGCTGTTCCGATTAAGTGAGTGACATTCACTCTTGGCAAATCCCCCATGGAGTAACCTGAGCTCACAGGTGCCTAGCCACAGTACCAGTAACGACAGGATTCTGAGGGGATTTGAAACCCTACCTCAATAAATTTATTTCTGTTTTTCAACATACATTCAAAGCAATACTTTGGCATTGTAATGCGATTCTTGACAGGGCTAAGGTAAATTCATCATGCTAAACTGAAATGTTTCTGGCAGATGTCTACTCTGTAACAATCAAATTGTGTGTACTGTGATATATGACAACCACAGTGCTACTTCTGGTTGTAAAACTCACAAGTGGAATACTTTATTCATGCAAACTTGGAATGTAATTATGCAATGTATTATCCCACCATGTTTTTTCATTCAGAAAAACTTTTTGAAGACAATCTACCAACTTCCAAATAATGGGAATATTTTAGTGCACACAGAAAGAACTTTTTCATCACAAAGATGTGCGGGCATTTCGATGCTTTGATAGGATACAAAATCATATACTTGTTGAAATTTAAGAAAGCATACAAGTAAAGTGTTTACTCTTCTTAAATATTAGCTTTTCCCCCTATGGAAATAGTCGGTTGTCCCAGGCAGATGCTCTTCTTTAAAGAAGAAATGATTGGGGCACCTGGGTGGCTCAGTTGTTAAGCGTCTGCCTTCGGCTCAGGTCATGGTCCCGGGGTCCTGGGATCGAGTCCCACGTCAGGCTCCCTGCTCAGTGGGAAGCCTGCTTCTCCCTCTCCCCCTGCTAGTGTTCCCTCTCGCTGTGTGTCTGTCAAATAAATAAATAAAATCTTTAAAAATATAAAAAATAATGATTACAATACCAACATTATATACCAAAATAGTTTAAAAATAGATGTTTTGGGATAGCTGCTGCTTAATTATATGTATCACACAGACACTGCAATGTAATTTATCATATTTTAGGCCAAAGAACCTAAAGTTTTGTTTAAAGGAAAATGTAACCCAAATGAATGACAACTCTGACTTTGATGATCCATGAAAAGCATCAGCACATGACTCCTTCTATTCTATGACATGATCTCTGAAAACAAAAACACCCAAGGAATTGGAATAGACAACATTTTAAGAATCTGGCAAATATCAGTGTTTATACTATGGTTTGGATTCCCGTTGCCTTGTCCTCCATACTTTCAACAATTAATAAATATTCTGATGAACAGATAGAAACCCTTGGTTCATGTTTTAGAGTCTCGTTGCCAGATGCAAATCCCACTACTGTCTGGGCAGCTGCGTTGGCCTTCCCTTCCAGAACCAGCTTGAACCCAAGTGGCTTCCTTTTGCCCTTGTGGCTCCCTTCTCCCTATTATTAGTAAGCACCTGTATTTTAAAGACCTCCTTGAAATTTAATTAGTATTTGCAATGTGAGTTTAAATATTTACATTTTAACGTAATTATTTTTTAAGAAAATAGTCTAATTCTATGATCCTTTCACTATTTTTGTTTTTTTATGAAGAATAAAATAGTTAAAGCAGGTTTGGGTCTTTTTTTAGAACTAAGGAGACATAATGTGTGATGCACAGAACTTAAGACAAATTAGGCAACCTCTGGGGGCCAGTAAACACCCTCCCAGACTAACACAAAACTTGGAAACTGCCCAGTTGAAAATTTGAATCAGATTGTGCAAAAAGACAAAGACTGGCAAAAATATAACTTTGGAAGATTTACTCACTAATTTTAGAGCTGCTGGAGGCCCACCAAAGAGATTTGGGTCATGCATTACCTAAGACTTATGATGGGAAGTAGACTTACTCATTAGGGCAATTAAAGAATGACTCATTTAAGCAACAGTTAGGAATCAGTAACTGGATAGTTAGATCAGTTTAGCTAAAAATGATCAAACCACTGTGTGTATAGTCAAGTGGAAATTGTCCTCTCTTTCAGTTGTGCTTATAATCATCATCCAGTGTGTTGTGGAAATACATGTCTGATTGTGCGTGTTGTTATTCATGCCATACACACACACACACACACACACGTATTCATTTATTCATTCATGTATTAATTTAACAAGCAGTATATAAATGAATACCTCTTACCTGCCAGGAACTCCAGAGATCCTTTGTCCATGTCTCCTTACGCCTGTTTTCCTCATACTTCCTCCCTGCAACCCACGGCTACATACGGTATTTTTCTCACTGGCTCCCCACCAGAACACCAGGTATGCTACCATTCCCACCACGTAAACCCTAAATGGAATTCTGAATAAGTTTCCTAATATTGGTGACACTGTTGATAAGCACTTTCAGGCCCATTATCTCACTGAGTGAAAACATGACATTGGTGGTCTTTAATGGACTTTAGAAAACTTCTGTGAACTTGACTTTTGTATAACATTCATGCAGTTGGTTTTTGTATGCAAGCACTGGGCACATGGAGCATGTCCATTCTCCTAGGATAGTCTTTCAGTTCTCTTCCAGAAATGTATTCAATTCAGTCCCTCCCCCACCCCCATCTGTTCCTACAGTCAGTGCCTTAGTTCAGGCCCTCAACCATCTTTTGTGTGTGAACCTGGAGTTCCTGGCAGGTAAGAGGTATTCATTTATATACTGCTTGTTAAATTAATACATGAATGAATAAATGAATACACGGTCTTTTAACTGCCTCAGTTCATCTTCAGTCCCCTCTAATCTCTCATTCATACTGCTGCCCCAATAAAATTACATCAAAATATGAATTTGATCCCATTTCCTTGATTACAGTCCTCAGAAAGTTTCGTGTTGCCTACAAGTCTGAGTTCAGAAAGCTTCCGCAAAGCATTTATGGTGTTACCTTGTTGGACTCAGTTGTTCTTGCCCTCACCTGTACTCTATCCTTTTAATATTATTGCAACTTGAGAATGAACAGATAACTATTTATTCTTTCTCTAATCTTGGTTTGAATAATCCCTCCTCCAGGAGAGCTTCCTGGCTCTTCCAGGGAGCCTTAGTCACTCCTACTTCTCTACTCTCGCAGCAATTCTGCCTGTCTCTTAACTCTTGAATTCTATCAATTTAATGTGCATTCTCTGAGAACTCATTAATGGACACCTTGCAGTCAATACTCACAGCACAGCGTCTGGGACACACAGGTGACCAGTAAATGCTCCTTAACTAATTGGCTGAATATTTGAGGTACCAATCAAAATGTCATTTACCAACCTAGGGTTGAACTGGAAAACTAAGGCTGAGGTTGGATCTACTTTAGCTTAACAGTACCTGATGCTGAAGGCATACAGATATCAAATTAGTGTTTTATTATCTTTGTTTACATTCATATGGAGTCTCTAAATAAGGCTTTTCTGGAGGGACTGATTTCCTGGCTAATTGTGGGTCTGCTTACGTTGATAATGATGTTGAGTCATTTCAGGTTGTGTGGAACAAAGTTAAACCTCATCATCTTTAGGGATCCTAGAGTTCTATAAACTCAATCATAAATATTCGATCACTCATGGTAATAATACCCTGTTTCCTTCCCTCTTCCACTGCCAGCTTGTTACAGTGTTAGATGTTAGCATGAAGATGGGTAATCATTGAACCTGAAATTGCTAAGTTAATTTCTGGAATATCTAGTGTAGTTCTTACAATACTAGATTTGACTGCCCATGCTAAAGAGACAAACATCGAAGAAACCACCAGAGTTTACATTATTTTGACAAATCTGAGAAACACATGATGACAAGATTGGATTCGGACAACATGTACATTTGCACACACACAAACTCACTCTTACTACCTCATTAGAGTACTGGCAGAAAACAGATGGCTCACTCAAAGGCCTTAATTAAAGAGCACTTAATAAAAGGGACTGTTCACAGAGGAAGAATCAGTTGTTAAGGTAAGCAACAGGGGAGTTTGAAGTGCCAGAAACTAGCAACAGGGGGAGCCGTTACTTCCTCATGCCTGAAGGGGCAAAAGCAGGGGGCTGCCGCTATAGAAGAGGATGACCACAATGAGGCACTCTGTGTTGGGGAATGGAGTTGTAAAGGTCATTACCTGGGGTAGGAATTAACACCTTGACCTCTCTCCCCTCCCACCTTCTGATTTTCCATCAGTGCTTGCCATCAGCCAAAGCCAACTAGAAACCGGAAAGCAAGGGAGCCTGGCACAGAGGCAGAGACAGAGAACAGACCTAGAGAGACAAATGGAGAATGACCAGCAAACAATTCATGAAGAACATCTAACTCTTGATTCCTTATCTATCTAGAAAAAACAAAACAAAACAAAAAAAACACCAAAAAACAAGACAGCCTTGATAAGTAGGCACGAGATAGTGAAATACTGTGGACTGACGGACTTTGGGTCAATGCATGTATTGAGAGTTAAGTAATACAGTAGCTATGATTTTCAGTCTCCCTGGGAGCCCATGCTAAGACCCACTCAAGGTGACAAAGATGGGAGACAGGAAACAAGGCTGGTGAGATTTCAGATCCCCATGTCTTCAAGCCAGATTCAAGCAGAGCAGTTGTGTTGAATCTATTATATTAAATTATATGTAAAATTTCTTAAGCAAAATATAGTTGTAATAGCAAGATCTGGGACTAGACATCAGGTTTCCTAGGTCTAAGGGAACTACTTTAGAAAATGAACTTAAGCAATCCGTTGTTTCATCTGCAAAATGGAAGGAAAAACGCATATCCTCGATGAATCACAGAGTTGTGAAGATCAAATGGGAAAGTAGAAATGGCTTCCTTCTGAAAAGTTAAACAAGTTCTACAAATGTCAGGCCCTATCACTTTTGGATACCATCTTATAAAGCTGGTCCCCGAGTACATGCTTGCAATCATCACATCCCCTCTCTTGACTATCTTTCCTCTACACATGGAGCACTTCACTCAACTCCAACTTAAACAGCACATACAAAGAAAAGATAAGCAGTAAGAAAATCCAAATGTGTTGGCAATATCGCTGCATGTTAACAAGAGCTAGGTTCACACTGAACTCCATTTTCGTGGTGCATAACTCTCCTTTCCATAGGTCCTATTAACTTCAAAGGGAGCTCCGTGCATGTAAATGATTATATTTATTGGATGCGCCAACTCCTTCTTATCCTCTGGGCACAATTAGAAATATCATAGAAAAATTAATGTCAGAGACTTGGATCCATATTTGTTATTCTATGGGAAATTTCCCATAGTTACAGATGTTAAAAATCCTGTCCAGTGGTCCAGTTATGAATGTGTACTATTTCTGCTTCTATCATCTTTAGAATTATTTTTTCTCTTGTTTTAGAATATTCTTTTTTACATTAAAGGAAAAAATCTTCTCTTTAGGTCCAGATAAGTCAGTGATAAAATCTTGGCTTTTGCAACTTGGTGCGGTGATAAAAATTTGGACTGCTTGCTTTCAGGGAACTGTTAGTGGTTCCCTGAGATTCTATCAATACTTACAACAATCCTGTTCCTACTTCAAGTTCACTCTGGGAACTAAATTCCTGGATGCCCAGTTTAATATTACATCCACGAAACCATGCTGTCATTTCAGGGTTTGTTGTAAATTCTGGCCATTATTAATATCCTTAGTAGGTAGCTATAAACTCAGGTTTTCTCCAGTTGAAATCGCCACAGTCAATGAGAAGAGATGGTTGGTGGGTGAAGAGCTGCACTTTTCACACCTACTTGCTGTTTGTTCTCTTTAAATTCAGTGGTCTGTAGGTGCCTGGCTGGCCCAGTCGGTGGAGCATGCAACTCTTGATCTCGGGGTGGTGAGTTGGTGGTGGTGGAGCCCCACATTGGGTGTGGAGATTACTTACACATAAAAATCTTATATATAAATAAATAAACTCAATCGTCTAGTGGCTCTTGGTGGAAGTGTGTCTCTGGAACCAATTCTGAGAAATAACTTCTGTCCTCCGCCCAGACTCCTCAGTGAACGTAAGGGCCTTGCAAGTGGTACAGATTCGGTTCCTCGGCCATATGTATTATTATACGTTCTGTATGACATAAACAGTATGTGTGTTATACATCCAAGAGGGCAGGTTAAGTCTTTAACTGTACATTTCTTTAAAGTGACAGAAAAAGGTGAAAAGGGGAAGAATCCCCTCAAATCAAATATTTAGAATGCTGATGAAAGATAAGATGTGTACTATGGAAAGATAAAAACCTTTACTGGAGATGGACCCACCCACATGAGGGGTGGGGTGACCAATACAGAGACTCATCTGATATTGTGAGAAGCAATTTGATTTACAAAAGAGTCATTCTAAGTAGTGTCACAGACAAAGAAAACCATATCCACAAAGTAATTTGGATCCACTGTGAATTACTCATAAGGAGGAATACGTAAGCAAAGGGAGTCTAATTTTAGTAAATATTGATAGAGCAAAACAATCCAAAGTATATATAACAATCATATTTCTAGTGAAAATGTGTGTAAGTGGGTTTATTTTGAAAGGAAAAGTCCTACTCCCAGTGTCATAACCAATTAAATTCTCCAGGTAATGACCCCATTTGCATAGTGAGCGGAACCCACAAGTGGGAATTTTAATGGGCACACCACCTGAGTACAGTAATTGAGAGTGACACAACTTGAACTAGTTTTGTGCTTACCCCACTGAAAATTCTACTCATATTATTTTTAATGTCAAGCTACAAGTCAAATTTCAAGATGATGGATTTGTTCTTTTTTAAGCACCCGAGTTTGAGTAAAAGAAATGCTTTAATTCTGTTATGCATTGCATATCTTTGCTTTAACTAATCTGTAGTTCTGATTCTCACCACTGCTTCATTTTCTTCAGTGATTGGAATTTAATTTTATTCATTAATTTGTGAATAATTAGATAAAAAAAATAATGTCCTCAGCAGCCAAATTGCTTTTGGATTGCCATTTAATGTACTTTTACCAGGATATGTATTCTCATTAAGCTGGCATCACAGTTTACTAAAATGTAATTGTGTAAATATGCCCAATTATTCTTTCTGATGATCTAAGAAAATCTAATAGAATATGTATTCGTGGGTATTTCCCTCCTCCTTCGCCTCAACACCAATAAAACGCCCTTCCTGCAGAGCTGATCACAGATGCCTTGTCATCTGAAGGTGTTACTTTTAAAAGATATTCTCCTTATCTCTCAGGCACTATTCATGTCCTTGAAAGAATTGTGCATTCTGATTGAGGGATCATATGATGTCCACATCAAATTATATAATAAAGGTGATCTCAAGACTCTAAGAGTCAGACACACATGACGAACTGCGCTTTCTAGGTTTTGAGATGACATTTTAAAACTTCTTTTGTTTCACTCTAAGATTGCTTGAGATCCTAACTATTTGTAGGTGTTTGACACCACTCCGCCACATCTGTAATTGGCATAGCATCCAGCAGACAGGCTCTGTACATCTTTACACTGCAACCTACCAAGTTAAGAAATGTATTGGTTCAATATAAAACAGCAGGCTGTTTTTAGACATAGTTACTAGTGCACAAGCTTTAATATGGCTTGGCTTCATCCTATAATGAGATCTTTTGGTTCCCTGCTCAACAGGCTTTTATTCCTTTGCAAAAGGCTATGAACTATGTCAAGTGGATCAGCTGCTTTTATACACCCTCTTTCTTGGCTTTGGAACGTAATTCTTTTGCTTCTACCCCTTTATGCATCAGACAGAACTTAAGAACCTTTTCAATTTTTCAAGCTAAACTTAGAATTTGTTTGAATTTGCTTTTTACTATTTTCCTAATAATTACATTCTCCACCGAACCTCACACAAAGCCCTGCCTGGAAGTGAGCACTTAATTGCAAAGCTATACTTTGTCTTTAACACATGTTACCTATACCCCATGTCGGTAATGTGTCAAAGGATGGTTATCTACCGTGATTTCTTCCCGGTCACCTCACAACTGAATGCAGCACTCTGTTTTAGCAAGCACTGAGGTGAGGGCTCGAGGGCATAAATAACAGACAAACAATGGAACCAGAACTAGTGGCCACAGTTCAGTATGAAGGCAGGAAACTACTCATGTTGACATTTGGCAGCTTAGAAGCTATATTGAGTCCATTAAAATTTGAACGTTTACAGTGTATTTTGATTCATAGCCCTTTTACGGTCGAGGGAGCAGTCATTGTTGGGAATTTTGGATTTAGTCACCACTGATCGTTTTTGCAAAAGCCACCCTCCACTTTAGGGCTGCGTCGTAATGTTCTCCCATCTCCATACCCCCTTCCACAAAATCTCTAATATTAAATAAGCAAGTAAACACTAACAGTTTCTCATGAGAGGTGCCAAACTGCTTACCTAGGTTGAAACTACAAGAGGGACGGTCCCGACTCCACTGAGGTACCTTGAGAAAATGGGCACACTGGAAATTTATTGGTGATAGTGGGGCATGGAGAGGAAAGGTTAAAGGGACTGACTCCCTCGTAAAAACGCTTGATCAAGGGGCGCCTGGGTGGCTCAGTTGGTTAAGCAACTGCCTTCGGCTCAGGTCATGATCCCAGGGTGCTGGGATCGAGCCCCGCATCAGGCTCCCCCCTGCTCAGCCAGAAGCCTGTTTCTCCCTCTCCCACTCCCCCTGCTTGTGTTCCCTCTCACGCTCTCTCTCTCTCTATTAAATAAATAAAATCTTTAAAAAAAAACAACGCTTGATCAAAAAATGTAAACAGTAAGTGTGGAGTAAGCCCTATCACTATCTTAACCACTATTTAAAACAAAAATAGTATGATTTAGGGGTGCCTGGGTGGCTCCGTCGTTAAGCATCTGCCTTTGGCTCAGGTCATGATCCCGGGGTCCTGGGATCGAGCCTCACATCGGGTTCCCTGCTCGGTGGGGTATCTGCTTCTCCCTCTGCCCCTCCCCACTGCTGGTGTGCGCACTCTCTGTCAAATAAATAAGTAAAATCTATAAAAAAAAAAAAAAGGTATGCTTTACTACATTAGTGTAAAAGGAAAAGAAAAATGGATAGTGTAGTATTTGATGAAATTTTATCTTGCCTGTCAGATTAGATGTAATAAACCTGCAGGCCTACAAATCACAAGTAGTTGGAAAGAGCATAAAGGTCTTGAATAATTTGAAAAATAATCTCATTAATAAATAAACTTATTCATTAGGTGGTTGGGTAAATCTAAGCATTTAAACTGGAATTCCAGAAGGCAAGCCACAGACTCAGGACTCCAGTCTTATTTATGTTAGGCAGTGACTTTGACATTTATAACATGAGAATCTAGGGCACTGATAGAGGTTGTATGGATAAAGAATGGAAAATTATTACATAAGGTTGCCTTGGTTACTCCTTGAACTGTTCAGAGAAATCCTGACTACTTTAGGTGAGGAAAAAGGATATAGTTGATAGACTGTAAGAATATAAAAATAAAATTATATTCCTAAATAAAAAGCCGTCTAACTAAAGTGATTTTGGAGGGGTTAAATACTAACTATAAAACATTACTAGTGCACAAGCTTTAATATGGCTTGGCTTCATCCTATAATGAGATCTTTTGGTTCCCTGCTCAACACGCTTTTATTCCTTTGCAAAAGGCTACTAACTATGTCAAGTTATTGTTTGTCGGTGTAAAAATTGCACCACTAAAAACCCGAGATGAAAATACTTCTGATGATTGAACTTTTGGATGAAATTCATTAAATCTAATACCCGAGTTCATAGATTTTTTGTGTGTGTTTAATCTCAGTATATATATTAAAAACAGAATTACCTTTGTTTCCATTTCCTTCCTTTCGAATTATCTCCCAACTTCTAAAAACCCTTTAGTTAAGACTATGTTTTAAAATCCTATACTATGATTTGCAGTATAAACGTATCTGAATCTTTCATAGTTCACTTAGGGGCATGAGTCATGTGATTTACATAAGGAAATTAGGAAATATTCAGAAAGGGAAGTAACAAGATAAAAAAGCCTCAAGTTTTAAATGACCGTCAAATTCATTCAAATACCAATGTATCAGTTGGGTAGAAAATAAGCTAAAGCACAATAGAGAACATTTTTTTATTTCAAAATAATGTATTCAGGATAATACAGGTCCAGTTTAAAAATATTAAAGGTAAAGTTTCCACATTTAAAAAGAGACCAAATCTATAACTGTAAACTATAGCACTTAGTCATCATGGCCATGTAATTCAACAAAAACATTTTACATACAGAAATTCTGACATATACTGAAACTATTTTCACATTTTCCTACTTTGGTTTTTTTCATTTTTTAAAATCATACAAGATACTTTATGTAATGACTAGAGTAGACAACAGAGGAAAAGTACTGTGAATATAAATATGAAAAAAAATTCAATTAATATTCTCTGTTATGGAGAAACATTATTTTAAAAGTGCTAATATTTTCATTGCAAATAGTGGCAGAATATATTTAAATATTAGACAGACCACTTGGTTGAAAAATCTTGCATGATAAAAAGTGACACATCTTAACAATTCCAGGTCATTAAAGGCTTTATATGTCAATACACAGATGCTATTCCTCTATCCTAATAGATACGCATAAGTTAACTTTGGGTATAGGTAAATATTCAGATTCTGGTTACTATGAAATAGTACAAAGATGTTCTTATATTTAATGTAACAAAGACACTCTTTAGACAAGAGAAAGACAGCGGTTTCCTATAATTCTATTTAAACCCGACAATTTAAAGGGTGTGTGTGTGTACACGCACAAAGCACTGAAAAGGGGATTCGGGAGTTTGCTTTTTTTTTTCCAAGTCCTTTAAAAGTAATGACGGAAGTAGAAGCTAGGTTTTATCTCAGAGGAAAAACCAGAGGTGACATTCCTATGCTTTAGGTTTAAAACCTTTCTTAAAAGGCTAGGTTTGCCAAAGGCTTCCTAAAAATATGAATTTGTTTTCACTATCAATTTGAATTTCATCTGGAAGAACTAAAAGTAACTATTAATCCAAAAGTATCCTTCCAAAATTTCTACAAGGAATTACATTAAATCAAACCAAACTACAATTCTGGCAAGATCAGACTTAGTAGGAGAGCACATAGTAGGGAAATTTACTCCAACTTTCATCTGGGCTACACAAAGTGTCTATGTCTTACTAACTATATACTTAAGTTGATTATGAGACTATTTCTTTACACTTGCAGCATCTTGATAACCTGCAGTGTTGGTTTAATTTAACATAAAATTGCAATACTGAAATCTGGTCACAGAAGTGGATGTCCCACTGCATTGGAAGGAAGGGTTTACATTAAGATGAGCCATGTTTATAAAACATCAGTTACGAAGCAAAACAAACAACCTCCGCCTCCTACAAAAGACTGAAAGCTCCTAATAAAATCCCCCCAAACGTTTCTGAATAAATCAAAATCATAATACTGAGATTTTAATAGTTAAAAAAATCACCTAATTTAAATGCATTTGTCAAAAGTATTCCATATTCTTTATAAAATAGAGCTATTTTAATAAAGCATTATATTCTTATCAAAAACTTATAACATTCAAATGATGTGTAAAAAATTGCATATTTTTAATTAACTTAAATTTTATAGTCTTTAACCAAAAAAAAACAAACCCCTGTATTCCTGCAACTAAAGAAGATACATACTTAAGGCATTTTTCTTTTAATGGCTTAAGGGCACACACAGTTCAGGCTCCCCACCTAAAGCTTGCTCTCACTAAATCTAATTCATCTAAGCTATAGATGGATCACTCATCCTAAAAGCCTCCTCAAATGCTACCTTCTCCTTGAAGCTTTGTGCATATTCCAGTAGGCAAGAGCTATTCTTTTCTGTGTATTCCTAGAGCCTTTTTAGTCTCTCTCTCCCTCTCCCCCCTGCCCCCATAAACCTCACTTCAGTATGCCTTGAGGAATGGGGTTTGTACTTGACAGGTCTCTTTCCTCTGCTAAACTGTATACTCCTCTGGATGGGAGTTCAATGGCATACGTCTCTCTGCATCTGAGCAGGCCATTACACACAGTAGGTGCTCAATGTCTGATGAACAAGGGGAGAAAGGGAGACTCCAGCACGGAACTGAACATTGGGTACCCAACTACGGTGTGGTTTTGCTTCCCAAAGTTCACTTTAAAAGAAGGGATGCTTACTTTGAACCATGAACAGATAGACATCAAAACTAAATTGTCTGGTTTAAATACCCACAGAGAAATAATACATTTGGAGCAAGAGGCTCCTAAGAATGCTTAAGAGACAGAAACATGCATAAAAAGGAGGAGACATTTAGGTGTTTTTTTTTTTTTCTTTCTTTTTTTGGGGGGGGGTTTCAAAATGTCCCTCAGTCATTGTAACTTAGTAAGTTTAGAAGTAGTTAAAATTTCACATATTAAACCACGTAGATTCAGTTAGAGAGAAACAGGCTTCCAGAGATTTCTTGAAATAATGAGTTAACAGTGCAAATCCTGGGTTGCTTCATGAGACTCTTACCATGTGCTTTTCTGCCCCCCTCAAAGAAAAATTTTAAACACTCCAGTTTTAACACAAACAGAAGATAAATACCTACGACGGAAAACAAATTCCACAGCATTCCATACAGATTTCCAAACAGTCCGATGATTCACAGCAGGCATCCACGATGCCACAATCCGTGTCACAGGGGCAGTTACAGTCCTCCCCCATTTCGTCTCCACAGCAACAGCAACAGGCTTCGGAGGCGCAGGTGCCACAGGGGGCCTGGCTCAGGACGATATTGCAGAGGGTGAGGAATTCACAGAACAAGCAGGCCAAGATACAGTGGACACAGCAATCTGCATTTTCAGTTGGGAAGAGACCCCCATCGTGGGGGGGGGGGGAAGAACACAAATAGAGAAATCCTCAATGGACTGAATGATAAGAATTGAACCAACTAATCCAGAACCCCATGACATGCAGTCTTAGAAGTCTTCCTGTGGGCTGGAAGCTCGCAAAGAAACGTTTTAGAAGAGCAATCTTATAGAAGTGGATATTGCATTTAGGAAACAACCAACCAACCAACTGAAAAGGTGGTGGTTGTGTGTGTACAGGTGTGTGCACACGGGTGAGATTTTAGGTTGTTCCCACACACTGTGCAGTGGCCTTAGTCCTAGGTTCCACTTCTCTGTGCCCCTTACCCACGTTCCCTATATCCTACAGCTCTCCATCACACAGGCTCAACACTTCTGTGACACTGAAGTCCTTTAGAAACAGACACTTGACGGCTCCACCCACCTGCTCCAAAACTGGAAGGAAAAAACATTCAGTATGATACATTCAGTATATTACTGAGCTTTTCCAGGGTTATATTGTCATCATGGTTTGTAAGGTAATTGTTATAAAGATCCTGTTACAAAGAGCTAGATTTATTATCATATGAAGAAAATAGAGTTACCTGCCAGAAAGCCAGTTCTGTTCAATATGCCTTCAGAGAGAGGCGAGTATTACCTAGTTCTAACACTTGTGACCTTAACTTTCTACTTCACTAGGGAATGCTTCTATTTCAACGCTGAAAGGGGAATCTACAAAAACTCACTTGACGTTGAAGAACCTTTAACTGAGTACTCTTAAAGCCCTAAGAATCTTCTTGAACATAAGATTCTTTATATATTAATCATAGAACACATCATACTCAGAACTATTTGTATTGGATCTATCAGTTTCAAGGGGGGAAAGTGGCCATCCCACCCAGCCTTGGAAGGAGAAGCTTACATCTTTGAAGGCTCCTTTGGTCCCTTCCTAAGCAAAGCTTCCTCTCCCAAAATATAATCAATGTCTTGAATTTTGACTGAATCTTTCCCTTACTTTTCACAACAGTGAATGTGGAAACATCCCTCAGTAACCTATCAGAAAGGAAAAGGGTACCTTAGGAATTCCTGTGAGTAGCATTTTTTTGCTCAACACTTTTAATTTATCCTCAATGATTCATGTTGCTAAGTTCACTTATTTTCCAGGTGTAGGTATCCCAGTTGATTAAATGTACCATAATTAACTTATCCATACTATTTATGAATATATTAGTCATTTCCAGTATTTTTGCTATTCCAAACAGTAATGTTTGGAACAGTTTTGTGCAAGTATCCTAGAGCTAACATGCTAGGTCACTAGAACTGTTGGCTCACAGGATATGCAAACTTGTTTCCAAAGCCATTGCTCCAAATTTTACTCCCCTCAGCCCCCAACCAAGTTGGAGAATGCTCAATATCCACAACCTCACCAATCTTGGAGACTGTCCTACTTTCATAAATGCCAGTTAGTTGAGTGTGAAAGGGCATCTCATGGTGGTTTTACTTTGCATTTATGTCTTCACTAGTAAGTCTAGACATCTTTTCGTGTTTCTTCTTCTTTGAAACAGGTGTTTAGGACATTCATGTTTCCCCCTTATTTTTCTAGTTATGTTTTTTTTTTCTTACTGATTTGTAGAAGTTCTTCATATATTCAAGATACCAGTCCTTTCTCAAAAATGACTGTTTGCTCTCAATATGTGGCTTTTCTTAGGTTAAAATAACAAGAGACAGATGAGTTAATTTTTAGAACTTGAGAGTTTAAAGTAATAAAAAGAAATCCAAATCAAATCTTGCAGTTAGCTAGAGGTCCATGATTGATTACATGGCTGAGGAGGCATTAACAGGATTTGGTAGCAGAATGAAATACAAAGTTTTAATGTCTGATTCAGAAGAAGGGAGCCCAGCCATGCCTACTATACACAGAAAGGAAGAAGAAACCAATAATCAGGAGGGGAGAGACTGAATGTGATTGTTAAGACATCAACAGTCCTCAAGATAAAAAGGGACAGGAGTGACGTTCCAAACTAAACAGCTCATCCCCACTCAGAGGACCTAGCTATTCATTGGAAATTAAAAGCTCTTCCAGGGGCGCCGGGGTGGCTCAGTCGTTAAGTGTCTGCCTTCGGCTCAGGTCATGATCCCGGGGTCCTGGGATCGAGCCCTACATCGGGCTCCCTGCTCCGCGGGAAGCCTGCTTCTCCCTCTCGCACTCTCCCTGCTTGTGTTCCCTCTCTCAGTGTGTCTCTCTCTATCAAACAAAGAAATAAAATCTTAAAAAAAAAAAAAAAAAAGCTCTTCCAGATTTTAGAATAGCGACAGTTGTCATACAGAAATGAGAAGCCCTAAACCCAGAGTAGGATCTGTCCAAACTCCTACTTTTAGCCAACAAGATTCACAGATTAATTTAAGTCCATTAAACTATTTTTAGTAAACAAAATGAAAAAGACAAGTTCTTAGCTGTCAATAGATCGAACACTCCTTTCTAGCCTATCTTCTATAACACAATGTGATTTTTTTTTTTCCAAAATGTGATTTCTATAATAGCTATGAGTGGTTGTTTTTCATAGAATGGGAAGCCTAGTGTTAATGAAGGAAAATTATTTATTGGCTGTTTTCAGAATTAAGAAATATGTTATCTTAGGAGAGAAGGTGTTTTCATCGCTATTTTTTTAAAAATATTTTATTTTTGCGAGAGAGAGAGAGCACGTGTGCGCACACAAGCGGGGGGAGGGGTAGAAGGAGAAGCAGACTCCCCACTGAGCAGGGAGCCTGATGTGGGACTAGATCCCAGGACCATGACCTGAGCCAAAGGTAGATGCTTAACCATCTGAGCCAGCCAGGCGCCCACACTATTCCATTTTTTAAAAACTATTTTCGATACTTACTTTGTACTAAACTCTGTTTAAGGCTCTTTTCAAATATGAATTCCCTTAATTCTAATAATATTTTCAAGAAGCAGTACTGGTATGATCCCCGTTTTACCAATATAGACTTAGAGAAATTTTAGAAAATTCGCCCCAAGTCCTAGAGGCCAGCAGCAAAGTCAGAGTGAGAAGCCATGCACTTCGCCTGGATGGGCCAGGCTCTAATCCAGCATGCTGTGCTGACCGCGGGGGTAGAGCACTTGGTTCATCTTCCTTGGGGGAAGATCAGTTATAAATCCAAAACTTTCTGATTTGTCTTGATCTGTTTTTAGCCTTGATTCATGTTCCTTTCCTTTCTAAAGATGATTCTGAATTTCACTTTTAATGAAGAGTTGATAGTAAAGGTTAACCCTCAACAAGAGCAAAGTTTATGAGTTGGAGAACTGATAAGCGGCCGGTCACATTGTGGAAATAGAAGAAAGTAGGCAGCCAAGAGAGATGTCTCAAAAGAAACAATCTGTCAATTTAAAGCATAAAAGTTAAGGTCTATACATACATGAACAAAAGCAGTGAGCAGATGACATAGGAATTCTGGTCAAACATGGTAATGACACAGGTCTCAAAAGAGTAAGTTCTTTATGTAAATACTAAAACTTAAACATACACAAAAAGGACATCCTCTTAAAACACAGGTTCTACCTAATTGACTAGAAAACCACTTTGGGCTACTCTGAAAAACCAGTCTATTCAAGGACACCTAAAAAAAGCCACAAACCAAAATGCAGTTTAGAGATTACCATGATAATAAACAAGGTGCATCTCCAGAGACATGGACTGCAGATACAGTCTCTGTCCTTTGTAAGTAAAAAACTACCTAGGTATGACAACAACAAGAAGATCCCTAAATTCTCTCAAATCAATTTATTTTTCTTTTTAGTGGTGCTCTAGAAAGAGCAGTTGGATCAAATGGTGACCTGAGGTAGTGAAAAGGTTAAAGTAAGACCAAAGAGCTGACAGTTTCTACCACTGACACCCCACCCCCTCCAGGGGGATCAACAATCATAAACAGCATTACGATGTTGGTTTTATGTGAAGCAGAGAGAGGATTAGAAGTATTAGCAAACTAAGAAGACTAAAGAAGAGGAGTCCTCTGCATCGATGTAGTTCACAGTCAGAAATAATTCTTTTTCCCCCTGTTCTGGAGGTTTTTCATTTTTATGGTTTTATTCAGTCATATTTGCAGTTTTTGCCAAAAGTATTTAACCTCTGAGAAGCCAACTAGGTTCTGGGAAGAATGCCTGTCTCAGACTGGGCCAAGCAAGAATTGCACAATTCAGCGTACTATTGAGAGGGGAGCTCAGCACAAGACTGACAGCTACTGTAAGTTTAGGAAAACAAAGGAACACACCAGCAGCCAAGTACCTTGCAAGAGTCATAAAAAGAAAGCTTTAGCACAACGTTTGATTAAAAGAAACCAAAACTGTTATGAATGACTGCAGACAATAAACCCAAACAAAATCTTTTGAGTCCTATGAAAGGTCATCAGTGTTAAGCCCATGCAGCTGGTCTATCTGGAAAGTGTCTAGCTGTCCCATGCAGTGAAGGTAACACCTGAAACCTACATAACCAACATCTTAGATGACTGGTGGAAACATCTGTGACCGGTCCAAGGGGCTTGGTTCTGTTTAAAATGAGACTGGAGACTCATTTTCATAAAAACACATTAGTTTAGAGGGCACCTGGGTGGCTCCGGTTAAGCGTCTGCCTTCTGCTCAGGTCATGATCCCAGAGTCCGGGGATCGAGCCCCACATCTGGCTCCCCGCTGAGTGGGGAGCCTGCTTCTCCCTCTGACCCTCTCCCCTCTCATGCTCTCTCTCAAATAAATAAATAAATAAAATATTTTTTTAAAAAAGAACACATTAGTTTAATAATGAAATGATCCCAAATTGATTAGACCAATCATATGTGGCCCAAAATGCTAAGAAAATACGAGGGAAGCAGTTACAGTGAATGGACCCCTGAGTAAGAGCCATCAGCAATCTATTTGCACAGTAAACTCAGCTCTATTCTAAAGGAGTCTCTTACATTTCCTTAGTTTTCTTTTTTTTTTTAAGATGTGGTATGACAGGTGCTCTGAATTTCTTGGAACAAAGACCCCACACAGCAGAGTACTGGGAAGTGCAGAGCAACGAATTCTGAGAATAACCCACAAACCATTTCTGAGTGCACGCAGACTTGTATGTGTTTTATCTCAACTAATCTCTAATAACGTTTCCTATGACTTACATGCTTGAAACTACTTTCTTAATCAGGTCCCCAACAAGTAAACTATATACAGAGAAAAAGAGATTTGTTACCATTTTTAACAGACCAACAGTATGCCAAAAAGCAATTGTAGATAAAAATATGAGCAGTCAATTATGCTTAATTAGTAATTTAGGAAATTGCACAGAGATCAAACCTGATTTTACGACCAAAGCTACAGAGAACCCACAGGTGTTCCCATATCTTTGGCTGCTAAGGCTCACATCTGCCCGGTGGGGGTACAAAGGGACTCATTGTACAGAGGATGCCTAATTGGGCGGAGGCATTCTTCCCAGATGCTGCTTCACTGCAACCGTTGTTTCTCAATGCAAAATCAAAATCAGGCTAGAAGTGGGTTTTAGTAATCCTGAGTCACAGCCAGGATAGCTAAGTATCTGGCCTCTGTGAAAAGCCAGCTGTGAGGGATGAGACACAGACATCTCCAGGGAGTGCTCCTCAAGTGTTCGCAGGGGCAGGAAATATTTACTAGTAGAGCACGGTAGCTCAGCTCCAAGTAGCCCTGTGTCTCCAAGCCAGAGGACACACAGCATTCTGGCCTACAGCCCTAGAATGACCTGCTGCCTGCATAAATTGGCCCGAAGTGTCCCTCCTACACAGAACTCTCTGGCACACTGCTGGCCCCGTGAGGCCATGCATCTCAGCCAGAACACAGTCAACATTTTCCTAGTGGGGAAGAAAGTGAGTTAGGTCAGGAGGTAAAAGGAGAGAAGAGCTGTATTTTCCACTGCACTACAAAGAAGACCACACTTAGGAAAACTGAACAATTATATTTACTATTATCTTTCCTCTCAGCAAATTCAAAAGAACCTTGGAAAAAAAAACTGTTCTCCCACATCCCACAAAGGGACTCCTTGATTTTCCTCCCACCTGTCCAAATTCTGGATTCCATCCTGCACCTATGAGAAGTGCATTTGCATTTTAAATTAGTTAAGTGAATAGCACAGATTTTTTTTTTTTTTTTTGCTTCTCTTCCTCGTTTATCCTGCTGCCTGCTCCGTGGTTGATTCATTAAATATTCCAAACTCTGAGAGATTTGATCCAGTAATTGTTAGTCATGACTTAACTGTAGCACTGAGTCAAGGAGTCCTTTCTAAAGAGCTGCATCTTACTAAGTCTAGGAACATAGCTTATATACCAGAACCCCCTTTCCCCGCCGCTCCCCCACCCCAGGAGCTGTACAAAGAAATCTGAAGAGGAGTAAACACTCAGTTAGTAGAGGTATTTATTTAAAATATTTCACATGTACAGTTAGTGAGCAGAGGGTAAAGAAAAGCTAAAAAAAAAAAAATGGTGCAAATAACATTTACATTACCTTAACTAGATGCCAAACTGGATAGCTGGTAATGACAGAACTGTCCTCAGAGGGTTGCGATGAGGATTAAAAGGGACAGTGCCTACAAGTGCTCAAGAAGGGATTTATCGTGGAAGTACTTACTAAGTAAGTACTGTTACTGTCATAGCAGCGAAGATAACGGAAGATTTATTCTAGGGAGGCCACACCTCTTTACCTACCAATATTTCATTCACTCTGATCACCACACCAAAATCGGGCCATTCCATTTTAACCGAAGGAAGTTTAAAAAGGCTCGGGTCATAGTTGAAACACTTGAAAAGGGAGACCCAAAAAGGCAACTGCAAGAGACAGAATCTGCAGAAGAGTGAAGCAGGCAGAAATCGGCCATAGGAAAAATTAGGAAATCTTATGCTTGGCTGCAGCAGATGACTTAAAATAATCTTTTTCCACATTTAAATTATATTCATTTATTTTTCTCCGGAAGCTGGAAGGCATAAACAGAGAAATGCTATACTTTACCTGAACTTAGTCAATGTTGACTTTATTCAATCAGCCAGTTGGAAAACCTCTAATCCAAAAGGTTTAATTAATAAAGTTGAATGTAACTTTTGGATAAGAAAATCCACTTTAGATCTTAGGAGCACTTTCCTAGAAAGAATATGTCTAACGGTCTGCTTAGTTGGTCACAATGCCATATATGGCTAGGAAAAAATATATTTTTTCATTAAAACTAGGATTTACATTCTCAAAACTGTACAAAAATGATCTAAGAAATCTCTCCCCAAACCTTAACGTTTTTCCCATTTTTCACAACTGTGTCTCTTTCACAATTCGCATTTCAGTTTCTCCTCTTCTTATTCGTGCTCGTCTAAATACTGTACAGGGTACATTCAGAAATCAGCTTTTTCTTTTTTTAAAGCCAAATAGTGCCCAGTGGGGGTGACCCTGCAGAAGGTGGTGGTGATGATGACAGTGAAATAACAAGACCCTTGTCATATCAGATGCTTGTTATGTATTGATATTTATAGAGGTATAATTAACATGTAACATTAGTTTCAGGCATACATGATTCAATGTGTTTGCACCGTGAAATGATCACCACAATATATCTAGTTACTATCTGTCACCATAGTTTTCTCAGGAAAACTTCTAAGATCTACTCTCTTGGCAACTTTCAAGTAGGCAATATGTTAACTATAGTCACCATGCTATACATTACATCCCTATGACTTATTTATTTCATAAGTGGACACTTGTTGCTTTTGGACTCCTTCATCCATTTCACCCACCTCCACCCTCTGCCTCAGGCCATCACCAATCTAATCTGTTCTTTTACCTACAAACTCAGTTATCTGTTTTTAGATGCCACACGTAAGTGTGATCCTAGGTATTTGTCTTTCTCTAACTTACACAGTTAGCATAATGCCCTTAAGGTCTATCCATGTTGCTGCAAAGGCAAGATTTCCCTCTTTTTTTTATGGCCGGATAATGCACACGCACACACACACACACACACACACACACACACTATATATATATATATATATAAATAAAATTATATATTTTAAATATATGTATTGATCACATCTTTATCCAATCATCCATTAAGAAACATTTCCATATCTTGGCTATTATAAGTAATGCTCCAGTGAATATGGGGGTGGATATGCCTTTTAGAACTAGTCTTTTCAGCACTAGAGTTACAGAGTCATATAGCAGTTCCTTTTTTTTTTTAATATTTTTTTAGATTTATTTATGAGAGAGAAAGAGAGCGAGAGGGAGAAGCAGACTCCCCACTGAGCAGGGAGCCTGATGCAGGGCTTAATCCCAGGATGCCAGGATCATGACCTGAGCTGAAGGCAGACACCTAACTGACTGAGCCACCCAGGCACCCTGATAGTTCCATTTTTAATTTTTGAACAACTTCCATACTGTTTTCAATAGTAGCTATACCAATTTACATTCCTAACAGTGCACAAAGGGTCTCTTTTCTCCACAACCTCAACGCTTGTTATTTCGTGTCTTGTTGATACTAGCCAATCTAACAAGTGTGAGGTGGTATTTCATTGTGATGTTGATTTGCATTTCCCTGTTGATTAGTGGTGTTAAGCACCTTTTCATGGGACATGTTGGCCATCTGTATATCACATTTGGAAAAATATCTATTGAAATCTTCTGCCCATTTTAAATCAGATTGGTTTTTTGTGCTGTTGAGTTGTATGAATTCTCTCTGTATTTTGGATATTAACCCCTCATTTGATATGTTTTACAAATACTCTCTCCCATTCAATAGCTTGTGATTCTGTTTTGTTGATGGATTCCTTTACTGCACAGAAGCCTTTTAGTTTGACGTAGTCATACTTGTTTATTCTAGGTTTGCTTTTGGTACCAAGTCTAAAAAATTGCCAGCAGAGTAGAAATCAAGAAGTAGCTTACTGCCTATATTTTCTTCTGAGTTTTATGGTTTCAGGTCTTATAGTCTTTAATCCATTCTGAGTTAACTTTTGTGTATGGTATACAATACTGGTTCAGTTTCATTCTTTTGCACATGGTTGTCTAGTTTTCCCAGTATCATTTACTGAAGAGACTTTTACTCATTGCATATTTCTTGGCTCACTGTCAAAAATTAATTGACCGTATATGCATGGGTTTATTTCTGGGCTCTCTATTCTGTTCCATTGATCCATGTGTTTGTTTTTATGCCAATACCATCATGCTATGATTACTACAGCTTCATAATATAGATAAAAATCAGACAGTGTGATGCCTCTAGCTTTGTCGTTATTTCTCAAAATTGCCTTGGCTATTCAGAGTCTTTTGTAATTCCAAATAAACTTTAGGATTGTTCTATTTCTATTAATGCCCTTGCCATTTTGATAGGGATTTCATTGAACCTGTTGATTGTTTTAGGTAGTATGGACATTTTAACAATATTCTTCCAGTGCATGAGCACAGAATATTTTCATACATATTTGTCTTGTCTTCAGTTTCTTGCACGAATGTCTGGTAGTTTTCAGGATACGAGTCTTTTACCTCCTAGGTTAAATTTATTCCTGGGTATTCTTTGATGCAAATGTAAATGGGATTGTTTTCTTAATTTCTCTTTCTGACATTCTATTAGTATATAGAAATGCCACAGATTTTTCTTACTGATGTTGGATCCTGCAACTTCACTGAATTGGTTGATTAGGTCTAAACAGTTTTTTTGTAGGAGTATTTAGGGTTTTCTATACATATTATGTCATCTGCAAATAGTGATAGTTTTACTTCTTCCTTTCCAATTTGCAGGTCTTCTATTTATTTTTCCTGCCTAATCGCTTGGGTCAGAATTTCTAATACTATGTTGAATAACAATGGTAAGAGTAGGTATCCCTGTCTTACTCCTGATCTTAGAGGAAAAGCTTTCAAGCTTTTTACCTTTGAGTATGATGTTAGCTGTGGGCTGGTCTAATATGGCTTTTGTTATATTAAGATATATTCCCTCCATACACAATTGAGATTTTTAATCATAAATTTATGTGGAATTTTATCATAGTTTTTCTGCATCTATTGATCATATAATTTTTATTTTTCATTTTATTAACATGGTGTATACATTGATTTGCAGATATTGAACCATTCTTGCATCCCTGGAATAAATCGTATTTGATCATAATGTATGTCTTTTAAATGAACTGCTGAATTTCGTCTGCTAATATTTTGTTGAGGATATTTGCATGTATGTTCATCAGGGAAACTGGCTTGTAATTTTCTTTCTTGTAGCATCCTTGTGTTGTTTTTGTATCAGGGTAATGTTGGTCTTATAAAATGAGTTTGGAAGTGTTTCCTCCTCTTCTATGTTTTTGGAAGAGTTTGAGAAGGATGGATATTACTATAAATGTTTGGTAAAATTCACCAGTGAAGTCATCTGGTCCTGACTTTGGTTTGTTGGGTGATTTTTGATTACTGATTCAATCTCCTTACTAGTAATCAGTCTGTCCATATTTTCTTTTTTATTATGATTCACTCTTGGTAGGTTTATGTTTCTGGGAATTTATTTCTTCCAGGTTGTCAAATTGGTTGGAATATAATTGTTCATAGTAGTGTCTTAAAATCTTTTGTATTTCTGGGATATCAGTTGTAATGTCTCCTCTTTCATTTATGATTTTGAGTCTGCTTTTTTGTGTGTGAATTTAAAGGTTTACCAATTTTGCTTATCTTTTCAAAGAAACAACTCCTGGTTTCATTGATCATTTTTATTGTCTTTTAAGCCTCTATTTCATTTACTTACACTTGATCTTTGCTGCTTCTTCCTTCTACCAACTTTGGTCTTCATTTGTTTTCCTAATGCCTTGAGGTATAATGTTAGGTTGTTTTAGATTTTTCTTATTTCTTGAGGTAGGTTGTTATCATTATGAACTTCCCTGGTAGAGCTGCTTTTGCTGTATCCATTATTTTTGCTATATTGTACTTTCATTGTCTCGGCATTTTTTGATTTCTCCTTTGACCCACTGGTTGTTCAGTAGACTGTTTAATTTCCACATATTTGTAAATTTTCCATTTTTCTTGTAATTGATTTCTAATTAAAGACAAATGTTGTTGGAAGAAATGCTTAATATGATTTCAGTCTTCTTGAGTTGATTTAGTCTTATTTTGTGGCCTAACATGCTCTATGCTGGAGAAAATTCCATGTACACTTGTGAAGAATGTGTATTCTGTTACTTTTGGGTGTAATGTTCTGTGTATATTAAGTCCATCTGGTCTAATGAGCTGCTTAAGCATAATGTTTCCTTATTGATTTTTCTGTCTGGATGACCTATCTATTGATGAAAGTGGGGTATTAAAGTCCTATTAGTACTGTTAGTGTATTGCTATTTCTTCTTTTGGGTCGGTAAATATTTGCTTTACATATTTAGGTGTTTCTATGTGGGTAAATACTTAAAATGTTATATCCTTTTGTTGGATTGCCCCCTTTATCAGTATGTGATTATCTCGTCTCTTTTTATAGTCTTTGTTTTAAAGTCTATTTTGCCTGATCTAAATACACCCATTCCAGCTTTCTTTTGGTTTCAATTTGCATGGAAGATCTTTTACCGTCCCTTCACTTTCAGTCTGTGTGACTTTACATCTGAAGTGAGTCTATTGTAGGGAGCACATAGATGAATCTTGTGTTTTCATTTAACCCATTTAATAGAAGAATTTAGTCCATTTACATTTAAAGTTATTATTGATTGGCATGTACTTACTGCCATTTGTAAATTGGTTTTTTGGCTGTTTTGTAGCTCTTCTGTTTCTTCCTTTGTAACTTAAGATTTTCTGTAGTGGTATAAGATTAATCTCTTTTATATTTTGTGGATGTATCTGCTATAGGTTTTTGCTTTGTGGTTAGTAAGAGGCTTATATATAATGACATTTCTAACAGTCTATTTTAAATCTATAACTTTTTCTTATTTTATTATGTTAATCACCATACATCATTAGTTTTTGATGTAGTGTTCCATGATTGTTTGCATATAACACACAATATACTCCATTCTTCAATACGTGCCCTCTTTAATACACATCACCAGGCTAACCCATCCCCCTACCCCCCTCCTCTCTAGAACCCTCAGTTTGTTTCTCAGAATCCATAGTCTCTCATGATTCATCTCCCACTCCGATTTCCCCCCCTTCATTTTTCCCTTCCTACTATTTTTTTTAACATCTAATGTATTATTTGTTTCAGAGGTACATGCATTCTAAACTCTATATTTTTACTTTCCCCCTCTTTTTTCATGTCACATTTTACATCTTTTTATCTTAACTACTTATTGTAGCTTTAGTTATTTTTACTACTTTTCTAACCTTCATACTACCTTTATAAGTGATTAATCTGCCATGTTTACAACATTATTCTGAGTTTTACTATATATTTACCTTTACCACTGAGATTTATACTTTCATATGTGTTTCTGTTACTAATTAGTACCCTTTAACCTCAGTTGAGTGAAGTCCCTTTAACATTTACTGTAAGGCAGACTTAGCTTTTGTCTGTCTGAAAATGCTTTCTCTCTCCTGAAATCCAGAATGAAAACTATGCTGGAGAGTGTTCTTGGTTGTGAGGTTTTTTTCTT
Source organism: Zalophus californianus (assembly GCF_009762305.2). Classification (NCBI taxonomy): domain Eukaryota; kingdom Metazoa; phylum Chordata; class Mammalia; order Carnivora; family Otariidae; genus Zalophus; species Zalophus californianus. The sequence goes on along the minus strand of NC_045606.1, from coordinate 71,909,682 downwards.
TCAGCACTTGAAATATATCATGCCACTCCCTTCTGTCCCAAAAAGGTTCTGCTGAAAAATCTGAGGATAGTCTATTGGGGTTCCCTCGTACATAGGTTGTTTTTCTCTTCCTGCTTTTAAGACTCTCTCCTCTTTAACCTTTGACATATTAATTATAATGTGTTTTGGTGTGTGTCTCTTTGGGTTCATTATATTTGGAAATCTCTCAGCCTCCTGTACCTGGATGTCTGTTTTCTTCACCAGGTTAGGAAAATTCTCACCCATTACTTCTTCAAATAACTTTTTTGCCCCTTTCCCTCTTTTCTCCTTCTGTGATACCTTCAAGGTGAATGTTGGCCCACTCGATGTCATATAACTTCCTTAAGCTATCTTATCCATATTTTTTTCTTTCTGCTGCTCTGATGAGGTGAGTTCCACTGCCCTGTTTTTGAGTTCACTGATCCTTTCTTCTGCTTCAAATAGTCTGTTGTTGAATCCTTCTAGCATATTTTTCGGTTTGGTTTTGTATTCTTCAGTTCTGAAACTTACATTTCTTTCTTCTCCCAAGTTTGGTGAACTTCTTTAAAACCATTATTTTGAACTCTTTGTCAGGTAAACTTTTTCTTGGGTTTTGTCTCGTTCTTTCTTTTAAAACATATTCTTTATTCCTTTTTCTTGACTCTCTATGTTGGCTTTCATGCATTAGATAAAACAGCCACCTTGCCCAGTGTGAAGGAGTAGAGTGGCTTTGTATAGCAGATAAATTTTATTGTTCAACCCTATCCTAGCTCTTGGTTGTCTCTCAAACCTTTGTGATTGTCCAACAGCCTACTTTATTTTCAGTGGCTCCCAGTGGTTGAAGAGTGTACTAAAACTTATCAATGTTCCAAAAGGAAGGATCTCAGTCAGCACCTAGATTCTGTTTAGAAGACAGACCCCTCCCCCCACCGCATAGCAGTTTTTAAAGTATGCAAACATATGTAATCCTGTAGGACTACAAGTATGAAGGCCACTGCCTTCCAAGCCTAGACAATCTAGAGGAGTCCACTGGGTGGCAGTTACAAAAATCAGGGCAGCAGATGGGTATACAGGTTCCTTTTGGGAGGATACTCATAATCTGGAACAAGGCAGAAGGAGAGCTTAAAGAAAGCATCCACAGGCCCATGGAGTGCCTATCAGTAGGTCCCTAGATATATGCCCCACCTGAAGCCTGCCCAAAGTCAAAGCTCATGTTAAGCAAATAGGCCTCTCTTGTAGAAAACTAGGGGTATGTTTCAGTCTGCTATCTGTCCAATGCCCTAGGAGTGGCAGCTGGCCATGAACAGTCTCTCCTCTGTGGGACCCAGGAACACAGGCCCTGCCTGCTGTCCACCAGAGCTAGACAATCAAGTGATGTCCCTGGGCAACCAGACACAGGTATTAGCTCATCTTCTCCCAAAGACACTGGCATTCTAGACGACAAAGATAGTGCCCCCACTGTGAGGTTTCTGGAGAGGATTAGAGTGGGTTAGTTGGAGGGATGCAGAGGGAAAGCAACCTCCCTAAGGTGGTACCTGCCAGCTTCAGTCCTCAGAGTACCTCGACGACCCCTAGATGTGTATTAAATTAGATGCCTGCCCCTCACCCTAACACTTGGTTATGTTAAAAAGTATTTGCTTATCTTAAGGTTTAGGTCTAACCTCTCAATTAGCTGCCTCTATACTGAGGCATGGGGGTCCAAGAGCACAAGCCCATTAATAGCCTTTCCTCAGTTCAACATAGTCTTTTTTGGTCTTAGATGAGCCCCCAAACATCTAGCTTTGTAAACCAAGGGGGCCTGGATCCCTATCAGTGCAGTCTTAAAGGTTAGGGTGCTGAATGTGGGGTTCAAACCCTTTGCTCTTCAGGGAGAAGCTTCACGTTTTGAGTTCCCTCCTACTTGTGAATCACTGTGCCATAGTGAGCTTTATGGCAGGACAGCTTCTCAGCCTCTCCTGCTTGCTCTGGATGTGGGTTTTTTCTTTGCCCTATGTGAAGGATTCCCACAGCTAGTTTTCAGGTTCTTTTCAGAAGAAATGGTTCCATATGTAGCTGTACATTTGGGTTGTCCATGGGAGGAGGTAAGTTCAGAATCTGACATTGCCAGCTTGAACAAGAACTCCCTCTATCAGATGCTTAGTCACCGGTTATTAGCCTGTAACTGAACACACAGGATGGGCCAGGTTTCTTGTGACACAAGATCTTATGGGAACAAACACACACAAAAAGAGAAGCTGACAGTGTTCACAGGGCTGGGATCAGGCACCCTCATGCTCTAAGCACTTGCACCTCTGCGATCCCAAGGGCTGAGAGACCCTGGCAGTTCCTGTTGCTGCAAGCTCCTATGGAGGCAGAACTGCAACTCCAGCCGGGGGGACGGGCCTCCCACAGACACAAATAGCCTTGCCTTGAGAAGGCCCAGGACATGCTCCCCGGTCCTGATAGAAGAGCCAGGCCCCAACCGAAGAGGCACAGCAGTCTGACAGACACTCCAGGCAAGATGAAGAGGCACAAGCCAAGTGAAATGAGACACCAAAGCACATTTCAAAGTAGTGCACAGGAGGTAAATCCTGTTATTTATGGAATTAATTTGTGAATCAATGATGGCATTGTTACTCTTTCCACATCCCTCCCTCTCCACCCATGTTATCTATTAATACCATTTGGGTTTTGTTTTGTTTTTAAGCCTCAGATGAACAGGACAGCATGACATTGAAATTATAAGGTATAAATACCTGCACCTTAATTTAGTGTACAAACAATTTCGGAGCCAAGAAAATCCATGAACATGTTGTTTACAAGTACTCTAATACTGACACACCTGGTTTTCTCATCCAGTAAAAATTCTGTAGCCTTGTTATTATAAATGGTAGAAAAGATGATAAAAAATAAAACGCCTCTTACGGCGCTGCCTTTCTCTGCTCTACACTTCATCAGCTGCCCCCACCCCCTTCCCCGTCCCCCCCCCCCCCCCCCCCCCGGCTGAGGTTTCCGAGTCACAGCTCATTACCGAGGGTGGCCATTCAGGCCAGCAAATGCCAGAACGACTGGAAGAAATGCCACAAGTGTCTGTAGTGGTTGTCTATTTGTCTGGTTTTGGTGAGGCTTCTAGCAACAAGGAAATGACATTCTTGGGGGCACAAAAACGTATTTTCTAAGTCTTGACTCTGTCACTAATTGGCTAGATGACCTTGAACACATCATTTCACTGTCTATATGCACATAATGAAGGAGAAAATGATATCCAAATTCTTTCCAGGCACTAAGTTTCTATGAAAGTCTAGCTCATGGTCTTTTCTTGGCTTCACTGATATTCAAAGGACAATGGAAAGCTAGTTAATGCTGAATATGTGTTGGCCCCAAGTTGGCTAAGCCCCAGGAGCAGGTGGTCCCATGGTATGTGTTAGGGTAAAGGTGGCTCCAGCTAGTGGGGAGGTTATTTGAAGGTACACAGGCAAGAACAAGATAGTTTTAGAAATGCCAAGTGGCTCAACACTGATAGGGCAGGGAAAACCAAGGAGAAAGCCTTCAATTTTCCATTTTGGAAAGGAGGAGGCAGGAGCAGCATCAGTGATAATAATATGGTGTCAGGAAGATCAGGTAAGGTGACTTTAAGGAATATAATGGGGGTCCTCGGATTAGTAGGAGTTGTTAAGACAATGGATGAGGCAATGATTGGAGAATAGTCAGGGAGAATGACTCCCTGGTTTCTGGAGCCATTTACCAAGAAAGAAACATGGGAAGAAAGTGTGGTTTAAAATACTTTGGGGAGGCAACTGGGTAGCTCGGATCTTTGTCTTAGGGTGGTGAGTTCAAGCCCCACACTGGGCTCCATGCTGGCCATGGAAAGTACTCAAAGGAACCTACTTAAAAAAAAAAAAAAAAAAAAGACATGGTAAGTCTGAAGATACTCAAATGGAAATGTCCAAGAGGTGGCTGGAGACACTGGCCTAGAGCTTAAGAGACAGATAGATCCAGGGTAGGAAGTCACACGTAGCTGAAATTCTTACAGTGAATAAAATTATTAAGTTGTCCAGGGAGAATGACATCATTTGAGAAAAGGACTGAGAAAAACTGAGGATTTACCAAGGACGAAGAAACTCCAGGAAAGGGAGGTGACATGGAAGCAAGAAAGAAAAAGATTTCAAGGAGATTGTGTCAAAGACTGTGCTTAGCCAGAGAAATTTCAATGATGTGATTGGGATGAAAGTGAACAGCAGTGGGAAGGAGTAATTGAAAAATGAGGAAGTAGAGATGGCAAATGCAGATATCTTTTTAAGAAATCTATGCAGAGAAAGCATCTTCTCCCCCTGGAGAGTGAGGGAAAGCTTCTGAGAGTTTCATTTAAAGAGTGGCAACCGAATAGAACGGCCATTGTGGAAAATACAGCAGGTCTGTGTAGTTCACTGCAATGTCTCAGGCCCCCAAAAGGGTGCCTGCCCCTGAGCAAGCTCGCTAATGATTTGTTGAATGAATGAGGGGCACACCAAAGGTTTGCTGAGGGATTCTGGAAATCCAGTGGAGACCCAAGACCACACATGGGTCATGATGGTGATTTTTACGGAGGGCCAGGTTTCCTTAGTAGTGCTCAGCTCCCTAGTACGGAGAGAAGTTGAAAAAGTCTAGATTTTGGTTCTGAAAGGCAGGTATGCCGGGAGGACAGGGTCTCAAGCAAGTTAAGAAGTTCAGCAAGGGATCCAAGTATCAATAAAGAAGACAATATTTGGGAGGCCAGATATATATAATGGGGTCAACCGGTGTTCAAGAGCCAGTATGTGCATATTTTTTAAAAAGTATATTTTCAGGCAGAAGTAACCAATTTATCAAAAGCACTAGATTAAAAAATAGGACTGCTCTGTAGACTCCTTACACAGGCCTGGGCACAGGGCAGATCCTTAAATACCTGTTGACTTCATGAAATTCATTTGTATGGCCTGACACAGACATTACTTTGGGTTTTACTTCATCTTCTCCTGTCACTCCACAGAACACATTTTCCAGGAGCTATCTACCCACAGATGTTGAAAAGTTCTTTCTAAAATAACTACTCTTCTGTCATTCCAAAATGCAATTTCTGCATCCTTCACTGAGCATAATTATTAGGGGAAAAAAAAAATAAACTTCAGCTTCTAGTGTCAACTTTAAATTATGTTATGTTATGGGGATATTATTCCCCAAGAGGTCCAGTTCTTCCCATTTGATTTCCCAAGAGAACTCAGAGTAGAAATTTAGGCAGGTTTAATAGTCTTTGGAAAACTAGTATATTAATCCATTGTGCTCTTTTCTTTCAATTATCTTCACATTTCCCCCCCAATTCCTGGATTTCTCAATCTTTGAGGAGACAACTATTTGTATGAATACTTTCCCTTTCAGAGAAAGGAATGTCATTAATTTCCCTGAGCAAACTGTTTTCTAATTATTCCATTTTATTCTTCTAATTGCCTCCTCTACGTACCTGAGCCAACTTCCACCACCTTCCATTTTCACTTCGGTTGAATGTACGAGAAGTAGGGAAGTCAGTACAAACTACCAGGGTCCTATGCTGGGAAGAGGGCCTGAAGCCACACTAATCCCTTAGGAAGAGTTGCCTAAGACCCCGGAAACAAAATTTGCACCACGTTGTTGACTTTTGACATATTTCGTCTGTTTTCTCCTGTATTTTTATGAAGAGTTAAGATTACCCAAACTATGGCACGCAAAACCACAGAAATAATTTTCTCCATGCTTCTGTAGCCTGATATTGCCGACTATACTGTGGTTAAAAAGTAATTTTACAAAAGTATGCACGAAAAGGTAAATGTGAGAACGGTTACTTGGGAATTTACTATTTGACAGTTTCTTAAGGTGGAAATTTGGATATGTCTTTTATAAAGCTTATTTCAATTTCATATGAGAAAAAAAAAACTATTAAAAAATCCGTGTTCCCTGCATTATGAAAACTACACCCAGAAATGTAAGGTTACAAAGGAAATTACACTACAAAGAATGCTTCGGATATAGCAAAGCAGGGTAGAGCAGGTACTGTGGTTTTTTTGCGTTTCAGACAAAATATTTTTGAATGTGTAAAGTAAAAATGATTTCAAATGAAACCAATTATGTTGAAAAAGTCATTAAAAGTTGAGGTAGAATAAAAATATAAGTATGTGCTTTTTCTCACACATCAATAACAATTTTACAGTAGTGATTAGCATACACAACATTTCAGGATTTCTGCAACAATGGTAACAGGATATGAAAATATCGGTGACAAAGTCAGAGGTACTACTCATGCTACTGAAGTTTATTATTTCCATTTATAACTGAAGGAAATGCTAGATACCACGTATAGAAGATAAGGAAATGAAGTTGTTGTTTTTCCTCTCAAAGTCATGGACCATTCCCAAAGCTAAGAACCCCTCAACTGGAGGATCCTAAGTGAATCTTTCAGAAAGCTTCCTAGTGTATTCAACTTAAACCTTCTATATAAGAAAAAATTTTACCTTGCGAGAATTTTTCAGAAATAAGGCAAATGCATACCACCAGCTCCCCTTCTATCCCTTTTATACTACACTGAGAGTTATACAAATTAATTATAAAAGGTCCTCAAAAACTGTACTAATTTAACACTATATATTGGTATTAAAATTAGTGAAAACATTTCCAAGAGAAACTGTATACATTTCTGTTACTTCAATTGATTTTTTAAAATTACATTCTCAAATGACCCTACCTACCTCCAACAGTGAAGCAACTATGTATTCTGAAAGACATCGGCTCAAATATCACGAGAGTTTAATTCAATCTAGAGAAAGAAATCAACTCAAATATCACGAGAGTTTAATTTAATCTAGAGAAAGAAATCATTGTTTAAAAAATCTTGGGTCTTAGCTTCAAAGAAATAGTCCTGAAAATCTCCATGTACCCATACTCACAAACATGCAAGCTAAGAATAAACTTATTGGAAAATATTAAATCATCACTATTGAAAATGTCATGAATCACTGTCATTTGGGTTCCTCTAAATTGCAATAAATTGTTCAATGAAATCATGCAAAATTTCTGAGTCAGGAGGGAGAGAAAGTAAGAAAAAGAGAAAAATGAGGGGAGAGACAGACTGGAGGGGGGGATGAGAAAGACAGGCAGATGGACAGAGATATGGAAGGTATACTTTGGAGTAACAACCAAAATGAGCCAAAACTTGGCTTGCAGGCCAGATCTGCAAAGATAGAAGCTTCCCTAGGGACAAAACAGACCTATTCCTAGAGATGAAGGACACCCTTTTGTTCCTGTTCCTTTGGCATCTTCTTTTTTTAACATGTTCCAAATTAATTTCCCCCCAAAATTACAATTCTCTATTCTTAAACATTTTAGTGTGTATTTAGCCAGTGAAACAATAGATCTTTTGAGTGTAAAGAGATGATGGTGGGGGCAAACAAAGGAAAGAACTGAAAGAACATAGTAAAATGGGCAAAAAAACCCAGAAAATTTATGAAAGCACCAAAACAAAAAATACACAGTAGAGTATCAAAAACGGTTTTAGTTGAAGTCAAAGGAAGATGAATATAACCCAGTTAAACAACATTTTTCCAGATCATCAGTAGGCAGACCACATATTTGGATATAAATTAAGGTATGGATTACACATCAGTATTATCTTCAGTTCATTAGCTTACTTAAATTTATTCTTCAAACCTCAGAAACTGATTTTTTTTTTTTACAACATAAATACTATAGCTTAATTTTAGGCTAAAGTGAAATACAAAATGTCTTGATTTATCATGAGCATCTGAGATAAAGTTTTGCTTTAACTGGTCACCTCCGATATGTGAAGACAAAAATTATATCCAATGAGCAATACTTTGGTCCTCTTTTCCCTCTGTATATTTCACAAACTGCAAGAGACTCATGAGTCATCAGCCACTTTTTGTCAGAAGATTCAAAACATCCTGCACATTCTGTATCTTTTCCCAAAAACTTCCTCCTTTGAGAATTGTAGTATTACGCAGTGTCTAGTGCTATTATTGTAACTATGAAATAATTTTTTGAAATCCCTCTAAAATGAATGGAAACTTTTATCATAATTAACATCATTCCCAATGATAAAATATTTTCTTAAAATGGAAGGTTTCCAAAACTATAAGTCCATGCCAAATCCTACTGGCCATCTGAGGGATATCCAGCTAAATAAATGTATAGGGCCTGCTGTATGTATTAAAGTACTGATATGTAGGAGGCACTTTCTAAGATCACCTTTAAAGTATGGCTGCTTTAACACTCTAAACCCGGTGAAGGATATAATACAGATACAGATATCAATTAACTACAACCTAAGGCATTTTGTAACATCTCCTCCTCTCTCTCCTACTCCAGGACATCCTGCTCTCACCTTAAGTTAACTCATTACGAATAACACAGTATCTCCCATTTCTAAAAACATTCCCCTTCAGCAAAATTCCTTGAACCAGAGTAGCCTAGACTTGCCATCTTTAATTCTTCTCCTTTGAACCAGCTTCAGTGAGACTTTTGTCCCCATCACAACACCAAAAGTACGAAGGTAACCAATGACCTTCACAGGACAATGTCAAGGGTTACCTCTTGCTCATCCTTTTGGATTTCTCAGTTGCGTTTGACTCTTGAAACACTTTGTTCACTTGGTTTCCAAGCTGTCCCTCTTTCATGGTGCCTTCTCCATCACCAGTTACTCATCTTTTTTTTTTTTTTTTTTTTTAAATGGTTCCTCTTCCTTTTCTGACCTCTCTGTAGGAGTAGTCCAGGGCTCCTGCATCCCGAGCAGTGGTTCTTAACTCTGCATGCATACTGAAATCCTGTGGGGAGCTTCTAAAGGAGACTGATAACTTAGCCACCCCTATCGCATTCCAAATGAATTAGGATCTCTGGGGACAAAGCCCAGAGAGTGGTAATTTACTTCCTACTCCTTTGGCCCAGAAGCTCTTACTCCAAATACTCAGGTGCCAGGATGGAGAACCCCAGCCCTAGGGAGTGCCCTCCACCGAACATTCTATACCTTGAGGACTCATAAAATATATCTCAGGCTGCAGACCATTCCTCTGAATTCCAGACTCCTCCTTTCACATCACCACTTAAATAAAGGGTATCCCAGATCCACGTCCATGACCACAATCCTTACCTTCCTCCACCAACAAAACCCTGTTCTTCCGGTAGCCTTCTCATCTCCATTAATGACAACTCATTACTTTAGACTGTTTCGACCAAAAAACTTGGGAATCATCCTTAAATTTTGTCTCTCACACTGAAATCTCATTCAGTAAATCTTACCCTGCCTTCAAAATACATTCCTGTGTAACATCTCCCCACCTCCACTGCTGCTGCCCTGATCCAACCCAGCCATCTTCCATCTGACTTCCTGCAAGAGGCACACAGCAGGCTTCCATCTTTGGCCCTCATGTGCCTATAGTGGACTCTCAGCCCCAGACGCAGGTGATGCTTAAGAATGGTAACTTAGATCATGTCCTTCATCTGTTCAAAATCCTTACACTAGCTTCTCAGCATCCCCCCTCACTATTCAAATGTCTTAGAGACATTTGATCTTAGAGTAAGAGGTCTGAAGGTGCCCAATGTCTTTACTTCTAGGAACAACACAGGAGGTAACAGGATTCCATTACCATCTTTCTTAAGAACTTGAGGAAAAGAATCACATTTTTTGTCAGATTCTCAAGCCCATGAACCAAAAATGAATCACTGTGTAAGAGACCATCATAATCAATATTCCAATTTATTATAGGTTAGGTCTTAACCTTTTCAAGCTTTTGCTTGCAACACTAATTCAGTCAAGAGTAGGCCATATTAAAAGATAAATTTACTTTAAATGTATTTTAATATTAACCTGTCTTCTATTTTTTGGATTATACAGTAGTTTCCTTACTTATCGTTCCTATACTTCTCTTGTAACGAACTCTTTAACTGCTTTTTTTTACTTGATGTTATTTCCTTTCTTATACTACACACATAGCTTATGTATGTGTATATATGTGTGTATATATATACATACATAATTTAAATCATAGCTTATATATGTGTATATATACATAAGCTTATGTGTGTGTATATATATATATATGTATATATATATATACATACATAAGCTATGATTTAAATTCAATTCTAAAGTATAAGAAGCTCTAAACATCCAACAACTTGTGGTCCAAAATTCCAGAAATGTAGAATTCAGAATCCTAACTGCCCACCCTGTTGATGGCTTCCATTCAAATGCCAATTAGTGTTCCTGGAATGAGGTAGGAGTGGGCGCTTGAGATGGGCTTTTAATCACTTGAAGTTAATTTCCTCATATGCAGTCATTCCACAGAAGTTACTCAGAAGGCTTCTAAGATTAATCAACCACACAACAGAGTAGAGTCATCTAGGTTAACAATTCAGTAAATGCTTCTCTGGTGGCTCAATTCTCTTCTTTGGTAATGAATATACAACCACACAATTCAGTATCGCTGAACTCAAGAGCTGAACTCTGAAGAACCTATATGCCGGCTTTTCAAGAAGTTAGTTATTACCTTTTTATATATTCAAACTTTTCCTCTCTCCTAGATCCTTTCCATCGAAACGTAACACATTCAAAGCTTTCCCATCTTAAAACGGAAGAACACCTAACGCAACAACCTTCCTGGAGCCACACTTCCACTCTGGACTTTAGCCTTTCCAGAACTATTGTTATCCTCAACGTGAGTTTCCTCAACATTCCACAACCCACGTCGTTCGGGCTTCTCCGTGAAAATGGCTCTAAATTAGGTCACCAAATGACATCCACAATGAACTCCAACAGAATTATTTCAGTATTCATCCTGCTGAACCTGTCAATTATCCGGTGCAGTCCTTTTCCTAAAACATTCTTTCCATGACACTACCCTTTCCAATTTTTTTTTTTTCCCCTCAGCAAGATAATCGTCGTCCTCTCTTTGCCTCTGACCTCTCCCGTAGGTTATCTTAGCAGGGTCTTGGCCTCACTCTGAATTAGTCTATTGGACATCACCTGTGGAGAAAAGTCTGAACTTTCCATGGGATTGTCTCCTAAGCACGCAAGCTGAACTCCCATGCCCAGCCCACCGAGCTGGCTGGCCTCCAGTGATCCCTGAGTCACTTAGTTTTCAGCCGTCTGATCGTTTCTCTTAAATCTCTTGAGAAAACTCATCCAAATTCAGTTTCAAATATTCTCTCGATGAGAATATAAATTAGCATACTTGGTTCTAATGCCTCCCAAGTTCCAAATCTGTATTTCCAAACGCTCTTGGATTATATATCATCATTTGAAAGCGACCAGGTCTAAAACTCAACTCCTGGTCCTCCTCAAACTACACTGAGCTATTCATGATTTCCTAATTTCTATTCATTTTCTCAACTAATTGAACTAGAAAATTAAGGACAGTCCCGATCAGGATGGATGTCTGTCTGACTGCAGTTCAGTTCTATTCACTTTTAACCCTGGGCTGGGACCCAGCACTTAATCCTGAAACCCTGAAGAAAATCTCAGGTTCTCATTGCTCACATTCAGCACAAGTCACAGGGTTGAAAATAAAGTTTCATCCTAGAGCAGCCTGTCTGCTGTAGCTACTTAGTGCTGTCTCACATATTAAAACACCACCGAAACTTTTCACTACGAATGCAAAAATTAAAACGATGGTGTATTAATAGGGTTGTGAGATGTATTCAATTTTTCCATTTAGCCTATTATTCTGAAGCTGGGTTTCTAAGTAGTCTCTTCCCTCTGCCACCCCACACCCCAGAGCTTCCTGGCCAATCTGTCTGTATGTCCATTGTTTTATTTCCTCCCCACCCACCTCCTGAGCGAATGCTAAGTTAATTTAAATTGTTTGGGCAGTGGTCTAAGCCACTTGTCTACAAAAGCCCAAGGTAAAGGAGGTGAAATCCATACCTAGCTGATGGCTTCTCTCTCTCCTTTCACCTGGCCTGCAAAGCCGTCAGCTCTTTTTAAAGCCATCTGAGGTGTTTCAAATGTTAAATTGTATGTATTTCAGGACCTTATAAAATCTTTTCTGTGCTCATCAGACTGATGGGTATGAGAATAATTTACTCCAGCACATAAATTATAGAGTTAACCTATTTTCCTAAACTCTAAAGGAAGTGTGTTTAAATATTTGCATTTGGTCCCAAAGACACACTTACCATTTATAAATACTTTGGATAGACAATGGGTTGAATTTTTTTAAAAAACAGCTGATTAAATATCTCAAGTGAGTAAAAATGATTTATATGTGCGGAATGATTTATTCTTTGACACCGTCAGCTTGGGTCAGGCATTCTTTCCTCACACACCCATCTCCCTGTATTACTGTTCTTCCATTTAGTTTGTTAGTTGAGCAGTAAAATTTACTAAAAGCCTGTTTGCCACCGGACTGGTAAATACTGCCTCGGAAAGCAGAATTCTAAACCTTTCTCCCACACGATCATTTTGACATTGGAATGGAAGGCACTGTGCCTGAGAAAACAGCACCAAACAAAACATCATCCAAGCAAATTAAGTATTTTGAGGAATGCGGCAACATAGCTTGCCAAAGCCACAGAAAGTTTGTTTCTGGAAGCTCAGATTATGACACTATGGTCATATCATAAAATCCTATTATTCGTCCACTAAAATACTTGTATTTCTATAATTACAGGCAAAACTGACATTTTTATGGGGGAAAATGAGTAAGATTTTATAATATTATGTAACTGAGAATGAACAATTCAGTTTCAATTTTACCTTTTTTTTTTTTTTTCCTGGTTTTAGGATTTGGGAACATGGTGTTGACTGAAAACCTCAAGGAATGAGGACAAAACAATGGGGGTTGAGAGGCAAAAGTTCTGAGTTCCAGTCCTGCCTCAGTGGAGTTTCTTTTCGCCTCTCTCTGACCTCAGATATTTGCACTCCTATGGCTCCACATTCTCTCCCTTGAGGATTTCAGCCAGTCTGAGGTTCCAACCACAATGGCTGTTGAATGTTAAAGAACAAGTACCTGTGTTCTCAGGTTTATACTCCTTACTTGCTTCAGCATTGACTGAATACTTATTACAAGCCAGACTCCAGGCTCTGCTAGAAATGAGAAGAGTAAGACAGAGGCTTTGCCTTCGGTAAGATTAGGTTTTAGTGCAGGAAGACAGATAAACTTCAGTATCACTGTGTACATGGAAGGTGCTACGGGGACACGGAAGAGGGCCAGTTAGCTCAAAACTGGGCATCAGTAGATGATCCCCAAGTTGAGTTCTGAAAAAAATGTGCACAGGTCAAAAAGGCAAAGAAAATTATGAGAACATTCCAGGCTGAGGGGAGAGAAGCAGCAAGGGCATTTAGTTGTGCCACTTAATTTCTATTCATTTTCCCAACTAACTGAACTAGAAACGACTGCAGTAAAGGCATACTTTCAAACACACCGAGTGACATCAAGGTTTGCAGATGGTGAGGAGGGTAGGGGAAGTCAAGGAAGGGGGGGGGCAGGATCTGTCTGATCACCTCGTGAGCTTTTCACACTGTCATGCTCAGTTATGCTAAATCCCCTTTGGAGGCTGTGTGCCCCCACCCAGACTCTCCCAGCATGCCTCTGCTCCTACTGACACTGCCGTGCCCTGTCCCTCTCCTGTATATAGTGAAAAATACTACACTACAAATAATACAAGGGGAAATACACCGGAAAAGGGGAGGAGGCGGAGTCTAAAAAGGTAGAAAGCCAACAAAATAGAAGAAAGGGAAGCAGAGAGAACCAGTAAAATTCGAAGACTGGGCTTAGGTCCATCCAAAGGCTTCCTAGAGCTTGGTAGCATCCTAGCGCAACAAGTCTAAAGTAATTCATGTCACATATGGCGATAGTAATTTCTAACATACAAAAGGATGGTAAAGGTAGTCTGTGGGTGGGTGCTTACTGGGTAGCCATACTGAACAGGTAAGAAAGCCTCTGGTTTTAAAAAAAATTGCAACCATGGAATTTCTGCATTATGAAAAGAATTTTTTTTTTTTTTAAAGAAATGCACACAGGATATAAAATGGTGTCCTTCTTAAAGCTTCAGGGGAACAGAACATCCGAGGAGTGCTGTGGATTTGCCCTTTGTCACATTTCCATTCTTATTGCTCCTAATTCAGCTTTGACAACAGTGAAATACGGATGGTTCTCTGAACGAAACACAGTAATTCGTAACACCCTTCAGCCTTGAATGTGTCCCTCCACCCTCACTAGCTACTGAGCCTCCATCCAGGTACTGCCTTCTCGAGGAAGTTAACATTCTTAAGGAACTCGCAGGGGTTAAGTGTCACTGCTGTCACTGTCATCATTATCAAATACTTCATCTGGGCCAGACTGCTGTTCTAACTCCAAGGTATTCCATAGCAACTCCTCTTTACAACAATCCTATTAAGTAGGTACGAATAACATCCCCATTTTACGTTTAAGACACTGAGACATAAAGCCTACCCACGGACGCATCACAGGACAGTGTTAAAGTCAACATTTGAACCCAAGCAGACTGGTTCCAGCGTCTGTGCTCTAATCACTAGGCCACACAGCATCTGTGTGATTACAAATGAGACGGATCCAGGGCGCCTGGGTGGCTCAGTTAAGTGTCTGCCTTCAGCTCAGGTCATGATCCTGGGAACCAGCCCCGCATTGGGCTCTCTGCTCAGCCGGGAGTCTGCTTCTCCCTCTGTAACCTTCCCCTTGCTTGTGCTCTCTAGTAAATAAAATCTTAAAAAAAAAAAAAAAAAAAAAAAAGATTCTAGGTACTGCTCTATCCACAAGGCTCTAGGCTGTCGGATTCAACATTTATGCTCAATGAGCTTCTGGAGCTAGAGATGTACAAATGATGGCACATTAACCCAAAAGGTATAAAGTCTGTTTTAAAAACATCTTTGTTGAAAATTTTTACACAAATATACAGCTGTAACTGGCACACCTGAAATGTTAGGATTTACAGTTCCTAGGATAAGAAAAGTGTTTCGCGTCTAATGAAAACCCTTGGCAATTTGAATATTATATGATACTAAATTATACTATATTTCAAAGTTCAAGAATCTTAAACATTTAGTCTTAAAACTCTCCACCTGGGTGATGCAATCAGAAAAAGTTGTATGAAAATATTTAATTATACAAAACAAGTAGAAATCTACCTATTTAATAACCTTTAAATAAAAAGCACAGTATTTTCCAACATGGGTATTGCATAAAAGGAAATTTTTTAAATAACGTTTTTTAATGAATATGAGTACACATTTTATTTTCCAGTGCTAGTTTGAAGGAAGAGTAGGATAAAGGTGTGTGAAATAAAAACACTATCACTTATTAACTGGCAGGAAACCCTATGAAGCTACTGTGCTGGGCACAACACTAAATTAAACAAAACGGACTCATCTGAGTCCAGCCTCTTCAGGAATTTACAGTCTAGTAGGAAAGGAAAACAAGAATAGGGCAAAAGTGTGCAAATTCTTTTTAAAGTTTTAGTAGAAAAGGCTTCTAGAAGACAAATGCATATGAAGATCCCTGCCTAACCTTCCCAGGTAACCCGGTCAACACTAAGATGCAGTGTTGGAATGACCAGTGATTACCTTTACCTTAGGGAACTCTAGTGAGGCAAAATACCAGGGCTTACCAGCATAGACTGTGGAACCAGAATGTCTGGGGTTGAATCTCATTTCTACCACACACCAGCTGATGTCAGTGGGTTCACCTGACCTGTCTGTGCCTCAGTTTCCTCATTTACAATGAGATAATTACACAGAGTTGATGGACTTACACTGCTATCAGGAGGGTACAATGAGATCATGTGAGTGCAGCAGGAACACAGAATGAACTAACTCACAAATCAACACACCTTAAAAAGAGAGCTGACGGTGTGCATTTCTACTTGCACTCAGGCCGTGCCCAACCCCCAGTTAGAGCTTAAAAGATCTTGCCAACACACAGACTCAATTAAGGGGTGTGGTCAGTCTTTAGCTCTGTGTGAGCAAGGGGCCCCCATCTTAGGGTTTTTCCAAACTTGGTCAGCAAAGAGGCCCCTACTTCTCTTAAGCAAAATGAAAATAGTTAAATATTTAATTCCATCATCTGAGCCAGAAAAATGCCCCTCCACTTGTCATTCTTATTTATGTGCAACACAAAAATAACCACAAGCGCCGGTTGTCCAGAAAAAACACACACTGTCAAACTGTGGTTAGCTGATTTGAGGTTTAGGGTGAATATGACCTTGCTATTCATTTGCTCATTTTACTGTGAGAGGAACAGACATAGACAATAAAGACTGAAGAAAATGAAAAACAAAGAAACAAAACCGAGAAAACTATTAAGCCCCTCCTTATTTTTTGAATAAGTTTTATCCATTTTTATTCATGTCCTAAATCAAGCCTGACCAAGACCTACAGACCATTGTGACCTACAGACCTCCTGAAATCCAGATGCCATCCCTGTGCATCAAATCCATCCCTGCCCTTGCCCTGTCCCACTCAGCAAGTATTACAGTTCTGCTCAGCCTGGAATCCCGTATTCTGTCGAGCAAGAAACACGCCGTGCAACGGAGCAGTTTTGCTGTGAGGACAGTATCACAGAATCCGGGAACACAAGCTAACTTGGAAGATTTCTCCTCCAAACAATTTTATAGAGAAAGCAGCCCCAGAGAAACCCGAGTCACCCAGCGAGCTTGCTGGCCATGCTCACAACGTTGGTTCTTCCACTTGCTATCTGCCCCGTCTGTCCCTTTTTGTTTAGCTACAGCACCATTGTCAGAGAAGAAACCTAACTTCAAAACTGAAACTCAGGGCTCAACTTTAAATAGCATCAAAAAGCATGAGGATACCTAATTCGGAGACATTATATGAACTGCGACAAGGAAATTTTCATCTGGATTTGAGCAATCACAACACCAGGAACATACAATCGGCTAAGTTTTATAGCCTCACAGCCAAGTTCTGGAGAGGACACTCTACAATACATTTAGACCTCTTTGTTTGTGTTTCATATGACTCATACCCCCAGCCGAATCTGGGAAAGATTTTGTGATAAAGAGCAGGATTATCCTTAATCCTTATCCCCGTCGCACACTCACAGGACTGAATGAGAGAGACGGAGACAGAGGGGGAGACTAGAACTCTTTCAACACTACTGATTTTCCTCTTCCTTTGCAGGTTACTTAGGAAGCTGCATTCCTGGGGCGCCTGGGTGGCTCTCTTGGTTAAGCGGCTGACTCTTGATTTCAGCTCAGGTCATGGTCTTGGGGTCGTGGGATTGAGCCCCGTGTTAGGCTCCATGCTGGACATGGAGCCTGGTTATGACACACCCTCTCCCCCCCTCCCCCAACTCACACTCTCTCCCTCCAATAAATAAATAAAAATCTCAAAAGGCAAAAAAACAAAACAAAACAAACAAAAAAAACCTGCATTCTTCCATCAGAAGTAATTTCAGACATGGTATTAAAAATAAGAAAATAACGAAAATTTTTCTAAAAATTCCATAAGATATTTCAAGTTGGGCTGATATGCACCTTTCCGGTTGGACTGAGAGACCATTCTTTAAAATAAGAAAATATTAAATGGCAAATAAGAGGTTAAGGCTGTAATAAGTAAATTCAAATGTATAAAACAAGTAGATTTCAATTATTTCACCCAATCACCTAGAAGCAAAGATACTCTAAAGAAAATTGCATTGCCTTCCCAACTCCTTGGAGAGCCAGTTTAGTTAACAGCCTACCTCTGCTTCAGAGATGACCATACAGCTTACATGTCAAACTCATTTTAAAGTGTCAATCATGTCCCTTTCAATCTAATTAGTTTGGAAAGTAGTGTCACTGACCTAGAACTATGCAGACCATTTATTATCATACCATTTGATCAACCTAACACTTTACCTCAGTTGAGTTTGAGACACCTGTAGCCAAAATATAATATCCTTTCTCCCACTCATTACTGGTAACTCTCAATACAATTTCCTATTTACAACTCAATTTATCTCTATGAATAAGCATAGCCAACTTCAAAGAAGCACTGACAGAATTTGCCTTACTTAAGATTTCATGGTAATTAAAATTGAAAGGTAAGGGGAACAAGAAAAAAAAAATCAGATATACCTGAACCAGCAGGGGGAAAGATCTATCTACATCTATATTTAGAAAACAGATTTGAATTTTTGGATCCCAAGAACTGCTAAAGGAGAGCAAAGAGGAAGGACGGAGGAACATGGATAGGCTGGCAGACATCTGGGACCTTATACATGGTAGGGAGACTATTCTTTTTTAAAAAAATACATAGGAGCACCTGGGTGGCACAGTCGTTAAGCTTCTGCCTTCGGCTCAGGTCATGATCCCAGCGTCCTGGGAAGCCTGCTTCTCCCTCTCCTACTCCCCCTGCTTGTGTTCCCTCTCTCGCTGTGTTTCTCTGTCAAATAAATAAAATCTTTTAAAAAAAGTAAAATAGAATAAAAAATAAAAAAATATATAATATGGCAAGCTATTTTTATAAAAGGAGTCCGTGGGTTATAAACCCATTGTCATCAGATGAGTTTGTGCTGTAATAAAGAAAACCTTTCTCAGGTTCAGAGTATTTAACTTGACTTTGACCTGGCCAAGGGCAGGATGAAGCCGAACTGAAGACATAGTAACTAGCTCCTGAGAGGTCAGAGAATACCCCTGTACCTCCATGGGAGAAGCTAAAGGCCAGAGCACAGTGAGCTGGGGTGGGGCGGGGGGGGGTTGGGCAGGCAGGGAATGAGGGGTGAGAGTGGCAGCACAGCTGGCCGGAAGATGCGAGCCAGTGAAGCAACAGAGATCACCTGGCCCCCTCTCTGGCAAGAATATGACAATCACCAAATCTTTTTCTCATTTTAGTGTTGCATATTTAAGAACTCACTTGCAAGACAAACATACAAGCAGGCGATCTTCTCTCTGAACCACAGAATAACATAATGAACCAGGGATAGAGAAAATACATGCATCCACCACCAGCACGTTGCATCCATATTTTTAAACATGGTATTAAAAACAGTAAGTAT
The DNA here is from genome assembly GCF_009762305.2 of Zalophus californianus. NCBI lineage: Eukaryota > Metazoa > Chordata > Mammalia > Carnivora > Otariidae > Zalophus > Zalophus californianus. The sequence goes on along the minus strand of NC_045606.1, from coordinate 71,890,696 downwards.
ATCGGTTCTATTTAAAGTAATGACTCCTCACTCTAGAAGGCAATAATCTAAAGCAGGATGTCAGCTGCCGGCACTTCCTTTCCTAGCTTGTGTTTCCCTTTGGAGAGGTTGTATTTTACCAAAACTCCTGTTTGTCTGAAAGATAAGCAAGATTCTTCATTCATGTTTGCTTGATCAAGTAGTTATTGGTGACTATGATTTTACATCTGGTCAAATAAAATAAGCATGTATCTCCAACTCACCTTCAGGTGAAGAGCCTGTCTTTTGGGAAAAGACAGCATTTACTTTACTCTTCTTACTGATATCGCTGTTTACAGACAAGCTGGACTGAATTTTTCTATGCATTTTGTGAGAAACAGGTGCTGAAAGTCTTCGATTATCTGCAGATACATGTTTGGCCCCGTGGTGAATTCCATTTCCATTGCTCAGGCTTGTGTGGCCATTCTTTATCTTGCTGGTTTCTTCCTCACTTGGTTCCTGTGAGCACGTTGGAAGCTGAGGCAAGCGCTGGGGTTGAGCTAAACAACAGGAAAAGTTGATCCAGTTAAAAAAAGAAATATTTGAAAATCATCAAAATATATTCAGGAACAGACTTTTTTTTTTTTTCCCTGGGCTTTACCCATGGTTCTACAAAATGGAGAGAAAGAAAAAAGGAAAATATTAATAAACATGGATACAGAGAAAACATAGTTAGTAAAAAAAAGGGAAGTGGGACAGGGTCACCAAAAGTGACTTTATACAAGGCATATGAAAACAGTGGGAAAGACTGCTTTGTTTTTTAAGAAAATTTAAATTGGAAATCTGAAAAAGTTATTCCACACTCATTCAACAGCAAGTGTTTGTTTTTCTATGTACCGGGTCCCTCTTTTGGGTGCTAGAAACATGGTATTATCTCAACATCCCCAGATAACAGGATAAAATGTTTAATTATCTTTTGAGATAAAAGGAAAAAAACAATGACTCCAAGTATCAAAACTGGACAACATAGAAATATATAGTTGTTTTCTTTTCAATTTCATTTTAATTTTTTTAAACAGTTTTATTTATTTAAGTAATCTCTACAGCTAGTGTGGGGCTCCAACTCATGACCCTGAGATCAAGAGTCACATGTTCTTCCAACTGAGCCAGTCAGGCACCCCTTCAATTTCCTTTTAAGTCCTGGAGAAAACTTTTCCATATTTATTTTTAATTTGACATAAAAATAAGCCATTTATTGGGAATAAGTTGGTTGGGAATAGAAGAGAGCTTCCTTAATCTGATAAAACACATCTGCCGAAATTAAATGTCAGCACTTTAGAAATGCTCCCATTTAGGTTAGGACCAAGAAAAAGTGGCCCAAATTCACCCCTCTTATTTGACATGACACTGGAGGTACTGGTGAAAGGAATAGAACATGAAAAAGAAATAATAGGTCTGAAAAAAAATATTTTTGAGATGCATACCTAATTGGAATGTTCTAGGGGAAATTTATGAGACTACAAACCCTATGAAACACTAAGAATTTAACAAGATATATTCAAGATCAACCACATTAAAATCAACAAACTTCCTCTATGCCAACAGTAACCAAACAGCAAATATACAAGAAAAAATGAACTCTTTACAAGATCAAAAAAATAAAGAAAAAAGAAAAAAAAGCCCCCCAAAACCTCCCATAAGTATCTAAGAATTAAGCTAGGAAGAAAAATGGGCAGAGATTTTATGGCAAAAAAAATCACAGAACAGTACTGAAGGACATAAAAGAAACCTACTAAATGTAGAGTGAATATTAATCCTCCCCAATTTATTTATTTAGTGTAATTCCCATAAAATTTCCGACAGGCTTTTACACAGAACTTGAGAAACTGATCCAAAAATTTATAAGGAAAAGTAACCAAGAATCACTAAAGCAATTTTAAGGAAGTAAAAGAGGGTTGCAGCACTTGACTTACTACATATATAGTCCTATCAAGAAATTCCAGGCACTAAAGCCATGTGCTGTGGGTCCAGGCACAAATAACCAGGGGAAAAATAGAGAGAGCTCCAAATATGTATGTGTTTGCACATCTAAGTGCATATATACCTTATAGAGATAAATTACGGATGCATTAAATCCCTGTATGTGAAAAGCAAAACATTTCAGATTGAAAAAAAATATAAGAGGGGCACCTGGTGGCGCAGTCGGTTAAGCATCTGTCTCTTGGTTTCAGCTCAGGTCTTGATCCCAAAGTCCTGAGATCAGCCCCTGGGGCTCCCTGCTCAGTGGGGAGTCTGCTTCTCCCTCTGTCCCTCCCCCTGCTCCTGCTCTCTTGCAGGCATGCTCTCTCTCAAATAAATAAATAAAATCTTTTAAAAGAATATGAGACCTAATACCATGATACTAAGGAGGGACAAATTAGATTCTTTGGACAATGAATCATAAAAAAAAAGCAGGATGACTATTCATCATTTGTGCTGCCTGGCATTTCTGGACACCCTCACAGAGTTTTGGTCAATTCCTCTATCCCATTCCTTGACTGCTCTGCAGCTAGGGGACAGGTTTGTGACCTAAGTCCTACCAAGCACAAGGATGACTTACATACAGCAGTGGCCAAAGCAAGACCACAGCCACACCAGGGAGGTAACTCTGAGCACAAACAGTACAGAAGACATTTACTGGTCTTGGCTGTGGGATGCAGCGTCTGATATCCACTCCCTAGCAGACCATGGGCTGATGGCACAGCAGTGGGATTTTCAACAGAGAAGCCCCACGGAATGGATGGGAATGATCTTGGCTGTGTAACTCCTGGGAGGGTGTGTGTGCTAATGAGGAGGGAGCAGCACACCTCCTTGTGCTGAGGACGAAGCAGAAGCTGACACCCTGCAACATCCCTCCCCCATCCCACCCCAACTACTGGGTGGGGTATGTGTCACATTCCTCCAGGAAGCTCCCAACTGTCTTACTATTAATGCCTTACTAGAGGGGAAAAAAACCTTGACAATGGCATGGCCTCCAGTATCTTACGTCCTCTTCAGCGTATGAAAGTTCTTTTGAAAACTTCCCTTTTCCCCTACCCCCACCTCCCAAGTATGTAATCAGCCAGCCCTCATCACAACCCTGGTGCAGCAGCACTTTCTGCCCATGGGTCGTGTCCCCATGCGTTAATAAAACCACCTTTTTGCACCAAAGACCATCTCAAGAATTCTTTCTGGGCCATTGGCTCTGCACCCCACCCCACCAAACCTCAACACTATTCCAAAACTACATCACTAATAAATTTTTTTTCCATTTAAATTAGCCAAAATGGATTCTAGTTTTTGCAGCTGAAGAGCCCCGACTCCTCTTTCCCCCAAATGTTATTTGTTTACACTGGTTAAGTAATGAGATTATTAAAATCAACATTTACATTGATTGAGTAGCCCCTAAGCAAAGCTATCAATCACAGCACTTCAGCAAAAACAACTCTTATAAAAACAAAAACCACTCGTTGCCAAAATTTTACTATTTTATAATTTCCTGGAATTTCAAAATCAAAAACTGCTGTTCTAATTAGTCTTCTTTTCCATTTATGATTATGAACAGTTATGAAATGTAAATTAAATCTGAATACTAAGAACTCAATTTAGAAAAAGTATTGCATGCAACGCTTAACAATTATACATGGTATTGACAATGTCTAAAAAGGGCCTGATTATCTGTGATCTGGGCATTAGCCAAAACGGTATATATTTTTGACAAAGACGACAGTTTGCATTTGAGTAGGTCTTTAGCACACATTGTTTACTTCCATTCTTGTTCACATATCTTATGTCTCTTGAAGAAAAACATCTTAACATATCAAAACATTCTACCCATGATTGTGCATATTTCAAGAAAAAAGAATTCATTTCTTAACAAACAAAAGCATCTTTTCCTACCAAATCTGTTACCATTAATATCTATTAAACTAACCTATGAACTCCTCGTACAGTTTTTCGGTTCTTCAGTGATAAAAGAGAATGATTACCTAAAAATTAAATATTGGGGAATACGACAAAGTAATGGTGTGAAAATATATCAAAAATATTTTGGTTTTGTCCTTAATTCTTGATGGAAAAAAAAAAAAGTTACATCTCTGTTTAACAGCTGTATATGACCTTCTTGTAACAAAAATGGACAAGACATCTGCAAGAGGAGATCTATTATGGGTGTGCAATCATTTGATCTAGAGATTAATCTGCTGCTCCCATAGCTTCTTGTATCAACTAGAATGACATCCTAATGACTGCTATTGAACATAGATAGTTATGCATATGTATTTAAAGGGATGCCAAAGAAGACAGTTAAACCTAATTTGGTGTTCTTTTCAGAGCACTTACCAGTAATCTCGCCAAATAAATGGAATATTTGGGGCGACTTTTTCTCTGAAGAATATTTCAAGCAATCTGAGAGCTTGGTTAAATTGAAATGTCCAACTGACCGATGCTAAGGAGCTTCTTGTCAACCAAAAATGTCCTGTCATAGTCCATAATCCAAGATAAATTTAAAATTACCACGTCATAAACATTCTCAATAACTAAAAATAAAGGTGGTAAAAGACAACTACGTCTTGCCACGAAATTCTTAAACTGACAGATCTGACCTTTTTCTACTATCAAAATTGACTATTTGCAAATTACCGGGTATGGCTGGAGTGGTATTCAAACATATCCTTAATGATTTATCTACATTTCAATCTTCAAAATGATATCTATTTCTGTTGGCAGAAAAATGATAGTACATTCATTTTTGTTTCACTGTCACCCAATTATTTTTCCTATAGTTTGTATTATGGTCAGGTAACAACCGAGTATTATCTCTTTATGCCAGATTTTTAACATTAACACAATTTCTTAGTTTTATGATTTGGTCAGATACACGCAGTATGTAAGTCAAATTAAAACTGGATAAACCCTAGATAGATTAGCTATCTTAACAATTTATTTTAACGTCACTGAGAATTTTTCATGGGTGTGACTTGAATCTTACAGGAAAATTATAAGTAAAACCAAGTCAGAAACATGATTTTATTCTCAAATGAAGAACAAAAACATCTGACTGATTAAACCCCAACTACTTGGCTTTAAACAGATTTCTTTTCCTTACTGCGTAAAAGTTGTGTATGGCTTTAAAAAAAAAAAAAGCACACTAATATGGGAACGACACAATGCTTCTTAAAACACAAGTGATGCCTAGGGACCCTCACTCTCCCTTTAATGATCCACTGCTCTCATTCAGCTGTCTTTCTTTTTTCAAATCTTTACATATGTGACAGCTCTCAAAAGTAGACCATAGACCATCTGGCATTTTCAGAGGTGTAACTTGTGCAAATTCAGCTCTATTGGGAGCGCACCGCTATCTTCTGCCTGCGTTATAAAGGGACAATAGAATGGAGAACTTATGAGTTGTTTTGAATTATTCATTTTTTTGCCTGTATATTCAAGAAATTTTACAAACTCTGCATTTTGTACTACATAATCACATGCGTTAAAGGTACAAAGAAACTTTTTGACACCTTTTTTCTACAGAAAGCTGGCATTTTGTTTGATATGTGAACATTCAGCGTCTGTTATATCATTCTAAACAGGATGGGTGCTTCTACAAAAGACCCCATTTTAAACTTACTCTCTGTGAGCAAAAAAAAATGTATTCTTGATATTCAGTAACAAATGCAATACACATCAAAATTTCAAATACCAGTTATATGAACATTCAGCATCTTCAAACCTGGATAGCATTGGTCACCCGCTTACCATATGTGTAAAGAATTTTTTTTTCTTGGAAATCACTGCTCACACAATGCTGCATGACTGTAATTTTCATATCCGTGATGAATAGTTACAAATGTCTTAAGAAATACTGTGCTTTCTGGGTTCAAATGTTTTCAATCAGGAAGGAAACCAACAGAATTAAATCTAGTGATTTTCAATAAGAATAATAAATACGGAAGTAATGAGTCAATAGCATGAACTTCTTTTAATAAAAAAAAAAAAACAAAAAACTGGGTGATATTGTAGCCAGTAATAACCACACTTGAAACTGCAGCTGCTGGAGTGACAATATAAAGCAACATTTTCTTATAGCCTATAATCTGTTAGCAGGTGCAAGTCATCTCTAGTCCCTGGTCTCTTTCACAAATCAGATTTAATAAAATTACAAAAGAATTATCCTACCATGTACCCAATCTAAATGGTGGTGGTACACATACAAAGAAAATTAAATGCTTAGAATTTAAAATTGTAACAAAATTATCAAAATAGAATACTGCCGGGGGATGACTTAGTATGAACCGAACTTACTCTTCCCAGAGATAGTTAACGAAGCTTTTACTGGGTGTGCAGTACTATGCTACCCTGTGGTCACCCTGAGACAGAGACAAACATGCACATGTGCACACACACACACACACAAATGGTGGAGATTATATATAAATAAAATAGTGTTTTATTATACTTAGAACATGCACCTATAGGTAGAGATTATATATATGGAAAGCGCAGGGTTTTATTATAAATACATATAACATGCATCTAGATACAATAGCTTTAAAAATCACTTCAAGATGCATAATATGATAAAACTATATTTATTTGTTCTAATGTAAATTTAGCTAAAATCAAGTAAAATAAATGTGCTAATGGCCAACTCTGTTCCTCAGCTTGATGCAAGCCTTTCTGAGTGTACCCTAGAGAGACCCTGTACCCTAACACTTCCACAGTCTGGGAGCCCCTGGCGTTTCCTACCTGTTTCTTCAGTTCCCTTCCAAGGGCATATCCGAAAATTTTTATTTATCTCTTGAGTCTCTGAACTCTTTCATCACCTATTACATCTTCATTTTATTTAATGTATATATTAACACAGTGAAATCTATTTTGAAACTGTGACCTTTTGGTAACATTGATCACTTTAAGAATCCCAATCAAACTCTGTCTACCTACATGACTTGGAATGCACAGGATGGAGGAGACTGTCTTATGATGGAAGCATTTTTAACAGTAATTCATCAGTAATCAGTGGCAGGGGTTGCAAATGCTTCTTCCTAAACAAAAGGACAAAACTTGAGAAGTTGTTTGGAGAATCAATCATTTTCTTCATCTGGTAAAGAACATTAAGAGAGTACTTAGACATATTTCAGCAGAGCCTGAAAGCGGGAGGACTACTAGCTTCTCCCCAAATCCATGCTCCCCATTGTCCTGGCTCTTGGCTAACCATTTCCCCAGTCTTTCTGGCGGTTCAAGTTCAGCCACGCTTCCATGTTCACTCTGAAAGAATGAGAGCAGAAATTATTTCTGCCACTTCCAGGCCTAGGCCTCAGCCTGGGGTGTGTCCTCTATACTTTCTTTCTCGCACTTGCCAGCAACCCAGCTTTGACCACAGCAAAGGGAAGTATCTTAGGCATGCTGGAGAAACCAAATAGAAGAAATCTGCAGGGCGAGCAGGGAAGAGGAGAGCCTCTCACTGACCTGGAATGCTCATCCTATACTGTTCCATAAGAAATAAACTTTTATTTAGCCCATGGAGTAACGCTGGGACTCACTGTTACAAAACCCTAATAGCTTCTATCAAGTCCTATCAACAAGGATGCACATTAGAGATACTTATATGTGAACTACCCCTAGCACACATGACTCAAAAGATACCACATTTCACTAGAAAGAAAGCAACAATACATTAGTAGCAGTAGAAAGACCACTGCCAAATCCACAGCCTGTGGTTAATCTTAGAAGACAGCAGATAAGCCTTACAATGCAGAAGCTGATTATTACTGAGGGATAATCGTGCATCATGCAGTTCTGTAGGAAAAGGACCCGGTATTACTCTGCTGTTCGAAGACAATTTGTATCGTCACCACAGCTGGCAGGAGATCTAGTAGAGTGACCAACCATCTCGTTTGATCAGGACTAAGGGAGGTGCTGGGATGCAGAACTTTTAGTTTTAAAACGAGGACAGTCCCAGGTGAATCGGGATAAGTTGGTCACCTTTATATCGGGAGGAATTTGTGCACAATTGCTAACATTTTCCTCCAAAAGACACCAGCATCAGCAGATGGAGGGAAGGGCATCGGCTTTGAGCACGACCCACTAGGGTTTGAATTCTCGAGTCAGTATTTCCCTGTTCTGTGAGCCTTAGAGAGTTACTTCATCTCCCTGGGCATTAGGACCTTCACTGGTAAAATGAGAAACAAGTGACAGACCCTCATGGGTATGGACAGGTTTAACACTTCCCAGTTTCATACCATTGTTTTTCTCTTCCCTACAAAATTTTCCTGTCATTTCTTTCTGATTACTATTTGGCTTTTATTTTTTATTCTGTTACTAGGGGTTTCTGTTCCTCCCTATAAGTCAACGCAAAACCTTTTTAGAAATAAACAGGTTTCAGAAAAAGGAGCACAAACATCATCTTTCATTTTTCAGAAAAATAACTTGATTGAAAAATATACTAAAACATAAGGATTACGAAGGAAAATAATCAGCATTTTCTTTTAAGATTTGCACGTTTTTCTGAAAAGCCCCAAGCAGTAAACCAATGAACAACAAAAAATTTGTATTATATTCCCTCCAAGTGTAGCTTTTCTTGAATGCTTGGTTTCTATTCCCAAATGAATGACAAATTCAGCCTGACTTTATGCCCGCTCGTGCACATCACAGTTTCTAGTTAACTTATATGGATAATAGGAGCCCACCACTCCTACATTTGAGAACAGAATATTTTTCAGTTTAAGTTAGCAGGCTTCCTTATGGAATTATTATCTACAAGCTTTATTTATATATTAAAAGATCATATTGTCTTCTGATATAATCCCATCATGAAGACAGGATCTCTGTTTGCTATGGTATCCCCTTGTTCTCGGACTCAATAGGTATTTCCATCACTTGATTCAACTGATAAAGTGACCTCTGCTTATAATTATTTATAACTGTATAATACATATCTAAATAAATGCATATGTACTTATATTTTATAGAAAATAAATAAGCTAAGCAGTATTTTTGGATGACAGAAAACATATGAATAAAAACAGCACAAAGTCACAATCTTCCAAAAATCTGTTTTACATACTGAAATTTTACCTGTTTTCTTTTTCTTTTTTTTTTAAGTTATAAAAGGCATTTTTTTGATTTTACAAAACCAATTAGTGGGTGGGCAAGCAGAAGCCTGAAAAATCCTACTCTCATTCTGTTAAATTTGAACAAATAGGTTTCCCCAGGATTCTCAGAACAGCAGCAAGTATGAGATAGCAACAACTAGAAACACACAGCACTCTTAGGTTTCAACTTAAGATACACACTGACACACTTGGATAGATGCAGAATTGCTTTCTGACACAGGCCCCAGACCCATCCCTGCTTTGGGGTGCCTTTAGCTCTCCCCCCATGGGATAAGGGCCCTCCAGTCAAGCAAGGATACAAGTTAAAAAAAAAAAATCTTGAAACCAAGAACTCTGATAAAATATAAAAACCGCATCAAGAGTAGGCTGTTACCATGTCCACAGTAGTCAAACTGTGGAAGGAGCTGAGACGTCCTTCAACGGATGAATGGATAAAGAAGATGCAGTTCATATATACAATGGAATATTACTCAGCCATCAGAAAGGATGAATACCCACCATCTGCATCGACATGGACGGAACTGGAGGGGATTATGCTAAGTGAAGTCAGTCAAGCAGAGAAAGACAGATATCATATGGTTTCACTCATATGTGGAACATAAGCAATAGCATGGAGGACCATAGGGGCAGGGAGGGAAAACGGAAGGTGGGGGGAATCAGAGAGAGAGAGATGAACCATGAGAGACGGTGGACCCCGGGAACCAAACTGAGGGTTTCAGAGGGGACGGAGGTGAGGGACGGTGAACAGGGTGATGGGTATTAAGGAGGGCATGTGTTGTGATGAATACTGGGTTTTATAGGCAACTAATGAATCACTGAACACTTACATCACTGAAACTAATGACATACTATACAGTGGCTAACTGAACATAAAAAATTAAAAAGAGAATAGGCTGTTAAAATGTGCAATCACCTAAGTAAAGCCAAGAATGGGGAGGATGGGTATCAATACATTCTACCATACAAAATCAGCAGTCACTATGAACTGGGGGCAAAGGGGTTAAAATAAGGTGCCATCAGTTCTTGGGACACGGAGCATGTGCGTACTGAGGCTGGAGCTTTGCGGTACGCTGCAGAGAACTACTCATATTTTGGTATACTGGACTTCTTATGGCTTTCCATAGCTGCTATAAGAAAACAACAAACCCATTCTACCTGGCCATGGTAAAAGCCAACTGGGGGAAAAAGAGAGAGAGAGAGAGAGCTATTCTTCTCTGCAAGCAACACAGACAAAGCTAGCAACACACAAATAAACTTGCTAGTGTGTAAATCCAAAAAGGTGCTCCCCTCTACATAGACCAATGTCACAAGCCTTCCTTGCCTGAGACACGTCTCGGCAATTAGAGCAAGGGCAGGGTTTTGGCCTCCACTTGCCTTTGTGCAATTCACAGGCATACAACTCTAAGCAGCGGCCCCAGGAGCCAGAGAGCTGAGACCACTGAAGTTCAGACTGTCAGATACGGCAACTGAATTTCAGCAGCCAGATTACGTGTTCAGTCAAAATTCAGTGTGATTAGGTAAACATGAAGTGCTGAACGATGGAAGAGGGAGGAGAGCGAGAACTGGGAAGCCTGAAACTGCAAACTCTGTCAGATGCCTCCCGCACTCACTGCCCATCAATAAGTAGTTCCCAGGACTCATTCACAAGGGATACAGTCTGGGGAAGGAGCAGCCGCTGGGGCCAAGCCTCACCACCCACAGAAGTAATGCTAGCGACAGCAAGCTACTACGTGGAGACAGAGGGAGTCCAGAGCTTGAAAACAGAAGTGGCAAGTCAAGGGCCCAGAGTCAAAGATCATTATGCAACACAACTTTTGATGCCAGTTACCAGAACATGAACTCTTCCCCCACTACCTCCCAAGAAAGGTACTGATAAGCAATGAACAAAGATGTTAAAGAAATTAAATTGCTAGTAAAATCTCTAAGCTTAGCAAATAAAGGCTTATGACAGTTCCACCCTAAGGCAATCCCTGAATCTAAGTCCTTGTTAACAACAAGAAGAGAACTGCTAAGGCCCCCATGAGGGAATCCTCCCTGAAGCCCTTCTCAGTTACCGCCATGAAGGACACCCAACAAGGGAAATCTTAGCAGAGAATCCTGGCATGAGCACATCCACTGCCCAGGCCAAGGTCAAGGGAGAAACTCAACAGATGCTTCTGTACTATCCCTAACCAGGGGTATATGGCTATATACCCCCAGACCAGTACCATACTTGAGAGTTGACACTGCAGCTATCCTATGCTCCCTTCACCATCATACAGCCAGGAGATGTTGTAAAACATAAGTTGCAAGATCATGAGGAGCTAACTCCAAATTTGACTGAGGTCACATTTCTGAACCATCTCAAAGGAGGAATAAACATCACCCAGAGATCTGTAGAACAATGACATGACACCAGCTCTAGATGCATCATCTAAATGTGACTTTAATTTGTCTCTCATTAGGGAGAGGCGGGGTACACATATGTTTGTTCAGAGGATAATTGGATCTCATTAAGAATATTGTGAAATCATACGCACGGAAACAAATAGTATCTGTGTGTACACACAAGTAAATGTGTGGGGGTCAAGCAAGGACTGGACCATAGCAGACACCTAACCTTGATCCATCCAACATCACCCACTTTCTTCTGGTGTCACTATGGCTATTCATGAGAGCAGGACCTCAATTTACTAACAAGAACCCTTCAAAAAATAAAGTACTTTTAGTTGCATATGTTTTGTACACAGAGCTTAACACCAGGCATTTACTGACTTGCCTTTAATTATATAGCGAGTACCTTAAAGACAAGATTCCGCCTTTCTTAGAGTTCCATCAACCTTATCAGGCACATACCTGCTGACAAGGAACCTGGTACAATGTTCAGCACCCAGTGGACACCCAGTGAAAATTAACTGATGATGATGAATTATACTAGCTTTTAAGCTGTCACTTGATCCCAGTATATAACAACCTTCCTGAATAAATCAAGCAACAGTTTGGTATTCAATACCATTATAAACTTCATCCTTCACCTTCATGAGTCTAGGGAATTGCTGTAAAAGCATAATATAAGGATGGTGGAGCTACAGCAAGGATTCAAGAAATTCTCTCTGCTATAACAAGGGAATTAAAGATTCAGTTACAGATATCATACAGTGTGTAGGCAAATGTATCAAAAATACTACTTAAGTGACCTTCTTGAAAACAGCATTAAAGTCAGTATCAAATTATAAATCTAAAAGCTCCCCCCACCCTTTAATAAAAGTAAATCCAACCTGATGTAGTATCTCTTTGAGGTTAGAGCAGTGGAAATGCAAATGAAGTTCCAATTTGAAGAGAGGGAATCAGGTAGAGGAAACGATGTGCTGCTAACTGAACGTTTAAAAAAGAAATTTATTTCTGGTAGCTTATACAAGGTAAATCAGAAAAAAAGTAAATTCCACTGTTATTCCCCTGAGCTTTAATATAGGTCATAACCCTCAAAGTTCACTGGTGAGTATTTGTTATTGGGATAGCTTTTCACTCTTCAATAAATTCCTCTAAGATATGGTCCGAGACGAGGAAACCTTTGTGTTTTAGTTCTAAGAACAGTTCTCATTATAGACAATGCTCTCTCTGACATAATTTAAAGATTTAGGAGTCCAAGCAAAGTTCTCAGAAGTGACTCTAAGGCTGGGATGGTCCCAATGATCATATCCAACCCCTGCAGGAGATCCTGGAGACCTTCTTCCCTAAAGAAGTAGTGGGAAGTATATATGAATTTTAAATTCTTTCTTACATGTGAACAACAGATCACAGCTTAAACATAATGGAAAGGTTTAATATGTAAACAAATAGGGAAAAATAACATGATTTTCTCCTTCTCATCTTGTCTTCTCTGAAGATGAAATCTCACCCCCACTACCCACCCCCTTACAGGGCTACTTTAAATTTTTGGAGACTGATTTGGAGAATGTGAATTTTAGATTCTTATCTTCATCAGTGTATCAAGATGATTTTTAACATTTATGGGAATAAAATGTTACCCCAAACATAAGCCCCAGTAAATGGCTTCCATACAGAGGAACAAATTCATTAACCACATTTAAAGATTAACACAATTGAGTCCATTTATAAAAACATTTCTTCCTCTGATTTTGCCATTAAACCCCACTAAATACATCAAGGTACCTTTGGTGACAAACTAACTTAAATATATTATAAAGTATTCGTTAAGCATATACTATAGTGCCAGGCACTGTTCCAGGCATGAGGGATTACAAAATGTACAAACAACTTGCCCTCACAAAGCTTACAGATATTTATTATCTTGCCTAACAAGAAATCCAAAGATAGGGTAGCTCTACTATTATTAATTTCCTAGGTTCTATATTTTCACTGCCATCCTTGGCATGTCAACTTTCCCATCTGACTATTCTCATAGTTACAAGACTCTCTAAAACTCCTCCAGACATCACACTCAGAGATGATGACAGCCCTTGAAAAAAAAACGTGCTCTGTCTCTTTAAGAATATATTAAAAAAAAAAAAAATCCTTTCCTCCAGGAGATGTCCCTCAGGTTTCATTGGTGGACACTGGGTCACCTGCTAAAACTAAAGCTCCCTTCTTCTCTCCCCACAAAACAACACTTATTGAAAGGTCTGCCCTCTCTACCAAACTGTATGTATGCTTCTCTGTAGAAAGAAACCTGCCATCCATTCATTTGTTCATATAGTCACTTAATGAGCATTTACTAAGTGCTACATTCAAGTGCCAAGCACTTCCGACAACCTGCTGCAGCACCTGGGAACAGTGCTCACTTAGCAAAACGAATGAAGGAATGACAGAAACAATAATGTTCATCCTACAGTTCCTAATTTCAATTATTTAAGTAAAACTGAATAAGTACATATTTCTTATCTAGAAAAGTAAGGAAAACGTAAGCACAATAATTGCCTTTTCCCATACCTCCCTGATGTAATTTGACTTCTACTTAACCCAGACGCCAACCCTATAGCCCTATAACAACTAGCCCACACACACTGTGTTATTTATAATGCCAGATATTAGTTGTATTTCAGATGAAATGGGAAAAATGAGAACGTCTAAATTTACTTGTCACCACAGACCTCATATTAATTTCATTAACATTTAGAAGAATGTTGCTCTGCCTTCCAACAGTAGATAAAAACCCATAAATAATAACTGGAGCTGGTAAAACCCACCAACAAGAGATCTTAACACTTGAAGACAAAGAGTGGGTGGAAGTGCCCATTATATATAAAATTATGTTTTATGTGTTATGCTTTCTTTTACCAAATACTTAAACGGCATCTCAACAAAGACCTGAAGGGGAAGACGCCTTGCCAAGAGGAGTAATAAGAGTTCCAGGCCAGCCTAACAACACGTGCAAAGTTCTGAAGCAGAACAGGGCTTGGAGCATGTGCTGAGCCGATGTTAAGCCAGTGTGGCTAGATAATACTCCCACAGTCCTTTGGACCATATACTTACTGCCTAATTCAAATGATAAACATTAACAAATACATTAGAAAAAATCACAGAATGTGCTTCCATCAACAATTCCTGGCAATATTCTTCCAGATATTGTGCTGCTTTACCCTATAAGCCATTACTATAATAAATTATTCACTTATAAGACCACTCTCAGTAAAACTGACCGGAAGTTGACTTACATACTTTACCGTGAATCAAGATACTCCCAATAAAAGACTTCTTAGGAAGTTACAAAAAGGGGCCATCAACTGTATATAAATGTAAAATACAACCACAATTTGGAATATTAGGAAACATTTATAAAAATCTTATCCTTTAATTACTTTCCAAGAAAGAAACACATACATCCATTTCTCTGAAATGTACAAATCTATTTATACTGAAATTGTTCTGGGGCTAGAGAGACTAGCAGGAATTATCTGATGTTCTTTAATAGCAAAATGAATGGTTGTGAAAGAATCTTGCTACTATTAGGAATCTGCTCAGATTTTAGATAAGAGACTATCACTGTGATTTATACTTATCTTCCTATTTTATTCCAATTTCCCAAATCCGACTCCTTTACTCAAAATACAATTCTCTAGCAGTAGCTCTCAACCTTTTTCCAACTCCATAGGGCTTACCTGAGTAACACACATCCTTTAGTAATATCTTGTGTGGGTTCAAAAAACAATCTCCTCCAGTGATTCTCCTATCTCCTGGCTTGCGTGCAGCACTGGAGAATCTGAATTCTAATACAGGAGCCAGAGATAGGTAGAAGGCTGACCAAGAGCAAATTTTTATCATGAAGGCAAACTCTTAGGGGAGAACAAAATGGGCAACTGGACAGTCAGTGGAATAAGTTTATCTACCTGGGGTCTTAAAAATTCCTATGAATTTCTAACAATTATTTTCCATTAATAATGCCTTTCAAAGACAAATACCATATAATTTCACTCATATGTGGAGTTTAAGAAACAAAACAAATGAGCAAAGAGGAAAAAAAAGAGAGGAAGGCAAATCAAGAAATAGACACTTAACTACACAGAACAAACTGATGGTTATCAGAGGGGGGGGCTGGGGGAGATGGGGGAAATAAGTGATGGGGATGAAGAAGGGCACTTGTGATGAGCACCAAGTGATGTATGGAAGCACTGAATCACTATGTTGCACAACTGAAACCATTATTACCATGTACGTAAATGAACTGGAATTTAAAAATTTTTTTAAAAAGAAAAAATATATAGCCTTTCAAATCCTACATTATAGTTTACAGATTACAAGTGGTAACTATATATTCTCATTGATAATCAAAGCCCATTTTCAACAATTTTAGCCCTGCTTCTGCCACTAACTACTTGGGTCACTTTGGATGAATTGTTTACCCCTCTTCATGCTTCAATTTGTCAGCTGAAACAAAACAAAAAACACACAGAGATTGAACACACTGATCTCTAAGGGACGTTCCCTAACTTTAATATTATAAGAATATATAGGCCCATGATTCATTTTCAACATGTAGAAAAACAGTGTAAATATGGCATATGATATACAGAAAACAAACCGGAAAATATGAACGTAAGCACCCACATTGTTAAGGACTTAACATTCAAAATCTAAGTCCTCTAGAGAATATCTATCAATATAATTATTCACATGTCATCTTTTTTTACAGAAAGAATTATCAGAGAGTGGAAGGTATGATACCATTCAATGGGAATAGAACCATTCAATGGGAGCAAGGTTAACCAGAGGGAGTGACAGTTGGGATTGAGTGCTTTGCTCTCCACCTTCAGCCAACAATTACTAACTTAACAAGGTTCACTTAGCCGGGGTGTCAGGAGCTCGGGGCTGCTACTAGCGACAATGGTAACCAGCAGGGGGTAAAATTAAATCTCTTCCATTTTTTTGGTCCAATTTGGAAAACCAGTGACCAAAAGAGAGTATGAAAATCAGTATTTTCTCTATATGGTGATAACTGGTTTATGACCATCAATCTTAAGGGGAAAGGAGGCTGAGATTGTATCTGCAACTCATCATTCAAGCAGCTGATTTGCACTTAGCACCCCGTGGTCAGTCTGTCCCTCACTCCTGTGCTCTGTTGTGCCAGCCACTCAGGGTCTGGAGTCTCCCTGGTTTAAATTCTCCAGAGCATCCCTCTCTTGAGTCTTGTGAAGGTCAGAGTGGGAATAATATGGTTACTTCGACTCAAGGGGTGGAAAAGACCAAATGGTCTTAATCATCTGTAAGCAAACTTCTAACTGGCACACTTCTGCGCTCCCAATTTCATCCTCGATTCCAAGAGCCTTCGTGCCTCCGATCATGAACCTTTTGAGGGGCAGTGCTGTATCGGGTCATGCCAACGCTCAGGTTTTCGCTAGTCTGTGCTACGAAGCCAGTTCTTATTTCTCCATCTACTTTCTGTCTTTCAGAAAATGTTTAACAAGAAATAGACACTTTACTACAGAGAACAAACTGATGGTTATCAGAGGGGGATATTTCCTTCCTGTCATTTCCTTGTCTGTTCTTGCTTTCCTTAAATTTATGTCTTTGTAAAATTATCATTAATTTACTATCATTTCAGTGGGATTTCCAAAGAGAATGGAATATATATGTTCAATCTGTCATGTTGAACCAAACATGATTTTTAAAAACCATCACAAAAAAAAAAAAAATATCTCAAGAAAATGTGACAAAATGTTAACACCTGTTAAGTCTGAGCTTGGTTGGTACATGGGTGTTTTCAATATTCTTTTTTAACTCTCATTTTTAAAGCAGCTAATTTAATGCTAAGAAAAATCAGAATCCTGTTGATTAAGCACCTAAGTCCACAAACCAGTGAATTGCTACTGACTGGTACTGAGGTAGAAGCATTGTTTTAACCTGAAAACACTAACACAGTGGGATATTACCAGGTATCGAGGGAAAAACAGTATCTCCATTTTCTAAAAAAAATAATCTTTTGTTTTGACTGAGATATTTCACTACATTTAAAACTGAAAATGCATTTTAAAATAAAGAGAGGCATCTTCAGTGCAGTGGCTCATGTCCTTACATTTTTGTAGGCGACACTGACGATGTGTTTTAGGTTGTATTTTTTTTAGGATCATAAAAAGAGGCCATGCTGTGTGTACCTGACCCTCCCCTGCTAATTCCTGGATAACCAAAGATAGAATCCAGAGACTCACACTCTACTTTCTTTCCTGGTTCTTTGCTTAGTATCTCTGGATCCGCCCGAAAATGGGATTAAGGAAGAGGCTCGCTCCATTCTTTACAAAGCATAACTCAAAATGGTCCAGCACTTCTTCCTCTAACCCAGGTACTAGTGATTCTTATCACAATGTAGAACAAATTCCACGTACAAACTTAAGAGTTAATGAAGTATTTCCACTTAGGTTTTCACGGTTGCCTCCTCACTGACCTCATGAGGTACTGACAGAAGACAGTACCTCCCCTCCATTCACATTCTGAAGAAGCAAAACATGAAGTGACTTGGTCCAACACCGCAAAGCTAATGAGTTTTAGGCAGAATCAGAATCTGAATCCTAGGACTCCACATCCTACCTTCTCTAACCACACACTGCCTCTCTCTAAGCACCGCTGTTGCACACTGGCCCCTTTACAACATCTGACCAGCAGCCTCCCTCCTGTCAAACACAGAGCTAGCTGACAAGTCAAGCTTTGGGCCATTATTTCATTTTCACTTTTGCTCCAAATACGTTATCTATTTGGAATATGGAAGTCAATCTAATTAGCTTGCCACATGTGTACCTTCCCCTGCTTGAAAAAAACACCATGTTATGTTTGTATCTGTCGTCGGTGACACCTCCAGTTCTTCCCAAGTCTTCATACATAATCATTAACAGCATGAGAGAGTCCAGCACTGAGTTTGCAAGGCGGGCTAGAGCGGATTGCATCAGGCCCGACTGACTGGCAACTCTCTAGCTGAAGCAGCCTGCATGCAGACTTATAGAAAAAAATTATCTGAATCATGAAACTTCTTTACGACATTTTCCAAGGGGCTGAATTCTAATATTGTGTGCCAAAAACAAACAACAGAACAAAAAAAAAAATAGGGATCAGTTAAAGGTGGAGATAGACATCATAATGAGTTTCTCTCCCAAACAGACCATCCACAAATATTTTCCCATTTGTATTAACATGCAAAGAAGTAAAAACAACACTGTACCTGCAATTAAAAGAGAAACAACTGAAACCATCCCCAAATGATTTAACGTCATCCTTACCTCCCAGAAATGCTATCCTAGGACTATAAACCAGCCATCTTTTCAATTCATTGTAATTTAGTGTTTCATACACTAAAATGGACACTAAAATCTGTCATTATTACTGACCAAGCTATAATCGCACCTACTCGGCCTGCCAGAGCTGTAGATTCTGACTCTGTGAGCTTAGTTATCCCATTTTGGTTTTTTTCGGTCGAAGAAGTAGTGGTTGGGCTTTTGTTTGTTTGCTTTTAGTAAGAAAAAAAAAGAAAGAAAAAATTAAATGCAGAAAATGAACACTCCCACACATTCATGCTTTTTGCACATTAAGTACGCACTCGGTGAACTGTTCCACTTAAATATTTTTACTTTAACACCGTAGGTGTCATCAGAAAAACAAACCAAATTAAAGACTTCTCCCCAGTGAGTGTTCTAACAAACCCCTCATTTTCTTTAGGCTTCATGGAGACAAGGAATTGCTCATGAACGTGATGTTTATCAAAAGAAGCAAACCTGAGAAAGGTGATGAGCAAGGGGATGAATCCTTGGTTAAGTAATGGGCCCCATTTCTCAGGAAGAAAACTTTTGAACGTATTTAAGACAACGACAATAACTGTACCGAAATCAGAGTACAAACTTCAAAGAGTTGTGCAAAAGGTACAGTATTTTGTTTGTGTGTCTCCAACCCTCAGGAGCAGAGGGTAAACCGTGCTTGCAGAGGGACTCATACTACGTATCCCGCATATATGATGTATGTTGGCGCCTCATTAATTAGTTTCCATGGTAAAACTGAAACCTTTGAAGGAACCCCCTCAAGGTGAGAATGAGGAGACACGATTGCCCAGAACAGTTTTGTTTGGAGTATTTTTCCTTGTTGCAAAACAGCTCCTTCCATGGAGTCCATTTCTTCCCTTTTACTTAATAAAAAACGATTTATTCCAAACTCCCTCCCTCCCTTCTTGCCTCAGAATGTATTTATCCCACAGTTCCAAGTCTTCTCACTCTGTGAGGGCTGAATTTTCTGGGGTAGGCCCATTATTCACAGTTTTGTAAAAGGGTAACTCTTAATATTGAAATGACCAAGCTCTTTTAAATGCTGAACTATTGTGATACTGACTATTCTTATACAAGCAAATGATTATGACTGGTTTACCGGTGACAAACAATGGTGCCAAGGTTGCACGGAACTAATGTGTTCCCAGCAGGCCTATAAATATTTGCTGTTATTCTTCTTTTAGTAACTAGTTCCAAATGAGCAAACTATGAACTTTTATACAGTAAGAATGGTGTAAAACTGCCCCTAATAAATCTTCTCCGTCTTATGCTATATTTCCATACCACTGAAAGAAATAGCTGATATTGCACAAAGTTTTGAAATACACTGTTCTCCAAAGTATGTGCTTCATCAGCAATTTATTTTAACATCCACATCTCCCTCTCTAAAGGAACTGAAACTAATTATGTATTGTCCCAAATGCCCAGATACCACTGATATCATATGAATTCATATATTATTCAAAAAGCTGATCTTTTTTTTTTTTACTTATTAATATGACTCTTAGGTAAACTGTATCTCTATTATAAGGGACTTTGCTTTACTCCGAGAACAAACTCTTAGCTATAACAGTTAAGGAGATACCCTTTCCACTGTATCTACAAACACTTGATTGGAAGGCTGCTTATTGCACAGATTTTTAACTGAAAGAGATAGCTTATTCCCATTCGGGACAGAGTGTCAAGAGAAGATGAAAGCAGGCATTTGTAATTCCTCGGAAAAACAGGCAAAAGGGTTTTCAACCTTAAGAAATCCAACTCTTACATAACATAAACCTTGATCTTGGGTTAATACATTAAGATTCTAAAGATAATCAAATAATCCCTCATGGCAGCATCAAGTTTTCGATCTTAAAGTCCTTTCAATGCGCTCTCCAACCCCATCACGCCACTTCACGAGGCCACAAGTGCAAATTATAATAGTTCTTTTCCAATATCATAAAACTTAAAGTGCTGCATAGTGAAACTAAAAGCATGAAACACTTTCTGAACAATGTAAACATCTCTCCAAAAAACAACTTCCCAGAAGGACTACGGGCTAAAACAAGAGGCCAGTACCTTGGGTTCTCCCAGCTAGGCCACCAAGGCTATCAGTCCCTACGGGTCATCAATCAATCACAACTGTAAGAAACCACTTTCCAAAAAAAAAAAAAAAATTTTAAATATTCAAATAAAAAACTGTTCAATTTACTTTACAAGCTCTTTTTGTTCTAGGGCAATATATTCAATTGAAAATCTTATCAGCTCTAAGTCTGAACCATACCTCAAAATTAACTGTGAAGCTCTCAGAAATTAAAGTCGTCCAGGCCCTACTCACATCTGATTCAAGGCTCACTGGTGTGGGAGTGGGGCCTGGGCATCAGTATGTTTTTAAGCTAATGTAAAGAGTTGGGAACCATTGCTTTGAACAAGGGGATAGGGCTATATAGCATCATATTCCTGCCCCTGTAGCTCCAGCTTCAATTATTGTGATTTCTTCTTGGTGCAGAAGGAAAATGAATATCCTCACGCCGCAAAGAAGAGCAGATGTCAAGACTCTCTGCCTATCTCTTGGAATGAGAACAAGTCCGTTCTCACGGAGGCAATGAGGAAATAGTTCTCAAAAACTAAAGAAGCCTTTTTTCTAAGATGTCAAGTATATAGTAAGCCCAGCAATTGTCTTGAATTTACCACAACAAAGATAAAATTCCAAAGGAACATAGTACATTCAAATTTTCCTAACTCTTTTATGATCCAACACAAAGGCAGGATACAGTCACATCATTAATAGTGACAGAATGGCAATAATCTGGGAAAACTATCACCTCCCCTGTGACTTGAATGTAATCTCTGGGGCACCATGAACACCACAAAGTCCCGACCATTCCCCTACTCCATCCCCCATCTGAGAATCAAGGCTAGATAATCAGGAGATGAGCTGTGTGGCCCTAGGTACACTGCTTGACACTTCTGAGCCCAGTCTCATCGAGAGGCAATAATACTTATTATTCCACCTGCCTGATAAAGTTGCCAATAGGCCAAGTGAGATCATGAATATGAAAAATTTCATTAACTGTAAAAAGCTCTAAGTAATAACATTGTTAATATTACTAATAAAAAGCATTCCTTTGATATGCATGAACTGTAGACTGAGAAAATTAGCTCCTTAAGAGAGGGAAAGATAGTCAATCCACATTTTAAGACAAATTACTATAGCTTAACCAATTCAAAGCTGTCAGTCTCCTACAGAGAAGCTAAATGTAGTCAAAAGGTACAGATTTTCATTTATTCAACAATTAACATGACAGTAGTGGGAACAAACTCTGTGCATGGCCCTGGGCTATATGCTGGGAGGGCTACAAAGCTGAAGGAGCCGCCAATTCTGCCTTTAAGGAGCCTTCAGTTCAGTGACAAGGAAGAGGGCCATCCACACGGCAGGACAATTTCAAAATTAACAAGTCCTTTAGGAGAGATGAAGACAAACCCACTCTGCAAGCCCGACGAGGGAGAAATCACAGCAGGCCTTGCTCATGCAGCTGGAGATGTGGGGTAACCTGAGTGAGGCACGGGAGAAGGAGAGGACTGGACGCGCATAGGGAAGAACAAGGAATCTATTTTGGCTACACCAAAACTACGTAAAAGGAAGGCATGGAGGAAAAAGCCGAATTTCTTTTATTCCCACAGGCATCCAAAATAGCTTCGGGAAAGTCCACTGTGGTCCTGCACCGGTGCTAGTTGCTGGGAGTGCAACCTAAAGCCAGCAGATCGTAGCCATGTCATAGCAGAACCAAGTTACAAACTGTGACAACAACTGAAAGGAAAGGTGCTTGGAGAAACAGGGAAGAGACAGAGAAGGCTCTCTTCGGAAGTGACAATTAAGTCTGGGGTGCAAGGAGGTGGGGGGTGGGGGGAGGGACATGATGGTGACCCAGGGTGCAAAAACTCAGAGACACAAAGGAACTCAGGGCATCTGGAGGACAGAAAGAAAACCAGTATAACTTGGGAGGCAGAGGGAGGGATTTCCAGCAGGAAACCTGTCCCCTCAAACACTACAGAAAGGAAAGAGGACCGACAGGAAGCCACTGGGTAAACGGACCTATCAGTATTAAGAGATGGTTTCAGCTGCATTTAACCTCTATTATCAAGGTAGACTAAGGATCAGCCGGGTAGACCAGAACTGGGTTTGAATACCAGGGGCTGGTGCTAAAATATAACCTAAAATGCCTCAGTGACAGAGACAGATATATTAGAATACAATCTGAGTCTCCAGAAAAGTGTCACAAAATCAAAAGGCAAGACTGGACCAAAAGCAAAAATCAAGTAGAAATTAAAGTACAGCTGAGGAGCAGAGAGGTCTCAATTGAGATCGAAGAACATGTAGTCAAACTAAAGCTAATCCTACTGCATATAACAGCTTTTATCTAGGAGTTCCCAGCCCCTGGAATCTGAACGGAGAAGACTGACCCTGTTGTCTGTTACCTCATCATGGCCAATAGTACACCAGGTCATAGAGTTGAGGGAGATAATGAAAGATCATTTGGATCTTCCCAGGAAAAAACCAAAGACAAAAAGGAACATGAAGTTAAGGAAAAGAACATAGTTAAGCGATTAGGCATAATTAAGGTAAAGAACGGACAGAAATGAGAAAGTGAATTTCTGATTTCAAAGTCTTAGAAAAGAGACCTTGGCAGGAACAAGGTCCAAGGTGTGTCTAGGTTTGTAAGGTGGCTCCAGTGAAACAGATAGAAGGTCCTTTTGAGTTAAAGAAGTCAAGCATCAGTGTGATTTCAAAGAAATTAAAAGCAGCTCTAAAGTTCAAGGAAATTAAAAGCAGCCTTGACTTGGAGGACAAACCAGACCCTGTTAGGGATGGAAGAGGTCATGCCGGCAGGTGAAGAAGAATGTATGAGCAGCCAGCACCATCACACTCAACACTGCTCCACGCGGTGACTCATGGGAGACTCTGCTATGTGACTCGGAGTGTCGGCGACCACCAACACCCCTCACGCCAACCTTCCAGGCATTGGAGAGGCAGTGAGGCTTAGATTTAATGTTTACATAAACTGAGATTTTTTTTACCCTGACGTCAATCTGTCCAAACAAATTTGGACTTTACAGCATTAGTATTATTCAATCTCCTCTAAAAAAGATCTTCTGATATATATTTAAAATGTTCTAAATATTACACACATGTATTTCACTGCGGTATAATCTGGAAGAAATTAAAAAGGCAAATTATATATATCTACCTGGAAAATACTGAAGGGCATGTGCTCTGTTTCTTTTAACAACGTAAAGCCAGACCAAAAATCAACTGCCTGAAATTGGCTAAAATGAAAAATATTAAAAACCTAAATAGGTAAGAACATGGGTTTAATTTTACTTTTCCAGTAGTAAATATTCGTATTCAGAGCTATCTGATAAGACTTTAAAAAATTTACTGGAGGGGCGCCTGGGTGGCTCAGTAGATTGAGTGGACAACTCTTGATTTTGTCTCAGGTCATGATCTCAGGAAAGTAAGACTGAGCTCCCTCTCCCCCCACCTTCCGGTAGGGCTCCGTGCTCAGCAGCGAGTCACCTTGAGACTCTCTATCCCACTCCCTCTGACTCTACCCCTGCTCGCATGCTCTCTAATAAATAAATAAATCTCTTTAAAAAATTTTACTGGATATAGGAGAAGTGCAGTAAGAAGAACCTAACTCACGAGGTAGAGTAGGAAAATGCTAATTGCACACGATCACACCATTCTTTGGATGTGTTTTTCTCACGGCTGCTGGATACTTTTCACTCACCTTTGTGATTATGACAGCACCTCTGCAATGCTGAACAAACATGGAGAAGATACCCTGCAAAGATGGGCCTCTATGTTGATGATACAGCATTATCTTTTTCATTAAGACAAGGAAAGATGGGCAACATCCAAAGATGACATGTATGGTCTTATTAAATCACACTGGCATGGGGGGACCTGGGTGGCTCAGTCATTTAGCATCTGCCTTCGGCTTAGGTCATGATCCCAGGGTCCTGGGATCGAGCCCCGCATCAGGCTCCCTGCTCCGCAGGAAAACTGCTTCTCCCTCTCCCACTCCCCCTGCTTGTATTCCCTCTCTTGCTGTGTCTCTCTCTGTCAAATAAATAAAATCTTTAAAAAAATTAAAAAAAAAATCACACTGGCCTGGGGGCACGTGGGTGGTTCAGTCAGTTAAGCCTCTGACTCTTGGTTTCAGCCCAGGTCATGACCCCAGGGTTGTGAGATCGAGCTCCACGTCAGTCAGCTCTGCCCTCAGTGCAGAGTCCGCTTGAGATTCTTTCCCTTTCCTCTACTTCCTCCCCGCCCCCCCCCCCCGCTCCTCCCCTTGCTTATGCTCGCTAAAAATAAATAAATAAAATCTTAAAGATCACACTAGTATGAATCAATTATTTATGACAATTTGAGATGGTGGGAATCTTTTTTTTTCCTTAAATTTCCCAGTCTAAATTCTCAAGAACCAGGGAAAATGTATTTAATTAGGTTATGTTCCAATGCAGAACAAATTTCTCCACCCGCTCCCTTCTCTAGCTCACTTAATGCAATTTTACCCTCTAATACCAGCATCGGGGAGTTTTAAAAGATATTTCCCTGACTTCTGGGTGTCTTACTGCAGAACCCAAGGATTTGGGAAGAATCCAGCTTCCGATGGAAAATGGTGGGGCATGGATTTACCACCGAGTCCTGAAAGACTCACTGAAGGAAGAAACACAGGGCAAGTCACCGTACTGACTCCCAGCTGTGCTAAGATGGAGGGGAAATGGAGCTCCTGGAAGGAGTGGAGAGGAATTTCCACCAACCCTTCTCCTTCACTACTGAGCCATGGATAAAGCTAAAGCCGGAAGCAGGTCTCAGTCCTTCTGTGCCTGGATAAAAGCTGGCAACCACTGCCAGCAACCACTGCCTTCAAGAGTCTGTTACACAGCAACTGTCCCACATACCTGCACGAGCTACTCATACTTGTGACAAAGGCAGGATCTGCCCAGCCCAGAAAAACTTCCTCATTCTAGAATTTCAGAGCCTCACTGAAAAAACAAATTCTAAAATGGGTATAGAGTATTCCTTTTTGCTTACCAGAACTAAATCCCCACACCCTCGGTGCCTCCAGCCAGGCCCGGCTTCGTAGCCATGGGACCTGTGTGTGCAACGGCACAGAGCCCCACTCGCAGAAGGACCCTGAGCGGGTTCAATGCTCTACCGCTGCCATCTTGAAATTCACACTTTTTGAATAAGGGGACCGGAATTCTCATTTTGCACTATACTCCACACATACTCCACCTACCAATTTATTTAGCTGGTCCTGCCTCCTGCAGAACCTGAAGGAATCTGAATCTCCTGGCTTATCTGTGACTTGAAGCATTCCTGACAGGTAACTGGGCTCTAATGTAGCTTTGGGAAGCTGGGCCCTTACCCTGGCATTGTTAGCTATGTGGGAGAATTTTTTTTTTTTTAATACTGTTGCTTTTAATATAATAAAATAATTCACCCCAAGGGGGGAAAAAATCAACAATACAGAGGAAGGTATACAGAATGTTAAGTGGAAGTCCTCTTCACCAGTACATCCTCACTCAATTTCACATAGCTCCCTAAAACTAACTATTGTGGAGACAACTTCTATTAAGGAAAAAAAAATACACACATGATTTGATACAAATCATAGATATACATACACACATTTATATAAGAGACAGTTACACATATATCTTTTTTAAAAATCCCAATTTTGTGTGTTACTGGACTAGATGGAGAAGACCTTTCCAAATCTTTCAATGAGGCAAACCAGCAGCTCCAAACAACGTGCACTATTTTTCATTCATTTCAGAGTCCTCAGCTTAGAGGATATCAAAGGATATCAAACTACTCTTCCATTCCTCCACAACAGGTAACTAATCTTAGGGCAAAGCAGAAAGAACCAGAGAAAACCAACTCGCTGGCTTCTCCTCAACTATTAAGTTTCGATGAGGAATTCAGATGATTGAGACAAACAGAGATAAGTCCCAGCTTTGCCTCTTATTGGTCATGCTGATTGGAACAAACGTCTGGATTTGTTTCCCCACCTACTGAACAGGGCAATTTTTATGAAACCTCCAAAATTTCTTCCAAATCTGGCACTCTGGGTTTGGGAGAAACTATTTCAGTTGTCTATCCTTGCAACCGCACCTTGCGCCTTGTCCTTATCAGGAACCGTTCCACTTAAAAAATTTTAAATTCTTACTTCCCATTTTCACAATTCATCTTCTCTTTCCACTTCTCCTGTTCACTTACTCCATCGATACATGTTCTGTTTCTTCAGGAATAGAAACCTTTAGGGATTGTTAGCCTCTCTGGCTATTCTTCTTATTTGTTAGACCTTTCTTGTTTTTACTTCCTTCTCAACCCACTGGACATCCACAGCCCAGCATTTCAAACCCTCTTTGGACAATGTCCTTAAATCCTCTGCCATGCCGTCCTTTCAAAACTATCATTTGTCCAAACTAAAACTCCTGGCCTCATTCCCAGCACCTGCTTTTCTCTCACCCCATATGTCTTACTGACTGTACGCCACAGAAAGCTGGGTCCCACCTGCCATGACCCCATCCAAGACGTATCTTTCTCAGTTGGATTAATAACAACAGTCTCCCAGCTGGTCTAATATTTTCGGTTTCCCATTCTTATTTATATTCCAACTATTGCATCAGTAATCATCCTAAAATACAGGCAAATAAAAACATAAACCTACCCAAGTCACTATTCCCTTCAATACCTTCCATCTTCCCTTAAGCCTCTGTTAATAGATTCTTTGCCTCTCACCTCTCTGTTCCTCTCATCAAACATTTTCCATCTCAGCTTACACAAAACTTCTATAACTCTCCTCAAGCTGACCTCTTACCTCTAGACCTCTAAGTATGCTGTTCTTTTGGCTTGGAACACTATGGCTCCATCCACTCCCATGCTCTGCCTGAGTTGGCTAGCTCCTTTAGGCATTACCATAGACATCACTCCCTCTGGAAAGCCTTCTCTGACCTCTCCCCAACATGAGACTTTGTGTTTCTCAAATGTGAAAATACAGCAGCCTGCCCTTTCCCATCATAGCACTCAGAAATACACCTTATTTCAAGTCTATAAACTCTGAACACAGGGACCACACTTGCACTGTTCATCACTGTACCACCAATATAACACAGGGTCAGCACACTGTAACACTCCATCTTAATTGATTTCTTATTCAGCTTTAGAAGTTATATTTTGACTCCTAATCCTGAAAGTTATCCATGAATAACATACTCTACAAAAAATAATTTATGTGTAAATTCACACAGTGTTCAGCTCCAGGAAGTTGGGAGGTTTGAGAACTAAAATTATCTAGACCGCAGCATTTATGGTCTTGATCTTTACATGTTATTTCTTCAGTGGTTAGCATTTTCAGGGTGATCTCTGAGATAGTTCCCCGGCCTCAGCACCTCCCCGAGGCTCAGAGAAGCTCCCAAATGGGAAAGGAATAAATCTGGTTCCCTCACTGAACCCCATCCACCGCCTATACTTCAATACCATCTCATCTCCCCCAGTAAAGACCAAAAGATTTTAAGGATATCAGAAAGAGACTGAAAATCTTTGACAAAAGGGCAGCAGGAGATAGACTGGAAATGAAACGAGTCATGGTATAGGATAAGGGTGAAGGGTGAAGTAATAAATTAGAATATTCATAGGAATAGTAAGAACAACAACAGCAACAACATACATTGCACTTTATAGAACACAAAGCCTTTAAAAACTAATTTAGAAAGGCCGAGAAAGACAGGAGAAGGAAGGAGGGTGGGAAGGCTGGGAGTAACAAGGGAAGGAGGGATGAAGGAAGGAAGGAAAGAAACTAAAGTGTCTCAGACTCTTTTCTTATTAGCTAGGCAAGAAAAATAAGAAATAGGAAACCAAAAAAGGTCCTACATAAAGTGCCAGTTCTACCCACCTCTACAGATAATGAATGTTATTCAGAACACTGCCATAGTTCCCTGAGAACTCTTCTGAAGGACTTATCAGCCAAGAGCAGTCAAACCTATGACTTGACTGCTTTAATATCCTTAGAGTCATCTATAAATATCTGGAACTTGACATGAATGAATCATGTATGGCTTGGGAGTAAGTAGCGGGTTAGAAGGAATAAAAGGAAGAATGTATTGATTTAGAATGTTCATGAGAGACCTTAAAGTCTGAAATAATACAAGCAAGATGGGTAAAGAATCTCATTAATTCTATGTGCTTCTTATGCATTTATTAAGCATAAACCATGTGGCATCCAGTGTGCTGGCTACTGTTGTGACATAAATATCAACGATCTCAGGAAGACATGGTCTATGTACCCAGTATGTCTGGACATGTAACCCACTGGAATCACGAATCAAAAGAAAATGCAAACCTCAAAACAAAAAACAAAGCTTTGTAACTGATACCTGTGCCCAAGGATAATAATAATGAGAACCAATAAATTCATTCAATGTTTACACATACAGCTCTGTGCTAATTAAGCATACAACATATTTTCTCATATAATCCTTAAAATAACCCAATAAGGTATAAAGAATTAGCACCTCCATTTTATTTTTATTTATTTTATTTTATAAGATTTTATTTATTTGACAGGAGAGAGAAAGTACAAGCAGGGGGAGAGGGAGAAGCAGGCTCCCCGCTCAGCAGGGAGCCCGATGCGGGGCTTGATTCCAGGACCTTGGGACCATGACCCGAGCCGAAGGCAGATGCTTAACCGTCTGAGCCACCCAGGCACCTCCATTTTAAAATGAGAAATTTGATCACAGAGTTTAACTTGCCCAACACCAGCAATAATGATGTATCCAGGATCCGAACCGGAGAGTCAGCTTCCAGGACCCTGAGCTTAAGTTGCTCAAACCAAAAACAATGGGCAATGGTTCTCTCTAGTATCTTGACCAAAACCCAGATGAGCTTGGAATAATGCGCCCTAAGGAA
The DNA here is from genome assembly GCF_009762305.2 of Zalophus californianus. Lineage (NCBI taxonomy): Eukaryota > Metazoa > Chordata > Mammalia > Carnivora > Otariidae > Zalophus > Zalophus californianus. Next base: position 71,860,913 of record NC_045606.1, on the reverse strand, counting down.
GAAGTGTGTCAGTAAACTTGAGTTCCATTCGAGAATGCAGCCTAATCATGGTCATTGGCCAATGAGATAAACACAGGTAACCATCAAAAAATAGCTTATGACCTGAAACCAAATCATGAGTTGGATTTTGGAATAACGGGATGGTTAACGATTCTTCTCTACAGCAATAATCAAAGCATCTCAACTGTAGCCACATAACCATTTGGTCAGCAAATTTTTTAAAAAAGAGAATTTTTCTGAGAGACAAATGGAGGAAAAGATACTGAGCAAGACGAAGTCACAAAGATTTACTCCCAATATGGGATCCCAGAATGAGTCAGCATGCACTATTGAGAGAGAATTCCAGATCACCTAAGAAACATAACACGAAAGCTACATTCCCCACCCCCAGTCTTACTGGGCGATACTTATTTCTGGGGCTTGTTTATGTCCTCTTTTATATAAACGGAATTCTAAAAGAATAATAGTAATAATATTAACAATAATGTGCACTCAAACATGAGAACTACTTTAGAAATTTAAATCCAAATCTCTCATGCTCTTTCCTTATCATCAAATAAGAAATGTTCTCAGTATATAAACAGTATGCCTGAGTCTCTGCCTTTTTTCAGTATTTGACATAAAGGAGACATTCCTTCAAATGATAAAGTAATATTCACTAAGGAGTGATCAGAGGTAAGCTGGCAAAGTCTTGGAAGAGAAGGAATAGAGCTCCTCAGAACCAAGCCTGGTGATGTTGAGAGGAAACTCCAAGGATACCAAAAGGAAGGTTTCCAGCAGCAGGGCAAGTGAAACAGCAGGAAGCCAGGAAGCATTAGCTCCATAAAGAGGAGACAAGTGTGAATTAGAGAAGAGGACTGCAGTCTACTACCAATTAAGTGCTTACTAGTATGAGAGCTAAAAACTCTTCAGAATGAATAAATGGGTTAAATAGAATGAGGATTACCATTTAAGTGGAGCATTCTAACTTTGCTTCAGATCATGGGAATTCTACAAAATCACAAAGGAGAGAATTAGCTGAACAAAATAGTTTAATTTAATGGGAAATTTATTTCAGAAGGGGAGCTAAGGAAAGTTTCTGGAGTTAAGTAATGACATTTAGAATTACGAGACGTTTATGTAAAAGCAATGTCCAAGGATAAAGTTAAGTAATAAGAATTTTCAGAAAGACCTAGAAAAATCTGCGAGAGAGACCTGAGGCACTTCGGAAAGAAGAACAAAGAAAAATGTAAGCTCTCTCTCTATAGAAATAATTAGAATAGAGTTTGACCTAAATTAAAGGAAAACACTATACATATCTGAGTATAAACATAGGAACACACACACACACACACACACACACACACACACACACACACACACTTTCCTACCTTAGAAATCCCCCCAAAGACTAAGATCAAAATGGTACTTCTACTTCTTTTCTAGTCTAATTAAAACATGAAATGGTGCCTATTGCCTGTTATCAGTTTATGCATATTATAGGTTAAATAGAAAAATTAATATTAATTGAGGGTGTCACTTCCCTGCCACATTTATTTGACCAATTCAGAGGAATAGTGATTATAAAAACAAGGCAGCGCTCCAAATTATATACCGAATCATATAGGCTCATCTAACGGGAAGAGCCAAAGTCTTAACTGGTGTTCCCATAAAAAGATACTCTTATAAACTCTAAAATTTAAGCCTCATTCCAGAAGTTATATACCAAAGCATTTCCTCAGAATATGAACCCCTTTTAAACTGTAAAAAGAAAATTCGTAAGATGAAAAAATAAAACCTCCCAATCATAAAATTTCCTCAAAAACCTCCATTACATTTTTAATTCTTTACTGATCTGATTTTTTTTTAAAACTAAGTAGTTGGAATTGTCTTTTTAATTCAAATTTCATAAGAAAGAGAGTCACAATGCACATTCCCTGACCAGATTGTGTGTGGCCTATTTATTCGAAATGTTTGATTCCATATGGATTTCTTCCCTTTTATTTATAACTTCCAGAAAGGATTCTCTGTAATAAGTTAGCAACTCAAGGGCAACCAATTTGAAATCCAGGCCCTGAGAGCACTGTACCTGAGGCCTGCCACCTGCAATGTTTTCTACAAGGACCAGGGCAGGCACACAAAGCTGGAACTTCGGTGTGGAGCATGAACCAAGTGTGAACCACAAGTGGGTGGTCCACTGAGGTCAGGGTTAAAGTTCACAGAATAATTTGGAAATTATTCTCAGCTTGGATCTCGTTTATGAGGCCTGAGAATACACCCTTTAATTAGAATACAATTTCCAAAGCAACCACTCCCTTGACTTTCCAGAGCTCAGTTATTCTCAGAAAAGTAAAAACAGCCTCATCACTCTGACAGCTAACAGTCCCCTATAAATTACACCTTAAATGTCCAACAAAGAAAGCAGCAGGCATCCGGGACAACGTAGATGTTAGCTGCCAGCCTTCTAACCATGCTCTAGAACAGATAGAGAAAGAAAGTCCTATTAAACAGACTCACTGTCTTCCACTTCTTGCTTATGCAGCTGAGCCGTCCCATGGAAGCTCGGAAAAAGAGTGGGCTGTGCATTTGAAAATGTTCCCACACCCCGGCCAGGCTCATTTTTCTGATGATCCCTGCATCCAGCCAACCTCGCACTACAGTGGGAACACTAAAATCAATTCCATGAGAGCCAGCTGCCCGCCCCTTCCCCAGTGCTCGGGGAACCACACAGGACTCCTGGAATGGGAGCCAGCCCGGGCCTGACTCACCACAGATGTTCCCTTCCTCCCCCATGCAACTCTGAGCCAGGGCCTTCTTTCCAGGGCCTATTGTTATTACAAAAGATTTTACCGGGCTCCCCAAAATATGCTAGATGCCAAGAGGAAAACACACCTCCCTAACAGTGGGGTTGAGAGAGACAGGCGGTGAATTATGCAGAGACCACCACCTACTCTACGGGGAAGGCCAAAGAAGAAAATCCAGACAGCTCTGGGGAGGCTGGTGTCAGGGAGTTGGAACAGCAGAAGCTATCAGAGTGTCGGACCTTGAAGTGCTAGCCAGACTTGAGTGGAGTCTAAAGATGACCTAAATCGTTCCGTTCTGGCAAATCCAGATATCAGATTTTTCTGGAGACCCAACAAAGTCGCCTTTGCCTAGAAAAGTGTGACCAGGAAGAAGACAAAAATACAGTTTCTGAAATCTGTAATCAGAATTCAGAGTCCAAGGTCACCCGCAAATATTCGGAAATTCTTGCCAGGTACGTTTTGGGCAGGCGTAGCATTGCCGTCTTTGGCCTTTCTCTTCTGGATATCCATTCGACTATCCGTTTTCCCAGCAGCCTTCCCACAGGGGGTCATAATGCTCCATCTCTGCGTTCGTTCAGTGCGTGTTAGTAAAACTAGACAGTGGCTCCCAGATGCTCCCGTGTCCCATGGTACAGGCTGAACCATCCTTATCTCAAAAGAAATGATTTCATGCAATTTACAGTACCTTTTTTTTTTCTTTTATCACTGCCCACTTAACCAGTTTAACGATAGGGAGAAGAATTCATTTTAAATCCTTTCCCTTTAATGGTATGAATTCTGTAACTAAGATGGAGCTTCACCAAACAGTATAGCAATAATCTTTATACTTACATGCTTACTAGAGAGAATAATTCATTCTTTGAACCTACTGGGGGAAGCTCCAGGTCTATAGAACCTGATGCAGAATCAGTTTTTCTTTTTTTGAAGACTTTTATTTATTCATTTGACAGAGAGAGACACAGCAAGAGAGGGAACACAAGCAGGGGGAGTGGGAGATGGAGAAGCAGGCTTCCCGCGGAGCAGGGAGCCTGATGTAGGGCTTGATCCCAGGACCCTGGGATTATGACCTGAGCCGAAGGCAGACACTTACAGACTGAGCCACTCAGGCGTCCCCAGAATCAGCACGTTGAATAACACCCCAGTGACACTGCTGTTGCCAGGCATTCCCACAGTCAAATGAAAATATACCAAAGCTTTTGTATATATTCTACAGAGCACTTTCAGGGAGACGAAGAGAATAAAAAGAAACCAAGTCATGCTAAAAATGTTAATTGTAAAAAAACAAAAAAATGAAAAAATGAAAAAATAAAAAACAACAGTTTGGAATCATTTGACTACAAGAACAGGGACCAGAACGCTATCAACCTTCAAGGTACTGTTTATTGTCCTTTTGCTCTGTCTTTTATCTTTTTAGTTTCACAGTCCACTCAGAATTGTCTGACTTCTACTTCATCAATGCTCAAGAAGGAATTAAGTTTAGGGGCACGTGGGTGGCTCAGATGGATAAGTGTCTGCCTTCGGCTCAGGTCATGATCTACAGGTCCTGGGATCGAGCCCCACGTCGGGCTCCCTGCTCAGCGGGGAGTCTGCTTCTCCCTTTCCCACTGCCCCTCTTTGTGCTCTCTCTCTCGCAAATGAGTAAATAAAATCTTAAAAAAAAAAAAAAAAAAAGGAATTAAGTTTAGCTATATCTCTATGAGAATAAAGTCCAAAATTTACAGGTCAATTCTTCTTTAAAAAAAAAAAAAAAAAGGATGAAAATGGACAGACGGTATTACTTATATCCTAGCTCTACATTTTAAAATACTCATGAATATACTTGCAGATAAACTCTGTTGATTTATTGATTTCTGGGAGAATTATATGGAACAATTAACTGAAAGCATATTATCATAGCCATATACCCAAATCACTCTGATTTTCTCTAAAAATACTTACTTCGGATGAGTTCGTCATCTGAACAGTTTCCCCAAATGGACTGGTCTTGCATCTCTCCATGTGTGAAGCAGCTATCGGTAGCTTGAGCTATATTTCTCTCAGTATTTTCTTTATCACATTTTTCTAAATAAAACAAAAGATATATTATTATTAAATGTTACATATTTTTCTCTATTTTTTTTATTTTAAGGGTTTTCTTTTCCCCAAATGCTTCCAAGTGTGCCATAACTTAAGAAAATGGGAGCAGTATCTCTATTGACTGTTGCATAGGTTACTGAAGTAGTAACAGATTTACTGAGCACCTACTATGTGAAGAAGAAACAGACATGCATACAACAAAAATAACCTGTTAAGATTATTAAGTCATCGTAACACACCAAGTGGTCTGCCATGACAGAGTCATGTGCAAAGGTGACATACAAGATGAAAGTGAGTCTGTACATGTAGGGGGTGGGCGTGGAAGGGAAGCACCAAAGGAGAAGAGACCCCACTGAACGGCTGGGCTAAAAGTCAGACTGCAGTTGCATGAGGAGCGACTGAGAAGTGAGAAGGTGTAGAAAGCAAGTGCAAAGTTCTCTCTGTGGAAACTCAGGAAAGAGGCAACGACTTACACATTCTCGGAAAGGGAGGCTACTGAGGATGGGAGATTTATACATGGGTTTATGGGTCCTCAGGGGGAAAGCCAGTAAGGAAAAGTAACATCTTACCAGGAACATAATAACTCAAACAAAAAGCTAACTGTAACACAAGGTAAAATCCATGTCATAAGAGGTCCAGAGCACTGAAGAGGTTTGAGGGAAGAAAAAGAAACTCATCCCAATTCAGAGCTCAAGAAAAGCACTAGAGAGAAAGGTGCATGTTGGATGGTCTTTAAAACATTCGCAGGAATTCTCAAAGCAGAGATGGGAGAAAGGCAATGCCTGGTAGAAGAATGGCGTGGGCAAACTCCACAAGCAAAGGTTCCAACACTCTGGAGTGTGCAATACTTCAAGGGGGACATTAGGAGATAAGACTGTAAAGGTTTGATTAGGGACATAGCATGGATATTTGAATGCGAAGGTGAGAAATCTGGACCCAATTTAAAGGCAAGACAAATAAGTCAAAGTAGCCACTGAAGCTTTATGAAATGCCTTATCAGGGCCAAGCATTAGGAAGATTAATACATTCGTGCACAGCAGTGTCTCAATCCTGACTGTGTTTTAACTCACTTGGGGGACTTTAAAAAAAAAAAAAAAAAAGATTCCTGGGCCCCACCACCGAAGATTCTAGTTCAATTTGGGTGTGGGGCACTTAGGTAATATTATTGCACTTAACACCACTGAGAATCAATGGAGTATGGATGTACCTAAGAGGGAGAAGAGAGTAAGGGAAACTAAGAGAGAAGAGTGCAGTTTAATCAGAGTTTAATCAACTGAATGACAAGAGGAGAAAGGGGGTAGACGTGAAAATGTAACTAGAGCTCTGCACAGATAATCAGGGAAGATGGGACTGGAGATGATAGAGCCCTCTCAGTCAAGGATTTGACTGGGAAAACCTGGAGACCAGGAGAATAATTTATTGGTTTAAAAAAATATTTATTTGTACATAGTAGATGTTTAGGCTTTGTGCTAGGCAATGAGGATGCAATGAATTGTGAGATGCGGCTCAGGCCTTCATGGACGTTACAGTTTAGTGGATGAGTTTAGTGTTGCACATTTGAATTTGCAAATCATAAATAAATCAAGTTATAGCTGGAAACAGTGATCTTCCTAAACTTGACTGCTAAAGCCATTTAAATGAACGGGCCCATCAAAAGAGTTAATACATTAAAATAAGAGTACCAAGAGGGGTCTGTACAATTAGAAAGGAGTAAGAGAAGGACGAGAAGCTGGATGATGTCAAGCCATGGAAGCAAGGAAAGGAAAGAGATTCAAACAGAAGTTGTTAGTCAACTGTGTTAACATTTCCAGTGGAAGAAAAAAATTTCTGCACGTGCAAAAGTTTCTCATGTACCATGGGGATTTCACAACAATTGAAAAGTTCTGCCATGAAACACATTTCAACACATGAAAATAGATGGACACCCTCTTAGGAAACTAAATCCAGAGGCTAAAGTCTCTGAAAAAAAGCAGGGTCTTCAATGCTAAGTATTTTCAGAAAGCAAAACCATATTCAGATAGCAGTAAAATAAAATCAGAAGCATGCTAAACCAATATGTTCTAGAAGATTTATGTAACATTTACTCAGCATTATCCAAGAGAAAATGTAATCTTCCTGAGAGGTGTTAGTTTCAATTAAAATCTTTACTTTTTTAAACAACTCCAGGAATCTTTCCACTGTTACAGTCAACTCAAGGCCTTTCTGAGATTATCAACAGAAGAGCTTTTTATAAAAACTCACTAGTATACATAAACTAGCTCAGCAGCAGAGTCCCACATACTTGCAGCTACTGTTATGTAGCTAACTGCCGCCAGGTGTCATGCTAGTAGGCTTGATTCAATTAGTAACTTTAATTGAAGCTGAATGAAATTAATTATATAATTTTGAGCTGTTCAAGTTTAATTCCATTAAAATTAATTCATGAAACCAGGGCATTATGAAGCATTGCTGACTAAAAGAAAATAGGTATGAATAAAGCCTCTAGACACACTTGACTCACATTTGAATCATGTCCAATATTCAAGTACTCAACACAGGCCCTTTAGACTCTCCACTGAATAAATGAAAATGTCATGTGGTCCATACACACACGCATCTAGTAGTGACCCACTAGTAAGGGGAACATAAAGTTCCTTCTGCTTTAAATTTTATTAAGGAACAGTCTCACTTTTTTTTTTTTTTTAAGTTTCCTTATCTGTGAAATTCTACCTTCCTCAAGTTAAAAAACAAAAACTATCATTCTCTGTCCTATTATATTCAAGAAATAATCAGTAAAATGTAATTACTCTCAAATCACAATCATCAGTCTCTCCAACTTTGCCTTCTTTGAAAAGTAAATGTCTTGGCCCAAAAGTTGGTCTCAGCTTTTTGCTATGACCCACAGCACCCAGCCCAAAGCAAAGCTGAGAAAAAGTTCAAAGTATAAAAATTAAGTTGACTTTTGTCAACTCTCCATGTCTATAAACTAAACTTCTGTGACCACGTGAGTGTTGTACAACTTTCTAACATATCTATATTATTTTATTAACATATCTGTAATATTTAATGGAATACCTATATGGCGGCCTCATAAACGGTGCATAATTACATCTGACACTGAAGAAATGCACTGAGGCAGAGGAAGAGTTAATTGGTAGACAACTGTAAGATGAGCACCACAATGTCCAGCCACAGAACCAACTTTACTACAACTTTCAATACCTTGGGTCAGCCACTACTCATTAAGATGACCAACAGGCCGTTTCTAATAGCAGATTTCTAGGATCAATATAGGTTAATGGTGTTACTTCTGAACTGCAGAAGCAGGGCCACAGTCCTGGTTTCATCACTTCCTTGCTGGGTTTACAAAGGTTTGTAGTTGCTATTCAACTAGTATGTGGTCCCCAAAGAGATATCCCATAGATAATCAAGTGATGCATGAGATCAGTCTGTACCTTCCCACAAGAATTCTGTTCACACATGCAAGCAGCACTCCTCCCTAACTTAACAGTTTTTCTCTTAAAAGGAGACCTCCATCGGCTCAATAATGCCATTCTTCTAAGCCAGTGGTTCTCTACTGCAGAGCTCCTTAACCATCAAGATGCACAGGTCCCAACCTCAGAGGTCCCAGTTCAGGGGGTATGGGAGGAGTTTTGTCATCATCAGATAGCCAGGAATGAGGGATTCTGCTCTACACAATTCTTGTAAGTTCTTCTGTTCTACACGATTTACAGAAAACTTAGGAGAGCCTATCCAACACGGAGATACACACCTTGCTTTGCATCACCTCATCACAGGATTCCAAGTAATGAGAAAATGCAATTTGACCTCATCACTCATACAGAGGTATTTAGTTCTGTCTCCGTGCCAGAACTATGAGAATACAAAACCCGAGTTATAGATAACACTTACCAATTCTACTAATAGATGACTACAGAAGCATGTTTTAGAAACTAAAATAAAAACTGAAGACACTTGAAAAAGACAGCACTAGACCAGAGAATAACTGCCTATTCTGGCAGCCACTTCCAAAAGGCTGTTTTCCCAAGAATTCTAGTTACCCTGAACACAGAAGTACAGAAGAATCTTTGGCTGGGGTGGTGGGGAGAACCCCAGCAACAACCAAAAACCTCAGTCCCTGACAAAAAAAAATCTTCTAGCTGGGAAGACCCAACATACACACAAAACAAGAAACTACAAAACTGAAGGTAATAAAACCTGCACTGGGTTGTAATTCTGACTCAAACTGACCAGCCGTGTGGCTGGGGCTCATTTTCTTCAACCGGAAATGAGGGCATTGAGCTGGATGGTTGCAGAGGCTTTCGACTCTAAAATTCTGTAAATCTGACTCTACAAAAGGGCTAACCAACAGAGCCAAAACTTCATATACACACTGAAGGGCGTTCAGAATGGAGTGGAGGAAATCAAAGAAAAGCCTTTGTAAGGCACTGGATTTGAGTTAATTCTCAAATAACAAGCATGAATTAACAAAAGATTCAGAGGAAAATAATAATTCTAAGTGATCAATTTACATACAATATGTCCTACACAGAAATGACTATCTTACAGGATCAATACACTTTATTTTTTGTTATTTTTCTAAAGAAAGGTACGGATGGTGAGACGCAATCTCTCTCTAATCTCAATCACTCCTACTGAAGAAGAAGGAGAAAGAACCAGGTAAATAGAATTTCCATTTAATCAAAAATTCTATAATATTTTACCTAGTTGACATTATCCAAATTTAAAACTTTGAGAATTTCACTTATCTCAGAGAGTTGGGGAATAACCTAGTTGAACGGTGATTAACAGAAGAAAAATCTAAGAGCATTAAAAATAAGCAAATTAGATAATAATGTATGTCCATTATATTATGTTGCATGCCACACAACAGCTACTCAGCTGGTATATGGTTGTTAAACAAGTTTTTAAAAATGAAACAACACTTCCTTTTGTTGAAAAAGTAAATTAATTTTTGCAATTACAGTATTAGCAATTTTCAAAGGACTTTAATATATAATATTTATTTGATCTTCAGAATCATCAACGATATTTTAAGAAAGGACCCATTAGCTCTTTACTGATGAGAATATAGAATGAGTCTCAGAGATGGATATTAAGTTGAAAATAGGATAAAAGTCAGAGCCGGAAAGCATCTTGAGCTCAGCTAATTTCATACTGCAGCCAGTGTAGAAAGACCCACTAACAACACTCAGCCCTTCAAAATTCCAAGGAATGACACCTCACAAAGAAACACAGCCCATTCTTGGTCACTTAGGTTCGTTAGTAAGTTATTCTTTATTTTGAACATAAATTTGCTATCAGGTTATTTATAACTAGTCCCAGTTCTGCCTATTGTAGGCACAAACAATGAACATAAACCTTTCTAAAAGACAGCAGTTCCAACTACTGAAGAGGGATATTCTTTCCATCAGTCTGTAATCAAGCAAATATACCATCTCAATAGCTAAATGCTATTAGCACATAATAGTAAAAGAATCGAGTCATGCTGCATGAGGAGGATGATTAGTTTGTCAAAGTTACTAATGAGCTTTTAAACATAAAGTTCTGTATGTGCCACGGTCTTCCAAGAAATGGAGACAATATTGTCATGTAAAATTCCAGATGTATCTGATTCCTTCCTGACGAACAAAAAACACTCTCCTTAGGTTCCCTGGGACAGAAATACCATCTCTAAATTGTACTTTGCACTAGAAGTGGTTAAGAGCAGAGGATCTCAAATCAGGGCCCCTGGGTCCAACCACTAATGCTATGGATCCTGGGCAAATTAGTTTTGTCAAAACAGGACTAGAAACAGTTATCTATCTCATACGGTGGATGGGGAAAGAAATGGAATCATGCCTGGGAAGCAGAGTTTCTGGTATATGGTAAGGGCTCATCTACATTTGCTATCAGTAGTTCACTAACTGTTAGGACATTAAGCATCTTTTAAAAAGTTATCATATGGGAGCTGTTGAGGGCAGTAATCTATTCAATAATCCCTATGTGAAAAACCATGCAAGAAATCTGTTTTCCAGACAGAGTACAAGGAAAACTATTGCTTTCTCTGAGAAGCTATAATTTTTTTTTTCCTGATGCACGGTGAACATGTTTTAAAAAATGCTTTCTTTTTGACCCAAATTTACAGACAAAACTGAATGAATCTGACCCTACAGTCTCTCTGTACATTTCGATTTTTCCCCATGTTTAGATCTCCTAGGTACCTATATTTTCCATTATTATGTTTTAATCTTCTTTTAAAATGTACTCTTAAAAGCCACCTCAAATATTCTGCTGAACTAGGCAGAGGTATTTGTAAATGCACAAACCAACCATCAAAAACATTTTCTACTTTTTATCCATACTTTATTTGCTTACTTCATGAAAGACTAATATAAATGATGGTGCTTGGCACAAATGTTTATAAAACCTCATAAAACTTAGGGTAAAATACACATATATTCATACAGAAAAGGAATATAAGTTTCCTTCTTTATACTTGAATTTGGGGGCTTCTGCATGTTAGATCTCATCCAATTCAACTTAATATTTGATAATAATCTATGACAGATCATTTATAATCTATGTAAGATGTATATTCTTACTGCTATGCAATCTATATTCAGACCTCCTTTTTCTGAAAACAAAATTGCTTTAAACAATTTTTACTCTTCCATTAAAATACCAGCATTGGGGCGCCTGGGTGGCTCAGTCATTAAGCGTTTGCCTTCGGCTCAGGTCATGATCCCATGGTCCTGGGATCGAGCCCCACATCGGGCTCCTTGCTCAGCGGGAAGCCTGCTTCTCCCTCTCCCACTCCCCCTGCTTGTGTTCCCTCTCTCGCTATGTATCTGTCTGTCAAATAAATAAATAAAATCTTAAAATAAAATAAAATAAAATAAAATAAAATAAAATAAAATAAAATACCAGCATTATTTCAGATGATCTATGTGTGTTCCGGTTTATGAAATCTCAAGTAATCCAAGACGAGAATCTCTGAGAAAAGTAAAAAATCTGGGTCTGTTTGTCCCAGAGGCTCAGAACAATGTGGAAATCTACAAATGCTTCCCAAATGTAACCTTTAAAAACCAAAGATAAAGCAGCTTTCAGGAAGACCGGAGGCTCTGGAATTTTACTTCTTCACTCACCAAACAAACACAAACAAACAAACCCCTCAAGCCTAATGACCTTCAAGAAGCAAAGCAAAACCAACCTGCTTTGCCTTATGCTCTCAAATGTATTAAAATCTCATTGTCCAAAAAAAATGAAGATAACCAAAGCATTTTTAACAGATAAATGAGCATATGCACAAAATTTCATAACACTGTAAAGACAGTAAAGTTATTATATAAGCACAGATCATTATGAAGTTTAGAGAAATAAACACCTAAATCAATTGAATCGATTCACTGTTAGCGATATTTTGAAAAGTAAGACTTCTGAGCAAAATCTAAAACGCATTCCTTCAAAGGGCTTTTTATGCATTCAGAAGCTTATGGTGCATTTACATTCAAGAGTGATAAAAACGACAGACTCAACTAGTTCACACGCTGGGGGTAGGCAGAGTGGATTATACACATCACACAGTGGAAAACAATTCCGAAATCAGGTTGATATACAATTGAATATGACTATGCAGCAAATGCACAGGTACAAAATGCAGCTCTAGTTCCGGTAATATCTCAATAAATCAGGGCTCTAAAATAAATGGCAGAAGGAGCAGGGAGAGGTGAGGTGACAGCAAGCTGATACGGGCGACCAGGACACATTACTTCAGCCACCTTTATCTCCTCCCTTTGACATCTAAACCTACAGTTCCTTGTCCTAAAGATACAGTTTCAGGATGACCTACCCTAAGGCATAGTAAACTCCCGCCTCTTCAAATAGATGTTCAATTGTGTTCTTTCAACCAAGTATACTCAGGCTAACACCAAACACTCACAGGCTCATGGAATTTTGCAGTTAGCTGAGCTTTTAGAGGTCTCGGCCCAACGTGATAACCTGAATTCAGATGAATACCTTCACCATCCAATATTCCCAAGAACAAGCTGAGGAGCGTAGGCATGAATACTCCCGGGACGGGGACACAGCCTCAGCACACCGCTTCGCCCAGTTTGGGACTGCTTTGACAATTCAAAGATTTTCCTCACAAGTGGCTAAAATCTACTTCCCTGTATTTTTCAATGATTCACCATATTTTGCTCTTTGCAGTTGAAGTCAAGCCTAATCTTCCTTCCATGTGGCAGTCTCGTCTTAGAACTAATATCTCATGCTCTTGTGTCTTTCTCTTCTCTGTGCTAAACACCCTCAATTCCTTCAGTGTCTTTTCAGGGCCTTTTTTTTTTTTTTACATCCACCCTTATGGACAGGATAGTCTCCTTCATCTCGTCTAGAAAGCTCTTATTAAAGAGTTTTGTCTTACTGACTGCGAGAATCCAGAGAGACCATAACCACAGCAGTTCTCTTACTTGGCAATCGACTAAGCCTATTACAAAAAAGGAATTGAGGACTCCGACATCTTCCCCTTTTTTCAAATGAAGTCACACACCCATCTTTAGTCTCTTTTCCATGATCACTGTTGTAACTGCCACAATTCTAAAAACTTTTCTGAGCAAGCTATAGAACATTTCTGCTATCTAGCACTTGTCTAATAGGGATTAAAAACTATGGCTAATGGGACAAATCCTGTTTACTGCCTGTCTTTATAAATGAAGTTTTATTAGAACACACACACACAAACTTTTCTGTTACCTCTCGGTTCTATCAGGTGGGAATATAAGTAAGTGACAGAGGATGGAGAAGAGCATTTCACATAGCAGTAAAACCACAAAGAAGAGAATCAGAACTGTATTGAATTTATTTTTTGGACTTCAGAATGATCGACACAGATCATAGGTCAGGGGATGTATCCTCTCTGGTAATTCTCCTAAAGGCCCAAACCAGAAGCCTCCATAGAATTCACTAACCTGGCTTTTCTTTGAGACACTGCCTTCTTTGGATTCTCCTTTAAGACAACCAACCCACTCTGGCTCCACAATCTTCGTCATCTCATTAACTTGACCACCTCATTAAAATGACCACCTCCAGGAGAACTTTTAGATCCATTATTCTAGGCCTGTTCCCATGCCCTGACCTACAAATTTGAAGTTTCAACTCTACATCAATAGATCTTTAGCAACTCCAACTCAACATTTCTTAAAATTCATCACCACTTCTTTTCTGTCCCTGACTGTTTCTCCAACTGTAGTCCGTGTCTTGGTCAGTGGTATTCACAGAATCACCTTTCAATTCTCTTTTCCCTGCACCAACATAATCAATTATGAGACCCAGCTAGTTACAACTTCCCAATTTCTCTCAGATATAGATTTTTCCTGTGCCCACTACCAGTGCCACCAATCTTTGTCTCCTCCAACGGGAAATACTTTCAACACAAAGACTGGGTACGTTACTCCTTAGCTCAAGAAAAATTAAATTCATTTCACATATTGATGAAAAGTTGGAATAGTTATTTTCACATTGTATACATCTTAATGTAAGCTCCTACACCTTTCCCATGCTCCATAATCTCATCTTGCATTTCGGTGAGAAATAAAGAGTAATACTCCTCAGGAAATGCATGTTGCTTAAGTGATGGAAAAACTAAGAACAGAGTAGGTCCACATTCATAGAGCCCCAAAGACCAAGGGCTGATCCATCATGGAAAAGAGTAGGAGGACTGTATCTTGGAGGGGAAGCCGGTTCCTTTGTACTCGGCCAGCTGCCTGCCAAGGGCCTGTCACCTACTCAACCACAAACTGCTTTATTTTTAGTGCTCAACTCTGCATAAGGCAAACCAAAAAGACCTACAAAATGTGTGTTCTTCAGATGGGGTCACTAACAGTCCAACACAGACAAAACTGACTTCTTGCCATTCTGAGTTTCTCATTCAACCTCTGAATTTGTGTGCTTGAGAACGGCACCCATCAGCTGGCAACTGGCCATCAACTCATCTGTCACATGGTTCTTACTGGATTTTTTAATTGATACTTACGCAAGGAATTAAAATTTAATTTGGCACATTTATATCTCATCCTCTCTCTCTCACCTACTTTATAAATTCCTTGTGGGCAAAAATGCATGCGTGACACATTTTTTTTTTTAATTTTTTTTTTTTTTTGAAGATTTTATTTATTTATTTGACAGAGAGACACAGCGAGAGCAGGAACAAAAGCAGGGGGAGTGGGAGAGGGAGAAGCAGGCTTCCTGCTGAGCAGGGAGCCCGATGTGGGGCTCGATCCCAGGACCCTGGGATCATGACCTGAGCCGAAGGCAGAGGCTTAATGACTGAGCCACCCAGGCGCCCGCGTGACACATTTTTAATCTTCACAGGACTTTGTGCGTAGTAGGCACACAAAAAACTATTTGTTAACAGGGTTTCTCTTCAAACGTGTCAATAATGAAATCTATGTGCTGGCATGACAGTTAACTTCAGACCTGACTCCTGAAACTACTAAAAAATTCAGGCATGAAAGCACATGCATATGAATCATCGTACTTCAGATCATGTGGGTGTGAATCTGAAAACAGAAGTGGACTGCAAGTAGAAACCACAAACGAAATTAATGTTAAAATAACTCTGTTCATAGCTCCTACTTAGTGAACCCTAACTGATTAGAGTCTTTAGAATACAACTCGATTTCAAAAACAAAGTTAAAAGCTTTCCTTCTTCAGAATATGTGTGCTGATGTGAAAAGAAATGAAAAGTTTAAGAAACTTCAGAAAGGGAAAAAGCGACAGGCACAAAGATAAAAGAGAGAAGCATCCAAAAACACTGGTGCACAAACACATGTAAGGTTAAGTCAGCAGGAAGGACTGAAGCGTCCTTCATCTGCTCCAATGACTCACCAACATTCAACTATCCAAACATCTACAATCTAGCCAGGGCAGAATCTGTCTTCCCTTAATAAAAATTGATGATAGGCCTTTGGAAATAGAAACATAAAAATCACATCCCTTGCCTTTACATATAGTAGAATAATTACATTATCTCAGAAAGACAATTTGGTTGAATTGTTCTCCTCTGTTGTTATTTATTGCATCGTTCTAATTTTCCATTTGCAAATGGCTTAACTTTAGATTATGTTGATTTATGCTTATTTCCCCAAATCTTTTATTATTATAAAAAATATAATGCCAGTAGGGGCGCCTGGGTGGCTCAGTTGTTAAGCAGCTGCCTTCAGCTCAGGTCATGATTCCAGGGTCCTGGGATCGAGCCCCGCAGCAGGGAGTCTGCTTCTCCCTCCCCCACTCCCCCTACTTGCGTTCCCTCTCTCACTGTCTCTGTCAAATAAATAAATATATTAAATAAATATATATATATATATAGTGCTAGTAAAATAATTGCACACAGCTATTAGAACTTTCCATGAAATCACCTCAACAAGATCCAGGAAATAAGGTTCAAAAAACAGGAAAGGCTCTTACACACCGAAAAATTCCAATTTCCCCACTAGCCCTATGAAGATCATTCAATTTATACATACATACATATAAACATATATACATACATATATACACACACGCGCATGCGTGCGTGCGTATGTTTGTTTGTTTGTTTTAATAAAAAATCCTTATATGTTAACTGACCAAACAAGGCCAACGGGCATGGTTCTTGCTGGCCAGAAACCTTCTCCCTCCAATTGCACTTCTGATCTCTCTGGCGCCCCACATACCCTAGAACACAAGCTTAGTTAGAACAAACATATTCTGCCCACACATGTGTAATCCTCCTCCCTGTCCCCCACTGCTTCTACCCTGCCAACCTCCAACCCTATGCTAATTCCAAAAATTCATTCTATCAGCTTCTATTCCCAAGCTCCCTCCTGCTCCTTGCTGAGAAAGGCAATCAACCATGCTGACCTTGTCCACTAAAAATTCATGCCATGCATTCTTAGTTAAGCCCTCAGTGTTACTGAGCAGCCCTTTTGTTTGCCCCGGATTGAATCCCTCTTGAATACTTCATGCTTTGAAATCTTTTCCACTCATCTCAAATTTCTCGACTCATCCTAACCGCCCCCCAGCCTTGCTCTCAGCAAATGTTACCATCTACTTTGCTGAGAAGATGGAGGCCTCCCATGATCTCTTTTTCGTATCAAACTTTCTCTAAATTATCACTCATCATTTTCTCCCATGCCCATCTGAAAAGGGAACATTCTCTACTTTCCTAAGACTGGTCTCTGTCCCATTCGGTCCCAGAATTTTACTCTTGCAATTACACACACCCACACCACCACTGTACTCCATACCCTTACATCTTCAGTCTCTCTAGCCCCTAGATTTCTTTCCATTAGCATGTGCTAAGCATGCTAAGAGTCTACCCATCCAGCAGAAGCTCTCTATACACCTTGCTTCTCTCTTACCAAACCACTTCTTTCATCTTCCACAACCACTAAACCTCTAATGCTTCTGTGACAAATCCTTATGGACTCTCTTCCTGCATTCTTTTCCTTCTCCTCCCTAAGTGTGGCCATGCCTCCAAATCTGCTCCTCAGTCCTCTCTCTCACTCTTGTGCCCATCCATCAACTACCTGGTGGTGAACTCTTACCACTCGCCACTCTTCCAGGTATAAGTCCTACTTTTCGGTGGCTTACCGGCTATCATGGCAAGGGGTAAGTTCCAGGAACCAACATGATCAAAAGAGGACTCAACAGCTCCTCCTCTGTTGCCACTGAAGCTAAAAAGGCAAACCCGTGTACTACCTTAAATTTTTACCTTTCCAGCATCTCCCATATTAAATATGTTGCCCAACTGTATCAGTTGAATTCAATAAAATTTGGACACTGTGCTTTAGAAGATTCACAGATGAGAAGTAAAAATCAAAGCCCTCAAGGAGCTCTCACAGCTAGGTAGAACTCTAGCCTACTTTTGCTATTGTTCTTAAACTCATTTTCTCAATTCCATTCCTACTGGTGCTGCCCTATGGCCGCTTTTGTCAGATGACTGTCGTAGCCTCCTGTAAAATCACTACCTTCACTCTTGCTCCACCCCCCCAACATCATCCTTTGCACTGCCACCAGATTTATTTTTCTAAAAACACCAATTTGGTCCTGTCTTTCACCTTCTCAAGAACTTTCAATGGTTCACCACTGCCTCCAGAAAGGGGATATACAAACACCCTGGGGAGAATTAGGCCCATCCTCAAAATCACTTTATCTTCTCAACCTTATCTCACTCTTTGTTTCTTCATACAAACCATACAGTGGGCTTAGTGAAGGACTTAGCATTCTGTAGTAATCCCCTCCAAGCTCCGCTTTCCACCTCCACAGAGCTGAGTCCCACCATCATGCTTCTTCATCCAGCGCAAATCACAAGTTTTCCTTGACGTTTTTCCAAGTGCCCCAGCTAGAGAGACTTTCTCTCTCCCATGTTCTGCCATCATACTTTCTTTGTACATCTGTTATAGTACCTATCAGTCTACCTTGTATTATAGTTATGGGTGAATGTATGGGATTCCCCAGCATTCTATGAGACCCTAATTTCATTCCCTCTGTTTCTCGCTGTACTTGTCACATAACAAGGTTCAATTGATCACTGTTTCTATGAGAAAGGATCATTGAGATTCCAAAACTCCAACTTACAAAGAAACACAGCTAATGTGCAAATTATGCACTCTTTTCCTTATTATTTATCTATTTCACTTATCTTTATCTCATCCGCTTACAACTCTTATTTATGTATTTTTCTAATGTTCACAATACGTTTGTATGATAGTACACAAAATTTTAGAAAATTCTTTGAAGACGAGTACTCAGCATTATTTTTATTAATTGGGGTATGTAATAAAAATGCTGAAGAGCAGTAATATAGAGTGATAGGACGGAAAATTTGGAACTTGAAAAAAGAGACTTTAAAGATTTCTGAAGCCTTTCTACTAAAAAAGAGACTTCTTAGAAATCTATGATAACTTGTCTTTCTACAGATAAAAGACTCTAAAACAATGATTCTCAACCAGAGATAAAGAGCACCTGGAGTCTGTTAAAAATGCAGATTCTTGAGCCTCCCACCCAGAGATGGATTCTTTAAGTCGAGTGAGGCCCAAAATGCCAATTGCCTTGAGAGATCAGGATAGCATCTCAACACTACTGACATTCTAAGGCCAGGTAATTCTTTGTTGTAAGGGGCTGTTCTGTACTGTGCATTGTAAGATATTTAGCATTATCCCTGGCTTCTACCCACTAGATCCTGGGAGGACCCACTCCACTCCCCATCTATCTACTAAACATGTCTCCAGATGTTGCCAAATGTCTCTTGGAAGCACAATCACTCCCGAATGGAACCAGAGATAGAAGCTATCCAAAGATGACACACTTTGAGAAATGCCATCCTTAATCAGAAGGATAAAACAATATGATACAAGAAGAATATGGGTATTACAAGCATACATTGTATAAAATGAAATAAACAGGCTTCCCATAAAGGAAATCTGATTAGCCACTATAAACTCCTGACAACTCAGCTAAGCTTCTAAGTCAAAGCTCTTCTTATGTAATTTCAACTTGAAGATTTTCTCCCTAGCTTCTATTTTAAATTATTTTTAATTAACTTCACTGGCATTTTGCATCCTGCTATGAAAAGTCTGCCTAATAGTCTCAGAGGACTCTCCCAAGAGAGAAGAGTGCATTAAATCACACATTATCACATTAAAGTATATTCCAGCACTCACAGTCCAACAGTCTCAGTCTTGGCAAATGCAATGGGGTGCGTGGGGGGGGTGGGGGGGTGATGCAGCGACTGGAACAGGCTCAAGTGATTCACAGTATCCAAAGCCTATTATCTTCAATTCATCCATCTGTAGGAAAGTTATATTGATTCTCTACTTCAACCACATTTATCACAATGACATATATTCTGCAATTTGTGATTCTACCCTGATTTCTACTGACTGCGTGAGACCCTGGCCAAGTCACTTAAATTCTTTGGGCATCCTTTCTAAAAAGTGAGGCTTTTTATTTCTAAAAATCCTTCTAGTTACAAGTCACAAATGTATGAATGAAGCACTTAATTAAAAAGCTCTTTCCACTGCATGGATTCTAGTAACTACTGCACCAAAAGGTAAGTACCTACATATTCCATGTTGATAACACAATGAATTTTAAGATGTCTCATCCAAAAAAGAAAAATAAATGACAATTTGATGAACCACAGACACAGGATCCACTCTTTTTAAATTTAAATTCAATTAATTAACATACAATGTATTAGGATCCACGCTCTCTTAAGACAAAATTAAGTTTGGACCAAATCATCCTTCACCTACGAAGACATTTATGCAAGCACTCTGCATAAATAGGGAAAGAGTTATAAGTGCATGTTTACGTTTTATTTTCTGTAACCGAGATAACAGATCAGCTGCCTAGAAGCCATTTCCAGCCTGAAAGTGTAGTTGCTTTGTTGGCCTGTACAAACATTGTATTTAATCAATTGCCAACTTTTCAAATGGGACAGATGATACATAAAAATCTGTATTTCCAGTATCTCTTGAAATATGGAAGATACGAGCCCCAGCGGCAACCGTGAACTGGAGTGGAGCCGTACTGCCTCCTGACGCATGCGCCGTTCCACCGCCCGCAACCCCTGCTGCTCCCTACCTTCGGACACCTGTCCTGGCTCCTGGCTCCCCCTTAGAGCGTGGAGCATATGAGCTTATGTCCTTACTCTGTAACAATTTTCAAAATACACAGAAAATATTTTTAGTGCTGTCAAAGCAATATAATTTTCCTTGCAGAATCACAGGAAAAGAGCAGAAATTTTGAGGAGAGAAAACTATACTTTTAATAAGAAAAACCTTCCTAACTCTGAATGCTGCTGAGTAAAACGAGCTACACCTTGGGGTGTAACTAACCATCTGAAAGAATGGAGAAAGGTATTCTAGGGTTGATGGTGAGTTCACTAGAGACCCCCTAAAATGTCTTTTAACTCTAACATTGTAGGTCCTTAGTTAGCAGTATGGATAGCTCATCATAATCCAATAATATACATATAGGTTTTCTCTTGTCATCTGTGTATCTTTGCTTACAAAGGAAGACTTGACCTTATACGTTTCCCTCATGAAAAGGTATTTTCTGCTAATTTTCATGAAACACTCCATTTTTCTGATTTTCATATACAAAAATTTTAAATTAAGTTTCCATTAACTAAGCGGCCACAACTTACCAGAGAATGATTAAACTGTTCTTCTGAAAGGATGGTAAAAGAATCCAAGGACAGAAGGAAGACGATAAAAGAACTCAAGCAAGAGCTTGAGAGTAGGGTGCTCCGGGAGCAAAGCTGCTCTCTTCACTAATGTCTTTACCAATAAAACCAACTTAAGCATGGAAGGCGGCATCTTGAAGCTTTTATTCTACCTACTGGCTCCAATTTTTTTTTTCTTTCAATACACCTTATGAAGTCTGCTTGTTTGAGACATGATATTATAACAAGATCCTGAGGATTTTCTTTTTTAAAAATTAACTTTATATTACACTTAACGCCTATTTAAAGGATGTTGTGAGTGAAAGATCAACCAATAAAAAAGCACTATGTAACTATGTTGCTGATGGTAAGTCAATTTTCAGGTACAATATAACCCAAGAGTCTCCACACTGATAATGTGTTGTATGCAGTCTACTGCAGCTCAGACCATTCTAGATGCCCACTTCTTAGTGTCAGATCATGTGGTATTCTACAGCATTGCATCTGCACATGTATATTCAGTACCACTGCAAGTTCTGACTCTAAAGATGCATTAAAGTTAGACACTGTAGGTATCACTATATCAAATCAATTGCTTTTGTAGTATATTTGATGTGCATTTTGACATAAGCATTGTTTAACAATAGTGATTAACAGCTCAAATGTGAATATAAACATCAATGAGTCGTTAAGACTATGAAGGGCGTGCCTAACAGGAAAATGACTATGTTGGCAATACCATGTGCAGAACGTGGGCTGCTTCTGGGAAAATATGTTGATCATTCAAGCTCTCTGATTCGCTCTATTTTCTCTTTAGAAAAAAAAAAATGACTCACTGTTTAGAAGCAAAAAGCAATGATAAACATAATTCAATTTAACAGCCCTGAATGCCAGAACATTCTAATTTAGCCATGGATGTTTTCTGCTTTCACCTTTTCTGAATTCAACATTAACTTCTTTTCCATTTCTGCTGCCTTACAACAAAAACAAAACAAACAAACAAACAAAAAACAACCCCAAAAAGCTCACTACATTATTGCCAAAGAAAAAGAAAAGCTATCAGATATTTTTAAAATCAAGAGTATAAGGTAGGTTTCTGAGACCTGAAAAATTATTTAGCTTGTATCAGTCCCAGAACTTTTTGAATCGGAGCCACCCTTAGAGGAAAATGCATCTGAAGAGTAAGGCCATTGTTCACTGTCGCCATTGAAAACCTGAAGTATGTTACCTTCAAGAGAAAAAAAGATACTGCCTGACTTGTTTATAAGCTTGTTAGGGATGTTTCCCACAAACAAGATTAGTTTCTTTACAGGTTCCCTGTGTTTACACTTTGGAAGAACACAAAGGAGCTAATTCATTCTTGGAAAGTGTTTCTTTAAAAGCATGTTTATTTCAAAACAAAACAGTTATTGAAACATATGCGTGAGCCATTCCAAAGCAATTGGTCACAGAAACCTGGATCATCAACTGAGTCGCAGAGTGGCCCCCAAGAATCAGAAAGATGAACGGACAGTGCATGCTTGTTCAGAAGACCGGGATCTGATGAAGACACTAGAACTGAAGTGAAGCAGGGGAGGGAGGGATCCCACACATTTGAGTCTTAGGCCCCAAAATGCATATGCTTAAGAAAAAAGCAATCCTGTCATCCAGTTTCCCCGCAGCCAAAGGAAGGGGGAGTGGAAGGACCAGCGGATACCGCCCTCTTATCCGGTTGTTGATCTAGGGCTGGAGTCCTGGAGAACTTGTTTGAGTAACACTGTGCAAAAGTTCCCAAGTACAAGGTGAGAATCCATCCTCACCGCACCACCCTCCACCCCCCTCCCCCAATCAGTAAATGTGTGAACAATTTTTAAAAATGCAACAATGACAAAGCGGCTCGCAACTTGCAAGCAGGCACTCACCCTGGGCTGGGGCGCCCAGCCGGCCGCCGCCCGCCTCGGCCCCGCGCTGGGGCCCGGGAGAGAGGGCTTCACCCGCGCCGGACATGGGCCGCTCCACGGAGCCAGCGCCGCGCTGCCGCCTAGCTCTCCGCCCCCGGGGAGAACCACGAAGGGCTCTTAGGTGTTGGGTGCAGAGAACGAACTGCTTCTGGCAGACAAAAAAAAAGTGTTTTTAGAGACCAGCACACCACCCCTGCGGGACATTCCCTCCCCCTCCGTTTCCCTTCCCCAAACCCCACCCCGGAGAAGTTTTGATTTGAAACCCGGGAGGAAAACTGCTACCCTGCACGTTGACAGTGGGGGGCGGGGGGGGCGGTTGTGGGCGGGAGGCAGTGAAGGGGGACGGGGAAGGGAGACTAGATTTGGAAGCTTGGGGAAGGCGACCAAACCCCTCCTCCTCCTGACCCGGCAGACCACCACCTACCTCGGCATCCCCCCCCCCCAACTCTCTCAAAGCCCCTTCTTCCTCCTCCTCCTCCTCTTCCGCCTGGAAAGTTAGCGAAGCTCCGGCAGCAGCCGCATCTCGCCCCAGTGGCCCGCCAGCAGTGGCGGCCGCCCCTGCGCGTCCCTCCCCGCCTCCCTCGGGCTCAGCCCAGACACTGCAGTGGCGGCAACTGCGCCAGGGGCCGCTCCTCTCATTCCGCGCTCTCCGCCCCCTCTTTCCAGCCAGCTCAGTCCGGCCTGTTCCCCTCCGAGGGGGACTGTGCCCCCTCTGCCTCTCCCCCCCCGCCCCCCGCCCCCCACCGTCCTCCACCCCTTCACTCCTGAAACACTTCTCCCTCTGTTGCTCTTTTTCATCATATCCGGATCGGGCGGGCTTGAACTCTTGGCGGGTGGCCCAAGCCTGGGGGCGGCGCAACGTGGGCTGCCTCTGGGCCCAAGCTGTCTGGGTCAGGAGGCCAAAGCCCGAATGGGCTGGCTCTGAGCAAGGGGTTCTTCTAGGGGCTGGGCGAAAGGAGGGAGCTGGCTGGTCCCCTGGCTGCCTGGGCATCTTCCTGCCTAGACTCACCCCAACCCCTCTCTTCCAGCCTTTCTTCCCAATCCTGTCCCAGACCTACTGGAAGCTCTGGGAACTATATGAGTGAAGGAGAAACCTTTAGGGTGGACAACGCAAAACCATAAAAAGTACAAATATTTCTCGAACTTTACTGGTGGAATAGCAAAAGTGTGGTTTTGAAACTGTGAACCTTACTTAGCAGAGTGTTTAAATTCTTACTCTGTGCCTCTTAAGTTACCTTTATTCTCTTTTTCAAGCCTTTATTCTGGTCAAACAGGATCCTAGATCCGTAAAACCAGTTGCACTTGCTTGGATCAACTGGAGGCATCCAGGCTGACGTGGTTGAGGAGGTCCAGGGCCCCAAGCCAGGCCTGCTACATACACACTGAATGGCTTCTGTGGCGAGATAAACTTGTGGTCGGAAGTAAAAGGCCGAGGGACTCTCAGACGTTCTGATTGTAGCTTAATCTGATGAGCCTAGAATAACAAGTACAAAGTAATTTGCAGATAGAAAGTACTTTAATAATGCATTCAAATAACTTGTGCTTTTTTTTCATTCATTGTAAGTGAAATGCAGAATTCATTTGTAAAAAGGTAGAACAAACTCATTCTTTGAATCTCTAGAACAAGAGAGGAATCACAACCATGTTACAAAATTGAAGAAAATGTGCACTGGATATATCTTTCTAGGTGTATCATCAATAATATCCCCAGAATCTCATTTCTTCAAAAAACCAATTGGAATTGATTGACAAGACCTGTTTCTTAACTTTAGAGTCAGTGCAATCAAACTTACTTTCAATTAAACCTGAAAAACACAGCCTTTCAAGTTTCTGATGGGAGTTATTCAGACCATACTCCCCAAAAACCAAATGACATTTTCCCTAATGACCTATGACTAACACATTTTTTTCCTTCTGTTTATTGTTAGTGTAGAGGTTTCAGATAAGGTGTGTATAAAAGTGCCTTAATTTTCCTGAAAACTTGTACAGGGGCCTGGACTCTGGAATCTACTTGATGGAAGCAGATCAGCTCTGAGCATCACTGCATTACCATTAAAGAAAGAACATTTACAAAGCATCACTGCATACTGCAGTGCTATCTGCAATCAAAGGAACAGCATAGGAAGTAATTATTCTGAAAGATTCTCTTTTATCCCTTTCTTACTATTTCCTTGACTCTTTTTTTTTTTTTTTTGATCCCCTCACAAAGATGGTAAAGTCCATGAATATCAAGAAGTTATACCACTGTTCTAGAAAGTTATAGTCAGTGATAAGTGTTTGGTAATTTCACAGAGTACTTAATGTTGCACACATAGTAGGTGATTCAATCAATACTCCTTGATTTTAAACATCTTACTTTTTTATGGGGAAGAAGTAAAATTCAAATAAAAATAGGAGTAAATGTGAGGCTGTGTTGTAAAATCACCATGACGGCCAAACGCTGTATCTTGTTCAGCTATGTGACTTTGGCCAACTTAGTCAAACTCTGCCTTGGTTGCCTCGTAAGTAAGGATGATAAGAGAAACTCTTCACAGAGTCTCAGGAGGGCTAGTAAGATAATTATAAAAATAATTATAAAATAATTAAAATAGAAATTAAAAATATAAAAAGATAATTCTCCTATAGCATTTGGAAGAATGTCAGATATGAGGACAGGTGCTCAAAACTGTTAACTGTTATTAGACAACAGAAGCATTTCGAGGGGTTATACTGAGCATGGCATAATGACGAGATCACAAGGGCCACATCAACATACCATGCAGGTAACCATGCATGTACTTTACACAAACTTTCTCGATGAATTTTTACATCAGCTCCACCACTAATTTCCCAGGATTGCATTGCTAGAATTTAGAACTCAGACCTATCTGACTATAGGGCAGACTATTTCACTTGTTTAGATAAACTCAGGTTTTCCCTCTGGAAGGTATAAAGGTGGCATCTGATAGACCAGAAATTAAGTGCAGGCTCCTAAGTGTTCCCCAAGCTGTCCATTTACTCCGTCCCTTGCTGTATTTGTTCATTCTGACTAATCGCTTAGCTTGGTTCCTCATGAGAAGCACTCCATGCCCTCGTTCTCTCATTCTTCGATTCAGCAAGTATGTATGGAGGTAGAAGGCACTGTGGTGGGTTCTGGGGACATAGCAATGAAGATGATAAATGGGACCACTGCCCATGGAGTTCACAGTCTAGAAGGAAGTTATGATTACACAACCACTTAACAACAGAGTTGCTGAGGGACATGACAAGGGAAGTTCTGGGATGCTAGGATCGTAACCTAGCTGGGAGATGCAGTCTAGTCTAGGAACCAAGGGAAAGTTCCTGGAAACAAATATGTCTCTGTTAAGACCAGAGGGAGAAAGTGAAAAGAGGAGAAACAGACTGCTCCAGGTAGAAGGAGCCATGTGGGTGGCAGCCCAGACGGTGGAAGGTAGCCAAGCATCTCTGAAGAACTGAAGACGTTCAATGTCAGAGGATAACCAATGCAAGGGGGGACAGGGATGGGGATGGAGCTGAGGAGAAAAACAGGGGTCTTACTAACCTTGAACGAGGAGAATTTATTACCCAAGTTTCCCTTAAAACAGCATAATACATAAAACAGCTTGGAGGCACCGAGACTAGAGCTCGGGAGTCCAATAAGGAGGCAAGGGATGATGCTGGCAGTGGAAATGAAACCAAATAGAGACAAAAGGTGGGGAGCTAGAGGAATGAAAGGTGACTTTCAGCTTTCTGCATCTAGGTGGAGGGTGGTAATACTACCCATGGAGATGGAAAGATTTAGGAGAAGCAGGTTCGGGAAAAGCTGCTGAATTAATCATGTAGATCATGTAGTGTCTGAGGTACCCGCCAGACAGCTAATTGCAAGCATCCAGAAGGTTGTTGGATAGGTGTTGGGAACATAAGCCCATAGATGGTACTTCACTGGCTAGAAGTTATGAGCGCCCAAGATGAACATGTAGTATAAGGGCAGAAGGCCAAAGACACAGCTATGCCCTGAAACTCAATACAAGTGTGTCCTCACTGGCCCCTCTCCCTTTCACCACAGCCTTCCCAAGGTCATAATACTGTTTTCTCCCTGGCTTGAGAACCATTATTTAGTTACTAAGACTGCCAGTGCCCACCCACCCTCCCAGATGCTCATGGGTATCACATGATGGTCTTCGTTCAACCAGGTTTTGCCACGTCTCATACTATAATAATGATCTGGATGGGTGGAAACTGTCCCTGGGACCAGCATTCCATTACAATTAAATGCTCTAGCCCTGGTTCAAAGCCCTCTACCACTGAAATCCCGATGTGTATTGCAGCCATTTCTGCCTAGTGATATACATATGAGTGATGATAGAATATGTGAACATGTCAAAGAAGTCTGACATGAGCTAAGCAGATAAAATGAACTAATTAAATGAGTTTATAAAGCATCCCTATGGACTACTTAATCTTCACCCCTCATTCAACATTCATCAAACATTTATTGGGCACCTACTAAATGCTAGGCCACATTTAAGACTCAGGAGCTAAAAATTTTGATTTGAGGTCTTCAAAAGCAGGTAAGTTAATTTTCACTTGGGAAGAGGCTGATTAGCATAGCTCAAGTCAAAGTAACGATCCTCACATAGTAATCTTAACCAGAGTTCTACAAGCCGGGTGTGTCATTGTGCATGCTTCCCCGGGGGTGCACACGCGAATTCTCTGCAATGTGAAAGAACAATGAGAAAATTTTTTAATATGAGTACTTGTATTTGTTTTTATTTTATTACTTGTAATTTCTATCTTTGAGTATGTTTTATAATGTACATAACACATTAGTACAAAAGCACTTGTATATCATTTATAAATATACATTAGGGGTTCATATTAAAAAATATCCTATCATTTGCTTTGTAAAAAAAATAATGGTTTAAATGCTTCACATCATTTAAGGTTCACTCATTCAGTCAATCCCAAATTGTACCAAGGTTAGTTTTTCTCGAAAACATATATACCTACCTCATTTACGTGGAAGTGTGACTTTAGCAAACCCAAAACCCAGGGACATAGAAACTAGGAAATAACCCTAAGACTCTAAATACCAAAAATAATCTTCATGACCTTCACATCGTGCCAACACAATGGCCATCGACTTTCTCAAATTCTTTGTGTGTGTGTGTGAACACACACCTCTAAACAAACTTTATTTTCTATTGTCTTAGCTCACAAAAAATTTAGGGTGCAGGGGCTTTGAGAAAAAGACATTAGCTAAGGGAGCTATTAGGTCAGCAAAAATGACAGCAGAAGAAATGGCAGATGACAGATAGGGAAGACAGAGGAAAATAAACACGTCATAACAGTGCCTTTGTGAATTCAGCCCAGTGAAACGGTGAATGTTCTTAACAAGGGTCTAGTCATTAAGGAAGATTCCATTACATTAGTGCTGCATTCTGTTTCTTGGGGAAGCAGGTCAGTATTTTTACATTTCAGGAAAAATTTCACCAAAAAACGTTCACATAAAAAACTGTTGCTGCGTGGAAGACTATCTTTCACAGAATTACATTTTTATAGCTGCAAGGGAAATGAGCAACCGTGATTCTAGGCCAATTTGTTTTAACTGTATTTCTCCACCTCCTAGTGCTTTCTTGAAGAGGAGAGGTCAAGTGGACACGTTTCTGGAATCCCATTCTTACTTCAAATGGAGCGTTTTCCTCTTTTTCTCCTTAACATATCAGTCCTTCCCTTAAAATTTCTTAAGTGAGAAAACCCGTCTGTCTACGTTTTAAACATTTGAAAACTACCATCTTGCCCAACTCCTTCATTTAACACGCAAAGGGATATAAAGACAAAGTTCATTGAGCTCAACAAACATATACTGAGTATTTACTGTATGTCAAACCATACGTTGCATACTTCGTCTATGCAAAAACTGAGGCAAACTCCTCCACCAGGAGCTCCTAGTGTAGAATGCTAGGAGTAGGGGCAGGCAGCAGGGTGGCAAAGGGACACTCACAGACACAACAACCGTAGGACAGGAGCAAGAAGAAAGCAGCACCTCACCTCTCAGGCGTAGGTGGGGACAGTCAGGGGACGTTTCAGAGAGAAGATGATACCAAGCTGAGTATCGCTGATGAGTAAAAGTTTGCCTGTCAAGGAGCTCAGGGAATCCCAGATAGAAGGGGTAACGCATGCAAAGGCACAGGAGTGGGAAAGCCCCACAGAAGTTAAATGACTTGGCAAAGGTCGTTGAGTGGGTTCACTACAGAGCTGGCCCCAGAGCCTAAGTTTCTGGACATCCAGGCTTCCTGTTCCAGTTATCCAGCTGAGTCACGTCAATGAGTTCATCCTTTCTAAGTGATGGCGAAGAAAGGCCATACCTGATCTAATTAGTTAGAAATTCCTGAGATTTACTGTTGTAAATACACGGCCCGAGAACTGGGCACAGGATCTCCTGTTGCCGGATTATTCTGACTTGTCCTTCCTTGCCGCCAAGTCCTCTGTGACTGTCCTTTCAGTTGGCTGCCTGCTCTGGCCTGGGGCTCTGGCCCTTGGGGTATTTTCTCGCTGTCACTGTGCTTTTCTGCTTGTGTTCTGAAGGACAGGAAGGAGACATTCAGTCACACAGTAGCACATGTCGGGTAAGGACAGCGTGAGTGAAGATCGAAATGAAAATGGGCATATCGTATGCAATAGACAGTAAGGAGACATTTTCTCGGTAGACAGAAAGCAAACCCGCATCTACAAGGCATTGTGGAAAGTAATGAATACAAGAGGCCCCTGAACACGATCACTGATCTGCTAAACCTGCAACTGCATGATGATCATGACGAAGACATTTAAAAACTACTCGATCCAGAGACCTCTAATCAACTGTGGGGAAGAACGCAAGATTTTCTTAACTCTCCTCCCACCTTCCATTATTTTCCTCTCTCCTTTTTTTTTTAATATTTTATTTATTTATCTGAGAGAGAGAGAGAATGAGAGATAGAGCGCACAAGAGGGAAGAGGGTCAGAGAGAGAAGCAGACTCCCCGCCGAGCAGGGAGCCCGACGCAGGACTCGATCCCGGGACTCCAGGATCATGACCTGAGCCGAAGGCAGCCGCTTAACCAACTGAGCCACCCAGGTGCCCATTTTCCTCTCTCCTTCTTAAGCAGTCCTTGCCCACCCAGGCACTTGGAGTCCCACACTATTCTCCTGCTACCCCGGGCTCCCAACGTTAGTCTCTGAGCAAATAATGCACCAAAGTTTAAAGGAATGAATTAGATTTAATATATTAAACACAAAGATATAAGTAACTCATAGTCTTCCTCATTCTAGGAGCAGCAGTCCTGTTCCTATGATCATAGTACCCCAAAAATGTATCCAGGCCCATAAGGGGATATAGATTATTTATTGCCACATTGTTTTGGTGGCAGGGAGTTGGAATCAACCTGCATAGCCATCCCTGGGAGGGCAGGAAGTTAAGGGGTAGATGCAGAGCAGAGGGTATTGTGTAACTATTAGGAAAAAGATTATAAGTGCATGATAGTAAAAAAAAGTAAAAATAAAAAGGATCTCTAAAACACTGTATTTAGTGAAAAGAGCAAGAAACGGTGTAATTTCAGCACAGCACCGATTAGTGATTAAAAATATGTGAACAAAAAACAACACAACGTATAAGAATACGCACAAGCAAAGGACTTACATAAACACCTTACAGTGGTAATCTATGGAGCGAAGGAAGAGTGTACAGGAATCAAAGAGAGCATACAGATGCAAACAAGCATATGTACAAGAAAGGGGACTTGCACAAGTGATGATATTGTGCCCTGTACCAAGGTACCCATTAACTCACGTCTTTCAGAGGTTCAAAACAGTGACAACTACCCCTGCCAATAATAATAATAATAATAATAGTAATAGTAATAACAGTAATAGACTCACCTGAATTTGTATTTGGTAGATTATCAGGCCGTGCAATAAAACGACCAGAGGAGGGACACCTGGGTGGCTCAGTCGGGTAAGCGTCTGCCTTCAGCTCAGGTCCTGATCCCAGGGCCCTGGGATCCAGCCCATGTCGGGCTCCCTGCTCAGCGGGGAGTCTGCTCCTACCTCTCCTCCCTGCTTGTGCTCTCTATCTCTGTCTCTCTCTCTCAAATAAATAAATAATCTTTAAAAAAAAAAAAAGACCAGAAGAAATGAAGATGCTGTGGCATATATATTGGGGGAAGGGTATCTAAAATCCCTACGGATATGATTCCCTAACTTGTCTGTGTTAAAGGTCAGCAACACCAGAATACCTTGGTTACAACGGCCAACCTATACGAGGCATGTTTTCTTTTCTCATTCTCACAGAGACTGTCTCAGCCGAGTGGTGGCCTCTAAAAAGATAGCTCTACATCTGAATCCCCAGAACCTGTGGATGTTACATCATTTGGTTAAAGGGTCTTTGCAGACATAAATAAGTATTTGAAATGAAGATATCATCCTGGATCATATCATATTAAGAAGTAGGAACTGGGTCCTGTGATAGGGCACAAGAGATGGCACCAAACCCTGTGTGGAGAGAAGAATTTCCAGAATGATAGGGGTTTGGAGAAAAGCCTGGATGAGAAGGATTCAACCATTGGAATAGGGGGAGGAAGGTAAAGGGAGAGCATTCAGAGAACTCCAAACCCTACACCTGTTCTTTTCTTTTTCTTATGAAGTGTATGCCTAATCCAAATCAGCACCTCATTCATACATTCCAGAAACTTTTAATTTGTCTCAGAATTCTATTGGAGGGATTTCTAAGCTAAGTTTTTTTAATTTTATTAAGTTTTTAAATTTTAATTCCAGTATAGTTAACAGTTTTAGGTTAGTTTTAGACTAAGTTTTTTTTAACTCTCTAATAATGAGAACGTTCAACTTTCCCCAGGTGATCAGACATCAATCCATCTGAAGTATGACCAAAATGCTATTGGCTATGTGGTGCTGGCAAAAATCTATCTGATAGCGGTAGGGGGAAAAAAATGGCTTGGAAGTCTTATTTGTATTTATACCATAAACGGCACCACCAATGCCACCCAGAGAATGGTGTTGCCCCATGACGTTGCCAGAGTAGGACATTGGTTAGAGTTCCTTGGGGTCATTTCTCTCTTTATCGTCCAGTCTTTGCTTTTTAAACTCTAAAGAACAGAGAATCTCTCCTGGGTCTCTCTGTAATGAAGTGGGTATTTGGAAAAGTCTACTAACAAGTAAAGGTTATGTTTTAAACAAGAGAGAAGGAGTGGTGCTTATAAAGGTATGATTACAAAGTTACTTCAAAATAAAAGGAAATCTCTAAATCACATAAAACCATCATTAATTCCAAAGATGATAAGAAAGATAAAGTTGAAACCAACCATTACAAAATGAAACCATGACATTTAAAATTTCTAGAATACCTTCGGAATATTCTATTTGGTCTATACTGAGACCCAGGGCACTCTCTTTTCAGATACTAGCTGACAGACATTGTGATCATTCAGCATTACAGACACTACACCTGTTTCATATAGGATGTGAATACCTTCAAAACCAGAAGGAAGTAACTTCTTCGGACCACCTAGATTTTTTTTTTCTAAAATATCAATTTTTGGAGGTCTAGAATTTTCTTAGCATTCTTTTTAAAAAATCATTTCTAAAACTGAATGTAACTCACAAAGTAACCATAACTACTTTAAAAGCAAGGCTACTTAAGATTCTTAAATTATGATTCCAATTTTTAGTTTAGCATAACAAACACAAATCACTCCTTTCTCTGGCTCTGCTAAAGTCATGCTTTCCAACACTCAATGGCTCTTGAGGGGCCACATCTGTCCCCTAGCCTCTCAAGCCAATCAGAGTAGACAATGGGCCAAGGGGGAAAGAAGACTTCCGAGAATTTGAAACCTTAATCCAAGAGAAAGATGAAAACTGTCATAAAACAATCAGCAGTTTGAAGTATTTCCCTAGTGGCCTTTGACCCAGGGCAACAGATACATTAAAAATTGTACATTTTAAGTGAAATGAAATGAAAGAAAACCATTTTTTTTTATTCTCTAAAAAGCTTAACATCATTCTTTTTGTTTGTTAAAATTCCTCCAAGAAGTAATAATCTCTATTTGTAAGAATCTTGCTTCTAGGATTATGGATGATGCTAACTATAATTAATAAAAATTTTTACCTGTCTATGTGCATGTAGTTTAGTGTATTCAGTAGAAGCTCAATGGTAATTTCAAAATACTCAATAAAAGATAGTTTCTTTTTTTATTATTAAAGTATATATATATTTTTTAAGATTTTTTTTAATTTATTTATTCATGAGAGACAGACAGAGAGAGAGGGAGGCAGAGGGAGAAGCAGGCTCCCCAAGGGACAGTGAGTCTGACGCGGGACTCGATCCCAGGACCCTTGGATCGTGACCTGAGGTGAAGGCAGACACGTAACCATCTGAGCCACCCAGGCGCCCAAGATAGTTTCTTTTTACATCAGAAGTATTTTCAAACCATGTTGTTTCCCTAGCTATTTTAAGTGTATAATAATAACAGTACTGTACTTGATAAATTTTAAAATATCAATACTTTAGAAAGCCAACTTTTTTTCAGAGTGAATGATGTTTTTAATGTACTGGTTTATTATTTTTTTATTTAAATTTTAGGTAGTTAACATACAGTGCAATATTGGTTTCTGGAGCAGAATTCAGTGATTCATCACTTAAATACAACACGCAGTGCTCATCATAACAAGTGCCCTCCTTAATACCCATCACCCATCTAGCCCATCCCCCACCCACCTCCCTCCATCAACCCTGTTGATTCTTTATCGTTAAGAGTCACTTATAGCTCACTTCCCTCTCTTTTTCTTTTCCCTCTTCCTATATGTTCACCTGTTTTCTTTCTTTAATATCAAATGTAAATGAGATTATATGGTATTTGTCTTTCTATGACTGACTTATTTCACTTAGCATAATACACTCTAGCTCCATATACGTTGTTGCAAATGATGACTAATACTCCATTATACACACACACACCCCACATCTTCTTCATCAGTCGATGGACATTTGGGTTCTCTCCAAAGTTTGGCTATTGTTGATAATGCTGCTATAAACATCGGGGTGCATGTACCCCTTCAAATCTGTATTTTTGTATACTTTGGGTAAATACCTAGCAGGGCAATTGCTGGATTGTAGGGTAGCTCTATTTTTAACATTTTGAGGAAACTCCATATTGTTCTCCAGAGTGCCTGCACCAGTTTGCATTCCCACCAACAGTGCAAGAGGGTTGCCCTTTCTCCACATCCCCACCAACACCTGTTTCTTTTGTTAATTTTAGCTATCTTGTCAAATGTGTGATGGTATCTCATCATGGTTTTGGTTTATATTTCCCTGATGAGTGATGTTGAGCATCTTTTCATGTGTCTGCTAGCCACCTGGATATCTTTTTTGAGAAAGTGTCTATTCATGTGTTCTATCCATTTCTTAACTGAATTATTTGTTTTTTTGGGTATTGAGTTTGATTAAGTTCTTTATAGATTTTCGATACTCTTTATCAGCAGATACGTCATTTGCAAATATCTTCTCCCATTCTGTAGGCTGCCTTTTAGTTTTGTTGATTGTTTCCTTTGCTGTGCAGAAGCTTTTTGTCTTGATGAAGTCCCAATACTGCATTTTTGCTTTTGTTTCCCTTGCTTGTAGTGATGTGTCAAATAAGAAGTTGCTATGGCTGAGGTCAAAGAGGTTTCCACCTATACTCTCCTCTAGGATTTTGCTGGGTTTCCTGTCTCACATTTAGGTCTTTCATCCATTTTGAATTTATTTTTGTGTATGGTGTAAGAAAGTGGTCCAGTTTTGTTCTGCATGCCGTCCACTTTTCCCATCACCATTTGTTGAAGGGACTGTCTTTTTTCCATTGGATATTTTCCTGTATTGTCAAAGATTAGTTGACTGTATAGTTCTGGGTCCATTTCTGGGTTCTCTATTCTGTTCCAGTGATCTATGTGTCTGTTTTTGTGCCAGTACCGTACTGTCTTGACGATTACAGCTTTATCATATAGCTTGAAATCCGGAATCATGATTTTTTTTTTTTCTTTTTCAGAACTGCTTGGCTTTTGGGGTCTTTTGTGGTTCCACACAAATTTTAGGATTGTTTGTTCCAGCTCTGTGAAAAATGCTGGTGGTATTTTGATGGGGCTTGCATTAAATGTATAGATGGCTTTGAGTAGTATAGACATTTTAACAATGTTATTCTTCCAATCCATGAGCATGGAATGCTTTCCATTTCTGTTGTGTCCTCTTCAATTTCTTTCATAAGTGTTCTATAGTTTTCAGATATAGATCTTTTACTTCTCTAGTTATGTTTATTCCTAGGTATCTTATTGTTTTTGGTGCAAATGAGATTGATCCCTTGATTTCTTTTTCTGCTGCTTCATTATTGGTGTATAGAAATGCAACAGATTTCTGCACACTGATTTTATATCCTGTGACTTTCCTGAATTCATGTATGAGTTCTAGCAATGTTTTGGTGGAGCCTTTCAGGTTTTCTGTGTAGAGTATTGTGTCATCTGCAAATAGTCAAAGTTTGACTTCTCCCTTGCCAATTCAGATACATTGATTTTTGTTGTCTAATTGCTGAGGCTAGGACTTCCACTACTACGTTAAATAGTAATGGTGAGAGTGGACATCCTTGTCTTGTTCCTGATCACAGGGGAAAGGCTCTCAGCTTTTCCCCATTGAGGATGATATTAACTGTGGTTCTTCCATATATGGTCTTTATAATGTTGAGGCATGTTCCATCTATCTCTACTTTGTGGAGGGTTTTTATCAGGAAAGGATGCTGTGTTTTGTCAAATGCTTTTTCTGCATCTATTGACAGAATTATATGGTTCTAATCCTTTATTAGTGTGGTTTATCACATTGCTTGATTTGTGAATATTGAACCAAACTTGTAGCCCAAGAATAAATCCCACTTAACTGTGGTGAATAATTCTTTTAATACACTGTTGAATTCAATTTGCTAGTATTTTATTGAGAATTTTTGCATTCATGTTCATCAGGGATATTGGCCTGTAATTCTCCTTTTTAGTGGGGTCTTTGTTTTTGGAATGAAGGTAATGATGGCTTCATAGAATGAGTTTGGAAGTTTTCCTTTATTTTTATTTTTCAGAACAGTTTGAGACAATAGGTATTAGCTCTTCTTTAAATATCCGGTAGAATTCCCCTAGGAACCCATCCAGCCCAGGGCTTTTGTTTGTTCAGAGATTCTTGATTATGGATTCAATTTCTTTGCTGGTTATTGCTGATTCAAATTTTCTACTTCTTCCTGTTTTGGTAGTTTGTAAATTTTACAGAATTTGTCCATTTCTTCCAGGTTGTCCAGTTTGTTGGCACATAGGTTTTCATAGTATTCTCTTATAATTGTATTTCTGTGGTGTTGGTTGTAATCTCTCCTCTATCATTCGTGATTTTATCTATTTGGGTCTTTTCTCTTACGAAGCCAATTTTAAAGGTAAATAATTATTTTCATTGTTTAGGATGAGTTCTGTTACTGAAATATCAAGCCAGTAAGTAATCAATTGTCCATACAATCAATTATAACTACTATACTATAAAAACTATTATAATGTACTATGCACAAATTTATATTTATGAAAATGATCTGGTTGAGTAAGAAAACTGAATTAAAATAGTTACTTAAGTCATGTTTCCTTTAGTATTTAACTTTATGAATTCTAATGCAAATTTAATCTATAACATGGAAAAATTACTTCATTCCCCTGTCAATGTTTATATTATGCACTTATAACTATACACTATGAAGATATATTTAAGGACTATTATATTTTCTCTTTAGCATCATGTAAATTCTTCAATAATATTAAATAATTCATGCACACTGAAGGCCAGAAAACATACACTCAGTATTTCCTACGCTAACCACATTATTAAGGATCTAGGCAGGCAGCATTCTAAATTGACCTTCAATGATCCTCACTTCCTGTGTGATCCCTTTCCTTGTACGTGGGCTGACCTAGTGACTTGCTTGCAATGAGCTGAATAAGAGGAAAGTGATGGTATATATCTTCCACAATTAAGTTACAAGAGCTTGAGAATTCCATACTAGGGAGCACTTTCTCTGTCTCTTGCTGGCACTCACTCTTTCTCACTGCCCTATGATAAGGAACTGAGGGTGGCCTTCAGTCAACAGCCCTCAGGAAATTGCACTTTAACAAAATCCATGAGGACCTTACAAGAAGTTCCTCCCCCATGGTGCCTTCAGGTGAAACCATATCCCTAGAAGACACCTTGATTTCAGCCTGTCAGATCCCCGAAGCAGAGAAGCCAGCTAAGCCTTCCTAGATACATTACCCACAGAACCCATAAGTTAATAATGGGTGTTGTAATAAGCCATGAAGTTTCGGGGTCATTTGTAATGCATCTATAAATAACTGGTAGAAAAAAAACTTGCGAAATTATTCTTTCTCAATCCAAAAAGCACAACAGAAGACTGTTCGGAATTAGAGCTTAAACCTTGGCAGTTGACTTAATGCCCAGCACTTAGGCTGATGTTCCAGGAAAAAAGAATCATTGTTCCTTTGCTTCTCAATCCAAATAAACACCAGAGTTATCCTTCAGCCAAAGGGTAAATGTGTGCTTACTCTTAGTGTCTGAATTTTTTCCATCACACTTATAGATAAGTGCATGCATTCCTTTATCTCCCTAAAGCATCAGGTATTCTGATTTTTTTTTAAAAAATTGAGATGTAAGATGTAATATGTCATAAAATAAGAGTTTTGACAATTACATATATCTATATAACCATCACCCAAAACACGAATGCAACCTCTGTCCATTAATGGATGAATGAAGAAAAGGTGATATAGATATATACACATATATGTATATATCACATAAAATGGAATATTATTTGGTCATAAAAAAGGAGAAAATCCTGCCATTTGTGACAACTTGGATGGACGGTGAGGACATTATGTTAAGTGAAATAAACCAGAGAAAGACAAATACTGCATGGCATCACTTATAAATGGAATATTAAAAAAAAAAGGTTGAACTCATGGAAACAGTAGAAAAGTGGTTGCAAGGGGCTGGGGAGTGGGGGCAATAGGTAGAGGTTGGTGAAAGGACATAAACATTGAGGTATAAAGTGTGAGGATCCAATGTAAAATATGAGAACTACAGGTAATACTGTACTGTATAATTGAAATTTGCTAGAAGAGTCAAACTTAACTGTTCCTACCAAATACACACACACACACACACACACACACACACACTCTCTCTCTCTCAAGGTGAAAGGTGTTAATTAACTAGATGGGGAGGTAAAGACATATACACATATCAAATCACCACGGTGTACACTTCAAATATCTTAAAATTTAAAAGTCAATTATATCTCAACAAAGCTTAAATTTAAAAAAATAAAAAAAGACCACTGTTAGCTCCCCCACCAAATGAGAATTAAAAGACACCGGGATATACGATTTCATGCATGCAATTCCTTTAAGTTAAGAAACGATGATTTTGTAGAAAAATATGAACTACCAAAATTAACACAAGTGAAAAAATGGATTAAACCAGTTACCATTGAAGAAACTGGAAAAGTGACTAAAGAGGTACTATTGAAAAAAGCACCAGAATTACATAGGTTCATCACTGACTTTCATTTAACCTTCAAAGAATAGACAAATTAAATGCCAAATACACGATTATAAACTGAAGAAGGTACAAAAGTTTTTTATCTCTTGTGTAAGGCTAAAATAACATTAACTCCCAAGCCTTGTAAATAACAAATAATTGTACAGATAAATCTTACTTAAAATACATTAAAATTTAAAATGAAGGCATACCAAATAGAATCTACCATATTGCAAAAGAATAATGCATGATAAAACAATATTTATTCCAATAATGCAAGGATGACTCTGTATTGAGAAATCTGTCAACTTACTATGTCAAATAATTTAAAGAGAATGCCAAAAAATTGATAAAATTCAGTCATTACCTGTAAAAACATCAAGTAGAAAGAATTGAGAAAACTAAATAGTCTCTTTAATAAAATCAAGAGCAAATATTACTAGATAGCTAACACTAAACCCAGTTTAATAAAAGGTATTAAATACTGTTATTATTTAATATTGTCCTCAGAGTCTACCAAATTTAACACAAAAGAAAATTAAACAATCAGTATAAACATGATGGGGAGTGGTGGTAAAATTTTCTTTTTCCTAAAGTTGAATTGTATACCTAGAATGAGATCAGTAAAAATAGGAACTATCAAAATGGATGGATGGATATAAAATAAAGATTTTATTTATTTATTTTAGAGAACACATGAGCAGGAGAAGGGGCGGATGGAGAGGGAGAGGATCTCAAGCAGACTCTGCACCAAGCACTGAGCCCCATATAGGGCTGGATCTCACGACCCTCAGATCATGACCTGAGCTGAAATCAAGAGTTGCATATTTAACAGATTGAGCCACCCAGGTGCCCCTGAAGTAAGTATATTTTTTCAAGTCCAGTAACTTTTCCTTAGGCAATGAGAAAATAGAAATGGAAATGAGATTGTTATCTTGCCCAATAGTGATAAAAATCATGAAACAACTAAAATAAATTTAAGAAAGACTTATGACCTATATGAAGAAAAGTGTAAAATCCTACCAACAGGCTTAAGAAAATCTGAACAAACAAGAAGAGTGGTTCTTAGATGAGAAGTTTTAATATTATAAAATGACATTCCTCTTAAATGTAATTTATACATTTAATGTTATTCCAATTAGAATTCATTTCAGTTGCATTTTTTTTTTGTTTTTTTATTTTGGGGTAATCTTAGAATTAATATGGAAAAATACATGAGAATAACTATATGCCTCTCCTAATATATGATAAATAAGAACACAGAGGGAGGACTTGCCTTACCAGTTATCAGAAATTTCTACATGGTGACAGTAATCAAATCAAGATGGTATTGAAGGAAATAAACCAAGATATTAGTGGAACAGATACAGAAATAACTTGTATATGTGACAAACAGTGTTACTATTTTTTAGTTTAATGAAATTTAACAAATGATGCTGATGTAACAATTTATCGTTCTGGAAAATTAAGTTATAATTTTATTTTAAACCAAAGGCAAAGAACTTCAGATGGACTTAACTGTAAAAAATAAAGTAATATAAATCTTAGCAGGAAACTAAGCAGTTACATATATAATACATAGGTGAAACTATATCTACAGAGGAAACTTCATACCAAGACAGAATAACTAGAATATATATATATAGGATATGGTGATGGGAAACAACATCCATTGTTTTAGGCAACACTACAAATTAGAATGCTGTGGTAACAGGAGAAAAAATTGCTTTAAGAAGTAATCTGCAACTTTATTTATTTTTAGTTTTTTATTGTTATGTTAATCACCATACATCATTAGTTTTTGATGTAGTGTTCCATGATTCATTGTTTGTGCATAACACCCAGTGCTCCACGCAGAACGTGCCCTCTTTAATACCCATCACAAGGCTAACCCATCCCCCCGCCCCCCTCCCCTAAAAAGTAATCTACAACTTTAAAATGAAAAATTACTTATACCACTCTACCATGGCAACTCCTAGGAACCTATCCCATAGAAATATAATTTCCAGTAGGTAAGGATACATGTACAATGTTACTTTATGGCAATGCTGTGCTCAGGGAAAAGAACTGGAAATAATGTGAATATCATCATTAAAAGAGTCATTGAATATATTATGCCATGATACATGTCGCAGACTAGTATAAGACCATTACAGAGAAAGAATTAAAGCTCAGATGAAACATTTCCCAGAATGTTGAACTACAAAAACAAAATGCAAACAAATATGTTTGATATACTATTATATAAAACACAAACCAAAAAAAAAAAAAAATCCCTCAAGTAAAGACATGAATATACATTTACATGCAAATGTAACATATAACCTAGCTTCTGTTGTTAAACAACTCCAGGGTTACCATTCATGTACGTGAAGCTGTGTAATATTTTTCACCATGTATTTTTCTGTATTTGGTTGACATAGATACCAATAGGGATATAATATGCATAGGGATATGAAGCAGATACAAATGTAGATGTAGGTATAATATAAATTTAAATATGATAGTATATACATAAAAATATAGAAGCATGAACTTTAGGTTGGTAACATGGGTTATTCTGAGCATGGGGAGGATACAGAAAGTCATCTTACTAAGAGGAGATGAAAGGAAAAAAAAACATGTGTACACATACACTGCCAAGATGTATAATTTTTTGTCACCTATACATAAATTTATATCTGTGTGTTGTATATATGTTAATAAAAATACAAAGACAAACTAGTTATTTCTAAAATAATGATATCAAATATTTAAGGAGCTTTTACCTAGAGCAGGTACTGTGCTTAGCACTTTATCAGCATCAGCTCATGGAAGTAATCCTGACTGGCTATGTAAACTTAATTCATGAGTGTATTTCTCAACTGTCCACCCCACTTTGTTAAAATCTGACTGAGCATCACTTTTCATTGTTTTTGTTTATTGTTTATTCACCTGACCTGCAGTGGAGGACATTGATCATTGCTTAGTACAGTAGATGAATAGCATCTGTTTGCTATTATCTTTATTCACTGTTCATCTTCATTCTTTTCCTTATAGGCATTCAACATTGCTAGGGTCAGTTAGGAGACTTTGTCAGTGAGAAATGGCTAAGAAACACACATATGTAGAAGGAGCCATGAGAAAATCACTAGGCAATAAAAATACTTTGGTAGTGAATTCCAAATTAAACCATGATATTATGTCTTTGGACAAGTTACATAACTTTACTATGCACAGGAGTAAAAAACAAAGTGGGTTCAGCAGGTGATTTTTAAGACCACTAGCTCTCAGATTTCCCAAGTCTATCCCTTCTGCTCATGAATATCCAGAATTGAAAAATCTATGTCCCTTTCTACTTTTATCCTCCCATTTCTAGTAAACAGTCGGTATATATTTATGTGTATTATTTCTCCATTGCTGCAAATTACCTCCAAATTTAGTGGATTAAAAACAGTAACATTTACTATTTAATAGTTTCTGTAAGTTTGAAAATTGGGCACAGTTTAATTGGCTCCTCTGGCTCCAGGTCTCTTAAAAGGATGCAGGCATCTCACGGCTCCATTAGGAAGGATTTGCTTCCCAGCTCACTCATGAGATTATTGATAGAATTCAAATCCCAGATCTAATATTCTTCCTCCTTTTAATTTGATCAATTCTTAATTAAAAAGCCATTAAGGAAAATCCCACAACTCAAGTAACTACAGATTGCCTCCAGGAACTATCAGGAGTCTCTATTATCTAAAAGTGGTCTATCAACCATCAGCAAAAAAGTTGGGATCCTCAGCCATACAAAGAAATGAATTCTGCCAACAGCCTGAATGAGCTGGGAAGCAGATTCTTCCAGTAGAACTTCTAGATGAGAGCTCAGCCCAGCAGACACCTTGTAACTCTGAGCACAGGATTCAACTAAGCTGAGCTTGGACTCCTGACCCATGGGAACTGTGAAATAATAAGTGTACATATTTTTATGCTGCTAAATTTGTGATAATTTGCTATGCAACAATGAAAATGATTACAACCTCTATGGATTCTTTTTCTTGAAAATATGTCACATTTTCCTGGTTCTTTGTATGTCAAGTAATTGCAGATTATATCCTAAATATTGAGTGTTATATTGCAGAGACTCTGGATTCCTTTACATTCCTTTGAAGAGTGTTGGGTTTTTTTTGTTTGTTTGTTTGTTTTGTTTTGTCTTGGAAGGTAATTAACTTGATTTGATTTTCAAATTGAAAACTCTGCCTCAACTATGGTATCTCAAATCTCAGTTCAATTTTTCAGTTCTTAAGCATAATTCAGACACTTGGGCAGAGTTTATACACAGAACCTGGGCTTCCTCTTCCCTAGCTCTTTAATTATCAGGGTTACTTTGTCATTTTTGTATGACAATGGCCATCTTGAGCTGTCTTCTGATTCCTTAGACCAGAAAAATCATGGTTTTTCTATTGGAACTTCAACTTTTTGCCTTTAGTCCAAAGCTTGCATAAACCAGGAAATCAAACCATCCCATTTCTTTCACTCATTGAAGTATTAACTTCCTTCCAAAATACCTCAACCTTTGTCCATTATCTTTATCCATAATCTTCAGGTAGGGTTTTTTGTTTGTTTGTTGTAGTCTTTTCTCCAAAATTGATCATTGTAATATGAGGACCAGTCAGTTAGAAGCTTATTCCTCCTTATGGGAAGCAGACCCACCAAATCTATACTTTGATCAATAGATCATAGGTGCAAATTTCTAAGTGGTTCATTTTATTCAAGTGTAAGCGATTTTATCCAGTCTAAATCATTCTCTATGTTTATAGATCAGCTAATGTTCTGTAACAAAATACCACTCATCACATTACTGTGTAGTATCAAAGGCCTCATAAAGGCTTCCTAAATTTGTGGTATATATTTAATATGTATTCAGACTTATACCATAATATGTCTCTTTGTTTCATCAGTATTTCAGTGAATAAGTATTAATAAAACCATGTATTTTGCCTTTTGGACC
This sequence comes from Zalophus californianus, assembly GCF_009762305.2. Classification (NCBI taxonomy): domain Eukaryota; kingdom Metazoa; phylum Chordata; class Mammalia; order Carnivora; family Otariidae; genus Zalophus; species Zalophus californianus. Next base: position 71,817,347 of record NC_045606.1, on the reverse strand, counting down.
CTTAGTATACATTGAACCCATAACATGTGTCTATTATTCTTCATATATATTCAGAGTGTATCTTATAACAGTTCCTTTGGAACCATTATCCAGGTATGCTGTGAATGCATATTAACAGTAGAATACATTTGCATAATAGGAGTTCATCATATTGAATGCATAGCGAAATCTTTATAAAAATATAGTTATATATTCAAAAGCTATTTACTTAAACACACTACTTTTCTACATTCATGAAATGCTACTTCTAAATTTTGTAGTAGAAATTAATAGAAAACCCAGGTTTTCAGGAGGTTATATGATCAAATAAAAAAGTAAATTTTTAAAAAACTAGATCCTTCCTGCTCATACAGAATACAGTCAATATAGGTAAAAGAATTAGCAACTTTAGCTGTAGTGAACATATTTTCATTGTGCTCATTGCATAGCTGTTTTTTTTTTTTTTAAGATTTATTTATTTAGAGAGACAGAGAGAGAGTAGGAGGAGGGGCAGAGGGAGAGGGACTCTCAAGTAGACTCTGTGCTGAGTGAAGAGCCCAACATGGGGCTGGATCTCACCTCCCATGAGATCATAACCTGAGCCAAAACCCTGAGTCGGATGTTTGACTGCACCACACAGGCGCCCCTAGTTGTCATTTTTAAAGTTTCTGTAACAGACGTAGAAGTTTGGATAAACTTCTCAAGCCCCCCAAATCTGCAAAATGTAAATTAAATTACACCTATGGCCATTTAATAAATCATACAGTATCACAGCTGGCTAGTTTTTCATCAACTACAAGAAACCAGAACTTGGGGCACCTGGGTGGCTCAGTCGGTTAAGCGTCTGCCTTTGGCTCAGGTCATGATCCCAGGGTACTGGGATAGAGCCCCGTGTCAGGCTCCCTGCTTGGTGGGAAGCCTGCTTCTCCCGCTCCTCTCTGCTTGTGCTCTTTCTCGCTATCTCTGTCACTGTCTGTCTCTCTCAAATAAATAAATGAAATCTTTTTTTTTAAAGATTTTATTTATTTATTTCAGAGAGAGAATGAGAGATAGAAAGCGTGAGAGGGAAGAGGGTCAGAGGGAGAAGCAGACTCCCCGCTGAGCAGGAAGCCCGATGTGGGACTCGATCCCGGGACTCCAGAATCATGACCTGAGCCGAAGGCAGTCACTTAACCAACTGAGCCACCCAGGTGCCATAAATGAAATCTTTAAAAAAAAAAGAAAGAAACCAGAACTTGACCTAAACTCATAATGTGAACGCCACAGGTCCTTTCCTTTCCTGATGAATCTTTGAAGGTCAGCTGGTCACCAAATAAAAGGCAGTAAGATCTGTGAGTTGTGTGATTTTCAATACCTTGGGTAGTGTTACAAGGCCATAAACTGAATGACTTTATGTAGCTGAGAAATGCCAAGAGCTCTCTAGAAATGTAGAGTGTTTTATGCTGCATTAGCACAATGAAATCAAATTTCACAATAGCACAAAACAAAAGAAACAGTCCTCCGCATTCAGGAAGTGTGTTAACATGAGCATGAAATCGAAGACATCTAGCCAGGAGACTCCAATTGTGTACAGTGTACCAAAGTTACTTCATAATCTAGATAATGTTGCTTTAGTCAGTAGTCATTGTGTTCAGTAATAGGTACTCACGTGATTAATACAAAATGCCTAGTAGCATGTGTTTCATTTCGTAAGTAAATTTAATACCGTATTAACTGTAAAATAAAACTGTCATATCATTTGAAAGAAAGCACTCCCTTAAATGCAAAATTTTCCATTCAGAGGGAAGTAACTTTTTCTTAAACATGACCAGATTGCTATTAAAATTATTAAAAGTATAAAAAATATCTGTGGGAATGAGTATTTTAAAGAGGGACAAGAACAAACAAGGATGCCTACTCTCTCCACTTTTATTCAACATAGTATTAGAAGTCCTAGCCACAGCAATTAGATGAGAAAAAGAAATAAAGGGCATCCAAATTGGAAAGGAAGAAGTAAAACTGTCACTATTTGCAGATAACATAATTTTATATATAGAAAACTCTAAAGACTCCAGCAAAACAAAACAAAAAAAGTATTAGAACTCATCAATGAATTCAGTAAAGTTGCAGGATACAAAATCCATATATAAAAAATCAGTTGTGTTTCTATACACTAATAGTGAAGTAGCAGAAAGAAAAATTAAGGTAACAATACCATTTATAATTGCATCAAAAAAAAAAAAACAAAAAACAAACCTAAGAATAGATTTCACCAAGGAGATGAAAGACCCATACAGTGATAACTATAACATATTGATGAAAGAAAATGAAGAGGATCCAAATAAACAGAAATATTCCATGCTCTTAAATTGGAAGAAAGATACTGTTAAAATGTCCCTATTACCAAAAGCCATCTACACATTCAATAAAATCCATCTCAAAAAGCCAACAGCATATTTCATAGAAAAAGAACAACCAATCCCAAAGTTTATATGGAACCATAAGAGACCTCAAATAGCCAGAGAAAACTTGAAGAACAAAGCTAGAAGTGTCATGCTCTGTGATCTCAAGTTATATTACAAAGTTATATGGCTCAGTTGGTTAAGCGACTGCCTTCAGCTCAGGTCATGATCTCAGGGTCCTGGGATCGAGCCCCGCATCGGGCTCCCTGCTCGGCAGGAAGCCTGCTTCTCCCTCTCCCACTCCCCCTGCTTGTGTTCCCTCTCTCGCTGTCTCTCTCTCTGTCAAATAAATAAAATCTTTAAAAAAAAAGTTATAGTAATCAAAACAGGATGGTATTGGCATAAAAACAGATTCATTGATCAATGGAAAAAGAATAGAGAACCCAGAAATAAATGGCACATTTGATCAATTAACCTATGGCAAAGGAGCCAAAAGGAGCCAAGAATATACAACAGAGAAAAGAAAGACTCTAATAAATGGTGTTGGAAAAACCAGACAATCACATGCAGAAGAATAAAACCAGACTATTGTTTTATGCCATACATAACATTAACACAAAATGGATTAAAGACTTCAAGGTAAGGCCTGAAACCATAAAACTCACAGAAAAAAACATACAGGGTAAGCTCCTTGATATCAGCCCTGGTGACGATTTTTTGGGTTTGACACCAGAAGCAAAGTCAACAAGAGGAAAGATAAGTGAGATTATACCAGCCTGAAAAGCTTCTGCACAGCAAAGAAAATCATCAACAAAATTAAAGGTTAACATACCAAATGGGAGAAAATATTTGCAAATCATCTATCTGGTAAGGGATTAATATCCAAAATACATAAAGAATAACTCAATAGAAAAACAACAAACAAAAAAACACCAACAAACAACAACAAGTTTAAAAAATGGGCAAAGGATATGAAGAGGTTTTTTTTGTTTGCTTGTTTTTAAAGATTTTATTTATTTGACAGAGAGAGAGAGCACAAGCAAGGGGAGAGGCAGGCGGAGGAAGAGGGAGAAGCAGGCTTCCCGCTGAGCAGGGAGCCTGGCATGGAGCTCGGTCCCAAGACCCTGGGATCATGACCTGAGTTGGAGGCAGATGAGCCACCCGGGTGCCCCTGAATAGGTATTTTTCTAAAGAGGGCATATAGGGGCTCCTGGGTGGCTCAGTCAGTTAAGCTTCTGCCCTCAGCTCAGGTCATGATCCCAGGATCCTGGGATTGGCTCCTTGCTCAGCGGGGAGCCTGCTTCTTCCAGTCCCTCTGCCACTCCCCCTGCTTGTGCGGTCTCTCTGTCAAATAAAATCTTTAAAAGATATGTAAAAAATAAAGAAGACATACAGATGGCCAACAGATTCATGAAAAGATGATCATCACTACTCAGGGAAATGCAAACTCAAAATCACAGTATCACCTCACACCTGTTAGAAAAGTTATTATCAAAAAAACAAAAAAAAAGTGTTGGTGAGCTTGTGGGGTAAATTAAACCCTTGTGCACTACTGACAGGAATGTAAACTGGTTCAGCCACTATAAAAAAGTTTCAAAATTCCTCAAAAAATTTAAAATACAACTACCATATGATCCAGCAGTTCCACTTCTGGTATTTACCCAAAGGAAAAAAAAAAAAAACACTAACTTAAAAACAAATCTGTACCCTCCTATTCACTGCAGCATTTAAATAACAATAGTCAAGATGTAGACACAATGCAAGTGTCCATTCATGGATAAATGTATAAAATATGATATATATGTACAATGAAATATTTTTCAACCATAAAGAGAGGAAATCCTGCCATTTGTGAAAATATGGATGGACCTTTGGAGCATTATGCTAAGTGAAAGAAGTCAGACAGAAAAAGATAAATACCATATGACCTCACACATGGAACCTGTAAATCAAAATCAAACAAAAATCAAACTCATAGATACAGAAAGTAGAGTGGTGGTTGCTAGAGGTGGTGGGTGGGGAGTGGGCAAAATGGGCCAAGGGGTCAAAAGGTACAAACTTCCAATTATAAAATAAAAAGGGGGATGAAATATACAGCATGTTGATTGTAGTTAATACTGTATTGCATATTTGAAAGTTGCTAAAAGAGATGTTATAAAGCTCTCATCATAAAAGATTTTATAACTATGTAACAGATGTTAACTAGACTTACAATATATACAAATATCAAATCATGTTGTACATCTGAAACTAATATGTTCTATGTCAATTATACTTCAATAAAAATAGGGACACAAAGGTGTTTATAATATATTTGTATTTTAAAGAAAACAGTATCAATTATTATGAATACATAAGGAACATTCTTCTTTTATCTTAAATAGTTTAGTCTGTTTTCTTTAAGTTCGTTGATTCCTTCTGGACTAGATTTAAAATTCTTTGTTCAAAAAAAATCTTCCCCAACATAATGGGCAAAGTAAGTATCATTGAGTAGCTTGCTTTAAAATTTTTCATTGGTTCATGTAAACTTCTTCCATTTTTGGTGCAATATTTCATGTGTAGTTTATTTTTTCAAGATTTTATTTATTTGTTAGAGGTTGTCAGAAGTTTATTTTTTTAAAGATTTCATTTGTTTGTCAGAGAGCATGCATGCAGGACAGCACAGACGCATGCACATGGGGGAGGGGCATAGGGGGAGGGGCAGTGGGAGAAGCAGACTCCCCACTGAGCAAGGAGCCTGAAATGAGACTGAATCCCAGGACCCTGAGATCATGACCTGAGCCGAAGGCAGATGCTTAACCAACTGAGCCACCCAGGCGTCCCTTTGCTGGAGGGTTTAAAGCAGCAGTCTGAGAAACAGTACAAGAGCCACTCAGTTCTTAGAGGTTACCAGCTGTGTCTATCTTACAGCTCAGGGTATTTCCTAGACCCTGCAAGGTGCCTGGCCTGTGTCCACATGCTGAATATTCATGAATGAATGAAATGATTACCTTAAAGTGTCCTTCCCTTTGGTAACCTCCTCTAGTGTCATGTAGACAAAGCCTTACATATCCAATTGTTAGAATTGTTGGGCTCATAAAGATATATGTGGCATATGAAATCGAATAGTAAAATAGTATATGGTATTTTTCAGAAAAGTGTAAAACAAAGATCCCCAGATTAGATGAAAGTCATGGGCTGGGGGGGGGCGGGGGTGGTCATTCGAAGTTTCACCTTTACCCAGCAAGTTTTTCATCAGGACCTTTATTAATGGTGCCTCATCTGTAATACTACCTGACCGGAAACAGTTAGCTCTTACTTTCTTCTCAGCAGTAAAATTCATAGACTAGGATAATCTCAAACGTTATGGAGTATTTTTTTTTTTATTCATTCAAGACACAGAGATACAGAAAGAGAGAGAATATGAGTAGGCGGAAAAGCAGAGGGAGGGGGAGAAGCAGGCCCCCTGCTGAGCAGGGAGCCCCATGCGGGCTCCATCCCAGGACCCTGGGATCATGACCTGAGCCGAAGGCAGACGCTTAACCATCTGAGCCACCCAGGTGCCCCTGGAGTATTTAATTAATGACAAAGTCGATACCCTAAATTATTCTTTCAAGCCATTATACAATTTTGAGGTATGGAGGCAATGTAGACCCATAAAACAAATATTCTTAGACATCCCCACCTTAGCTAGGTACTATGGACTGTCACATACTCCACTACTTCTTCTGAATTTCCATCATTTTACTTGTCATCTTAATATTTAAGATATTCAATTTCATCTTTTAAATAGAAAGGAAAAGAAGTAAAGGATAAAAGTACAAATGAAGGATGGGGCAAATATTTCAATTCTTACAAAAATAGGTTTCCACTCTTTATAGAAAATAAAATTCTAAAAAACTAGATATTAGACAAATGATCTTTGAAAGTAGAAACTCACTAGGCAAATAAAAATTGAGATTGAGTTGACATTATATAACAGGAGTTAGTTCCCTAAGAGTAGGAACCATGTTTTCTTGTAATTTTTTTATTAAAAAAAATTCTTAGAACTTATCTCAGCATTGGGCAAGGGTGCTGTTAGTACGTGTTGATCAAAAACAATGAAAATTAAAAAAGACAAAATTTTGGATAGGACGTAAATTTAATGTATGTTTATCATGTAACATTTAATTCACAAAGCATGGAGGCACGGGAGGTGGCCTGAGTCAAAGTAGACCCCGTGTTCTCCCACGTTAGAGAAGGAATCTTGAACACAGAGTGTGTATGCCTTATTAGCTAAACCATTGAAAACAAATGAAATCACATATTTATGTAACTTCGTAATTCTCTTTACCCTGCCCACCCTCCACCAGGAAGGAATAGTGAGAGCTAGAAAAATTCAGAAAAAAGTAATTCCATGGTCCTCTAGTAGTAAGTCAGCTGGAAAAACTATGCCGGACAAGGATGGTGACATTTCAAGAAATGACAAAGTAACAATTCTTACTAGAGTAAACCCACATCTCAGGGTAAGAAGTCCAAAGGAACACAGTAACACAGCGCCCATTAGTGGTTGATTCCCTCCTAAAAAAAATGTAATAATTCCAAGTAACACATAGATTAGACCAGCCTAAGTGGATGTGATTTAGTCTATTTTCCAATCATCTTGACTTTAAACTGTGACTCCTCAAGCTCCTTAATGTCTTCCTCCCATTGCTGTGTGAATCAACATGCCTTCCTTTTCACCCTCTCCACTTCCACCCCCTTGTAAGAACTCATACTCCATACTTAGCTTGCCGCAATAGCTCTCTGCTACTTTTCCTGGTTCTGTTTGTCTCTATTCCAGTCCACCATAAACACCTAACATGGATTCAATCTTCCTGAAACCTTGAATTATTGTCTCTTTTCTAAAATTGTCTGTTTAACCACTTCATTTAAAAGATAAAGTTCAAAATCTTCAATCTATCATTCAAGTCTCTGACCTCGCTCTCCATGTTTACCTGTATCTTGCTTTTCTGTACTCCAGAAGGGTCCTCACCATTCCTCTGGCATTCCATTCTCTCTCCTGAGTGGTACCCAGGCTCGTGCTGTACCTCTTGCCTAACAGATGCCTTTCCTTCCCTCCACTTCCCAAACTCTGACTACCCTACTTTATCCCCCACCACAGTATCTCACCTAGAACTTTCAATTTTCTGAATCAGAGTCCTGAGAAAGATGCTGTGTCTGAACACCGAGAAGACCATCAATGGCCACTGTATTCAGGAAACACTTTCCTAAAAATTTGAGACTGGAAGTAAGTATCAGAAAATGGGCAGAATTTGAACAAGAAGGCATGGGTGTAACTCCCTCTCTTATAGAGGCAGCTGGGGAGGTGGTAAAACCAAAGGGTCCTGATTCAAAATGTCTTCTTTCAAATTCTGTCTCTGTCACTTACTCTCTGCATCATGGGCCAGTCACTTGATCGTAATCTGGTTCTGTTTTCTCCTCACAGGATGGTGACAAGGATTCCTTAGTCAACATTTAGTACATGTAAGCTATACACAATACTATTAGTAATACAGCAAAACTATTATCAGTGATAGGATACTTTAGTAGCACCCGGAATAAAATGTTTCAGAATATAAAGTAAAAAAATGAATCACGAAGAAGAAACATCCTGGGAGGTGAAAAGAGGGTCAGGACAGAGTAATGCAGTCATCAGGAGACTCTAATATCATGGTTCTTTCCATTAGACTCTTTCTTGACAGCTTCATTAAGCCCATCAGCATGCCACAGAGCCAAGCACATTGTAATGGCAATTTACATACTGGTAACAATGACTAATTAATAAAACTGGGCAAAAAATTTTTCTATATAAGTTCATAATCCTCACAAAAAAACCTTAATGGTTATATTTATTTTCCTTATTCTGAAGGTAGGAAAACCAGAATGTTCAGAAATTAGGTTCTTTGCTCATGCACTTGTAGAATTTGGTTAACTGGATGGCTCCCATATTTCAACCTCTAGCAGAAATCTCTGTCCTTAACCATAGATTCTAATTTTCAATTTCTGGATGGATGTTTTTCAACTTAAAATTGAACTTATCTTTCTCCTTAATTTGTTTATCTGTCTACTCTGCCCTTTCATAAAATGATCTCTCCTTCCTCTCTATTCCCATAACTTTTGCTTCCTTGCTTTTGACACTGCCACATTACGCCTCTAGTTGTCCCGTAATGGGTGACACAGGCCAATGTAGAGTTGACCACCTGGAGTAAAGTGAATGCAATCTTCCTTCCCCCTTGGTGGGCCATTGTTGAGCAGACATGGGGGTGAGCGATACTTGTAGTGGAACACAGGCTGGCTTCTCAAAGTTATGTTTTGCTGTGCTAAGTTACAAGGGACTTTCTGTCTGCTTCTACTGTATGAAGGAACTGAAGAAGTGACCAATGTAGACAGTGCAAAGGATTCAAGTCACTGGATTCAGTAGACTGCTGGAATGATACTGTTCATACAATTTCCTCATAACATATATAGCAAAATTTTTTTTCAAAAGATTTGAAGGTTTTCCCAGTTGTTTCTGGGTTAGGAATATACCTTCAATGTTTCTGATAGAACTATTTGTTCACCTATTAATTATAGTCCTTAGCTAACTTTATTAGTAAGAATGCCAATTCTGTATTTAAATCTCAGGGGTGGGGAAGAGTGAAATGTAATTTGTAACAATTTTCTGTTACGATTTTAAAAATCTGTAAAAATTAGCCGTATCATACATGTTGCATGTTTTTATTTCTTCTATAGCAGCTAAACTTTTTGATGATGGATAAATCTAACTTACACCTATGCTCTTGTATGACAAATTGAAAGTGATGGTACTGGTGTATAAAGATATAAACTCATGGGGCATCTGGGTGGCTCAGTCGGTTAAGCGTCTGCCTTTGGCTCAGGTCATGATCCTGGGGTCCTGGGATCGAGTCCCATGTAGGGCTCCCTGCTCAGCAGGGAGTCTGCTTCTCCTTCTTTCTCTGCCCCTTCTCCCACTCATGCTCACTCACACTCTGTCTGACATAAACAAAATTTAAAAAAAGTGGTATAAAAAATAAATAATAAAGATATAAACTCACAATGCTTCTGCATAGACACACTAGTTGAAAATGTTGAAAATGTCCTCTTAAGGAGTTATTTATGGGACAGAATATAGAGTTCTAAAAGAATAGACTATTAAACAACGTCTAAATGAGAGATAGAGGGTGAAAAGCCAACACAGTAGTTGGAGGGGGGGGATATCAGCAATATCAAAGGGCCACTGGGAACAACAAAATGTTTCCTTAGACCCTCCTCTTCTTCTTTCCCCTAAATCCTTAGGGAAGTAATAGCCCCCCTCCCCAACTCCACATGGTTCTGTTGGGACTTCCATCATTATACACTGCCTGTGGTCACAGGGATGGACATGAGCCATGGCCTGGGCAGTAATGGTGTGCCAGAGCTGATCCCAAAGAGAGTCTTTCCAGGGATTTATAGTTACTAGAAAGGAGAAATTCTTTCCCCATGATTCACAAATTTAAGTATATGACTTGAGCTGTGAGTACCTATATTCTTTGCCAAATGGAGAGCATCCCTAAGAGAGAAAAAGCCTGATACACAGAAAGAAGCTGACAGGAGAGATGGGGAGATGACAAGATTTCTATTAGTTTATGGATTCAGCTTAAAATAAGAATTGACACATCCCTGTTCTTCCTAGTTCCATGAGTCAATATATTCTCTTTTTGCAAAATAAAGTTTGAGGTTTTTTTGTCACCTGTGACAAACACCATGGTTAATATAATAATCACCAGAGATGTTACATATCTTACTGTAAAGTTGAGGTAATCAAAAAAAGAAGAGATGGAAAACAGAAAAACAATCTTTTGACTTTTCATCTTTACCAGTAATCTCTGCAAGTGTAACTTCATTTTACTACTGAGGATAAAATCTGGTTTTCTGGTAATTTATTAAACTTCTAGAACTAGAATAATTTTTAGAAACTTTTTCTTAATCTTTACCATTCCCTTTCTCCCTCCCCAACACTCAACAGAATTTCTAGATCATTTTTGTTCACAAAAAATAAACTGAATTCCCATCTAATTTAAAGTTAATAAAACTATGAGCTACATAAGAAATTTAACTTTTGTTCAGTCTAAGTATTCAGTTCAGTGACTAGGAAAGCAGTTCTGACCCACAAACTACCATCTTTTTCCATTAGAAGGTACTTAACATAAAGCTTATATATGGCACACATACATTCTTGGAACCCAAAACATTGCTAAAAATTACTTTAATAGACCAAATAATAGTGAATTAAATAGAGAACCAAATAGCTTCAGTTGATATTTGTTAGAAGTACCCTAAATATAACAGATAACTCACCTAGCATGTAAGCTTCAACAACATGGAGATTAGAAATCTTACATGAGAAACAAAAATATATTAAAGAACACTTAGAGAAATTATTTTTCTCAGTTGGGATTGTCACGGTGAAGGCAGATATTCTGCTCTGAGCTCTTCTGCTCCAGGTGGTGGAATTAATCGCTGCCTTGCTCTCTGGGGCGAAGGAGGAATCCCTCGCTCACTCTTAGGGCATTTTTTTGCTAAAGAAACATAATGACTCAAAAGTAGGCTAATGTGCAAATTTAATAAATTCTTCACATACAATACTTTCTAGCCCGGATCTAAATCTAAATCAGTGGTCATGTTATGCTTGAGTTTTGTAAATGAGAGTTAGTTGTGGCCCTTCCCTTTTATTTCTATGACGGGTGACCTTCTTGAGGCATCCCCTTGGAATATTACAATTTGGTATATTTTTATTCTCTGGCCATTAGCACTCAGATTATGTACTTTTAGCATAGAAAACTCCATCTTAGAGTATGCTGCTTATTTTTGTTACATTCTTTAAGAAATTGCAAATTTTGATGGGGTTTTCTGGACACATTGTAGCAATGTACTTGTTAAAGGAGAAGGTAGTAAGATAATGTATTTAAAGACCTACACTGTCTAAATTTTAAGTGCTTAATTTTCTATTAAAACAACACCTAGTTAGATTGGACGTGGCTCATCCAAATAAAGTGAGAGGAAAGAATGGGAGTCAACAACCAGAAACATTCTCTTTCTAACAATTATTCTTGGCAATTGTTCTTGTTTTCATTCAGTAGGTCAGTGATCATCTAAGGACTACTTTCTTTTTTAACCTTGCCCAGAAAAATTCAATTTTCAAATAGCATAAGACACAGAGTGGTGGAGTTGTACCAGAAGACACGAACCATGTCATGAAAAGCTGACTGTGCCATAGAATTAGAAAAACAGGATCCATTATTAACTTTGAAACTTCAGAAATTGACAATTTGAAAATGTCACTTGCTGTTTTATTAAAGAAAAAAGGCAAACTTTACAGCAACCAGTATCTCAAGAGCTAAATATTCTCAAAACGAGGTCATTTCAGTACCTTGCCAATAAGGTAAAATATGGAAAAAAAAATAAGTTAGCCTAGAAAATAAAACATGGCCCATCTAGTCCTAGCTACAAAATGTGAAACTAGGTTAAATCAAACAAATGGTTAGTGCCAAATAATTTAACCTTATCAGAATTGGATAAATCTACTTTTTGCTAATTTTGAAAGGTCTCCAAGGCAAATTGCTGAAGGAGAGCAAGATGTAGAAAAACACACACATGTGGAAATATAAGAGCAAAGAAAACATACTGGATGAAATAGTCCCAAATTATTACCCATATTTCTGTGGTTATCTCCGGGGAGGTGATTAGAAATAGAAGTTGGGGATAAAAAGCTTTACCCTGAGGTTTTGTTTTGTTTTGTTTTTGCATTGTATTAACTCGTTCACGTTGAAACTTTATTCTCTTAGGATTCGGGTAATTATGGCAATTTTTAACCACTATCAAACTTTAGCCACATAGTTCTCCTTATATATTTATCTATAAATACATAGTTGTATGGAAAATTTTTAAAAAGATTCTAACATTTTATAAAGTTTAGTTTCTCCAAGGAATATGCAGATGAGTAAATGGATTTTAAAAATTTCATTATAGGCTACTACTTCTACATATTTTGTATTTCCCCAAGTGCCCAGTATAGTGCTCTATGTAACAGTGATGATCGTTGATTGACTAGCAAAAATTAAAAGTAAAAAATAACTAATTATGGTACATGTCTTGGTACAACTTAATTTTCTGAAAATAAATAGGCTGTTGTGTTCTGAAAACAAAAATGTGAGGAGGCTTTTTAAAAGGAAAAATAAAAAAATTTACAAATCTTAAAAGTTAATTTTTAAGATTAAGAAGCTCCTGATGGGAATTAATAAAGAGTGCACTTGTAGTGATGAACACTGGGTGTTGTACATAAGTGTTGAATCACTAAATTGTACACCTGAAATTAATATTATACTCTATGTCAACTGGAATTTAAATAAAAATAAACAGTCACAGTAAGATATTCAACTACCAAAAAAAAAAAAAAAAAAAAAAGAAAAAGAGAGAGAGAGTCTCCTGCATTTATTCATTCATTTAACCAATAATGATTGAACACTTAACTCTGGGCTGAGCATGGTTGAAGGCACTAGAGATTCGATGATGAACAAGATGAAGTTTCTGCTCTCGTGAAACATGCACACTGAGGTTAAACACAAAAATAGTACCGAAGATCCCAGAAGCCAAGAACAAGGGCAACATGGTGGCATGATGGTTTGCCACCTTTGAGTACGTTTGCGCAGACCCATTCTAGGCCTGGCTATGAAGTAAGGCAGAGTCCTGAAGTCCTGGACTGTGGCATAAGGAGAACTCCAGGGAGACCGCAAGTGCCCACGGCCTCCTCACTAAGGCCAGTATATTAAGGGCAGACACACCTGGCCCTGGGCTACTCTGTCCCCTCCCCCACGCAAGTGACTGCTGACATGCAGGTCTTTGTGAGGGCAAGGTAGACAGCAAGGAGATAGAGACCCACTCCCATGGCTCCCTGGGCTCCTAGAATAGCTGCCCTGCTGGTTTGCTGGCTCAGTGATAGAAATCAAGGAGAAAGAAACCTTAACCAAGTTCCTGTTGTTATTGTCAATCTCTGAATTTGGAGCAGAGTTTGTGTTCTCTTAGCCTCACAACTCATCAAGATAGACAGATTTTTCGTTATCTCTGATTTTCATTTGAAATTCTTTTCATGAGACTTTGAATAAAGGTATTAGCTAGTTCGTTCAAAGTCAAGAGAGGTCCAGGACACAACAGTTGTTTTTTTTTTTTGTTTTTGTTTTTTTTAGTCCCTTATATACTTTTAAAATGCAAGGGGAAAGCAAGATTACAAAAATGGTGACATTTAAAATATTTATATATAACAAATTAACCCTTTTAGCATACATAAGTCGCATGTGTATGTTGAAATAAAAATATTAGCAGTTCAAAGTTTGATGACCTTCATTCATGTTGACCTTCACTTTTCAAGGTAGGCCCCCCAAAATGTCTGGAGCAATGACTCTCCACTTCTCAAGCCTGTGCATATCCATCAATACTCTCCTCAGTGATGCTGTCCTTAGTTTTGCGAAATATTCAGAAATGCTCCAAATGTTGTCTCTTATAGCCATTCTCAATAAAAGGTTACATTTTGGCTCTACTAAAGAAATTCTACAAATCAGAGTATTCTAAAGAAATGAATAGATACTGGGCGCCTCAGTTGGTTAAGCGACTGCCTTCGGCTCAGGTCATGATCCTGGAGTCCTGGGATCGAGTCCCGCATCGGGCTCCCTGCTCAGCAGGGAGTCTGCTTCTCCCTGGGATTCTCCTCCCTCTCATGCTCTCTGTTCGCTCATTCTCTCTCTCTCAAATAAATAAATAAAATCTTAAAAAAAAAAAATGAATAGATACTGGGGCACCTGGGTGGCTCAGTTGGTTAAGCGTCTGTCTTCGGCTCAGGTCATGACCCCAGGGTCCTGGGACCAAGCCCCTCATCAGGCTTCCTGCTCAGTGGGATATCTGCTTCTCCCTCTCCCTCTGCTCTTCCCTGTTTGTGCACACACCTGCGTGCTCTCCTTCTCTCTTGTGTGTGCTCTCACTCTCTCGTGCGTACACACGCACTCTCAAAAAAAAAATGAATACTGAATTCTTTAGATTAATAGGTCACAAACACAAACCATGAATTAGAAGACCCTTGAAAACATTCTAAAAAGATAGATTACCAGGCACTGCCAAGAAGAATTTTAATAGGTATCAGATGAAGACCAGGAAACTGTTTTAAACACTCTTCAGGGGCACCTGGGTGGCTCAGTCGGTTAAGTGTCTAACTCTTGACTTTGGCTGGGGTCATGATCTCAGGGTTGTGAGATCAAGCTCTGCATTGGGCTCCGCACTCAGCATGGAATCTGCTTGAGATTTTCTCCCTGTGTTCCTCCCCCTGCTCCTGCAGGTATATTCTGTCTCTCTTTCTCTCTCTCTCTCTAATAAAATCTTAAAAAAAAAAAGTAACTCTTTAGTAATTCTAATTAAAGAACAGGTTTGGTAACCACTATGTTTGACTAAAAGCTTTTCTATACATTATTTTAGCTGGGCTTTTTTGTTTTATTAACATTTTAGTATATCCTTCTGGTCTTGTTTTCCTAAGTATAGCTCTTTTGTACATAGTCACAATAACACTATGATTAATTTTTTAAGTTGAAATGTACCAATTTTTAAAACTCAGACATCTGATTCCTCAAAATAGTAATGTATATAAATAATTTACTGAGGTATTATACTTATAATTCAAATCCAGAACAGTGGTACCAACTTCCAATAAAAATTATAAGACATAGGTTGGAATTTTTTAGATTACTAAGAACTTCGAAAATTAGGCTCTTGAGAATTCCATCATGATGTTAGCTAAATCTAAAAATTCCAAGAAGCTTAACAAAATAGAAGGGATAGAATTCCAACTGCTTTTCTGTATTATAGGTAAAAGAAGTTTTAGGTTGACCTTTCAGAATATAATTTATGTACTTGAGAAAGTGGTTGTCTTTTACAGAAGTTCTGAAGTAGGATGTTTAAGGAAGTCTATGTTGAGAATCATTTTGAATACTGAGAAGGCCATGAAGGAAGTGATTGTGTCTGATTTTCTTTCTCTATATAATTATCTATCCCAGGTTTTCACATGGAAATAACTATTTTTCCATTTTATTACCATCTGTTTAAATATAATTTGTTGAATTGAATTTCATTTGTCAATAAGTGGAAAAAACATTTTTTCCATTGTATATATTATAGTTAGCTACCAGCATTAGGGTAAGTAGTACCTAAAAAAAAAAATCAACCTGTCAACGAATGAAAACAATTCATCAAATAGGAGAAAATACCTGCAAATCATGTATCTGATAAGGGGTTCACATCCAAAATATATAAAGAACTCATACAACTCAATAGCAAACAAACAATCTGATTAAAAAATGGGCAGATGATCTAAACAGGTATTTCTCCAAAGAGGATATACAGAAGGCTAACACATTCATGAAAAAGTATTCAACATCACTTATTAGGGAAATGCAAGTCAATACCACAATGAGGTAACACTTCACTCCTGTTATAATATTATTATCAAGAAGACAAGAAAAAGCAAGTGTTTGTGAGGTTGTGGAGAAAAAGGAATCCTCATCAACGCTTGGTGGGAATATAAGTTAGTGCAGCCATGATGGAAAACAGTATGGAGGTTCTTCAAAGAATTAAACATAAAACTACCATATGATCCAGCAATTCCACTTCTGGGTTTTATTTAAAAAAAAAAAAAAGCACACATTAAGTTGAAAAGATCTATGCACCCTCATGTTCACTGCAGCATTATTTACAATAACCAAGATATGGAAGCAACCTAAGTGTCCGTTGATAGATAAATGGGTAAAGAAAAGGTGACACATATATTAGTGGAATGTCATACAACCATAAAAAACAGTAAGATCTTGCCAACTGTGACAATTTAGATGGACCTTGAGGGCTGTATGCTATGTAAAATAAGCCAAACAGAGAAAGGGCAAATACCATACAATCTGGCATCCATGTGGAATCTAGACAACCAACCAACCAAATTTACAGAGACAGAGAACAGACTGGTGATTGTCAGAGGTGGGGGTGGGGACCAGGTAATGGGGTCAAAAGGTACAAACTTAAGTTATAAAAGAAGTCATGGGAATATAACGTACAACATGGTGACTACAGTTAACAACACAGTTTTGTATATTTGAAAGTTACTAAGACAATACATCTAAAAAGTTCTTATCACAAAGAAAATATGTGTGGTAATGGATATTAACTAGGCTTGTGATGGTCATTTCACAATATATATATAAATACTGAATCATTCTGTTGTACACCTGAAACAGGTCAATTACATCTCAATAAAAAAATACTAATATTCAAATCCCACTCTCAAAGATGCTCTCTGAAGTGGAAATTCTAATTTTTAAAAGCTTCTCGGGTGGTTCTAAATGTACTCAAGGTAGAGAGCCACTGATCTAGAGGGAGCCAGATACATAGAAGATTCAAGTAAGTTCAGAGGTCAGTGACCCAGGTTCAGTATGTGACTTTAGGGCATCCGGGACGCTAGCTCCTTTCACCTTGTTGCTCACCCATGACCTACACTGCCCAGATCATCTCAGTGTCCAAAGTGACTGTGCCAGTTCTGGCTGACTTGGCCATATTCCAGCCAGAGGATGGAAAAGGAAGAAAAGCAGGCCCCCTCTCAATAATAAAACACCTCCCAGATTGCACCGACCACTTTCCCTTTCATTCCCTTTGTCAGAACCTAAATGCAGTAGATTACCCCTAGATTACACAGGCAGGGAAAATGTAGTTTTTATTTCTGGATAGCATCTGCTCAGTTAAAACAAAACAAAACAACCCCCACAAATTTTATCACTATAGGAAAAGGGGAGAAGATTATCAAGAAATAAGAGTTTCTTCCTCAGGAGGTTAAAATTCTAATGCAGTACGTTAGGCTGTCATTGGTGGGGGAAACGGACTAATGAGATTGCTAGTCAAGTTTCTGGACATGCCTGGAGAAAGTTAATCTTTCTTGCTGATTTTCTCACCACTACTACTTCAGGATAATAATTCTAAATATTTCCATGTGAACTATAAATGGAATCTGTTAGCCCCCCCAAATTCAAACTTACTTTGTTTTCTTGTTTCTTTCTTACCAACCTGTGAAAACAACATGTGAAGTAACTTTTCCCACACAGCCGCTTTTCCTACACAGTGCCAAGTTTAATGTTAACTCCCATAGACTGTAAAAAGCATCGCCTTGACTCTCTGGGGGAGCATGTGGGGGATCCTGGCCTGGAGAACTACTTTCAGCAAGTCTTCAATGTAGTTAACACAAGCCAAAGACCAAGCTGAGGGTATTTAAGCTGATTCATCTTTTAGATAATGGCAGCCAAGAATGGGAGCAATTGGCTGCCACCAGAATCCAATTTTTAGCAAATAAACCACCATGTGTAAGAAAGAGGCAGGTATAGAACATACAGATACAAGTGCACTGATACTATTACCAAGTCATTGTAAGCCCATATACGTGTATGGTTCTGAACCCCAAAAGAATTCTATTTCTCATAGGGCAAGTGGTATCTTCTTTTTTAACATAGATCTATGCCTATATATATAATATACATATATATGGTATATGTATATTATATATATATTTTAAGTGTTATCTTTTTTCAACATAGATCTATACATATATATATATATATATATATATATATATATATAGAGAGAGAGAGAGAGAGAGAGAGAGAGAGAGAGAGAACAAAAAGGAGTAGTGGAAGAATCTGGTGGCGTGCCTGAGCCAAGCAAATGAAGTTAGCATTAGCCGCAATGGCACAAACTGATATCAGGTGCCTCATGTCTGTCAAAGAGCACATAGTCACTGCTGTATTATTGGTCAGAAAAACAAGTAAATCATGACGTAAATCTAATCATGAAAAACATCAGTTTTATTCAAATCTCAAGCCACACAGAGCACCCATATTCTGTAATTTCTACTCCATTTAAGTAGTCTTTGTTCAGCGTTCTGAAGAGCCCGTCTCTTCCAATTACTCTTCTTTTTCAGACATTTCTGAGTCCTTCTGGGCCATTAATGCCATCCTATCTAGATACACATTTTCTTAATCCTGGCTTACATAGAGCTGATGGAACATCCGGATGAGACCGAAGACTATATATTCTCCTTTCTTACTGATATCCCAGGACCCACCTCACCTCATACAGGATCTTGGATAGCATGACCTTTTGAAGTTCCTCTCTCACAAAGGGAGCATCTTCGATAGTTTCAAGTCCACAATTATAAGTGGGGATTGCTCAAGGCATATTGGAAGTCTGAATGGAGAAATGGAGAGAAGGTCTGGGGATACAGGGGAGAAACGTCCTAAAGAGCTAACCTTGGCTGTCAGAAATGGGGAGAAAACGTAGTTGAAATCAAACTAGTTAAGAACATCAGAGATACAGAATGAAATGTTTACATGTTTTAAAACCACAGCTTTTCAGGGGAAAAAAAGACACAGCGCCTGACACAGGACATGACATTTACCTGAGAACCTGCCAGGTCTTCCTCAAGTGAGATTACATGGAGAAGTCACACATGCATCTTGAGAAACACCTTTAAAGGCTTCGGCATGGACCCTTCACCTACTACCACCATTCCCGCAGAGAGAAGAGACGTGAATTACGGAAAAGTCCACCCATCCCTGTGTTTTGTCTCAGGAGAGATTCAGAAGCAATGAGATCCTACACGGAGACCAAACTTGAACCTTCTCCTTCCTACTCTTAAAGGGTGCTCTCCTCCCACAGATGCCACAGAATTCAGCCACAGAATGGACACAGCGTGATGCACCGACCTGCCCTACCAAACCCATGCAGAACAAACCCTGTTACCTAAGCCCTAGACCAAAGCCTCGATTCAATCTCATAAATATACTCGGGAGCCCTCACACTTAACCCTGGCCTCACTTTAGAATCATCTGGAGCACTTAATTAAAACAACATTGCTAGTCTCACCCAGATCAATTGACAGAACCTGTGGGGGAGGGCACAGGTGATGATGGTTCTTAAAACTCTGCACATGATCCTACTTGGAAGTCGGGTTTCTCTAGCTTCTAAAGCTCTAACATGCATAAAACTCAATCGGATAGATGTTGACTAAACTTACTGTGGTGATCTTTTTGCAATATACACAAATATCAAATCGTTATGTTGTATACTTAAAACTAATAAACTGTTATATGTCAATTATATCTCAATAAAAAAACCACCTCGAGATGAAAAATAAAAATAAAATACAAAGAGGGGCATTAGTCAGGATCAAGTCCTTCCTGGAGCTCTTAACCCTGGCCCAGAATGTGACTTGAATTATTTGAAAAATATGACTCTTCTAGGAAGGAAAAACAATGAAACTAACACTTAGAAGAGATCCTAGGTCATACATTTTTTTTTTCCTGCTCAAGATCTAGTTTACACTTCAAGAAAAGGGAGCTAATCCTTAAAAAAATTTAAAAAATAAATGAATGTGGTTGATATGAGGAGAAAAGACCTCTTAAACTACTGTAGAATGTTCTAGGCAGTAGTAGTTGCCCTGTTTACAGAATTTTCTGGGACTGGAACAGGGGGACAGAAACAAGGGGATGGGGCATTCAGCTATGCTCTTTGGCGTTTTGCATCAGATAAGAAACCCATTCAAGATCACTAATGATTCCCTTAAGTACAAGGCTTAAATGACGATCCAACTTAAGATGCACAAACTGTTTTCCAGTGATGACATTAAATAGAATGTTTTTCCATAGAATCCAATCGTTAAATATGACTTAATGTTTGAATACCTACTACACCCGGAGTTTCAGTTGAAAGACTTCAGAGTTCTGTCCCCTCACCATCCCTGCACCGATCTGCAGTGTACCAGTAAAACACACCACTCAGACTTCGAAGCATGCATTTTTTCATCCAGATGTTTTAATTGCATGCAGGCCCCATCATTGACTATTAACACTGATGATTGAAGAAAGGCATTACTTTTCAGGGTGAAGGTCAAATTTAGATTTTTTTTTTTTTTTGGTCTCCTCTCATTTTGGTCTTATTTCATTTTATTCTGTACTATCTTTTGACAGGAAAATGAAACAAAAGGAAAAGGAAGTTTATACACATTTTATTTTAAGTTACAGTTTATATGAGCATCAAACACGAGTGTTTTATTTAATTCTTCGGGTTGATACCTTTCTGGTTTCCTGAAATATAATATCCATTAATCCCTGTTTGCAGACACCTTGAAATATTTATTGAATAATACAATACAGATTCTAAAACATAATCTTCTTTTATGAATACTGGCACAATTTCACCCAGCTCTGTGGAAGATTTAAGAAAAATGGCAGGGCAAGATCAGACATTGTTTACATCTCACCTCCAGCAAGATATAACTTTACTCTTGGCTGACCTTTAAGCAAAAGCAATGGTTATGTAACCAAGTAAGCTAAAAACTAAACAGGAAAAGTCACAGAGCCGGGAATGAACTACAAACTTACACTATTTGTTAAACTGAGATTTTTATCATGTTGTTCAAAGAAACACTAAAGTTTCCCAAATGGAAAAATGTGACCAAGATTTTATCTTTGCTATCTGAATGTATACATAAATATTTCAGTATTTAAAAGAAGTTATTTAGGAGTCTACTCTAAAATGCATTGCACTATTTTGTAATGGGAAGCAGTATTACGTGGTGACAAAAATGAAAGTTTTGAATGAACAGCCTTCTGTCTTCATGTAAGTACTGGTTATAAGTAATGCTCATGCTACATTGTTCCTAAAACATACATTCTGAGGTGGTTCTTCAACAGCTTTATCTTTGTTAAGTTTTAAGTACAGCCTTATCAAGGGGCAGAAGAATAACTTCTTAAAATATTTTTTAGCTTTATTATTTGCAGCATATAATCAAGTTAATAGTGGCTACATTTTATGTTCAATAGGGAAAAAAAATTCTTGCCAAGAAGCAAAAAAAGTAAATAATGAATAGCACAACCTAGAAATAGTCTAAGGTTTTGAAAGATCTTGTTTTCAGTACTACAGAAATATCTTTAGCAAAATATAGCACCTTTTTGATATCCCCATAAGAGTATCTTTACATTTTTTATAGATCCAAATAGTCACCTAACAAATTTTATATGCAATAGGATCTTTAACATATCCATTAGTACTCTTTAAATTATTTAAGCAATAAAACTATAGCATGAATTGCTTCTGAAGGAATATGAAAAGAAAGCTGGAGAGTGAGAAATAAAACAGCCCTGAAAATGAATGAATTGACTAACATTTTAGGTGCTATGTATTTGCAGATGAACAGGACACAGACTGCTTACAGTCTAATGGGTGAGATGCAGACAAGAGATAAACAATTAAAATACAGCGAGATAAGTAGTTTAACAGGGGAAATCATATCCAAGTACCTTGTAGGGGCACATAAGTGAGTCTTGGCAGAGGAATGGTCCTTGGAGAAGAATTCTCGTCCAAGGAGCAACAATGAGCTAAAGGGAATATAATTCATTATCAAAATAAAGGTAACCTGATGTGACTAGAGTATCAGACATCAGAAGGTGAAGGGTGAGGCTGAAGAGGGGAGCAGACCTGGAAGAGCCTTGTAGCTATGTAAGGAGCTTAAAACATCTTCTAAAAGAATAAGAAGAAACAAGCCAATAACCACACCAAAGGGTTTTTGAACAGGGTTCTGACATGATCGTGTCATCTCTTGGAGATGATCTTTCTGGTTGCATTTGGAGAATGAATGGAAGGAGTTCAAGATCAAAATCGAGGAGAAGAGGGGCGCCTGGGTGGCTCAGTTGGTTAAGCGACTGCCTTCAGCTCAGGTCATGATCCTGGAGTCCCGGGATCGAGTCCCACATCGGGCTCCCTGCTCAGCAGGGAGTCTGCTTCTCCCTCTGACCCTCCCCCGTCTCATGCTCTCTCTCTCTATCTCATTCTCTCTCTCAAATAAATAAATAAAATCTTAAAAAAAAAAATCGAGGAGAAGAGTTGGGATTGGGAGCTGTATTAGGTCTGGTTCTCCAGGGGAACAGATCTAAAACGATATACAGACTTACATAAGAGGAGATTTATTAAAATCATTCACTCACAGCATTATGGAGGCCAAGAAGTCCCACCGTCTAATGTTTGCAAACTGGAGAACCAGGAAAGTTGGTGGTATAATTCAGTCCTCATCCACAGACCTGAGGACTGGGGCAGGGAGATGGAGGCCTGAGAACTGAGAGGTGCAGAGGTTGTGGGTGGGGTCACTGGTGGAAGTCCCAGAGTCTGAAGGCCTGAGAACCAGGAGCTGCAACATCAGAGGGCAGAAGAAAATGGATGTCCCAGCTCAAGGACTGAGAGAGAGAGAGAGAGAGAGAGAGAGAGAGAGAAGGGAGAATTCACCCTTCTGTCGCCTTTCATGTTCCATTCAGGCCCTCAGTGGATTGGATGATGGTTATTCATTGGTGAAGATGGATCTCTTCACTCAGTCTCCTGAATCTAATGCTAATCTCTTTCAGAAACACTCTTCCAGACGCACCCAGAAATAATGGTTTACCACCTGTCTGGGATCCCTAAGCCTTGTCAAGTTCAGATATAAAATTAACAATCACAAGAGCCTATAGCATTAATCCAGGCAGGCAGTATAACTGCACTAGGTAAAGAGGGAAGAAGATGGATTTCTGAGCTATCTAGGAGATACTGGATTGACGGGCCTCAGTCAGGGAAAGCAAAATGGCCATAGCATTCATTGAAACAGGAACATGGAAAGAAAAGCAAGTGTGGGGAGGGAAGATGAGAAGTGAAATTTTAGACATGCTGCCCTTCCTTTGAAAAGCCTGGCTGTGGATGTCAAATAAGCAATTGGATACATGGGAAAGTCTGGAGAGACATTTATGGAGCTCAGATATATAAACGAGATTTAAAAAGTTGTCATCTTTTCCAAATACACATATGCAATTCAAAGAATACCAACATCTAAATGCATTACATATAATGTTTTTACTACAGCAATAATATTTTAATCAGAAAGGTAAATGATAATGTGACCAGAATATCCTTCTGAGAGAGGAACTGGAAGGGTATCAACAATATTTTTTTTTTAAAGATTTTATTTATTTATTCATGAGAGACAGGAAGAGAGAGAGAGAGAAGCAGAGGGAGAAGCAGGCTCCCAAGGAGCGGGGAGCCTGATGCGGGACTCGATCCCAGGACTCCAGGATCATGACCTGAGCTGAAGGCAGACGCTTAACCATCTGAGCCACCCAGGCGCCCGGGTATCAACAATATTAAAAAAAAAAAAAAAAAAAAAAAGGAATATTATAGGATTAGACTGAGGATAAAAATGTAATGGGTCTAGGTCCAGAATGTGTCCTTTATTAAAGACACAAGCCCTGGCAACAGTTTTGATGTTGCTTTTGCATTTCAGTTTTCTGTTTGTTTGTTTTTGTTTGCGGAATCAGTGGGTCTTGCTAAGATGCCTCGGCCTTTACAGATTTTAAGGCAATTTGTATTAAAAACCAGCTGTAACTATCTGTTTCCCGTGGAGGAAAGATCCATAAATTACAGCTCAGGTTATTTGTCAGTTATGTAGTTTAAAAATTCCTTGGCAGATAGGATTAAAGTGTGAGAATTGATCCTGAACTCCAGCTGGGGGACTTGTGAAATTATAAGGATAATATGTTCCCTACAACATCTCCTGCTGCCCGACTTAAAGGTGCCGGGTAGGAGGTCAGTGGAAAGGGAAGGCAGTTGGATGGCACTATTTGAAATGCTTTAAATAAATGTTTTGTGAGACACTAACATATTATGTAAAGGAATGATTTTTTTTTTCTAAGCAGAATATCTTCATCCAACAGTTTGATTTATGAAGGAGAGATTTCACTTAGAGTCTGGGGTCTGTCTTCTGGTCAATCCAGTTTTCAGTAAAGCATTCTTCTTCATGGTATAATTTTTAATGCTTTGTTTGGTCTTTTCCTTTTTTTTTTCAGATGACTAATAAGAAAGGCTTTATATTTTCTTCCTACTTTTTCCTCAGCAAAATATTCTGGGGTCTAATAATTCACACCTAGAGAAACCTGCTTACAATCTTCTGCAGGAATAATCATTTTATGGGCATATTTGCTGCTCAGAAGCAGTGCTGAAACTCTTATAGATCCCAAGGTTGTTATACTCTAAGTTGGCTGGATGAACCAAAACAAAATAAAAAACATGACATCTCTGAGTTTTCCTTTGGAACAGCCAGGCCCTGGAATCAGACGGTTAAATATGCTTGATTGACTTGTTCCAGAAGGGTTTTAGGTTCTTACAAAGATGCATACAGTGTAGCAAAATAAAAATAATTTCTAACTTGCAGGAAGAATGAAAGAAACAGAACGTGAAGGAGGAAAAGAAGAAGGAACCAGAAATGAGGGCAGGACACAAAATACAT
Source organism: Zalophus californianus (assembly GCF_009762305.2). Classification (NCBI taxonomy): domain Eukaryota; kingdom Metazoa; phylum Chordata; class Mammalia; order Carnivora; family Otariidae; genus Zalophus; species Zalophus californianus. Next base: position 71,792,576 of record NC_045606.1, on the reverse strand, counting down.
TCACTTGCAAAAAATGAACTCAAAATGGGCTCTAAGCTTGTAACAGCAAGGGAAAAACTGTATTTAATTACGAGGTTGACAGTATCTATGAGGAAAAAAATGAAGAATTAGTGCAGACGTCTGGCAAGTTTTGATTTGTAATCTGAGAAGAAGAGAAGAGAGCCTTTATAAAGGAATGAACAATAAATGTTCCCATCATTACAGGAAACATTGCAAGGGGTTTCCCTCACTGTGTCTAATGATGTTCCTCCTAGAGGCAGGTTTCAGTGCCTACCTTGTAAGAGGCGCCTCAGGAATGGGACCGAATTAGGTGTCAAATTACCAATATGACCCCCTAGTCAGGAACCGTTGACAGCCCCAAGTACCTCACTATCGTTTATTATTTATTGAAAAATAGATGGTAATAAAATAAACAGTATGGTGTGTGAGATTTTTATGTTGTGATTTGTTTTATAGCTTAACAAGCAGGAATGGCCAAAGTTAGAAACCCTTTGAAATTCAAGGATGGCGGAGTGGAAACGGGAGGGAAAGCCTGAGTGTGAGCTCCAGCACCACCACTCTTAATGGTATGATTTGGCTGCGCCGGGTCATGGGTGACCCTACTGAGACCCAGATTTCACGTCTGCAGGAAGGGGTTAATATTACCAATTCAGAAGGTTTTTCTCAAGACCAAGCAAAATATCGCACATAAACAGCTTTTCATTACATTATCTGAAATATTCTTTTCTTTGTATTATCCGAAAGATATTTTGTCTATATTTTGAAGATATATTGCAAGTATATTGCAAATTGTTTTATAACTTAAATAGCCACGTGAGGTATATGAATAGGGACCTACTGAAAGAATTTTAATTGTCAATATTAATAATAATACCCACAAGGGCGCCTGGGTGGCTCAGGCAGTTGAGGTCTGAGTCTTGGTTTCCGTGGTGAGATTGGAGCCCTGCATCAGGCTCCGTGCTCAAACGGGGACTCTGCTTGAAGATTCTCTCGCTCTGCCCCTCCCCCAACTCACGTGCGTGGACTTTGTGTCTCTCCAAAATAAATAAATCTTTAAAAAAATAATAATACACTTATTTGCACTCCTAGAATGTGAAAATCAACTAGTAAATGCTTGATGGGTTTCATTTTATGTAACCTCAAAACAACCTTTATGGGGAAAGTGTTATGACTCTACCCATTTTATAAATTGTGAAGTTAAAAAAAAATACAGTTACTGAGCTGGGGTTGGACATATGAAGTTGGTCGAAAGAGAAGAGGGCAAAACTGAAAGAAACTCTATGATGGAGGGAAAAAAGAAATATTTAAATATGGAAAATGTCTATTATACAATAAAACTAGACCTTTTTAAGTGATTGGTACTTATTGATATCAGGTGTGGGATTCCTTTACAAGACCATTTTGGAAGGCCAATTTAAAAAAAAAACCTATGGGGCGCCTGGGTGGCTCAGTTGGTTAAGCGACCGCCTTCGGCTCAGGTCATGATCCTGGAGTCCTGGGATCGAGTCCCGCATCGGGCTCCCTGCTCGGCAGGGAGTCAGCTTCTCCCTCTGACCCTCCCCCCTCCCATGTGCTCTCTCTCTCTCTCTCTCTCTCATTCTCTCTGTCTCAAATAAATAAATAAAATCTTTAAAAAAAAATAAAAAAAAACCTATGTTTGGTATCTGGTAAGAGTTTTCAGGTAATTTGTAGAGCACCCAATCTCTAATGTTCAATAACCCAGGGAACCCATGGCATGCTTCTAACATCCACCACTGAGGGGGCCAGGCACCACCTGGGTTTGGTACCAAGGCCCCCCAGTGGCTAATCTGAGCTTTAGGGTGACAGTAAAAATCATCAAGCTTAGTTCCGGTCATATTGTTGGTGTTGGGTATATTTTAAGAAGAATCCTTTTTTTTTTCTTCCAAATGAGAAAGTTAGCTTTTAACCTTCTAATTTTAAATGATCCCAAATAAAAATTCATGTTTATATAAATTCACAACTGAACACCATGCCCTTCATTTTCGATCATGTTGCATTCCAAGAAAGGAGAGAAGGAGAAATAAAGATCTGCCTTGCTTTCTGTTGAGGGTTTGTGAAAATCCAAAGTGACAACAAAAGAGAATGTTCAATAATAAAAAACACTAAGACACTAAAAACCACGAAGACATTATGATGTTACCTAAAACAGCAAGTATGCCCATAAGATTATAACAGACTGAATTAATTGTATTAGTTTGCTCTTAAGCAGAGTACCACAGACTTAAAGCACAGAAGTTACATTTCTCACAACTCTGCAGGCCAGAAGTGTGAGATCGAGATGTTATCAGTTTGGGTTTCTTCTCAGGCCTCTGTTTGGGGTTTGCAGATGGCTGTCTTCTCCCTGTGTCCTCCCCTGGTCCTCACTCTGTGCCTGTCAATGTCTTATCTCCTCTTCACAGAAGGACCCAAGTCATACTGAACTAGGGCCTGCCCTAATAACCTCATTTCGATTTAACTGCCTTTTTAAAGAATTTATTTCCAAATACTGTCACATTCTGAAATACTAGGGGTTAGGACTTCAAAAATGAATTTGGGGAGGGAGAACACAATATAGAGCCAGTAACATTCATAAAGTGTAAATATAAAGAAAGAATGATACTCTATGTTGTAGCCTAAATATTTAAAAATAAACAGTAAAGACAGCAGAATGATTGTAACATAATAAACATATACCAATAATAATTTAGTAATTTTATGATTCAGGATCTTTAAATGCTGAAGCATATCAATTTGCTTTCATGTTATACTTGAAAAAACTGGCTGCAGAGGAGGTTGGTTCTGTATCCCGCCCTGGAACCAAACCATCCTTGTGTATTTATTGCTAGGAGCCGAGAAGCAAAAGGGAAAGAATGTACAGACCCTAGGGATTTAATATCTAATTGCAGCAACGGTGTGGATGTTTAAAAGAGAAAGAAGAATAAATAACAATACAAGTTTGCATGCCCTAAATTCCAAATGGAAGATTATCTATCTTCCTAATTCTGAGGTCATACTTGCCAGCTCTGTGTTGATTTCTAAAGGGTTCCAAGAGAAAACTAACATTATTTAAATATGAAGATAATTAGTGGAATAGAATTTCAGAAGAAGGAACAATAGTGATAGACCTTTTGAAGGCCCCTGATTTTACTTCCTATTTTTTTTTTTTGAAGGCCCCTGATTTTAAATTGCTTCCACTTCCTTTGCTTTTGAACGAGGGAGAAACGGAGTGTTAAAAAATTTCCCCAATTATTTAAAAGTTCCATTATTTGGGGCCCATTCAATTGAGGTTTTGTTATATTAAGGAAATAATAATTTAGATTAAGTTTTTTTTTAAAAGAGTTTACTTATTCATTTTACAGAGAGAGAGAGACAGCGAGAGAGGGAACACAAGCAGGGGGAGTGGGAGAGGGAGAAGCAGGCTCCCCGCTGAGCAGGGAGCCTGACTCGGGGCTCGATCCCAGGACCCTGGGACCATGACCTGAGCCGAAGGCAGACGCTTAACGACGGAGCCACCCAGGCACCCCAAGATTAAGTGATTTTTTTTTAATGCTTCGTTGATGTGAATTTAGTAAATACATTTTGACAACCAAAGAAAAAGCAGGGCTGAATTATTTTGACTAACAGAATCAGCTTTGCACCCCAAGATTAAGTGATTTTTTTTAATGCTTCATTGATGTGACTTTAGTAAATACATTTTTACAACCAAAGAAAAAGCAGGGCTGAATTATTTTGACTAACAGAATCAGCCTTTTTTTTTTTTTTTTTACTGGCATAAAGATTTGGCCTAAATCAATTCCTATTAAAAAAAAAAAAAAAGTGGGAGGGGGTGGAGGGACCTTGGCTCTGTTCTGTGTGTACAACAATTAACAGAAGTCTTTGATGGAGTAGATTAAAAAATACAAAAATATAATGGTCAAAATATCAAAGTATTTGATTTTGTGGGTAGAGGAAATTAGCATTAAGTTAGATTTCCTGTTAGGATTTTAGTCCAGTAAATGTAGGTAACGTATTAGTTTTAAGCATATAGAGAGTCTGCCAAAAGAAGAGTTTAGGGAAGCAGGGCAGTATAAGGGCTCAACATTCAAGCTCTAGAGTCAAAGTGCCTAGACACGAACCCCCTAATTTACTACTTGTGTGTCTTGGGCAAATAACTTTTACTCCCTAATGCCTTAGTTTTGTCATCTATAAATGGGGATAATAATGGCACCTGCGTCATAAAATAACCATGAGGATTTAGTTAGAGAATACATGAGGAAAATGCTTGGCACACAGTTAACAATAAATGTTAGTCATTATTGGTAGCCAATAATTTAGAATATATTTTACATTTTGCTTACAGTTTTTAAGCAATGATTTTCAACCTCATCAGCACATTACTATTATCTGAGGATTTTTTCTTAAATTCTGCTATCTGGCTTTACCCTCTAGAGATTTTGATTAAATTGGTCTCCAGTGAGACCCAGACATCCGTCAGTTTTAAATGTTCCCCAAGTAATTCTAACATGTAGCCAGCTTTGAAGAGATTTGGTCCAAATAAGTCATGGAGATACGCAGCATCAGGCAGCTCTGGAGAAGCCTTCTCCAGATGGTATTCTGCTTAATAATCGTCTGCCAAAATGTTCCTTAAAACAATAACATTTAGGGGCGCCTAGGTGGCTCAGTCGTTAAGCGTCTGCCTTCGGCTCGGGTCATGATCCCAGGGTCCTGGGATCGAGCCCCACATCGGGCTCCCTGCTCTGCGGGAAGCCTGCTTCGCTTCTCCCTCTCCCACTCCTCCTGCTTGTGTTCTCTCTCTCACTGTGTCTCTCCCTGTCAAATAAATAAATAAAAAATCTTAAAAAAAAAAAACATTTAAAAGTAACTTAAAAGCGATGGATGCAGAGTCACCTAAGCTTGATGATGTATACATCTTTGAAGATTCATTTTTCACACGAGCATATTAAAAGATCTGAGAAGTCCTTCTTTAAGTAAATGTGTTTATTACTGATGAAGCCAGATTTCCTTGCAATATTTTGTAATAAGGAAACATGTTCTTCAGGAATATTTAACTTATGGCTCTGCCACATTGTATCACCAACTATCACTACTATTTGCTACAATATCAATTAATTAATAAGTATGTGATTAATAGAATATTTATTAACATCTGCTAGTTCCAGTCTCTGTTCATGGTATTCGGAATTAAAACTAAAAGTCACGGGGTTTTGGGCCATTAGAATCACCTATGGAGTGTTTTTTTAAATTACAGGTACCTCACCTTCACACCAGACCTGCTATTCAAGGAGAGTGGATCTGCCAAGGTGCATTCTTTAACCTGTCATTGGGATTTTGATAACGAGCTGGGTTTGGAAGTCACTGATCCATAACCAAGCCTTTCATATTAAACTGATCTAGCTCCAATCTATTTTGCAAGTATCAACAAAGAAAACAAAGTTAGAAACTATGGACCAACTCTGGGAAAAGGCGGGAGACAAGAAAGAAGTACGACAGCAGCATGGAAATGCGGTGGAGCTGAGCCACGCCCACGGACGAGGGGTATGTGTGCGCCTGGGTGTGCGTAAGTGCGCGTTAAGTGCGCGTATGAGGAGACGGCGGACGGTGGCTAGAGAGAGAGCAGGAAAAAAGGCACATTTTGCATCCATCGTGGGCTGAGAAGGAACAGGATTCTATCCTTCATCAGAAAGTGACAACAAACACTTCCTGTCCCTCAGCTGAAGATACTGAGAGGAGGGAAAGAGGATGGAAGCAGTGCAGAAGGAATGCGGTGATTACAAACTGGGGAAGTGGATGATTCAGACAATGGACTTCAGACTTGCCCTAATGGCAGAGGAGTTGGGGTCATCTTGCTTTTTGAAGAACAATATGAAATAGTGACATAAGAGGATATATATACATATATTTCCATTTCTACACATATATACCGTTTCCTAGTAGGTGATGGGTGCAAGATAAACACAGAGGAAAGAGTTTTCAAGAATGTTATTGTGTTTCTTTGAATACAGCTCTATTAAAGGTGGGATCTTGAATATGTACGATCTCACTTACATGTAGAATCTAAAAAAAAAAAAAAAAGCCCATCTTACAGAAACAGAGACTGGAATGGTGGTTGTCAGGGGCTAGGGAGTGGGGGAAATGGGGAGATGTTGGTCAATGGCTACAAACTTCCAGTCATAAGATGAATAAGTTCTGGGGATTTAACGTACAGCATGTTGATTACAGTTAACAATACTGTATTATATACCTGAAAGTTGCTAAGAGAGTAGATCTTAAATGTTCTCACTACCAAAAAAATTATAATTAAGTGAGGTATGCACGTGTTAACTAACCTTACTGTGGTCATCATTCTGCAATCATATATATACGTGTGTGTGTGTGTGTGTGTGTGTGTGTGTGTGTGTGTATACACAAACTCATCATATTGTACATCTTAAATTTACACTATGTTATATGTCAATAATATCTCAATAAAGCCGGCAGGAAAAAGGTGAGATCTTGTTGGGTTCCATCTTTTATATTTTGGGGATTCCTTAGAGGTTTCGACTTTTAGGTGATATGCTTAATTTCCATTTCAGGTTAAACATTATTTTCTGGACTTGAGTCAGAGAAATCCTCCACCTCATTGTTGGAATTTTGTGGTAAAAAAAGTACCTGATGTCTGAACATTAGGTGTATGGTTCTAAGAATACAACCTCAACATCAGATAGACATGGTAGATACAATACAGATGTTGGAATTTCTATTCTGGGGGAAAGATGCCTATTTAAGAGTGGATATTATAGGAAGAAAACCAGATTTGTGTGATGTTATTTGTAACTTTCAAAATTCACTTATAAAGTTGTGAAATGAAAACTAATTTTAACCTTAATCTCTATGAACATATAGTTTGGACAGAGAGAACACATCAGGATCAGAGCTACTCAAATTGGTTTAGGGATGCTGCCCCACACGGCTGCAGAAGTGGAAGGCCCAGGAGCTTATATCTAGGTTACAGAAGACTCACTGAGTCCCATCTACTTCGGACAAGCACTGGGTTAGGTAGACACTTCACACGTATTACTCATTTTCCTTTGCAGGACAACTTTATGAAATCGAGAGATGACTTCCTCTGTATCTCTCCTCCAGGCAGCTGCAGAAATGGAAGGCCCGGGACATGGCTGCCATCTTGTGCTTTACAATCAAGCAGGCTTTGGGGCTGCTCACGGTTGGCTACTCGCTACCAGGAAACAACTTCAGGCCACACTATGCCTGGGTTAGGAGCAGAGACTTAAAGTCGTGGATAGCTATAGAATCCAAAGGCTGCAAAAGTGTTAGGTCCTGAACACTGAGAAATGGCAGAGATTAGGAGCGGGTTTGTTGAGAGGATTCTCTGATCTAAAGAGATGTGACTTGATTTCTTTGGAAGACTCTATCTAGAATGAGTGTATAGCAAAGTAGATTGGGGCTGGGATTTATAGCTGCCAATCAGTAAAAGAATGAAAGTGTTCCACCTCTATGTTCACTATAAGCTCTTCATCAGCAAGCAGAACACAACTTGAAGGACAAGCCTTGCTCACTTCAAAGCTGAAGAAGAAAGAAATTACAGCCAAGATTCATTAAGCAACCTTGGACCTTCTCTGTAATCCAAAGGGATCTCCAGTTTTCTCTGTGACTACCTTGGCCACACACCAAAACCAAGTTTGAATGATGAATCTCAGGGTCAAGATGCTGGAAAGAATTTGACAGGCCGGAAGGGTGTTTCAGTCTCTAAAAGCTCAGGATTCTCATTGTTCATTCTCCAATCTTCAAGTAGAATTCCCTACAATGCTAGAGCTAGTCCAGTTTTGGATTGAAGTCTGAATGTCTTGATTTACTTTTATTATGCAAGAGTGTATCATAATATAAGCAACTGGCTACTTGCCCTAGCATTTAGCAGACACAAATCACAAATGAAATAAATCCCGTAATGACGTGAACTGAGTGTGGAAAAACATTTTTAAATTTTTTTTTAAGATTTTATTTATTTATTTGAGACACAGTGAGAGAGCACAAGCAGGAGGAGAGGGAGAAGGAGAAGCAGGCTCCCTACAGAGCAGGGAGTTAGATGGGGCTTGATCCCAGGACCCAAGATCATGACCTGAGCCAACGGCAAATGTTTAACCGACTGAGCCGGGCAGGGGCCCCCATTTTTAAGTTGTTATTTGAGGGATGGAGAGAGCTAAGTGAGAGGTAACAGACAAACTGTGGGGACATGAAAAGTATGGAGGAAACAAGAGCGGGTTTGGGAGACTTTGCAGTGAGCTCTGAAGCAGGGTGCCTTTCATGTTCTTGAAGAGATACAAATGAAGATCGAATCTCTATTAGTGCTTTGGCTTGGGCCAAATGTAAGAGACACAATTTTGGAGCTTGTATCTAGGTTACGGAAGGCTCACTGAGTCCCATCTACTTTGGACAAGCACTGGGTTAGGTAGACACTTCACATGTATTCCTCATTTTCCTTTGCAGGACAATTTTACGAAACTGAGAGATGACTTCCTCTGTATCTCTCCTCCAGGCAGTGCATGATTAACATTTGAAATGAGGCTGGACTGACTCTATAGCATATGTTATTTCCACTATGCCAGGAAGTCACGAGTCATTTTCTGCCGATGGATGTTTTTACCATGTCTAACTAGGAGCAGACTTTCAGAAACAGCAGACATTAGTTATTAATTGTTGTCAGAAGTAGCCGCTTAGTAAAAATTATAACCATACATATTTGGTAAACATTATTATTCAGGTAAACAATCCTAAAAATATCATTCAACAGGTCAATTCATTCAGCTACTTTGGCTGCATTTTGCAGCCCACTAATCTTGACTGGCCACCATGATAAAGTACTTTTCCAAAGAAGTGAACATTTCACAGAGCACATACAAACTTACTTCTGGTCAACTCATTTCCATTATTAATATGTGTCATTTAACCTTTTCAGGACTAAATGCCTTTTCCATGTTGTATAATGAAGCAATGAAACATTTTATATCAAGCACTTTTTTTTGCAAGGGCTGGATCAGTTACAACGCTTGTAGGGAAAAGGTACCCCCTTGGCCCACTTCCATGTGTGAGCAGGCTGGCCCTGTGATAGGAAATACATTTTGAGTTCCTCAACTTTTACAACAGAGTATTAATTCTGTATCACCCATATCTGGTTGGGCCTATGGACCTCCCCACAGTTCATAATACACAGAAATAACTCAGGAATTGACTTCCACCCTATAATTGCATAAAACTCATTTGGGACCATCTGTCCATCTCTCTAGATTCTTTAAACCTCACCTTGTAGTAAGCCACAATACAGAAATCAACATGCATGGACTCCATTCTTGCTGCTCTTTGAATCAGTGTTGAGTGGTATGCAAGGTACGCACACACCTGGGTTCATGTTCTAGAATGCTCTACTTGTTACATTTGTGACCTTGAGAAAATTACTCTCCTTGAGCCCAGAGAATTTTAGAAATTCAGTTTAGTTTGGCAAACACATTTAGAGTATCTATTAGGTACCGGGGTTTGTGTCGGGGTTAGGTATAAAAGATTTCATTCATTTACTGACCTAATATTTATTTTGAGCACTTACTCTATGTTAGGCATTGTCTTGAGGGATGGAGATAAATTTTTGAACAAGGCTGACAACTTCCTTGTCCTTGTAGCTTGTATTTTAGTAAAATATTCAGAAAGTAAACGAGAAAACCAAGAACTAAGTCAATATAAATTCAAGTGATAGGAGCTGTGAAGAAAATAAAGCAGAATGAGCAGCTGACTTTGTGGGAATATGGCTGTTTTAGAAACAGTAATCAGGAAAGATCCCATCCAGGAGGTGGACATTTGACAGACATATGAATGACAAGAAAAGATGATTGAGAAATCTCTGCATTCAAGTTTATAGTCTCACGGGAGACAGAGGAACAAAAGTGTACTTTCCGTAAGTGCTAGGGTGGAGGTATGCACTGAGAGATTCTTGGGGAGGATGTGTTTAAGCAATATGAAAGTGCCTCACATGAAGTGATGCACAGATAGGTACTCCCTGAATGTTATTCATCCTTTCTCTCTTTAAGATTTAACATGGTATCCTTCTCCTTTAATCAGTATAAAAGAAAACCACTGGAACCTTCATGATGACTTCTAAACCAGAAAAACCTGATGGGTTTAATTAGACATCTAAGGAGCATACACTTTCTTTTTTTGAGACAAAAATTATATAATGCCACAAACTTCCCTTTTCTCTTGGCTTCTACTACTAGCTCTAGTGCTTGATTTCTACCATGAATCTCTGTCTCTTGTTGTGTCTTTATTTCTAATTGTCTTTATTGTTACTGAAATGTCAGAAACTGGATCTATGTTTTTCTATAAAGGCAAGAGATGCTTTTTAAAATTAAAAAAAAAAAAACAACATGTTCACCACTCCAGTTATTTTTGTTTCTGGTATTTGAAAGAAGTGCTTGGTGTTTGGAGCGGAAAGATAGTCCTAGTATTGTCCTTTACCACATGGGCCGCATCTTCTATCTTGGACATGACAGCAGCAGGATATTTTATTAGATAAAATCACTTTCACCCACCCTGTTACTTTACCATTAGACATCTGTTTTTTTTAAAGCATATAATCTACAGTAAAGCTCTATTAATGCAATGTTATTGAAGTAGAAGCAATATAAACCATCAGTAAATCTGAAATACAGACCATCTTTAAACACATATATAACTTTGTGAGTGGTTAAGAACATGCACTTCGGACTTACACACTGAGGACCAAATATTGTTTCCTGCACTTACTGGTTGAACCAATATCTCTGGGTCTCATCTGCACAGTGTGAGAAATAACACCTACCTCATAGGATTCTACTGAGGCTGAAGACATGATATGTATATATGTTAAACAATGTTTATAAAATAACTGGTACATAGCAAGTGTCCAAAATATAAATTATTATTCAGATTTCGTATGAATTTTATTACATATTCTATGGAACAATATATGTGCTGGTATATGCTAGCAGAGAGAGATAAAGTCTTCCAAGATTAATAATTTTTGTCAAGGATTATAGTATACCAACAAACCAGATTTCTTAGAATCTCTCTACCCCATCATAATTCAACCACAACCAGCAATAGCAGGTGCCAGAACAGAGTCTAACCTTAGAAATCCAATCATATCCATATAGCCAGATAGAAGCCAGGAGACTAAGCATGGGAGAAAGGCCAAGAGGTGGGGTTTTTAGTGTGAGGAAATGGGAATGTTAGACTAAAGACTAGCCTAGAACTGCAAGAGAGAGGTGAGACATGACTACTGCCAGCTAAAGAGATGAATCTAAGTCTAGGAACCAGATCATCTGAAATCTGCAAAGGCACATGAGCACTCAAGGGCAAGTAGCAGCATTTGCTAGGGAGGTGGGGTAGGTGGGTAGACTGGGATCGGCTTGATTCGGCAATGGGCTTAGGGGAGCCCTCTGCAGAAAGAACTGGGTTCAGGGAAAGCGATTCCAGTCACCACAGGGATTCAGGCATAAAGGCAGGAATTGAGGTGGCAAGTCAGAGGACCTAAGCCAGCCTCGATTCAGAGCCCATCTTGTAACTGCTTGTTTTCCCCCTCCATAGAAAAAGACACATTGCAGAATCTAGCATGAGGTTAAATGGTCTCAGCAGTGACATTTCTCAGTGAAGGATTAGAAATCGAGTTGTTTAACAAGTCACACAAGATACAGAGACAAATTTAAAAGCACTTAGAGTGGTTGTTGTATAAGTAAATGGGATACAATGGCTTTCGTTCATTCAGGATTTCACACAGACGGTATACACAGCAAGGTGAGGTTGGTTAATTTTCTGATGCCTGTTAACTTTTTTTCTCGGTAGTTTATTACTCATAGATTCAACTTATAATTCTCTAATTTTTAAAATCTGACATATAAAATTTTGAGGACCCAGATTAGTAACAGAAAGCTAAAGGTATGGGGCGCCTGTCTGGCTCAGTCAGTTAAGCGTCTGCTTTCGGCTCAGGTCATGATCCTGGGGTCCTAGGATTGAGTCCTGCATCGGAAGCCTGCTTCTCCCTCTCCCTCTCTCTCTCTCATTCTGTCAAATAAATAAATAAAATCTTGAAAATAAAAAGAAAGCTAAAGGTAACTCCTCAGATGGCTGAAATGGCAAGAAGTCTCAATCCTTTCTCTATTTATACACATGCAGATAAAGAAAATTCTTAACCACCTGAAAGACTATCTTCTGCCTGAGGAATTTTGTGTTTATAATCTGACATTGATAAAATCTCCACAAGAAATATGTTTATTGTATCTAGCGACTGGAATAGAAAGGAACAGAAATCACGGTGCTCTGGCAAAGTTACAGCTAGAGGGATGATGGATGTCTGGAGCCGAGAAGCGTCTATGAAACTAGTCAGAGACGGGCGCCTGGGTGGCTCAGTTGGTTAAGCGACTGCCTTCGGCTCAGGTCATGATCCTGGAGTCCCGGGATCGAGTCCCACGTCAGGCTCCCTGCTCGGCGGTGAGTCTGCTTCTCCCTCTGACCCTCCCCTCCTCATGTTCTCTCTCTCTCTCTCAGATAAATAAATAAAATCTTAAAAAAAAAAAAAAAGAAACTAGTCAGAGTTGACACCCTGTTCCAGCACATAATGCTTGACACTTCCTCACAGGTTACCAGAATGATTATGTGCTCAAGAGTGAATCCATGCTGACAAACCAACCTTTCACTGATGAAAAGGGCGCCTGTTATTTTAAAGAGTGACTCAAACTTCGATTTAGCTTTAAAGTTCATATATTTTATATTAATGAAAACAAGAGAATGGAGAGTCAATAGATAAATTGAGAGCCAACTTTTTCTTTTTGTTCTTTTATGCGGACGGCAATGAAATCAAATTAGATTTAATGAAAGCTTACAGGACAATGTGATACAGACTATCTAGTTGAACTGTGATTCCCTAATTCAAGAAAATACCGTCATCCTATTTCAGTTAAGGTGAACAGGAATGCCAGCAAGCCTTGACATGTCAATCAAGCAATTAGAAATATAAGGATTGTCATATTTCCTTAAAAAAAGTAATTAATTCTTCTTAAGTGTTCTTTTGTAGGGGAATAAACGGATCGCAACTTTGATTGTAAGGGGATACCTTTTCACCATTAGCAGAAACACCTGAAAAAATAGTAGGTACCACCCTGCCCCTCTACCGGGACAGAGGGACGTCAGGTTTTCATGGGTAGAGGTGGGAGGGGGCAGCATTAGAACCTCCTGAGTTTTTCTAGACAAGGATGGATTCTGAGTTTTGAGTCAGGGGCCCAGCAGGATGGCAAGGTGTTCGGACAATAGTCCAAGCCCAGAAGGAGGACAGGGAAGACGTATCTGTCATCTGTGCGGTTTGTGTGTGGGCCACCCTGCCACACCGGCCTCCTGGGCTCTTGTAACAGATTCTTGATTCCAACAACAGAATCAAAAGCGTCTAACAAGTCTCATTTGAAAAGCTCTAACAAATTAAAAATATATTCTTCTTCAGCTAAAGAGTTGTACATTCAAACATTTCAGCATGCTTTCCCACTACTGCCATTATTTAAATTGATGTGTTCAAAGTATGAGCAAATGGAGAGCTGAGGACAGACCAGCATCCTATGAGAATGTCCTGAACTCCTGTTTCTTCAGCTCACACTTTCTCAATTGACTCAAATCACACACATTTATTGTATTTCCAACAAATATCAGGGTACAAAAATATTAGGGTGCTGTGGAAGAAGTTTTGGCTAGTAGAAGAGGGAGAAATATAAATGTGGAACAACACAGTGGCACAATAGGCTATATATTTTGTTGGAGGTCTATGTGTAGGACCAAGACCGTTGGGTGAGCTATACGGCTATTCCGTGACTTTGCCACCAGTGAGAAACCTTCGGGTGACTGGAAAGTGACAAATTGTCCCCACATCTCTTTTAGCATCTCTCTACCCTTTCTAGTGCTTCTCAACCTTGAAAACCCTCATTGCCACCAACTGCACTCTCCCTTAAAAGTCTCCCATAGTTTCCATCACACTTAGAACAAAGCCTAAACTCCTTCTTTTCTGGTTGAGAAAGCCTGTAAGATCTAGCCTCGACTTTCCAAACTCATCCACTGATTCATTAGATTTCAGCCACATTGATTCTCTAACTCAGCGCCTCTCAATGGGCATACAAATCACTTGGGGGTCTTGCCAAAAATGGAGACTTCATTTCTGTAGGTCTGCGGAGGGAGACAAAATTCCTGCATTTGCAATAGTCTCCAAGGTGATACTGATGGTGCTGCTCTTGGGAGCCCACTTTGAGTAGCAAAGTGCCAGAGGCCTGGTGCTCATTCCAGACACTGGCAGGCCATACTCAGCACCATGAATAGCAATGCAACTCGCCAAGTTTGTTCTCCCCTTAGAAACCTGGTGCTTGTTCCTTCTGCTAGGAACGCCGCCCCACCCCCCCCACCACCCCCCCCCCCCCGCCCCGACAATCTTTCTCTATCTAGTACCTTTTGTCATGTAGATCTCATCTCAAATGTCAGCTCCCCAGAAAAGTCTTTCTTAATGACCTTATCTAAAATGCCCATCCGATCACTGATCTGCAACAATCGACATTTTCGTGTTTTACTTTCTTAATTATACTTGTCCCCCTCTGAATTGTCTTTATTTATCTGTCCATTTCCTTGTAAGCTCAGTGAAGCAACAGCATGGCCTGTTGTATTCAGCACAGTATCTCAGCATGTAAAACATGCCTGATCAACAGGGCTGGCTTCATGGATGCACAACCTGTGTAACTGTACTTGGCCTTCTGCCTGGTTTAACACTCCACTCTCACCACCTAGAAATTCATAATTTTATCTTTGAGCTTGTGTTTTGTAAGTGGACAATGGAGTGTACACATAAGCAGAGGAAATGCACTCAATATATATGCCCCTTTTCTTTGCTGCCCCCTTCTCATGTTGTGCTTGTGATGCCCCGTGAGTACAGAATTCAGACGGACCTACATGTGTGGGCGTTCAATAAGACCTAAAGTTATTACAAGGTAAGTGTGTTACATCCATGACTAAGTGGGGAGCTGAGAGCCCCAAGAGGCCATGCTTTCTATTCAAGCCAGAACTTGCTTCAAAACCACAAAGAACAATGGTGCTCTGCGAGGTATGAATGACCAAGGAAACCAATTATGTTCTTACTCCTGTTACTTTCCTAGCCCACCACTCATGCAGAAAATGCCACATTCGAGGAAAGAGGAAAAAAAGGCTATCCATTGTTCTTCTTCCATTCAATCCTTCCTTACTCAAGACGAAGGTGGAGAGTGTTGGTAGAATGTGCACAGATTAAGAAATGAAATAAAAACATGTTACTTTTGTACAATGTCTACTGTTCTCTAAGAACAGAAGGCATATATGCATGTGTGAGCTGTGAAATATGAATGGTGTAATTTTAGTGAATCCAGATGCTAGTTAAATGTGCTTACACTTTCATTTAAAACTGTCATGGCACAATATAAAAATGAATGCTAATAATTTAAAATTTGAGTTTTTTCTTACTTAGAAAAATAAATTGCAAAAGCGAAAGGAAAAACCCATGATGCATCAAAAAAGAGATCACTAAAAGAAAGAAAAGTCTTTATATTTAATGGCACTTTTTCCCACTTCTTGAACAAGGAAGCCCACAATTTTATGTTCCCCTGGGGCCTGCAGATTATGTAGCCTACCCTACTGATCCAGAGCAGCACTCGTTGAAGGAGTAAAAGTGTCGCGCATTCACTATGTGCCTGACGCTGTGTGAAAGCCCTTTACAGAGGTGATCTCATTTTTTCCTCACAATAACCTTGTAAAATGGATGCTACTGTTCCTCTTTAATAGACTAAAAAACCAAGTTGTAGCAAGATTAAAGAATTTAGCCAATATCTTAAAGCCTATTAGTAAAGAAACTAGGGCTCAAACTAGGCTTCAGATCTGTAGAATCCCAAAGCCCTGTCTTTCGGTGACTCTGCTATAATTCCTCCCAGAAGCCAGGCTTCTTCTAGCCCTCCCTTGGGCTGCTGGGATTATTCCAGAATGGGCTCGAGGTTCTATTCCATCCAAATACTAACCAGGCCCGACCCTGCCTAGCTTCCGAGATCAGAGGAGATCAGGCGCGTTCAGGGTGGTATGGCCGTAGACTCAAGGTTCTATTCCAAACCAAAGGAACCAAGAATGCTGAGCCATTTCGACCTTGATCAGAAGGCCTCTCAAAAGGCTCTGGTTCCGTGTCTTCACCTAGATTATTAAAAGGATCCATGTAAATAATTCATGACGGAGTAGGTGCCAGACACCAGTTAAATCCAGAATTTCCCAGAGTATTTCAAGTATTTGTGTTGTGGAGAATGGGGAAATTTTCAATCTTATTTTGATATCTTATTTAGCCTTCTAAGATGAGGACCATTTGAGTAGGGCCTTTTAAGCATTTCTGGCTATATTCTGGAGCACCAAGAAACAATGTCTTTCAGCAGTTTTAATCTTCTTTGCCCAAATCTCACTGACAAATACGAATGTATCTTTTATTCATGGTGTTGAATAAAAGCCTCTGCCTGGATATGCATGGTGTTTAAAATATTTTAAATAATGTTCACTATGGTAACAATATATTTGAAGTTTCTGTCATTTGGGCATTAAAATGTTCAATTAGAGAGTGAAATATAGTACAATACTCTTGAGCATTTAGTATTAATGAAAGGGAAAAAATCAGCATATGATCATATATCAAACATCTCTTGCTTTTATTTTAGTATTTGTTAGAGGATAGAATCTATTTATTTAACATATTTGTGATTAAATGTATTTTACCATTATAGTCTTTAAACCAAATATTTACTTTTAGTATGCATGTTTTGATAAAAGTATTTATTACTATAAACCCATTTTGCGATCAGATGTGTCGTAACAGGTTTCATATGTATAATGGGGCCTAATCACAGGCACTTACCTTCACTCTATTTCAAGGTGCAGAGCTCCAGATAATTACATGGTAACACATTCATACATCACGGGTTGTGAAATTTTCAAATACTTCTAATTTTGTTGACATTAACATCCTCAAATATCTATATGCACTTTTTCCTTATTCAGTATAAAATCTATCATAGGTACACAATTTAGTGACAGAGCCATTTGGATATCCTTTAATTTGGACTCAGAATATAATAAATCACTTAACTGTAAACTTCTCCAACTTTTAAGTTCTACTTTTGTCTGTTAGAGAAGCCAGTTGCCTTTGCTCTTAATAGAAGCAAAGAAATGACAAGAGAAAGGCTGGTAATTCTCATAGGCTCAATTTCTCTGTCTGTAAGGTGCAGGTACATGGACTTGATGACTTCCACGGGATTTTCCTTCTGATTCTAGAAAGTTAATTTTTCTCCTTCAAAATAAACCAGACATTATCTCTTACCCTTCACTTTGCTTTGGCTATCAATATTACTCCTGGTCATTTAATTTGCTTAAAAATATACTGAATTACCAAATAAAAGTACCCATGTTCATTATAGCCCTGTATCATTATTGAGGCAAATAAATATTGTTTTGTTCTGTTTTGATATTTACCTCAATCCCTTACTTAACTCTAGATAGGAATATCATTATTGTATGTGGCACTGGGTTTTTTTAAATTTTATTTTATTATGTTATGTTAGTCACCATACATCATTAGTTTTTGATGTAGTGTTCCATGATTCATTGTTTGCATATAACACCCAGTGCTCCATGCAATACATATGGCACTTGTTTTTAAAAATGTAAATCTCCATCTACTTCTGTCATGTGATAGGAAATTTTTTGCCCAGTCTCCTGATAAATTACATGATGCTCTACAAATTTTTGGTTATCCTAAAAGAAGTTTAAGGCACTTTCATAGATAATGTATCCACAGGAAAAAAAAGAAGGGTACAGTTATGACACTGGAAGTGTTTGTGTATGCTGGGGTGTTTGTGTGTATTGGAGAGATGGGGAAAAAGAATACAAAACACTAAGAAAGGGAGAGAATAAGGAAAAAATATGCAAAAAATCACTCTCTCAAAACTTTCCAAACTAGGATTGGAGATGCTGCAATAGATTATATCAGTGAATGCCCTTCCTTGGTTTCATAAACCAAAACATGACATATACTTAGAAAGATAATCATGATAATTTCCATACTTACCTAAGTATTTAGAGCTGTTGTTCTCAACCCCGGCTGCACATTAGAATCATCTGGAAAGCTTTTAAAAATTTTCTGAGCCTCACCTCAGATCAATTAAAATCAGATACTGGGCGTGACTGGACATACCCAACTGTTTTAAAAGCTCCCTTAGGGATTTTAATGTGCAGCCAGGGCTGAGAGCATTGATTTAGAGTAAACCCTATTATACAGTGCAGTAAGAAATATGTATTTAAATTTTAAGTGAGAAACTCTTTTTTTAAAGAGTTTGAAGTCACCTTATAAAACTGATGATATATTCTGTCCATTCTTCAATTATGACCCAAACCAGAAATCAAAAGTACCTGAGACCATGCTGAGCTTGTGGGATTATGAGTCAGTGATCATACAGCAGCCTTGAAAAGAGTGCACGCCTTGATGTACACTGGCCCTCTTTCCACTGTGACCATCGCTCCACATAAGCTCCGGAGAACCAAACCACCCCGCCTGGCACTGGCTCTTCTTTGAGCTTTTTTTTTCCCCCTCCTGTTTGAAACGGATAAATTGAGGTAAAAATGTAATATTCATGTGACACATTGAAGTTCCCTAGACTGGAAATTTTTATTTCTTTGCCAAAGGAAGCTAGAACAGTTTGCAGGCAAAAATATTAGAATAAAAATTGCCTCCATTTCTAAATCCCTCTTTTATTTGGTTTCTTACCAGACCAAAGTGAAATGTGACCTGCAGCTTGGAGGTTGCTCCCAGAATTAATCATCTCCAGGTGTATTCAAAATCATTAATTGCCTCTGAAGGGAGCGAAAGGAGGCTTCCCCAGAATCCTGCTATTTGAAGGAGAGATCCTGAGCTCAGTGTTTGCTGCTTCAGTGAGTTCCTATGGCCAAGGTATTCATGTTGTGCTTAAACTATGAAGCTTGAAAGGAATGACTTGGGCAGAGAACTTTGTTGTACTAGCATGAATGCACTGAAGGCCTTGTAAAGAAGGCTGTTTGAATTACATGTATGTTAAACAGTTTCAGAAGAACTGTTTCCACTTTAGGTTTTTGCACAATAAACCTCAAATTGCACTTTTGACTACTGAGCTGAGTCTTTTAACTTGCTTTTTTCCAAAATAATAAATCCCCCTAATGATGACTGTGCAGCACTGTCACACACTGACACAGTCTGTTTCTTCAACCCCCGTGTCATTAAAAGATGCAACTTATTTATGATGATTAATAATAATGAAATATGTATGAAGAAATCAGTTATACAAATGCCGCGCTGTACATAATAGGGAGGGATACAAATTGCCAGACCCTGATTCCCTGCACCCACTACAAGCCACGGACAGCAGGACATCGCTCTTCAGCTGCCTCTCCTCTGGGACCATAACTTAGGGAGCAGCATACGAGAAAGTTTGAAAGGTGTTTCAACAGGTTCAAATTCTTTTTAGCTGTAGATTTGTAAAACTCGACTTCTCCCCCCACCTAGCTTTTACACGTCCCATTATGGGAGGCAGCCTAGAGCACCCGAGTCAGTGCCATCTGACGGGATGTGTCAAATCTTTTGTCTCAGCTGACACAGAGATACCATATACTGTCCCAGTGCTTTTCCTGAATATCCATAACTTAACATTTAGGATGCGGGCGCTGAGCTGAGCAAGGGAAGGAGTGCGTTCCATGGTATAAACAGTGTGGGTGGATGTGAAAAGGGGTCAGGATGTTTACCACGTGATTGATTGGTTCAGAGATGGATGGTCCCCGTCCATGCTCATGCATACTTCGTCATTCGGGTATACCTGCCTCCTCGGGTTAGTATGTTTATTATTAGGGAAAGAAATGAAGACATAAACAAGCCCGACTCTCCTAATTTTCCCATTTAATCAACAAATGGACGTAAATTTTTAAAAATACAAATCGTTGCTTCCACAACATTTAAATGAGTTCATACCTCTGCTAAAGCCGAAATTCCACAGGCTGGTTGCTCAAGTTCATAGAAGGCTGTAAGCTTCCTCTTAACTATGTTTTTCAGTCGTGCAGACACAAACAGCGACCCCTTCACCCATGAGAGGATCCTGTCACCTTATTTTCAGAAGACCTGCTTTAAAATGACTGGCGAAATTCCCCATTTGGAAAAGCTAATAGAATTTTGGAAATACCCAGAACGGAAAATAAGATTCCTGCTTCAGTCTCCAACAGGATAACATGCTCAACCCATAAGACCCTTGAGGAATAGGTATGGTCATTTCTAACTACATCACTGGCTGATCATGTCCTACAGGCTCATTGCTGTTTTTAGCTATTTCCAAAGCCTTTTTGTCAAATTAATCTTTTCATAGACGTTACACACACACACAACAGATGTTCTTACAGATAAATTATGTGACAGAGAGAGAAACATGACACTTTTAGGAGATAAATATTAAACCAAGTCAAAACAAAATATGGAGCTAACAATCTCTGAGTAAGTTCTGTGGCAATGGAAAGCTCTGATTATTCTGGATTCACTTTTGTCAGATGGAGTTGATAAAAAATTTGGACAATTCACCATAGATGAATTCAATTCATAACTGTTTGTTTATTTGTGATTTTATTGATTATTGTCTCTCCCTGCATTAGAATGTAAACTCTGGGAACAGTTATGAGCCTTGCTTTATTCACTGGGACATAGTCATTTCTCAGAAAATTGAATTTAGCAAAAACATAGAAAAAAAACTATACCAAAAAGGAAAAGGGATGTGAATCCTCTGTTTTACAGTATCAATGGCTTATTTGAGAATTAGATCTACCAGTAGGTACTTCGAACAATTACCCCTTCATCTGTTATCTCAAAATATAAGTTGAATATGTTATGAAAATATCCCATAAGAGAATTAATAAGTATCTTGCATTCATCAGAAGGAGTAGTATATAAATAATAAATAATGAATAATCTCTATTTTTATTACCATCTGATCTGCAGCATTTTAAAGCTCCGGGAAGAAAACTGAATGCCCACTATTTTATAATGTATTTCAATTTAA
Source organism: Zalophus californianus (assembly GCF_009762305.2). Classification (NCBI taxonomy): domain Eukaryota; kingdom Metazoa; phylum Chordata; class Mammalia; order Carnivora; family Otariidae; genus Zalophus; species Zalophus californianus. Next base: position 71,771,415 of record NC_045606.1, on the reverse strand, counting down.
ACTTCTGAATTTTTCTATTAATCTACCTTAATTATTTTATTACTTGATTAAACCTTTTTACCTAGCCCACATAAAATCTAAATCATAGAAAATAAATTTGAAAAATAGATGCCTTAAAATAAGAAGAGCCACCATTTGATCATGGCTATTATATTTATATTTGCATAAGTTTCATTTTGGATGATTGTCAAAAATATAGACTCTTAGGCTGCACCCCAGAGCCATTAGGTCTGGACTGGGGACTAGGAATCTGTATTTTTAACTAGGACTGTACCTTGATCCTTAGGTATGAGAAAAATGTCATTTACATATTAATTGTGTACACAAACAAAAATCAAGTAAACAAATGCACAAATATAAGGATTTCAAATGGTGATTAGTGCTCTGGAGAAAATCAAACTCAGTGGTGTGATCATCTGCTTGGAGGAGGAGATTCACTTTATATAGGGTGGCAACAGAAGAGTTTTACAGAGAAGGAGAAAAGAAAAATCCTTTTAGATTCCTTAGGCCAGTTCCTGCCACAGAGCTCTCTCCTGCTGCCTCTCTCTTGTTTAATTCAATTATTGGGATCACTGGGAGTCTATTTTTATTGTGTGCCTCTTCTCTTGGATTTTTTTTAATATGCATGGTAATTTTTTAAGTTGAAAACCATTTTCACAAAAAAAATGGCAAAGGCCCTTGATGGTTTTGTCTTTCTCAGCTAGGAAGACAGAATGAAGGCTTTCTCTATCCCCTCAATCCACTTAGGAGCTGGACTGAGTTGAGTCTGTGTGGAAGTTTTGGTAAGGTGCCCTTTACCTTGGGTTTCCCTTGATTCCTAAGGCAGTCTTCCAGGAATCCCACCTGATAGCCTCATGGTCTGCCAGAGCCCCTTCCCTTCCAGGTACTGACCCCTCATCTTTGTCTCCTGCACATCACAGACTGCCCCAAACTCCACTCCACTTTACAGAAAGTAGCTGTGTTGCCACTTAGCCTGCTGCCCCACACAACTTCAGATTCTGACAAATGCCTTGAGAGAGAACTGGCAATGTGTCAGAGTCAGTTCTCCTTCATCCCTGCTCACTAGGATCTGTGACTCTCAAGTCTTTCTAGCACAGCAACACCACAACACCAAACTCAGGTTCCTTATCTTCTCTGCCTAAAGAGCAGGTTCTCAGACCTTTGCTCTGTGCCCAGAATCTGCTAATTCTTCTAAGAAAAGATGGGTTGAATAGTGTAAAACTCACTTGTCCCTTCTGTCTAGAATCTTGGCATTTTTTAGTCTTTTGCCTGAGTGGTTTTCCGGTGGCTGCAGGCAGATGTCTTCAATATTATGTTAGGCTTGTTCTTGGCTGAAGCACGGATCTGCTGGAAAGTACTGCTACACACCCAGAAGTGGAAGTCTCCTGAGACATCATTTTTACGAGTTATTTACTGTCATGTAACAAATTACATAAAAATTTAGTGACTGAAGAAAAAAACCCGAAGCATTCATTATGTCACAGTTTCTGTGCATCAGTAGTTCTGTGGCTTAGGAGAAGTATATCTGGGTGGTTCTGGCTCAGGGTTTCCAATGAGAATGAAGTCAAGATGTTAGCCTGGATCGAGGATGAGCTTCCAAGATGACTTCTCTCCATGACTGGCAAGCAGGTGCTGCTACTGGTCAGGGGGCCACTGTCCATTTTCACATCGCGCTGCTTGAGCGTCCTTATGACATGGCAGCTGACTTCCCCCCATAATGAGTGAACCAAGAATGAACAAAATGTGAGTGGCAATGTCTTCTATGACAGAGTCACATTCTTTTCTTTCTGCAATATCCCATAGGTGACACAGCTCAATCCTATTAAATTGTGGAAGGGGGTTCCCATGGAATAAACACCAGGAGACAAAGAAACATTATCAGTAGGGGCTATCCCAGAGACTGGCTCCCACAATATTTAAAAGGAAATTCTGCATGTATTTAAGAATTTGTTTTGCTGCAGTAATAAATCATTCCAAAATAGCTACAAAGTTTGGCCTGTGTGGTTTGCTTGCGCTCTGCCCCCGTCTCATGCACCATCTTCATTCAAGGACCCAGGCTGAAAGAGCAACCCCCCAGCTGTAGTATGCCATTCTTTGGACAGAGGTAAAGAAGAGCAAGAACCTTAACACACGGTGGCTCTCCTGTCTTTGCTTGAATGTGGTACACAGCACTACTGCTCACTTCATTGGCCAAAGCAAATCATATGGCCAAGTCAAATAACAATGAGGTAAAAACTTGGAAAAAACAAACAAACCAAAAGACAAGTAACAATGAGGTAGGGAAGAATATTCCTCTAATAGAAAGGCACTATCTCATGGCAATGGTGGGGATATGTAATATTTCAGGAAACTGGAGAGTGAATAACTAAAAACAATAATAAAATCTGCCACAAACAGCGCATACATAACAATTCATATAATAATCAATTCCACTGAGAAATAGCAGTCCAGCTGGGATACACATAGTCCCACTTATAATATTGGCTTTAGTCCTAAAAAGAAACAAATTGTCAAATCATTTCTACTGTTTTAAGTTTCTTCATTCTTCTCATTTTTAGTCATGTTTCAGTGGAATACTTTGGACAATGTAATGATTACCAAATCTGCAATTCCATTTTTTATTCTACTCTATAAATGTAGTATGAATCTGATCCAATTGTAATTAAGTAATCAAATGGCATTCTAAAAAGACTAGATAGAGAAACAAACTGAGGACAATCCATAGAATGTCTTAAACAATTTCTGGAAACATCAAGTAACAATTGTGGGGAAAAAATTGGAGTTAAATCTCATAATTTTTAACTTACTATTTTCCTAGTAAGTCAACATTACTAACAAATGAAATTGGTCTTTAGACCTTCAGACCTGGCATGTATAGTATATCCATTCTCTGAGAGAATATAACAAAATGACTATGAATAATATTCTATCTAGAAATTTTATTTTTAGCACCCAAACTAGATATTCATAGTTTTGGTTATGCCTGGAAACAAGCTGACAATCATATTGTGATTTGGGGTTGCAAAACTATGGTGACCATATGCATAGGTGCTTCAAAAAAAATAGATTCTAATTAAGCTTTACACAAAACACAAAATAATATTGGTTTCTAATATCCCTTTTTTCAGACATATAGTTCTACTTTCCTTGTTTAGCGTGCCAGTTAAAATTTCTTCAAGAGCTGAGGTGGTCTTGTGAGTATAAGAGGAATTCTATGCTACCTTGGAATGAAGCTCAGGAAAAATGAGAAATTTCACAACCACTTGGAATAGAATGAATTATCACTTGATAAAGCAAAATTTAACTGAGCTAGCCCACAGCTATGTAGTTTAGTTCAGCTATCATTAATAATGTTAACAGTGATCATGTTGCTGGGTTCTAATGAGATCTCTCTCAGCCAGGTGAGAAATTGTTTTCACCATGCAACCTGTCATGATGGCCACTTATTAATCATTTCACCAAAATTTTGGCATCAATTATTTTAGCATGCAAAACAAAAAACAAAAAACAAAAAATCATCATCTAATTACGTAAGAGCCCCCACACATTGGGATAGTGAAGTTCACGTAATTTCTAGAACTAATACTAATTGTGCCTGCCTGGAGGTTCAACCTCAGACATATCACTTATCCTCCAAGACACAGAAGTCCCTCAGCACATCCTAACATTCTCTCTTTAAAATTTGATTTTAAAAGAACGTGGAATGAAATTTCTTCATCTTATTCTGTACATGTAATACACAAATTAAGTTTTGGTAAATCAAAATTACTCACTGACTCACACTCTAACTTCACACATCATTGAACCTTAATCAGCAGTGACATCTTACACGTAAGGCTTGGAGTTTTCTTTGTTGAGAAGATTGATCTGCAACTAATGCTGATATGTAATAGGAGAGCTACTATTTAAAGAAACCCTTTTGGAAAAAACAAAAAAGCCACCAAAACCCAACAACACTTGGAACATAAGTTGTCACCCCCTTGTACACCACTTTTACAAGTATGAACTTTCATATATTAGGCTTTCTTACAAAAAGGGACACCTCTCGTTAGTTTTAGATACAAAACAAATGCTTAACTTTCTTTAATAGCTGTTCTTATTAAACCAAAATAATTTTCTACTCTGCAAATGTGTAGTGTTAAAAGTAATGAAGGGCTGTTCTACAAGAAAAGCAATATAATTAATCTTTCCTCTAACAAAAGTTTAAATTAATAACCATAATTAATATACAGCACATTTTGTCTGCTTTCTTATAATAAATGGACATCCATGTCCTCTTATTGTTTTTGATGAGATGAGGTAAGGAGTTTCTCCAGAGGATGTTTGCCCCATGTGCTTTTACATGATAAAAAAAAAAAATGAAAAAAACTTCACAGCAGAAAGCACTTTTAAAATATGTATTAGCAGTATTCTCAAAATATTCTGAAAGTCACTATGGGAGCATTTCCTTCAAGTTTCTGTGCATAAATCATTTTGCATGCACTCCAAATATCAGAGGAAGGGATGTCAGCAAATAGCTTCCAAAATGCAAGATATTTTTGTAGTTAAATATTTCATTTCTGCATGAGTTGCCATGAACATCTATGGATTTACTGGGCATTTGTAGTCTATGCGGCACAATAATCAGTATGTAAAATTGGAAATTATTCAGATCAAAGATATGAGAGTAATATGAAAATTATCAACAAATTTAAAATATTTTATGTTCATTTTTATTACATTCAGAAGTACTATACAGTAAATGTCTCTAATATAAATTTTCTTTCTTCTTGTAAACCTAAAGAAGGCAGGACTATGTTTCATTACAAGCGTCAATAAAGGTTGATATATTAATGTCTTTTTATTTAAAAAATCTACAACTATACTTCCTCAGAAATCTGGTTCATATTCAAACTTTCCCTCTCTTTCCCCATGGTTCATTGTTGCTTTTTCAATTATTGCTATTTAACAAACATTTATATTATGCTCATTGTGTCCTAAGGACTTCATATATGCTAATTCATTTGATCCTCATGACAGTTCTCTAAAGTCCTTGCTCTCATTCTCAACTTCTGGTGGCTGAAACTGGGACACAAAGTTGTTGGGTGACTTGTCCCAGGTCACACAGCTAACAAATAGCATATCTGGAATGCGAGTCTCATCAGTTAGACCCCAGAGCCTAACCATTTATACTGTGCCGTCACACCGATGATGACCTCAAGGAAGGTGCATACCTTTGAACTGATCATTCAATTTCCTATTTGTTGTTGATCTTTGCCAATAACTGCTATCTACTGAATATCTGCTATCACAGAATATCTACAGAACCCTCAAGACGTGACAGAACAGGTTGTCCACGAAATTATCCTAAGCTGAATTCTCAATTTCAAGAACAAGTGTTCCCACTGTTGGGTGGTCAGAGAGCCTGCCTGGCAAGCATTCAGCTTCCTGTAAAGAAACTGGAAAGTATGGAGCTTGCTAGTCTATAGGAACCATAAGCTAGTGCCACACAAACTAAAAGCAAGCTCTATTTCCTTTTTTTCACATGAGGAATGCTAGTTTCCCTTAGAAGGGAACCACAGCTAAAAACTATACTTTACTCCTACCCAAAGCTTTTTTATCTTGATTATCCTATAAACAGGAGCAGGTAGTAGAATTTTTATTTTATGGAAGGAAAAATTGAGACAAGGTGAGATCTTATTACAGAAAGGTTACTCAATTAATTGGTAGGAGAGGTTGTCAGTGACCTATACAGCACTTAAAATGAGAAGTAAAATTGCCCTTAGTTCCTGTAGTACTCTGGAAGTATTTAAGGCAGACTTTCTCCTATTTATATTTGTGACTATTTGTATCTACTTAAGAGACTATTTTATTTCACCAGCATTATGCCTAGGAATTAAAAACAGGTGACATGGTATGTAAGAAACATGGTTTCTGGAGACCAGGGATATTCTTCCAGCCTCTGAAAGCTCCTCCCTAAGTTTTCTGGTATTTATAATTTAAGATTCTATCACTAAACATTCTGGCTTATGGTTGGTAGGTTGGAGCAGTGTGTGAAGGGAGACATAATATGGTAATATTAAACATTATTGGGGTGCCTGGGTGGCTCAGTCGTTAAGCATCTGCCTTGGGCTCAGGTCATGGTCCCAGGGTCCTGGGATCGAGCCCTGCATCGGGTTCCCTGCTCAGCGGGAAGCCTGCTTCTCCCTCTCCCACTCCCCCTGCTTGTGTTCCCTCTCTCGCTGTGTCTCTCTCTGTCAAATAAATAAATAGAATATTAAAAAAATTATTAATAACATACACTCGTGTGCATTCTTCTGAAAGTTGATTTTTGAAGGCAGACAACTGAGTGAGGAGGAAGTCACTAGGAACCCAAAAGGAAGTTTGCTCTGAAGAGAAACAGAAGTAAAACTGAGAAAGAGCCCAGAAGGCAGTATCTAAGGACCCAAAGAGAAACTGCCTCACTTTTGTTCTATGTAAAAGAGAATTACAATGTAAGCAAGCCAAATCTAATTAATCTGTATTAATTGAGAAATAATGGTCACAGTAATTTTAACTACACAAACCAACTTGTATAGTATTAGAATATTCAATGCAAAAATGCAAGATCAGTCATTCAAAACTATAAATAAGCTTAAGTAGTTGAATTCAGGTACAAATCAAACCCCAGGCCAGTTGCTGCTAAAATAGACTGAACAGATTATGCTGAGGACTGTGAACGTCCAAAGCAAGGCAGGTACTGCTGAAACAGAAAGTAGGCTCCAAAGTGCTTCCATTGCTAAAATATAAAGTACTACCTAGAGCAAGCCTGGAGTCCTGCTAAGGCTTTGCTTGGGAAGAGAGTCTAGATGTGGGGAAAATTGTCTGCAAGGATTTTTCTTTTGCCTAATTCTTTAAGGCAAAGAATGAGATGATAGAATAGATGTGGTATGGACTTAATAGAAGGAGCCTTGGATTTGAAATTTATTCTGCAAGAGTAGAGAGTGATTTTTCTGGTGCAGCAGTCTCTTGGAAATGCTAGCCATCCAGGAAAATCAGCTAAATAAATAAATAAATAAAAATACAAAATAAAAAATCATTCCAAAGCTATTGTGTAGTAGTCCCGGCCGAGGATAAAAGGTTTACTTATCTACTGCAAGAAATTTTAAAGGTGGGATAAGGTCTGTGTGTCACATATTTATCATATTTGACTGTTGAGAACCGGGAAGAATCTGAGATTTACTGACACTTAAACAAGTTGGCCTGCCAAAGGTTCATAGATGCTGGTAGAAGACAGGAGGCGCCTGGGTCAGAGATAAAGAACCGTTGAGAGCAGTGGCCAGAGTATCAGCATTAGTGCCGGTTCCCCAAGCCCCAATTCTGCCGAACAATACAAAGCAGGCCAGGGGATACATAAACACACAGTGAGCTGTCGCAGGAGGGGAACCCCAAGCTTGGGAAACCCAAAACTCTTATAATGGGCAGTAAACCTGCCTAACTTTTGCCACAAAAGGAGACACTACCTTTTATCTTTAAATGCTGTCTGCCATATAAACCTCTTTGAAAAGGTAGTCTGGAACAAAGGTAGTCAGTGCTTCTGTTCGTAAGACACATGTAGAAACACAGAGATCCAGGGATGCCTGGGTGGCTCAGTTGGTTAAGCGTCTGCCGTTGGCTCAGGTCATGATCCAGAGTCCAGGGATCAAGCCCCGCATCGGGCTCCCTGCTCAGCGAAGAGCCTGCTTCTCCCTCTGCTTCTCACCCCGCTCATGCTCCCTCTCTCCCTCTCTCTCTTTCTCTCAAATAAATAAATGAAATCTTAAGAAAAAAAAAGAAACACAGAGATCCGAAGGGAACGGTCTCTAGTAATAGGAGGTCACTTGTTATCTTTTCTATTAGGACTTCCTAATCTTTCAGGAATAATTATTCATATTTTTCTTTGCTTCAAAAATATGAGGCAATAGAAGAGAAAAATCTATCAGTAATTAACTTCCAACACTAAAAATGCAGATGTACTAGACCTGATGGTTCTACCCCTGTCTTTTCCACCTTCATTGTGGAGTGGGATGTTTTCGGAGTGGGATGTTTTGGATAAAAGGGATGCTTTCCCAACTCCTGAGCTGGCCTAAAACTGAGACAAACCACTTAGCAAAATCCATTTCCCTTGCATTGTGATTGGTTTTGATGACCTACATGTAAGTTAATCAGGACATGGTATTCTCACAGAAATAGAGATCCAGCTGGGAGAGGAGGTGTAGGAGGACTCACTAAATCTCTTTTATGGTTTGAGCATGTTCAAATTGAAGATGCAACTAGAAGCATCCTATCAATTCAACACGATTCAATAAGCCAAGATGGGAAGAAAAATTCTTGTTAATTTCAGTGCTTATTTTTTAATTTGCCTTTTTTTTCCAGAAATGATTAAAGTAAATAAGAGTAGGAGTACACACTCCAAACAAGTGGTTTTGCAAAGTGCTGAACCCTCTCTCTCACAAAAGAAAAAAAAATGTTTGCACATCAAATAGTTCATTTATAGTTATCCTCCTGAGAAAAATTTGAGAGAGTGTGCAGGAACAGAAAATAAATCTCCATTCCTTTAAGTTTAATTCAAAACCCATGTTCCCTTCCATTAGATGCACACTACATGCATTCTGGTCATTCTGTCTGATGTATGAAGGATTTGACGAAAATGCACTCTGGCCATTTTACCCTATCTCTAGATAATCCCCCAAATCCAAGGCAAAGGATATGCCACGTTGGAATTTAATATACGCATATTCTTTGTTTTTATATTCTAAAGGAATATCTTTACATCATTTCTTCTTTTTACATGTTGGAATTTTCAAGTTAAATTCTTGGTTGTGAAAAGACTTTTAGACAGCTCAGAAGCAGTCTCCATGTTATTAGAAGGATTAGGCAGATCACAGATACAAGAACAGTGTGGTCAATTTAAATTCAAGGGACACATGTGTCCTGACAATTGGTTGTGGGAAAGAGATGCAGTCCATGACCACAGAGTCAAAGATCTAGTAAAATGAGCATAAATAACATTCATTCCAGGGTGGGTCCTGCCACATTCCTCTACAGGCCAAGAAATTACTGAATTGTAAGCATGTTAATTATTTACTTAGAGATACTAAGTGGGAATAAAAGTTGCATAAAATTGTGTTTTTCCCCTTCATCTCTGGAATAACAATGTTTGCAAGAATTGAAAAGATGAGTGTGAGCAACTGAAGACTGGCACCAGGATTTCTTTGTTTTGACTTCAGTCTCTAAAGAAATTTGTTAATAAGAAGGATAGAACCAGGAGTTTCAAAAACTAACTTTTGTCCCTTTAGCTCCAGTAATCAGGTTCTAATCTCAGGTACCATCAGAAAAACACAAGGCACATTCTTTTATTAAAGCCTCCCAGATCCAGTATCTTAGGATAATAACCATTTATTTCATTTCCCATTTTGAAATAATACCTACAGAGTGCTCAAAACAGTACCAGGCACAGAGTAACTAGTCAATAATATTATCTATCATTGTTATTACTGGAAGAGTAATACATTGGGCCAGATAAGGGATCTTTAAGCTAATCATATTTTTCAATAAATTTCTACCAAAAGCGAACTCAAATGACACTACTTTTAGCTCCCTATTCATCTTAAACTTTTATTACTTTATATATTATTTGTAGTGGCTTCCCTTAAATGTGCATACAATTTTAAAAGGTATTTTAAAACGGCAGTCGAGTTGACAAATATGGTGCCAACTAAATGCTCAAAATGTTAGTTTATGCATGGGTTATATGGCAAGATGAGATTTCCTTTCTTCTGTCCATTTTCTTCCTTTGACTTTCCCACCCTTGATAAATCAGTAGACACATTATGTGTGCAGACCCAGGCGTATGCTCTGAGAGGTGGTCGCTATTAGCAAGAAAGCTCCCTGAATGCTTTACAGTTACTTCTCTTGGATAACTGGAAAGACTTAAGCGTTCCTCTGCGAGGAATAAGAGAATCTACGGCAGCACTTTCAGCTGTGAATAATGCCCACAACCTTCAGCTAGGTCGAGTTAGGACTTAGGGGTAAGGGCAGAGGATGAGAACGGACCAAGTGCAATGCTGGGGAGAGCAAGGAGAAGGAAGTAGACCAGAAGGCAAACGGGCTTCAAGATGCTTATCCAAGGATGACTCTATAAGAACCGCGAAGTGACTTGATAGGGCAAATGATAAAACATTTTGTGATATTCACTGAACCGTGTATTCATAGCCAGATTATTTTCTTTTCATTGCACTGTACCTACACATTCTTCTAGATATTATGCACATAACTGAGGCCTAACAACCATAAAAAGTCATTGTTTCAAAAGCTGAAATTAATGTTTTTGTCGGTAATTTCTCTGATCCTAGAAATGAGAAAGCTGTCATCTCATAGGGATATGAGAGCCGTGTGTCTTTCCTCGGGACAGGGATACATTTCATAAGTAAGCATAATTTGTCCAGTTATCAAGTACTTGTTTGCAAAATACCGATAATTGTTTCTTCTTGCAAATGAAGCTCACGGAGATATCAAGTTCTTCCAAGACTGAATTCTGCTTTCCACTGAGTACAGCGACTAATAGATTATCCTTAGATGGCTGTTTCCTGTAGTGTATTTACTCTACAAAAGCAAAACTGTGAAGGAAACAATTTACCAGAATCAAACACTGCCCTGTTCATCTTTGCTTTCCTTGTTGGCTGTAGCATTCACAATGTAATGGTTATATTGTCAAGATTCCACTAGATTGCAATTCATTTTCCCCGTTACCCAAGAGCCTAAAAGCAAATTCCCAACAACACATTAAGAGGCATAAAACAATTCTTGAAAAAAAGAATTAGATTAGATATGAAGCAATACAGGAAAAGTTGGAGATTGGGAATTACACTTATCAAGTTGCATGTAAAGAAATGTCATTTGTGAGATCTCCAAGGAACCTGTTGTGGCTGTTTGATTCACTGTGCCTAGGATTTGTCAGGTTGCAGCACAGTCCTTGGATTCAAAGAAACAAGTGTTCACTTATCTTGCAAAACTGGTCCCAAGATGGACCAATTTGTCCGCCAGTGTTTATCCTTCTTTCAAGGTAACTTCTCTAAGTGGATTTTTCCCGAATAAAAGCTGATGCTGAGCTGATGTTTTTTGTTTTATTTTTTTCTTTTTTTGTGTGTTCAACTGAGTTCTTGGCTCATGAATATGCCTCACCATTTTCCTAGGCTTTTCCACAAACTTACTGATGAATAATGAAGTAAGCCATAATTAAATTTGCATTGTCTGCATAAGGGGCATCCAGATAATTCAGATAATTGAAATCTACTCACAAACCATAACCCTCATGCTGTCTTTCCTTGATCTAGATCCTAGAATGTGCTAAAAAGTAGTAAAGACGGTTTCATCTCTTCATTGTTTTAAGCCGGTCTGCTTTGTAGTAAACCTTCTAACAAGCAGTGAAATTATCTAAGAGGCAAAAAGCAGGAGAGAGGAGGAAGAAATGCCAATAATGTCTACAAAAGGAACCTTTAAAAAATTAAAAGGTTTCTGGAATTTAAGTTTCTTTCCTACCAGGCAAGGGGGGCTCATTTTCTGTTTGTTTGTGTGTCTATTTCCTTTATAAAGTTCACATAGGACTTTTTGGGGAAGGAACCATGAAAGTATTGTTCTTCTATAAACACCAGGTCATTCTATGAACGTTAACACTTTTTTGCTTACTAACCTGTCGCGTAAAGGAATACCAATCTCAAAAGCCAAGATCTCCTTTTAAAAATTTTCCTTTTCCCTTTTGACTTTCCTTTTTCTCTTGTTTTTGTCTTCATCATACTTCAGTCTCTAAAGAAAAGGGGCGGGGCAATCAATTAGTAAGCTCAAAATGATACACTGCCATTTACTTGGAAACTAAAACATTTCCAAATACTTTCCACTCTAATAATGGAATGAGACAATTACAGTTTTAAGAGTTCTATAACTCTCATTGCTCTAGTGGTTTTCCAAATATTTTCATTATGTGATAGAAAATGGCTTTCTGCTCAGTATACCAGATAAATCTGACCATGAAGTTACTTACAGGGTAACTGAAAGGTGTTGGTCTGTGCTTTTATTGCTCTATTTATAGAACGATGGCTAAACCTAACATTACCTTATAACTCATGAATACATTATACAAGTGGTCTTATATTTCTTAAAACCTGAATTCTCAACTGTGTGAGCAATGAAACTATTCTACAGTGTAACAATTTGGTTTTGTAATAATCTCACTTTAAAGAAAGAAAATGTTTACACGCAGTGACCGCCCCAACCATAGACAATTACCTCTCCTGTATAAAATCTGATCACAACCTTATGATTCGGAAAAGTCTGAGCTAGGGGTCCCCAGATCTGTACCTTTTCCAAAATCAAGGGGTGACTCTGTCCATCCTTGGACTGCTACTATTGAGGGAGTGACCTGTGGCCAGGGGGAGATACAAGACATCTTCTCTATTAAAAAAATTTTCCTCCATATAGTTCACTAATTACAGACACATTTAAGTTGAGCTCTTTGTTATCCTGTGAGTTAAAAAAAAAAAAAATCAGCCAAGAATTATTTGAACCGAATGGCACTGCTTCTAGTGACACCAGCCTAACGAATTAAGGAAAGGGGCAACTGGCTGGCTTAATTGGTAGAGCATGTAACTCTTGATCTCAGGGTTGTGAGTTCAAGCCCCACACTGGGTATAGAGATTACTTAAAAATAAAATCTTAAAAAAATTAATTAAGGAAAAAGGAGACAAAAAAATGAGTTCAAATTTTGCTCAGCTATTTACAATTTCTGTGATCCAGACACAAGCATATGCCACTCTTTACATACCGAGCATATGCTACTTTGCAAAGTTGTTCCAAAGATTGAACAAGATCACATGTGCAAAATTCTTAGCAGGCAATAGTCATGTAGTAAGTGGCTTTTTATTCTAAGGTCCACTAGTGGAGTTAGGCTGGAGTCATGGAAGGCACTCACTTATTGATATAGTAGTACGGCATAGTGGTCTTCAAATCCCCAGGAATACACAAAGTCTCCAAGGAGTAGAATGCATGAATCATTTTAAAAGATTAATGTCCAGATCCATTTTTTCTACATGTACTTTTTTCTAAACTTGACCGTTTTTTTTTTTTTAAGAGACAGTTTAGTTGAAATAATAAGGTATAGTAAAATATTTGGGTACATAAGTATAAAAACAATATCAATTATAATTCTTACACATCCACAGATAAGAATGAGAAAAAAATTTTTTTTTAATTGATACCAATTAGGGGTGCCTGGGTGGCTCAGTCGTTAGGCGTCTGCCTTTGGCTCAGGTCATGATCCCAGGGTCCTGGGATCGAGCCCCACATTGGGCTCCCTGCTCAGCGGGAAGCCTGCTTCTCCCTCTCCCACTCCCCCTGCTTGTGTTCCCTCTCTCACTGTCTCTCTCTCTCTGTCAAATAAATAAATAAAATCTTTAAAACAAAAAAGCTGATATTAATTAAATAGCCAGAAAAGAAGACATCTAGGATGAGATTTTACAAAAGGGGTTTACATAAACTTGACATGTTTAAGAATGTTCCTATGTATGGTGAAGGTAGCAAGGTTCCTTTACCCACAACTATTTTCAAATTAGCTCCACCAAGTTGACAAAAAGAAAAAGAAAGGAAAGGAAAGGAAAGGAAAGGAAAGGAAAGGAAAGGAAAGAGAAAAGAAAAGAAAGAAATCCATCCCTTTCACCTATCAAAAATTTGCTGTGTTGCATTATTCGATAGTTAAAGGCTCTGGGGTGTCAAAGGGACAAGTTGAAAAACTGTTGTGCACAGACTCTCCTTCAATCAAGATACCATAACAACCCCATCAATCCTACTAAAAAGATGCATTTCCAGTATGAATTTACTTGTTACAGTTAATGAAAAGTTATCAAAATCTGTAATATATTTTTGTTGATTTTATCAGTTAACTACTACTAATAATAACAACTCAATCAAAAGGAATCTTTCACACTCAGAGCTTTATAGTTATAAGAAATTATTTAAAATTCAATTTTAATTTATATTCATATTTTGATTCAGAAAGTATGAGAGAGTGATCAATAAAAGACTTTCAAGCATGAAAAATGTTATATTGTGATAACATTCTGGGGAAGTAATATAATAAAAGTACAATTGCAAGCAAAAAAGAAAGCACTGTTCATGAATTTTTAAAATCAATGATTCTGGGTATCGTATCACCATGGCATTTAGAGTCCCTCGGAAACATTTAAAAGAGTGATCTAACAGTTACATTTTTAAATGATAATATTTACAATATGTGGGAAATTACATCCTTTTCAGTCACTTATACTTATTATTAAAAATGTATAAGATGGCACATAGCTAAAAAATAATTTCCCAGTATACGTAAGTAATGCAAGCTAGTGTGCAGACCCCCGACGCAGAGGTTAAGAGCATGGACTTTCACGTGAGAGAGAAGTGACTTTTTTTTTTAAAGATTTTATTTATTTATTTGACAGAGAGAGACACTCAGCGAGAGAGGGAACACAAGCAGGGGGAGTGGGAGAGGGAGAAGCAGGCTTCCCGCCGAGCAGGGAGCCCGATGCGGGGCTCGATCCCAGGACCCTGGGATCATGACCTGAGCCGAAGGCAGATGCTTAAGGACTGAGCCACCCAGGCGCCCTGAGAGAGGTGACTTTAAAATCAGACTCCACCTCTTGGTTTTTAATGGACCATGTCAACTAAACCTCTGGGCCTCAGTTTTCTTATCTTGGAGATATAAAAAAATAGAGATAAAACCTGATGGAACTTAAGAACATAATATATTTAAAGTGCTTAGCACTGTGCCTGGCATAGGGAGCTACTATCATTATCACCATTATGACTGCATATGAGGAAGACAGGGAAAGAGACGCCTCCATGCCAAAAGAAAGGCAGAGGATTCAAAAATTAAATGTAGGATTTGAGTCAACATTTCTCTAAAGAAGATAGAATACACAAATGGCCAGCCAGCACATGCAAACATGCTTACGTCATTAGCCACT
The DNA here is from genome assembly GCF_009762305.2 of Zalophus californianus. Taxonomy (NCBI): domain Eukaryota; kingdom Metazoa; phylum Chordata; class Mammalia; order Carnivora; family Otariidae; genus Zalophus; species Zalophus californianus. The sequence goes on along the minus strand of NC_045606.1, from coordinate 71,756,407 downwards.
AGGGAAATGAAAATCAATACCACAATGAGATACCACTTCCTACACACTAGAATGGCTACAATTAAAAAAAAAAAATTAAAGGAAAGAAAGAATAGGTGTTAGTGAAGATATGGAGAAACTGGAATCCCTCATACATTGCTGACACAAATGTAAAATGGAGAAGCCCTTGTGAAAAACAATTTGGCAGTTCCTCAAAAAGTTAAACATCGAATTACCATATGATCTAACAACTCCACTCTTAGATATACACCCAAATGAATTAAAAGCAGGTACTCAGACAAATTCGTGTACACAAACGTTCAGAAAAGAACTACTCACAGCAGCCAAAGGTAGAAACAACCCTCAGATCCATCAAGAGATAAATGGATAAACAAATTGTGGTATACCCAAATCATGGAATATTATTCAGCCATAAGAAGGAATGAAGTACTGATATATGCTACAACATAGATGAAAATGGGAAACATTAAACATTATGCTAAGGGAAAGAAAATCAGACGCAGAAGGGCATAAATTATATGACTTCCTTAATATGAAATATCCGGAATAGGTAAGTCCAGAGAGACAGAAAACAGATGATTGGCTTCCAGGGATTTGGGGGAGAATGAATAGAATATGACTGCTTAGTGGGTACAGGGGCTCCCTTGGAGTGATGAAAATGTTTTGGAACTAGACAGAAGAAATCTTTGCACAACACTGTGAGCATAGTGAACACTAGGCTCATCTGAAACACTGTCTTTCCTCTGGGGTATGTTTTATGGCAACAACTTCAATTACAGTAACAAAGAAGATCACTTGTGCCCAGTATTTCTCTCTGGAGTTCAGGTTATATAGCAACAAAGCCAAATCTCTCCCACTCTGAAAAACAGCAGATATTAGCAGCATCCTTGAGGCTTCGACAGCCAAAGCACAGCTGCTGTCTATAGCCTTGAGGCCACACTGGAGAAAGGGTGAAAGATGATGGAACTTCCCGGATCACAGTTTTAACCTCCCCCACGCCCTCCCCCCCCCATATTGCAAACAGTCCCACACCTGCACCAAACCCATCTTAAGGATTTTAAAGGGGTCATTCTACCTTTTAAGAGGCAGGTGGCATTTCTCCCTTCTTGGGTCACAAGAAGAGCTGAGAGCAAGGGAAGGGAAAAGGGCCAAAGGGGAGTGGGGTTGAGGAGCACAGGACTCTTTCCAGAAGACAGGGCTTAGAAGTGTAAGAAAGGGAGAGTGGGAACAAAGATGTGAGTCATCGGTTGCTTTAGTTACCGGATGCAGCCTGCGGTGGAAGCTGGCACCTCAGTGGATGTCCCTGCACATGGACCCCAGCTTCTCCACCCACTCTCTAGGTACTTGAGGCAGGTAATCTATATAAGGTTCCGTTTCCTCACATGCATAAAATGGGGATGATGAGAAAATCTGTTTCCAAAGCATTTTCCATGAGGATAAAATGAGAAAATGCGGTTTTCCCACAAGCTTGCCTGATACTAATAATCTCCTATGGTGTTTTATAAATAACATGTTCCTGGGCCCCAAAACAGACATGAATCATGGGGTCCAGGGGAGAGGCTGCAAATGTATTTTGAATGCCTTTCTCAGATGAACTTCCTCAGAATTTCTTATAATCTAGCTAGAATGGGAAGTAGCACAGCTCCTGGGTTATGAGTACTCAAAAACTTTTAGCTATTATGAGTATTTTATATAATTATTTTAGTGGTTAAAGCTAACTTTTATCTTAGGCTTCCAGGAAGTCAAAATAATTAATCAAAAATGACAAAGTCCATCCAAATGTTCTGTTTTCCATAGTCTACCAGTCAACTTGACCATTTTCCCCTATTCGACAGACTAAAATTAAGAGCAAAAATTAGTAACAATTTAAGCTTCTGAAAAAGATGACTATACTGTCAGCAATTAGAACAGTCTTTTGAGGGCTGTTTCTATTTGGCAATAGAGGATGAGGTAGAAATGATAACATGAAAAACCTCTACCAGCTTCATTAGATTTCTCATGAGTCAATGATTAAGTACCTTCAAAGAAGAGTAATCGGTTGGTCTGAGGGTGTGCTTATGGATTTACCTAACTGAAAGAGAGCAAAATGTTCTAATTGGATCCAGTTAATCTTCCTACATTGGCTTCTCAACTTTTGACTATGGTACATAGTAACGAATACATTTTACGCTGACTTTAAGACAGATATCTGAAATCGTACTTACACTTAGGTGCCCTTATGCCATGGCATGTATTTGGATATTTATTCAATTCTATTTCCCATTTTTTCCCTACTTCAGTGCTGGTGGCAATTCACTAGTTGCTTTGACAACTACTAGTTTGTCCCAAACCATTAATGGGTAGAAACCTAAAATCTGAGAAGTACTGAACTAACATACACACCAGAAGTTAGTATTTTCACTGTGTCCTAAATTGCGAATAAAAAAATAACTGGCTTGGATCAGAAATAAAGCAGAGATTGGTAATATTGGTTTACAAGTCACCAAAGGGAAGAGATGAATTGACAATTTGGACCCTTGCAGAACTTTATGTTCTCATCTGGGTCTTTCTTACTCCAGCAGGTAGACATAACTTGGAACTCTATGTAGGAAGTAAGTTACGAATACTTGCAGCTTTAAAGTTTGTTATTAGTTATATATAAAACAGCTGAAAAAGTTCATCCATGTATGTACGTATTATTGAGTGTGAATTTATTTATTATTTATCTTTTTTTAGAGAAGCGGACAGGGGTCAAGGGAGAAGGAAAGAGAGAATCTCAAGCAGACTCCATGCTGAGCATGGAGCCTGATGTGGGGCTCGATCTCAGGACCCTGAGATCGTGACCTGAGCTGAAATCAAGAGTTAGATGCTTAACCGACTGAGACACCCAAATGCCCCTCTTGAGTGTGAATTTAAATATCAGAGAGAGCTTATGAAAATATGATCTGAACAACATGTTCTTTGAGAGGAAATGGCAAAAGCATGGAAAAGGTTGTGACTTTATTATTGCACTGATAAAAAGTTGGCTCCTCTGTTTCATTATTTTACCTCTTTCACTTTTTCCCCTTTCCTTTCATAAACTGTTTGTCCTAGGATTTGGCACAAAAAATGTCCAACATGATATAAATGGCAACGTTATATTTTGCTATAGTTGAAGGTTTTATTGCTGCTAATGCAATAATACTGATGGAGAGAATGGGGGGAAGTTTAAGTGGGTGGACTTTCAAATAAGACATAGCAGGGTTTGCATCCCACCTCTCCACTTACTGGTTATGTAAACATAAGTAATCTTTTAAACCTCCTTGATCTACAGTTTCCTAATCTGCAAAATAGGGATAATGCACAACTCGGTGGGGGAAGGGTTACAAATTCCTTGAAATAGTGTATTACTACAGCACTCATCACAGTCATACTCCCTAATAAATTATATGCCACATGAAAATTATTGGATAAAAATTTGTGACAAATCTGTTTTTCCATATTCTGTACTTGATAATAAAAAGATTTATTTGGAGGGAAGCAAATTAGCCACCATCTTCTACCTGACCAAGTGGTTCTCATTGATTCACGTACTTGTATTACCTCCCATTGGTTCACCTGGATTTTATAGCCAGAGTTTTTCTACCGTTAAATCTAAAAGCAGATGGCTGTGAGTTAGTTTGATTAGTATAGTTGCTATAGACAGAAGTACTCACTGTGCATATGTATTCTGTAAAAAAGAGGAACACCAATGAAGATATCACTAATCAGTGGCAAATCATATAGTAAGAATATTTACCAAACCAATTTGATTATTGGGTCAAGACTTTAATGGGCATAAATAGTAATTTTCATAGAGCAGAGAGGAGATCTCAGTTTTTAGCTAAAATATCTTTGATGCACAGTATAAATATTAAGACAATATTAGACAATCATTTATTCTTTCATGGTATGAAAATATTATGCAATGATTCACCCTTTCATTCATTCACAGCAAGCCAACTTCTGAATTCCAAATTCAAAATATATTAGAATACCTTATAACACTCGGTGCTAGGGCCAGAATTATTACCCACTCTGGAGGTAAACTGTCACGTCACATTGAAACAGTTTACCATACCTGCTTGTTTAGATCCTACACTGGGTTTAGTTACAAGACAGATATCTACTTTGGAAGTGAAAGGTTGAAGAAGACTTGTCAGTATGGGCCAATCATTAAATCTGACATAAAATTGGAAATAATCTTTTTCTTCCTTAAGTTATGAAATATATGGAGTATAAGATAATAAATACTCTTTAACTATACCCACTTTAACAAAACCTAACATGTAGACATATTTTCTTCAGACATTGTCAAAAACAAATCTTTCTATGGGTCTCTCTTCCAATCTGTATTCCTTTTTCTCTTTCAAGAAGTGAAAGAGAGACAGAGGGAGAGAGAGACAGAAGCTAGCTCAATTTTGCATTTACAATTACATGAATATTTCCTTTAAGAATTTATAAACTCTGAATAAAGACCGAATGTGAGACTTGACACTATAAAACTCCTAAAAGAAAGTACAGGCAGTAATTTCTTGGACATCAGCCTTAGCAACATATTTATAAATATGTGTCCTCATGCAAGGGAAACAAAAGCAAAAATAAACCATTGGGTTTACACCAAAATAAAAGTTTTTGCACAGTGAAGGAAACCATCAATGAAACAAAAAGGCAACCTACTAAATGTGAGAAGATATTTGCAAATGCCATATATAAATGGGGTTCATAGCCAAAATACATAAAGAACTTAATACAACTCAATACCAAAAAAAAAAAAAATCCAATTAAAAAATGGGCAGAAGACCTGAACAGACATTTGCTCCAATGAAGACTAACAAATAGCCAACAGACCCATGGAAAGATGCCCCACATCACTAATTATTATCAGGAAAATGCAAATCAAAACTACAATGAGATATTACCTCACCCCAGTCAGAATGGTTAGTATCAAAATAAAAAATTTTTTAAAAGATAGGGAATAACCAAGTGTTGGTGAGGATGTAGAGAAAAGAGAACCCTTGTACACTGTTGCTAGAAATGTAAATTGGTGCAACCACTGTGGAAAACAGTATGGAGTCTCCTCAAAACATTAAAAGTAGAAATACCATATGATCTAGTAATTCTACCACTGGGTATTTATCCAAACAAAACAGAAACACTAATTCAAAAAGATATATGTAGTCCAGTATTTATTGCAGTATTATTTACAATAGCCAAGATATGGAGGCAAGAGAAGTGGCTACGGATAGATGAATGGATAAAGAAGTGGTGTATATATACAATGGAATATTACCAGCCATAAAACAGAATGAGCTCTTGTCATTCATGACAACATGAATCAGCCAGACAGAGAAAGGCAAATACCATATGATTTCACTTATATGTGGAATCTAAGAAACAAAACAAATGAACAAATAAACAAAAAGCAGAAAAAAAATAAATATGGAAAACAAATTGGTGGTTGCCAAAGAATGAGGTGGGTGAGGGGGTGGGTGAAATAGATGCAGAGGGTTAAGAGGTACAAACTCCAGTTAAAAAATAAATAAATATTGGAGATGAAAAGTACAGCATAGAGAATAATACTGTAATAACATTGTATGGTGACAAATGGTGACTATACTTATTGTGGTGAGCACTGACTAATGTATAGAGTTGTCAGATCAATATGTTGTATGCCTGAAACTAATATAACATTGTATGTCAATTATACTTCACTAATAAATTTTTAAAAATTAAAAAAAAATGTATCCATAAGCAGTTCACAGTACTGTAATTTGTAAAACTTCACTAATTGTACTCTACCACATGCACCATTCTATAATGTGTTTTTATATTTGCCAAACATTTTTCAATACTTTATCCATGTTCATATATATAGCAGCAATTTAATTATTTAACCTCCATATATTATTTCATATACAAATTACCACAATGTACAAATACTATTGAGGCATTTGGGTTATTTCTAAATTTTTACTATTAAAATGAATGTTATGATAAACAATCTACTACAGAGATGCAGAGACAGAGTCTGAGAATGTGTAAATCTTCACATTGACTGGATATTGCCAATTACTCTCCAAAATGGCTTGGGAGTTCTTATTTATCCACATCTTGTACAATATTCAGTACTGTTAGATTTTATATTATTACCTACCTGTTGGGTATGAAGTTATATTTCACTGTTGTTTAAATTTGTATTTTCACAAAACATTTAGGTTTCTTTGAGAATTGCTAGGTTTTGTTTATTTTTTATTGGGTACTCTTTTGTTATATGTTATTTATATATTTATAGATACTGATATTAGATATTAAGGATGTCCTTGCTCTTTTATTTTATATCTCTATCTATCCATCCACCCATCCATCCAAAATCAGTGGTTGCACTGATTGTAACCAAAATTAGAGGGAGAAGCATCAAGATGGCAACATTCAAGACATTCCAGAGCATCCAGCAGCCTCAGAGCAACCTATTTTATACACAAGTTCATCCCTTCATGTTCATTTCCTTTGCTTACTCCACAAACTCATTCCGGAGTCCTCCAAGGTAGACCTAATGATACCTGAGACATCTGCCTCCATACCTGCCTACTATTTATTTATCCGTGACCTTTTCTTATAATGTGACCATGTGAAGAAAGGAATCATTTAACCAAAGCAACAATTAAACCAATAAGGCTCAAGTAAACCTGTCCCACGCTGTCAATCTTTAAAGGCATTTGAGTTCATCTCACGTCTCTTACAGTGAAGAAAACAGTGTGATTATCTTCTTTAACTTGCCTGCTTCATCTCCATGACTTAGGAACCCATACATGTTGCTGTGAAATCGCAGGCTTAATGCTATCGAATCCTACTAAGTTCGACACCTGTTCCTCCTCTATTGTGGCACATTCCTCTCCTGGTCAACACAATCCTATAAGTCTATGCAAATTCTTGTAGAAAAAAAAAAACACCTTGCAACAAATGTTTCCTATTATTTCTGTAAGCATATATCCCTAGGAAAACTTGTTTGGATTTTTTTTCATACAAGAAGTTTTTGAAAAGCCAGTAGAAAATATAAATGGGAACAGACATGAATGGTACATTTAGAACAAACGCACCTCGGGATGTATTTTATTTTTGTCCCATCCAAGATGTGAACACATTAACTTTATTTTGTATTATCTCTTTCAGCAAGGCCTATAATTTATCTTTTTCTTTTTAAAAGAAAGTTTGGTTCTCTATTAAAATCTATGAATGTCAGTTCAGGTTCCCGATTTTTCTGAACCAGTCACTGTCCCCACAGATGTTAACTTAGTCTACCAACTTACTGGATATCTGTAGTCTTCTTCATAAAATGGATATAAACATCACTGTGAAGCTAAAGAAACCACATTATTTTTACAGTGTAGAAGAATTGCCAAGCTTTTGCCTCTTTTTTTTTTTTGATTAATTTCATGCCTGACTCAGTCAGAGATTAGGCCTTGACACAGGTTATAATTAAATATTGAAATCATGAAGTGCAAGAATGTTTAATTTTTAAAATATGAGTTTTAATTTACCTCATACAGAGAATGGCTCTGGTCACCTGCAGAGATGCATTACACACTACATTGCCTAATGTAGGATGCCTGAATAAGGCTGAGCATACAGTTAAAGTAAACTAATGCAATTTACTGAACAGCAGTCAAATATTTATCCAGTTGATGAAGCAGACTTTATGTGAAACTCAGACAATAATTAAAGAGAAGCCTTGCTTAAAACATGCTTACTCTGGTTTTCACAAATACATTATATCCCCTCTGCATCTTCCATTTTTCTAAATATTTCTCTATTTCTAAAACACTCCACAATGAGCGTCCTATAGCATTTCATGGGAGGGATTTCCTGATATTTTTCTGTATTTTAAAGCTCGGAAGGTAGGTTGCTTGCAGCAGCAGCTTCAGTTCTTCTCCTTCTTGCAGCGTAGCGTTGGCAATGAGACGCCACACTGCCTTCCATCGAAGGTGGAGTCTGTTTCCCCCACCTCTCGAATCCTCCTGGCTCGGGACTTGATTTGACCAATAGAATGGGGCAGCCGTATTGGGCCAGTTCAGAACGTCTGCCCCACAAGACTACGTGCTTCTGCTTGTTCTCTGAGAACCTGCCACGGGCCTGAGAAAAAGCCTGAGACTGGCTCCTGGAGGATGAGAAACTACACAGAGGCCAGTCATACACTGGTCATCTCTGGGCCACCCTGCGGTCTCACCAGAGTGAGTACAGTTAAGATCGGCCCAACTCAAGCTAGGTTGGCAGAACCACCTGGATTACTTGCAGACTCCTGAGAAATAATGAATGGTTGCTGTTGTAAGCCCCTCTGTTTAGGATAGTTTGTTCGACCACAACAGCTAACTGAAGCAGAATTTAGAGATCTAATTACACTTCCCCATTTGACAGATTAGACAACTGAGGTCCAGAGAGCTTAAATGCCTTAATTACATCTACACATCACCAGTGGCAGAACCAGGTTTAGAGACTGCATGTCCAGCTCCACAGCCGAAGCTCTTTCTATTATGCAATACTGCCATTCCTTTTATTTGTTGGCAACAGAGATCAATGAAAGCTTGCCCAAAGAATTGGAGTTTCAGCATAATAGCATTTGTTAAAAATAATTTTAAGGGCCTTATATGTATCTATGACACTCATATTTTAGATATTATCTGACAGTATTTCTCAGATCCCTTTTCCTAAGTTACGTGAAGAGATTTACAAATGACAGAACGAAGAATGTTTTCAAGTGGAGTAATCCCATAATTTTCAGTCGTTGTGATATTACCGTTAATCCTTACTTTTGGAATATTTCAATGTTAAAGTTAACAGGCATCTTCTTGCAGCCTTGTTTAGGAGAACTCAAATTTTTGCTGAATTTCATTGCATCCAAAACTATCATCTGGAAAATTACTAATAGCACATCAGCATCATCCTGTATTAAATATTCCATAGAATGAACATTTAAGAAACTCTCAAATACTTGTATCATGTTGTATAAATGAATGAAAGCCTAAGTCCATCATGTCTTGCATGGGATGGAATGTTATGAAAGCCTGTTCAAATTTGCCCCAGTATAAAAATTTTTTACAAATTATAATAAGTTTCTACATGTACTCCCATTATATCTATAACTCTATGTCCTTCAGCACTTGCTCTCACATTGAGCATATCCAAATCACCTGGACAGCCTGTTAAACCACAAATTGGGGGCTCCACCCCCAGAACTTCGGATTTGATAAACCCCGGCTGCACACTGAGGTTCTGTATTTGTAACAAGTTCCCAGGTGATGCTAAAGCTGCTGGGTGGGAGACTACAGTTTGAGAACCATCACTCCACAGTTTTCAACAGTTGTTGAAATCATTTGTGAAAGGTCTATCTTCAAATATACCTGACTACAATATTTTAGTGAGAGCTCAAGGAAGTATGTAAACTACATTCACAATTTACCTCAGTAACTGAATCACACAGTACAAAATCCTGTCAATCAAACCAATGAGACAGTCACTTCACTTATGAGTTTGAACAGCCTTGACTTTGGGTTGAGACATGTCCAGAGTCTGTCCACACACCAGGAGGGGAGCTTGCCAAAAAACAACACAAAACAAAACAAAACCCTGCACACTCTCACAAGACCCATAATATTTGGAATGTAGGCAAATTAACTCAAATGATCATCCTCCGAAGGGAAATAATTTGCCCAAGTTTTTATAAGGTAAAGAAATGCCTACTTCCAATTTACAGTCTTCTTCTTTTTTTTTTTAATGAGAGTATTCACATAACACTTTCCAAGACAGCTTCTGCCTTCCATCACTCAACTCTTTGTGAAAATAGTCCATTTTTGGCTTAGTAACTGTAGGTTTGGGCTTAGTCCAAAAGTGAACTTCTTGAAAGGTTTACAAAAAAAAATTCAGTTGTTTTTAATTCCTAACTACTTCAAATAAAGAAAACAAACAATGAAAAGGGTAGTGGGATTTTAATTGCATTTTTTTCTATTTAAATATCAGATAACTTCCTAATGGCCCTTTACATATCTGTGTCCTCTACAGAAATCCCATACCTGCCTCAATTTGAAAACACAAGTGAGATTAGAAAAAGATTGGTGTCTGCAAATGTCCTCTGAGAAAACACACACAAAAGCACATGTGTGTCCCAAACTCCCAAGTATGCACATTTAAGAGGCGCCAGCCGACTCCATCTTTCTTCTTCTGGTAAACATGCCTCACTGGGTATCCAGAGAGCCCGCTTCGTGAAGGGCCCATGCAGTCTTGTTTATAATTTTTATCGGTGTGGTTTTCTCCCAGCACCTACTTAAAAGCTCATTTTCCCCAGTTTGTGTACTTCTTTGACTCTCCTTCTCTTATATGAAAAAAAAAATGCAAACTGAGCTAACCTGAGGCATTGGGCAGAGGAGACTTTCTTAACCTTTCTACTTTTAACATTGAACATCGCCTTAGTGTACACTTTCCTCATCTTTTAAGCTGACGCTATGTGAAAGGTCCCAGGCACCTAACAACACACAGGGGTTCTCCTGAAGTGACAGATCCCAGGCAAGGAAAGATTTCTCAGGGAGGGTTAGCCTGATTTTAAACATCGCTTTCCTGTTCCCAAAGTAAATGGGTTCTTTAACAGCTGATTCTATTCACATCTTTTTTGATGTTTAGGGACATCTTTTTTTTTTTAAGATTTTATTTATTTATTTTAGAGAGAGAGAGAGAGAGCATGCACAAGTGGGGGGAGGGACATAGGGAGAGGGAGAAGCAGACTCTTCCTACTTGGGGCTTGATCCCAGGACCCTGAGCTTAACCGACTGAGCCACCCAGGCGCCCCTAGGAACATCTTATTTATAACTTTCAGACAGTGTCTCTCTACTTGTGTCATTATTAGATATAATTAAATGTCTCCTACTGCTGAGGAGATATTTTCATTTTTCATAGACATGGAATTTCTAGCCACAAATGTTTTCAATACTTTCATGAATATTTCCCAATTAACTCCAACTTCCAGTGGTCCTTTGAACTCATGTGGCTTCTATTTTTGCTATTATTCCTTTCATATTTATTTTATATGATCTTGTGATATCGCCAGCTAACTTTTTATGGACATGGGTTCTATCTACCTAATTAAATTTTGAATGCCCTGAGGACAGAGACCTCACGAGGATTTGACGTCACCAGGCCTTGCACATTGGAGGACACCCCATGAGACTGTGCTGAGGAAGCTCGGGTCAGGGATGACGGAGTCAATCCTTTCGTTTGAGGGTGGGGATGGCTGGAATGGGGGAGAATGAAATCAAAACACCTAAAGAACAGTTTCCCGACGTAGTTCAGGATTTTTTGGCCAAAAGCAACCCCAGGACGGGAGGCTGGTTCTTACTGGGAAGAACAGCTAAGCCATGACTTATACTAATTATTTCTGGCTGAAGAAATGGCATGTTGAAAGAAATGGCTCTTGGAAGATAACCAGGGAGAAATAATGACCATGTAACAGGTAAAGTCACAGCCTAACCAACTGGTTCAGTGCCCTTTAGTGAGTTATACTGGTCTGTAAGGTAGGAAAAAGGGATACACTAGAAGGAAAGTCTTATTCTGAGACCAGGAGTGCACAGTCTATGCAAGAAAGAAGCCATAAAGCAGGCCAGGAACTTCATTTATGCCAAGTCATCATCCTCATCATCCCCTCCAAGGGACCTGTCTGCACAAGGCACTCAGTATACTTGAGGTTAGGAAGAGTACCTGTCTTTGTGTGATCAGATGTCCAAACGGCTCCTCAAGTTCCTCCTTCTTGTTAGCTACATATTGAGAGAATTTTCTCCTTTTTTAAATTTTTATTATTTTTCAAATATTTTATTTATTAATTTGACAGAGAGCGAGCGAGGGCATAAGCAGGGGGAACAGAACAGGGAGAGGGAGAAGCTGACTCTCCACTGAGCAGGGAGCCCGATGTGGGGCTCGATCCCAGGACCCTGGGATCATGAACTGAGCCGAAGGCAGACACTTAACCAACTGAGCCACCCAGGAGCCCTGAATTTCCCCCCCCCTTTTTCTTTTTAAGATTTTATTTTTATTTATTTGACAGAGAGAGACACAGCAAGAGAGGGAACACAAGCAGGGGGAGTGGGAGAGGGAGAAGCAGGCTTCCCACCGACCAGGGAGCCCAATGCGGGGCTCGATCCCAGGACTCTGGGATCATGACCTTGAGCTGAAGGCAGACGCTTAACGACTCTGAGCCGAAGGCAGACACTTAACGACTGAGCCACCCAGGCACCCCTGAATTTTCCCCTTTTAAAATCAAACAATTATGGTTGTGGGCAGAAGCTGTAGGCAAATGCACTAGGCATCTCTCCACAAAAGGTCAAGCTCTCCTATGCTGAAACATTCTTCAAGGAATAAATTAATGCATTACTACAATGTGCATTAATAATTACACTTAAGATAATCTTTCAAAACTTTATCCCAATTTTCAAGTTTACTCCTCCCCACTTTCCCATGCCCCCTCCTGCCACACACACCTATCTGCATATGACTATGACTTAGTGCTTATATTATCACGTATGTGTGTTGGGGGATAATGCAAGTTAACATATCTGGAATTGGATAATGCAGGTCCAAGACTCAGTTCCATCATTTACCACTCAGAAATAAATGTGTGTGTTTTTGTGTGCATACATATGTTTACTCCTTATTTTGTATCTATGTCTCCTATGTATTAATTTGCTTTTCTACGTGTACTTTCAGAAGTATACGCCACTGAATATGAAATACACATGAGTTCATACCTTTGAAAATGGCATATATTGAAATAGAAATCTACACTGAAGCATGCCAACTATTTAACTATGCATACAAATGCCACAAAACAATTTATAACCCTAAATGAAGATTCTGTGTTCTTCATTGTACAAGTGAAACAACTGTAGGAACAGAGGTCAACAGAAAATAATCCCACTCAGGAGATTTTAGACAGGACATCAACAAGAGCACGGTTGGGAAATCTCCAGTGACCCAGTTACAAAGTTGCAACCAAGAATGGTAACTTTCATGCAGGGAGAGATGCTTTTGTCAAGCTCTCCTCCCATCCTGGCATGACTTAACCCAGGTGCTGGAATGGGCAAAGCTGACTGACCTCCATACTAGTTAGATAAAAGGAAATGTGGAAGTATCAACTATTCTTTCTAGATGCATGAGTATTTAAAGAGTTATGCAGCAAGTGGGGGGAAGAATAGCAGACGTGGGATCAAATACCTCAGTCAGGGCTACCGTGCGCCCAAACACCAAGGAGTGCCATTCCTCCCACCACGGGCCTATATCCTCCTCCCTTATCAAGTTGGCCATGAAGCGCAACAAGCCTGTACAAAAGGCCTGACTTGGGATCTAGGTCTACAACTGCCATTGACCAGTTACACGAACTGGTCAGATCATCACACCTTCCCCAGATATCTTTACCAAAATTTCTTGGTTTATTCCATGTGTTACGGATCCCTTTGATAATCTGGTGAAAGTCAAAGATGCTTTCTCAGAATGAGGCTTTTACTTGCATAAAATGATACAGAGGATTTTAAAGAATTATTAATTTTTTTCTGATGTCGTAATGAACATGCTTCCTTCTTATACTAAATATACTAAGTATCAAGAGACAGGTCTTGATAAACGCCAAATAATTTTGAAGTGCTGATAAAAGTAAATAACATTTTGAGATATCTGCAACCACTGTAATGTGATCTGAAACTATCTGTCTGGCCTTCCTACCGATGACAAAATGAGAGGTACTTGTAATATTACTGCAGTCTATTGCTTACATTTACTAAAGAAGTAAATGTTGAGTTTCAGTTAGGGGTTAGTGAAAATGAGAAGTAACTTTTTTCCCCATTCAAGTTCAAAGACTCCCTGAATTTTATCCATCGACTCCAGGTTAAGAACCATTGCTTCTTACTCTTTTATGCAAAAAGGGGAAGTAACACTTGCCCTCCAGAACTCACTGGGCTTTGCTGGGATCAAATTAGATAATGTTAATTCAACAGCTATTTGATGGGTAATTTCTACACGCCAGGCACTGTTTTAGGGTCTGGGGATATATCAGTGAACAAAAGAGACACTGGTGGAAGAAAAGTTTTATTTGTGGATGAAAGACTTTATATATATGTCTAATAGAATATATATATTAAATATATGTAATATCAGGGGATGCTACAGGAAGACAATAAAGAAAATAAGCCAGAGTAAGGTATACAGGAGACACAGACGGGAAGCCACTGTACTAAGGTGCCACATAGCAGAGACCCAAAAGAAGCGAGCAACAGGAAACTATGAGGACACCGGGAAAGGATGTCTACAAATGATAAAGTTTTACAAGAAGACACAGGTTGAAGTGCCTTCCATCATTTCAGAAATAAAATTATACTGAGTTGCTGCCACGTGCTAGGCCCAGAGCCATGCCCGCTGCGGCGTTGAGGCCTCGGGACAGAAAGATGAATGAAGTACCCAAAGTCCTCAGAGCAGTGCTTGGCCTTGTGAGAGAGGGCGAACACCTAAAAGCAGGAAGGGAATACCAACACTAAGCTTGAAAAACTCTAAGGCCTGTACTACCACTCAGAGTGTGGTCTGTGGACCAGCAGCACGGCATTCCTGGGAGCTGTTAAACACACAGAATCTCAGGCTGCAGAGTACAAACCAGAACCTGCCTTTCATTTAACAGCATTTCCAAGTGATTCATAGGTACCTGAAGTTTGAAAAATACAACTCTGTTGGGGGCCGGGGTCAGCTTTGGACTGTAAGGAAAGGTCCAGATTTTGACTACTGTGTTTCTTGTCTGCTTTTCATAAAAGTACCTTGGTATATGTCCTTAAAGACTACCTACTACCTGTGGGCACCTAATGACCATATCAAACACCATTTTCTAGGAGGTTGTGGCCATTTATTAGCATTATGAAGTTTTCTGGTCAATGGGTGATGACTTTGACATCAGACGGACTGATTAGTTAAAGGGTGGTTCAATTCTCTTGACCGGACTCTGAACCCTATTTCCCAAATGTGAACTCAACACTGGAGAGACAAATATGCATTAGATGGTCCTTGCCCTCAAGAGTTAGTTTTTTCACAGGGACTTGTTTTGAGTTACCATTTGGTCCAGGCAAGAATGTCTCGTCATTTCATGATGAATAAATACTTGCAAATTCTCTGCCACACCTGGAGCGTATAGTTCAGATAAATATACATCTTGCACTGCCAGGACAGCCCAAAGTCATTCTTATTGTCCCCACGTAGCTATCCCTTTTCATTCTCAAAAGCATTCCATTTGAATGATAGATTTTATGGTCACCTATCTATAGCTAAGTGAAAGTCATTGAGGAACACACAGGCTACTGCTTTGAAGCTGACCAAGAGGAGGAAAAGGAGTGTGGCTCTATCAGTAGGGAGGTTGTTACCAACAAAACAGGTGTCAAGGAGTAGACCAAGAGAAGTAGCCATGTCCATTTAAATAGCCAGGCTGAGAGGGACCTGTGTGTTTTACACACACACATACACACACACAGAGGGACCTATGTGTTTTACACACACACATACACACACACACAGAGGGACCTATGTGTTTTACACACACACACACACACACGCACACTCAGGCACAGACCATAAGATCTGCAATAGAGTTGGAAAAAGACTGGAGAACCAAATTCACCAACATCTTAAGCATATACTGTAGGGTCATTAGAACATTAGAGAGTACCAAAAAACAGGCTGTATTAAGTAAAATCTTGGTTGACATCATGAGTCTACACACAGTAGTACCATTCATCCTTCCAGGTTATCAATATATTTGAACTTGCCTTCTTTCTTCTAGTTTAGTGAATTTTAACTCTATCAGAACCAACACCCCCCCCCTTTTAAAATTCTTTATTCAAATTCAATTTAGTTAACATATACTGTATTATTAGTTACCGGGGTAGAATTTAGTGATTCATCAGTAGCATATAACACCCAGTGCTCAGTATATCAAGTGCCCTCTTTAATGACCATTAACCAATTATCCCTTCCCCACCTCCCCTCCAGCAACCCTCAGTTTGTTTCCTAGAGTTCAGGATCTCTTATGGCTTACTCTCCTCTCTATTTTCATCTTATTTCATTTTCCCTTCCCTTCCCCTATGTTCATCTGCTTTCTTTCCTAAATTCCACATATAGTGAAATCATATGCCAACATTCCCTTTTATAATACAGCTTTTGCAACACTTGCATTAATATACTGGTTTAAAAACTCATGGATAATATAACTCACCTATACACATAATTTTAGAAATCAAAAGAATGCCCTAATACTAGTATAAGAAATAAAGTAATATGTAAGGAAACCTGTATTGCAATACGTAAATTCTCAAGTGTGTCTTCATGAGCACAAATACTTGTTGATCTTTGACAATCAGTGTGAGTGGGGAGCTACAAAAACAGAAAGATGGATATGTGCTCCTGGTGAGTTACCTTCTCTGCCCTCTGCCCTCACCCTTCATTCCCAGGAACCAAATTTTGTCCCTTCTTCCCTCTATGGATCTTTATTTTTCTACTACCAGTGTCTCTACCCTAATTCAGTCTCTGTGATCTTGCTCCTGATTTAGAAATCATTCCTTAACTAGCTTCTTGAAAAGTAATACGCCTCCTACTCCATCCCACTTTTTCCTCTCATCACACAACTTTCAGAGTTACCCTCCTAATTGTTACGCTTTACTTCCTAAAGATTTAAATGATTATCTAGTCCTAAACACTACATCCAACCTCTTCTATTGTTGCAATCACATTACTAGACATTCTGGGACATTCCTATGCTTTCTCTTCTCTGTGCCTTGCCCATCCTGTTCCTTCCCCCAGTTTCAATAACCTGCTTACCCATTATTTGAAATCTTCCCCTGGGAAGAATTAACCACGCCATTCCTCCTGCCTACATAATGATTTACACACACCTCTATTTTGACACCCATCACATTGCCTTATAGTTCCTTTTTTTTTTTTTTTTTTAATCAATCTGGCTCCTTCCCACCCTTCTGGAGTCAAGCTCCTTAAAGACAGCAGTTCACTTCAATTATTTACCTGTATAATCTGAGGAATAAACCAGTGGTCCAGTACAGAGTTGAGGCTGCTTGTCAAATGAATGAGTAAACTAACAAATAGGTGAATGAATTAGAAAAGATGGTCTCTGAAGTCCTGAATTGTTAAAAAAATTAAGTCCACCTGTGGGGGATTTATAGTCAGCATCTTTACCAGTCTTTGATTTGGCTGGCTTCAAAGTCCAAACATTCTAATAAATGAGGCACAGAAAAAGTGAAGGAAGTTGCCCAAGGTAGCCCAGCTACTGAGTGAGAAAAAAAATACAAATGTAAGTCATACCTTCTTGCTCTTTACAATGCAGGCCATTTACCTCTGGAAAGTGGCAAGCGAGAATAAATTATCTGAGAAATACACTTTGTAGAGATGAGAAACTTTTCTATAAAATCCTCGTGAACTTCTTTTCTTAATGCTATACTGGCACATAAAAGATTCAGTGTGCACTGGGGAGATGATGTAGGATGCAGGAAGTTTAGAAGACCAGAGGAAAAACACCTAACAAGAAGAGGTTTATTCTGTAAGCACTCCACTTCACTGTTGGTCTGCAGAGCAAAAGAAAGGCTTTCGAGAGTCACCTTTAATACACAAGCATCACGTTAATAATCCAATCCACGGATCAATAAAGCCTGAGGAGATCTTTCCAGGGGCATTAATAATATCCTTTAGGTCCTGAGGGGGGCACAGTCCTCTTAGCTGGTTCTTAGCTGAACTCAAGGTAAATAGAGACAATCAGCCCTGTGGTTAAATAGGGCATAATGATGATAAATAGGTGGTGAAAATGTTCAACGGAGTAGGAGTATTCTTGAGGGGAGGCTCAGCAACTTCATATTTTCAAAGTCGGCTAATCACCAGTGTGATAAACCTGTTCAATGTGGTACATGCTTCTGTGTTAACCAGGCATTCCTGTATGGAAGTCCTTACTCCACATAATTAAAATCTATTTGACCATTTAGAAACATTCATGTTTACATATTTCCTCTGAGCTCCACTCCTTTCAGCTTGCTGCACTATGTATTCATCGAGCACCTATGGTTCTGGGTACTGGCGTGTGTGTGTGTGTGTGTGTGTGTGTGTGTGTGTGTGTGTGTGTGTGTTGTATTTATGAATCATATATTATGCAACAGACCATTTAAATTGATTATCTGATTTAACCCTCCCAACAACTTTATAAGACAGGTTAGTTACTTTCGTGTAAAAGAGGGTCAAATGGAAACCCTGTAGGTAGAGTGTCCTCCCGACACAACACAGACAAGTGGGGGGTGGACACTTGACCCCAGCTCCAAAGTGAAGCAGGTCCTGGTCTGTAGATTTTCCCACCATCCCATCCTTAAGCACATAGTAGGGGCTCAACAAATATTGGTTGGATGGATGGAAAGATGGGTCTCACAGTTTTCTGAGCCATCCCTGACTACTGCTGTCCCATTGGAAGTGCAGAATGCCTCTGGGCTAAGATGGTTTTTACCTAGACTGCAAACAGTAGTTAAAGACATAGGGAGGGGAGAGTGGTTTTGCTAAGGCCACTTGGAGAAAAGAAAGCGCCTGATAAGGAGTTAAGTTTTCACTCCTAACTCCTTGAAGCCTTAGAGGTACTGTGTCTTCTCCCTGGGAAAGGTGACCACCGCTGAGGGCACACTGTGGGTACTGGGTAAACAGAGGCCCAGGGAGTGGCCAGAGTATCTGGTATAGTATAGTATAGTATAGTATACTCAGGGTGCCAGAGTATCCTCATTTCTCACCCAAGACAGAAAACACACTCTTGATTCACTTCCACCTTTTAAAAGAAACCTCTTCACGAACGTCTGTGAAATTACAGCTAATATGTGAAGCCTTCTAGAGAAGGGCTGAGGCTAAGTGATGTTTTCTCTTGTTATATTCATTGGTATAATTTAGTGAGCATGGACGTCAAGCTGATCTGAATTAAAATTCCAGGTTCAAAGAAAACAAGCTGTGTGGCCTTGGGCAAGGCACTTAACTTCTCTGAGCTTCAGTTCCTTTAAATGTAAAGACGCCTGATGTTGCTTGTCCCACGCAATTATTATAAAGGTGATCAAGCAATATAATAGAGAGACTTGGCAGCAATTTGCAAGTGTCTGGATTCAGGCCATTTGCCGGCTCTGTGACTTTGAGCAAGCTTATTTACTTTTCTCATCTGTAACAACTGCAATAATAATGTTGTTAAATAAGAGACAATATGTCCAAAATGTAGTCTCTTGTGCTAAGCCCACACCACCAAACTTGAGACTTAATACCTAACTTAATTACACTTTCAACCTCTCCCAGGAGTGGAATCTTAAACCAGTCAATCTGGAATTACCTAGTCAGCACTAGTGAGGTAATCTGCCTGGTAGACCCCCCACCATCCCCAAAAGGAAGGTGACCACAAGCAGCCCCCTCTTTCCTACTAACTTCCTTGTCCTGCTCCCTTCTGTCATTGAAAGTCTTTCATTTCCGACAGCTCTTTGGAGCTCCTTTCTATTTGTTGGGCGAGATGCTGCCCAATTCATGGATCATTGAATAAAGCCAATAAGATCTTTAAAATTTACTCAGTTTAGTTTTGTTTTTAAGCAACTCGTCAAGTTGTTTTCATCTCTCCTGAGTTCTGACATCTTTATTGTGATGGCCTTCTACTTAGAGACCTAAGATCATTGAAGTAGTTCCGGCAACATATTCAGACATGGCATCTCCCACGGAGAGAGAAAGGGGAGCATCCTTTCCTTGTCTCCGTTTTAGAAACAAGAAACCCCTTCTGCCGACTCCCCAGGGGCCTCCTAGGACATTGGCCACACTTCCTACAGTCCTCCTTCCCCACCTAGATTCCAATCACATGTAGAGGGAACAGGACATCCTCAATTGATCTAGAATAGTCAAAATTTAATTAAGGCCACCCTTTCCTGAGGGAAGTCTGGTTTTGCCAGCGAAAGGAAGTGGGGAATCAACACAGGGGAGGAACCCCCATGATTCTTACACCCAGGATTCCAGAGGATACTGGGGTCAATTCTGGACATGCAAGCCAAGGCTCTTGCTCATCTGCCATGTGACCTTCACCTGGGGAAAAAGTATGCTTGAAACTTAAAAGAAAAGTTATATTGTTGTCAGGGGATATAGTTCTACAAAGCTTGGGCCATTCCATCTCCAAAGGGAACAATAGCAAGGGGGCTTTCATACCTGCCAGCATGAGACTGCAGGAGGCACGCAGACCTTGGCAATAAAGGTACCTTGGCTTGAATCACAATTCTAGCATTTACCCGTGGGTTCACTGGTCAAGGTAAGTGTTTCTTAGGACATCAGTCCATACCTGTAAAAAATGGACAATAATACCTGCTTTATGGGGTTGTCATGAGGATTCAGATAATGTATATGAAAGTATTTTGTAAACTGTAACGCTCAATACTGTGTAATTGAAAGGTATGATTATCTAATGAACCAGTCCGTTTTACCTCTGCATGTCACACTTCTCCAGCCGTTTAAGTCTTGTTTCCCTGCTGGCTCACCAAAGTAGCTTCCTGCTGTCTCATTACCACCTCATGTTTAACATGGCAAAGATCAAGATTTTAATTTTTTACCAGAACACACTCTTCTCTTTTCAACTCTGCAGTCCCTGTGGGGAATATTACTCCAATGCCAATCACACGGGCCCGAGTCTGAGCCTGTTTTAGAACCTGCTCTTTCAATCTCTCCCTTTACAACCGTGAGTTCATTAAATCTTGCCACTTCCTACACAGCTTCTCTAATTTCCAGACTTGTGCCCCCCTAAAAAAACAAGTATCTAGTTCAGATTCCTGTCATTTAACACATAAACCTTCTGCAACCTTTTCATTAGCTTTACTTCTTAAACTTTAGGTGAAATCTCCCCAGACAAAATTTAAAAATGAGAATTCCTGCAACATGACATCTCTTCCGACATGCTCTACAACCCTAACCTGGCTGTTTCCCAACAGTGTAGAATGCTACTAAATGTAGAAGCCTGAAGTCCCCATTGGACACTTGGGAAGCAGGGCCATTCTGCAAATCTGGGTCAGGGAGTTCTTTGAGAACACCCTCCTCCCCTCTGTTTTGCATTAGGGAGTATGGGTAGGAGAGGACCTGACTAATCCCTGAGGAAATGCAGGACTTCTAGGGCAAATCAGAACATTTTCCCCATTCTTTTTGTCCCAAGCCTCTCAATACTGATCCACAAACTCTAAGGAACCTACCAATCTACAAACCCTAGTCCCAGAATCCATTTGGAAAGAGAGATTGAGAGAGAGAGGGAAGCTAAGATAATGTTTGCTTTGAGGAAAGGGCAGACATGGATTACAATGATAGAGACACATCTGGCCTTCAGTTTGGATGAAGGGGAGAGCTTTGGAGAGGGTAAGGAATTGGTCCTAATTTATAACGGAATGCCTTTGGTGAGTATTATGGCAACAAAAGCTCATGAGGAGGAAGTGCAGTTTGGCCAAGGCACTGAGATATGTGACTGAGCAAGGGGCAGGGCACCTGGAAAGTACTAAGACATAATGTGCCAAGTTATAGGTTGTTAGGCTATGGGAAAATGTTAGATACAGAACTCACCACAGACCCATGATGGGGGTTCAGAATGTTACATGCAGACTGAAGGGCTGTGGTAAGATAAATTCTGATTTCAGAAGCTGAAGGGAGGGATGGGGAAAGCAGTGGAATAAAAGTGTTGAACACAAACTATGCATTAGGCACTCTACTATGTTGAGTGCATCATCTAATTAAGTCTTTGTAGCAATTCTATGAGTTAGGCATTATTTAAAAAGATAACAGGTCTGAAATGGAGTCACTTGTGCTAAATCCACAGCACCAAACTGAAACTTAATACCTAACTTAATTACACTTCCACTTCTCCCAGAAGTGGAATCTTAAACCAGTCAATCTGGAATTACCTGGTCAGCACTAGTGAGGTAAACTTCCTGGTAGACCCCCCACCATCCCCAAAAGGAAGGTGACCACAAGCAGCCCCCTCTTTCCTACTAACTTCCTTGTCCTGCTCCCTTCTGTCTATGAAAGTCTTTCATTTCTGACAGCTCTTTGGAGCTCCTTTCTATTTGTTGGGTGAGATGCTGCCCGATTCATGGATCACTGAATAAAGCCAATAAGATCTTTAAAATTTACTCAGTTGAATTTTGCCTTTTAACAATTTTATGATTATTTTGAAACTTCTGCCTTGAAAAATCTTGGAACCTTTTCTACCTCTTGACTTACCCTTAGGTGAAATAATACATTTCCATTGTTTAAGATCATTTGAACTATCATGCAGATGATAGCTTCCTAAGTGATAACATCAGCTTGAGCCTTTATTTTTGCAAATTAATTCCCAGACCTTTGACACATGAGAACGTAAGTGCTGTGCTTTCCTCACAAATTTTCAACAGGACACATTATTTCAATTGCTCCTTCAGTAAAATCAAATGTGTATATTTTTGTCAACAATGACCACACAAATGTAGGTATAACTTGTTTCCCACCTCTTTTGTTAAGCAAAGTACAACTCTGAAGGCAGGTTTCCATCTTGTTATTTCTCATCTTCCTGAATATATATGCCAAGATAAGAATACACATATATTTTTACGGATTTATGTATATGGTCTCTGATCCATCCTCATAGATTTGTAGAAACTATAGAATTTTACAACTGTCTCCGAATGAATGACTGTGATCACTTTCCCTTCAGCCTGTGATATAAAATTTTTGTCCCAGGAGAACCTGATTCTTCTTCCTTCATTCCTAACTCTTGGTCTCTCTGTTTTATTAACACCCTCTTAGCAAATGTTAACGAATCTAGAACTGTGAGCACAGTTAAATGTTGTCATGGGGGAACCAATGAACTATGGATTGCTGAGAAACTGCCTAAAATAAATGGTTGCACTTCTCCCAGGGGGCCTTAGGAAAAGAATTTCACCCCAAGAAAGCACTTATACATTAGAAGTGCCCTTACAGAGACCAAAGTTTCCAAACACTTCATTTTATTTAATAAACAGCAGACTGTCTCCATTCTCACTTGCTAAGATAATATTAAACTGCATAAAGGAAAAAGGAATAGAAAGAAAATCATATTCTATGCATTGTCCAAGTGACTTTTGGTGACATTTAAATAATAGCTGATGGCTATTTATACTAATTCCATTGTTAAATCTAATAATGTGCCAATTTTATATTGTATAGATTCACTTGTATTCAATGTAAACAGTACCTGTGAGTGATGTGAAAGCATTAGCATGGTGTAAATGATATTCATTATATATGAACTGCCGACTCTGCTCTAGGACCCTTATGATAATGAGATGTTGCCTTTCCTGAAGCTTTCCCAGTGAGTAACCACTTTTAATAAATAAAATAAAATATGGATCCCTAGAAGACTTCATAGTTCTTTCATGGAAAGGAATTTTTTTTTTTTTTTTTAAGAAAAGCATGTATCTCAAAAGTAGAGTCCTTCATATTGCTTAATCTAGAAGCTATTTCTGTCCTGTTCTTTGGAGAATTTTTTTTTTTTTCATTATAGCTGCCCATCATGGTCCTTTTACTGGACAACGTTGGAAGCTGAATAGCTAGATTACACTGTTGTGATTTCTCAGCTGTTGGATTTCCCTTGTTGGTTTGAAAGAAAAAAAAAAGATTTTATTTCATATTGAAATGTATAAATGATGCCAAATTCCTATTTGAAGTTGTCAGACTGTGATTACCAGTAGAACTATAACCTTACGTATGCAAATCACTAGAGTTCATGGTAAGTCTGACATTTACAGAATTAATGAACTAAATAATTAAGTGACCTAGTAAGTGAATTGGTAAACCAGAACTATTAATCTTTTAATGAATTCTTTACTATCACTTAAATAATAAATTTTTTGCATAATTTTAAAGGATTACAGTAAAGAAACATTAGAATAGGAAACCCATTATGTGAAGGAACGTTACTTTTATAAATCCGTCATTATGTCTCTTTTTATTGAATTCATTTCTATTCAAGTTTAGAAAAGTGACAATTCCTATATTGGTGACTAACAGTCCCCGACTTCGAAGTTTTTTTTTTTCCCCCTCACTGAGACAGAGGGCTTAGGATCATTTACTGCTTCAAAAAACCAGAGCCTAAAATGAGTAATTAGCATGCAACTATAATTTCAGAAATCCCCTATTTGATGGTGTGCATCACATGTGTTTCAGAATTTTTAGGCTCTTGTAGGTTAACTAGCACATAAAATAAGGCCTTTGCACTGGTTGTCTTCCAAAAGCATTTCTCTTTTCTCCACAAATGACTATCTTTACCTTTCTCTTCAAATACCTTTTTTTAAAACAAATCAGATCACAGCTACTAAAATAACTGTACAGGACTAAATACAACCAAAATTTAGAACACTGAAATGTCCAGGGTTATATCAGTCAATAACAAGAGAGAAGTAAAAAATTAGATTGGGTCTTCAGTATCCATACTAACTGCCTGAAAATGGGACTGGCCTCCGTAGGATCAGGGATTGTTGGATTGTAAGTATTCAGTAACTTCTACTAGAAGGAAGAAAAATTCAAATGCTTAAATGAAAAGAAGAGAGAGCAAAAGTAACAGCTACAATGGTTTTTTTGCAACCCAGATGAAAGAAAAGGCTGATGATTGCTTAAACCAAGCAATAAATGTTTATTGAACAACTATCATGTACTTGATACTGTCCTAAGCCTAACGGGACATATAGAAGAAAAAGAAGATGCAATCTACAAGCCTAAAGAGTTTATAATCTAAGTGAAGAGATTCAACTAATATACACAAACTTCTATCAAGCTACACAGGATAATTAATAAAGCCTCCACTATTGCACACAAAATCGTGTGACATAGATTCTACATCCTATAGCTTTCTAGGTTGAGAGGTACACTTGAGTAGTCTTAGTCAGAAAATCTTCTAAGCATCTGTGAACCTCTATTTCTGGGAATATGGCAGGCTACATATCCTGAAAACCTTCCTGTGGAGAACATCTAGAAATGCTACATGAAATATAATAATATTTTAAGAAATATATATATTTCTTGAGCCTGCAAGAAATTAAAGGAAATTCCCAGGGTCTCAAGATGAAGAATTTCTAACCAGAGTCATAAATGAAGGCTGACTCAATGGCTACTCTTGAGAACTTGCCAGTTTTGATCATCAATAACCTCATAAGGCTAGAACAGTGTCTTGGGCCTTCACATAGAGCACAGAGTTGGAGCCAAGACCCACACATAAAGTTGGAACCTTCAAAGGGCTAGACAGTCAATGCAGCTGTAGATTAAGAACAAATACTTCCACTGGCAAATGGAGGTGGAGATGAGGCCCTAGCCTTGGGTAAAGTCTCTCTTCTGAGAATTTATAAATTTAGGACTGCCTTTATTCAGATTTGGGGATCAAATTTATACTTCTTTCCAAGTTTGGTAAATCCTAAGCCAAGAAATAACATAAATTATTCCCAGGTTGATAGCATTCCAGTACATTTAGCAGAAGCAAGGCAAATCCTCCTGTGAGAAACTTATTTACCTCTAATCCAGGTCCTGAAAGATCCCCAGAAATAAGATTCTGCTGGATTTGTCTCACAATGGAAAATTACAAAACATATAAAGAAATAAAGTTCTTTGGATGTAGTGAAACGAGCCAGAGAAGATTTATTTAGCAGAAAAGATGATGAGGCCTCAAAGTGGGAAGATCATGTGATCTTGGTCCTGAAATGGTGAGGAAAACAAGCATAACAGAGAGTACATGATGGAGAAGCCTGCCTTTTGGTTTAACTTGTGGCAGACTTTGCATTATAAAAGTGGTCACTCCATTTGCAGATGACATGATACTCCATGTAGAAAACCTGAAAGACTCCATGCAAAAATCTGCTAAAACTATACATGAACTCAGCAAAGTTACAGGATATAGTCAACATACAGAAATCTGTTGCATTTCTATACACCAAAAATGAAGCAGCAGAAAAAGAAATCCAGGAATCAATCCCATTTACAATTGTACCAAAAACAATAAGATACCTAGTAACAAACCTAACCAGAGAGGTAAAAGATCTATACTCTGAAAGCTATAGAACACTTATGAAAGAAATTAAAGAGGACACAAAGAAATGGAAAAACATTCCATTCTCATGGATTGGAAGAATATATATTGTTAAAATGTTTATACTACCAAAGCAATCTACACATTCAATGCAATCTCCAACAAAATACCGCCAGCATTTTTCACACAGCTAGAACAAACAATCCTAAAATTTGTATGAACCACAAAAGACCCCAAATAGCCGAAGCAATCCTGAAAAAGAAAAGCAAAGCTGGAAGCATCATGATTCCAGACTTCAAGCTCTATTACAAAGCTGCAGTCATCAAAACAATATGGTCCTGGAACAGAAACAGGCACATAGATCAATGAAACAGAATAGAGAACCCAGAAACAGACCCACAACTATATGGTCAACTAATCTTCGACAAAACAGGAAAGAATATCCCATGGAAAAGACAGTCTCTTCAACAAATGGTGTTGGGAAAACTGGACAGCCACACGCGGAAGAATGAAACAGGCCCACTTTCTTATACCATATACAAAAATAAATTCAAAATGGATGAAAGACCTAAATGTGAGACAGGAAACCACCGAAATCCTAGAGGAGAACATAGGCAGCAACCTCTTTGACCTCGGCCAGAGCAGCTTCTTACTGGACACGTCACCACAGACAAGGGAAACAAAAGCAAAAATGAACTATTGGGACTTCGTCAAGATAAGAGGCTTCTGCACAGCAAAGGAAACAATCAACAAAACTAAAAGGCAGTCTAGGGAATGGGAGAAGATATTTGCAAATGACATATCTGATAAAGGGTTAGTATCCAAAATCTATAAAGAACCGATCAAACTCAACACCCAAAAAACAAATAATTCAGTTACGAAATGGACAGAAACCATGAATGGGCATTTTTCCAAAGACATACAGATGGCTAATAGACACATGAAAAGATGCTCAACATCACTCATCATCACGGAAATACAAATCAAAATCACAATGAGATAACACTTCACACCAGTCAGAATGGCTAAAATTAATAATACAGGAAACAACAGATGTTGGTGAGGAAGCAGAGAAAGGGGAACCCTCCTGCACTATTGGTGGGAATGCAAACTGGTACAGCCACTCTGGAGAATAGTATGAAGTTTCCTCAAAAAGTTAAAATAGAGCTACCCTATGACCCAGCAATTGCACTACTAGGTATTTACCCAAAGGATACAAAAATACAGATTCAAGGGGGTACATGCACCCTGATGTTTATAGCAGCATTATCAGCAATAGCCAAACTGTGGAGAGAACCCAAATGTCCATCGACTGATGAATGGATAAAGAAGATATGGTGTCTATACATACAATGGAATAGTCCTGAGCCATCAAAAAGAATGAAATCTTGCTATTTGCAAAGATGCAGATAGAGCTAGAGTGTATTATACCAAGTGAAATAAGTCAGTCAGAAAAAGACAAATACCATATGATTTCACTCATATGTGGAATTTAAGAAACAAAGCAGATGAACAGAGCGGAAGGAAATAAAAAGAAAAAAAGGGGGGGGAAGCAAACCATAAGAGACTCTTAATGATAGAGAACAAACTGAGGGTTGATGAGGAGGGTGGTTGGGGGATGGGCTACATGGGGGATGGGCATTAAGGAGGACACTTGTTCTGATGAGCACTGTAAGTGATGCATCACTAAATTCTACTCCTGAAACTAATATTATACTATATGTTAACTAACTGGAATTTAAATAAAATTTGAAAAGAAAAAAAAAGTTAATCCAACAAGTCAGTGAAAAAAGACTCAGACCAAGGGGCACATCTAAAAATGGCCTGAGTTCACTTGACCAACTGAAATGTTCACATTAAAGAAATGACTGGCAGGTAGATTAAAAGAAATGTATTATGATAAAAATTATTTTCCTCTGGCTACTTTTAAAACAGCCCACTTGGTCTGAATGCTTTTGTTATCTTTTGAGTTTGTTCCTTTACTGAGTCAGTAGTTGGTTGGACCAAAAGGCACACAAATAGCAGGATAACCCTTTGTAAAGAAAATTGAGAGCCAGGTAAATGTATCTTCCTGAGGTCCCAGCTCTTGAGCTTAAATATCTCCAAAGTTTTACCCTTAACTACCCAACTTCCTCAGGCCAGAAGGGGATCATTAAATATGTTCTTGTCCATCAGACTGCTCTTACAGCTCCTGTGTCAGTGGGAGAGAAAAAGAAAAAAAAAAAACACCTCCCCTTAGTGCTTTGCACAGAGAAAGCATTTAATACATATTATATCAACTAACTGTTTTCACAATCTCTCAAGGCCTAAAGAAAAGCCAGGCCCTTTCACATATGGCAGAAGAAGGTACACAAAGCAAGATCAAGCAAGGCCACTGAAAGCCTACCAGGAGCAAGGGCCCCAACTGGATCTTGTTCTACTGTGACCAGCATGAACTGGACGGTCCACACTGTGTTAAATTCAAAGGGTCTTTTCTAGAATATGGCCAGCTATAGCTATTTATTCCTCAGAATACAACCTACCAGGCGTCATACGAAAAAGTCACCACATGCTCTACTGTTAGACTCAGGTTTGGCAAGAGAACCCATGTGCAACCCAATCAAACCAGGCTGGCAGGCTTCAGAGTCTGGTTCAGGGCTCCCCAGCGCAATTTCACCTTCTCACATGGTCAACGCAACTTCAACTTTGCAAAACATCCTGTGATACCAAGTTTTCCCATAGAGTACTTTCTTCTTACAATATGTTACTCAAATTAGGAAACGTCTCAGTTTCACTTAATTTAGTCATTTACTTGAAATTCATTGAGAAGTTGGCATTTTTAAGTCACCGTAGCCATAGATGTCTTCATACTTCATAACCGTTTGTCCAGACTCACGGGGGGGCGGGGGGGGGCAATCCTGTTGCTTAGTAATGATTATTGTGCCCATAGGCATGAAGGTCATCCGACAGAGAAGGTCACTTTGCCCTGCAAAGACTCAAGCAAGAACTCTCAGCAGGTGAGAGAAGACATCTGATCACTTCTCCCAGATGAAAATAAGTATTTTTCATTTCACTGGAATCAGTATTGAACAGGCATCGCAGGAAGAGCTGTGCAGAAATACTAACATCAGAAAGTCTACAAACTTGAGAAAAACTATCTTTAGAAACTCATCAATCTCCATATTTAAAGTGCATGCTTTGTCAAAAATAGGTGGAACTCAGGAGTAATCAAACAGACCAAGTATGTTTGCACAAGTGTGTATGCATGCTTAACAGATGTTTACATCCTCAACTATTTTAACAGAACCAGAAGAAGGAAAAAAATCTGTCAAGTCTTTTTGAAGATTTAATTTTTAGGCCATCATTTTGGATGGCTTTTTAAAAAGCTGAACTACCTACCCTAAGGTTCAAATTAGTCCTTATCTAAGTGTGATATCATAAACACAATGTTGCTTATGATGTTCTTCCCCCACCCCCCTGCTTATGATGTTCTAAGCCTGGGATGGTAATTGCAGCTGTACCAACAAAAGGAAGAACAAAAAGGAGAAACTGGAGACCCAGTCCAGTGAAGAGAATCCTTGGCGTAGACCACATCTTTTGTGGGCACTACATTTGACCACAGTCTTAGGAACTGTCTTTATGATTAATTTCCAACTCTGCTGCTAAATCGATCATGCAGTGATCTGCATTGATTATTAAGGTGACTGAAATAACCGAATCAGACATGGCTTACCAGTGCAAATTAGCTAATTCATCAACACATAAAGATTTCAGGAGGAATGTTAGTGATTGTCACATATCACCAGCAAGGACTTACCCTGTAGTTATCAAATCTGCTAGGCCCATTTTTACTGACATACACTGCATCTTGAAAACAAACACATTTACCTTGGAACTTGAACTTGGACCTTGATGTCCTTTACAATAGTAAAGATCTGTATTTAATCCGAATCACTTAGGTGTAAACCAAAGAGCTGGCCTTTTGGCAGCTGAACTGGCTCTCAGAAAAATCACTGGCATGATCTACTCCTTTAATATGACCTCCTAGTTATCTACCAGAAGGTTGCAACTTTTGGTCACTCTAAAACAAACCAAACTCTAATTGCAGTGGACATCCATAATCAATTTCCTGAGACTAGGAGCCTAATGTAAATCAAAATTAACTTAATAAGATCCCCTTGTGCTTCTACCCATTTCTAACAAAAACTTCTAGTGCTTACTCTTACTCTTTAACTAGATACATTAAAAATGACAATTTAGATGTTAAAATAAAATTTGGTCCCAACATGATAATCCGAAAGCCAAGCTCTTTCTGAAGAAGAGATTGTAACAATGAAGATTTAAATGTTTCATCCCATTCTGTGCTACTTTAAGGTATATAATGTGTCTGTAAAACGTGTACATCTCTTTTATTCCTTTTTTTTAAAATATTTTATTTATTTATTTGACAGAGAGATAGAGAGAGAGCACAAGTAGGCAGAGCGGCAGGAAGAGGGAGAGGGCACTGAGCAGGGAGCCTGACGGGGGGCTCGATCCCAGGACCCCTGGGATCATGACCTGAGCCGAAGGCAGCTGCTTAACCGACTGGGCCACCCAGGCACCCCTCTTTTATTCTGATATGTAATTTAAAAAGAAGGGAAAAATGCTGGAAAACTATGATAATTTAACAAAAATCGAAATTAACTAGAAAGCCACAAGGACGTTCTAGTGGCTTGCTGGAAAATACAAAGATTTGGATTTTGAGGACACGAGTCCACCAGGAGTTAGCCCAGTCTGAGCTGAAGGATTCATAGGAATTCTTCTTCAAGGCCCTCGGCCCCTGGCCCACGAGCTTCCCACTTTGCGAGGTACCTCTCAGTCCCCAATTATGCTGCCTCACATAAGCCTCCAAGTTTACTGTATGGAAATACTTAAAGATAAATGGGAAGTTTTGACATAGGGATACATGAAGAGACTCCAATGAGCCTCGTTTGGAGAAGAGCTACTGACACATGTTTTACTTGTTTTTGAAAAGCAAATAGAGTATGATTCAAAATTATACAGCAGCCAACTGCCAACTATTTAGAGTGGGCTCACTTCAGCATATGCTGGGACTCCCCATGCGGCTCATGTCTTCAAAAAGAAGCTCTTCAGATTGGCAGTGAGGGAATATTTCCTTTGAACATTTAAGTAACATGTAAAGATAGAAAAAAAGATATAAATGCTAATAATTAAAAAGTAAATGAAAAATACCCAAAGCAGAATACTTGAAAAGGCACGGTAGCTTTTTACATTCCCAGAAAGTGGCAGCCAGACACATTCCGCTCCCTTCAACATTCTCAGCTTTTGCTAATATTAACCGTGGGAAGTACGCAATTGAGGAGAAATGTCAGGAACATTCTAGTAAACATAAATTCGCACAATTCGCAGAAAAAAAATTGCTTGGTTATTCCAGAACACGTGCTTCCCTTCTCCATTTTAGGGTATAGTTCTAGACAGAGACTTAAAGAGAGGAAAGCATGAGGGGGGAATGGGGCAGGACGGGGGGGCAGAAAGGAGGACATCGAGATTACTTTTTTTTAAAGGGTATGCTAGAATTTAGAAACAGTTTATCAATCATTATTATTTACTCCTCGAGTTTTGAATGGGGACAGCAGTATAACATACCTTATTCTAGAGATGTTAGCAAAGAAACAAATTGTCCTTTATGACTATCTCTTCAGGCCCATAAATGTGAAATCCTATAGTTTCTGCTTGTTCATTTACTGGTAACAATGATGAACACAAATATCTCCTCTCAGCATTTTTATACACTAAATATGTTTTAATTGATTCCATAGTTGAAAATGTTCTGCTGATTTAGTAATAGAATCCTTAAACCAAAATCTCTACATAGTCTGATCTAAAATAATAAAACCAAATTAAGAACTGAAATGTTTAACCTTCAAAACTTCACTGAGCATGATGACTGTGTGAGGTAAGCTTGATTTATGAGCTTGCTGCCTGGTTTTGTCAGAGATCCTTGCTTGGGAGATTCTGGGACAGTTTCTTCTCTAACTAGTCAGCTTCCTGAGTGTTTCTGAACAACAACCATTCCTACCAACGGAGAACATTCACTGTGAACTCACTTACAGCTTTAATTACCTTTAAAAGTCAGCAAGACAACATATGAATGTTCACTTCTTATTAAACGACCCTCCAGATGTAAGGCTTTTAATCTTTTTAGAAGGAGGGAGGCCGACTTCATTGTCATCAAGAATTCTTATTCAGGTATAGGCATGACCTGCATAAAAATTTCCCTTTGCTCTTTTGGCTACCCAATAAATATCCTAAGGATGGAAGTACAGATAAATTAGGAAAATCAAATCTAGAAGGACTGGAAAGCCTGCTGCTGTAAATAATGAGACAAAAGAGACATATGCGGAAGCCAACAAGGGAAGCTGTGAAGGTCAGAACCCAAGAAACACCTTCAATAGCATTGAAAACCATCCTAAACAGAAGGCTGATTGCTCAGTATGTGTTCTGATTCAAGTCATGAGGCATCCATTCATTCGTCCTTTTATTCTAGAAAAATGCTTCTACCATTTACCAAATACTAGATACTGTCTATATAAGATAAATAAGACCCTGGAGGCACACGTAAGCTTGTGAGTCTAAGGACAGATAAAAAGATAATGAGACAAGGGGAAAAGTTGGTGGCAGGAGAGGGGCACCGGGGCCTAAAGTAAGCAGAGCGAGAGCATCTAACCCAGTTTACAGATGAAGGGGACAGGGTCGGACAGACTGCCGGAGAAATGACTGAAAGCTGAGTGGAATTAACCAGGCCGGAGAAGAACAGTGAAACCATTTGTGCATCTGGGGAAGGTGAAGAGGAGAACGTGTGTGCAAACATTTCCCGGTCGCTGGGATGTGATATGTCTGTCAGCAGCCAGGGAAAACTGTTTCCTGAAATCATTGGAAAGCCAAGGACTGACATTTTAACAAGGAAATAAGACCTTCAGGGTTGGTTTTAGAAAACAACCTGGCTGCTGTGGAAAGGATGAACTTGAAACAACGATCAGAATCCTGGTATGAATGGAACGAACAGCACACATTCCAGACCCAACGGAGCCCCGGACTGAGTGGCTGGGGGCTGAGGAGCTCAAGAGGCAGAAGATTGGGATGGACCTCAGGGAGCTAATGACTGGCTTGGTGACGGCCCTCAGAAGCTTTGATGAAGACCCCCCCACGCCCTTCCCCTGTCCCCATCCCCTTTGCTAGGGGATCTAGAAGGATGATCTTTCAAACCCTTGAGCATTGCACTTCACTCACTCACAAGTACCCTGTTGTTGGGACCACATTCAGTGCCTTTCTAATATCTCCCCCCAAATCTTCGACCTGGCGTTCTCGCCTTTCCACCCAGGATGCCACAGCCCTTTCTGCACACACCTCTGTCTTGACGGGAAAAGGTCCCTACTTCTCCCCAGAATAATTCCAAATCTCATCCTCTGAATTTCCCCACATCCCCCTTCTCCTCTTCCCTGGGCTTCTTCTTTATTAAAGATTTCTTGCCCTGGACGATTCTCCTTTCCAAATTCCCAAGGTTGCTGTAATTTCTCAATTAAGCTTGTCCACCCCATGGGAGTTATAGTTGGAGCTACTTAGGTCAGCCTGGCTTCGGAGCTGCATTCCCCTCCCTGCGCTGCTCTTTCGAGGAAAATCCATAACCAGATGGTGGAGCCATACCTGAGAAATAGCAGCCCCTACAGATCACAAGACTTCCCGATATCAAAACACTCCTCAACTTGATTCTTGGTCCAGAATTTCTTTAAGAGTCCCAGAGAAATCAAAAGAAACTTGTAATATCTGAGATTTAGTGACAAGTTACAATGTGCCAGGTATTATGTTAAATGCGTCAAATATTTTATTTAGCCCTATAATAATTCTGTGAGGTATGTACTGTCTGAGGCTTAGAAAGGTTAATCAACTTGCCCAAAGTCATGCAAAATAACTGAATTTACAGTGCTTCCTCATCTCCTGTAATTATCCTCTTTATTCTTTATTGAGAAAACCTCATCCAATATATTCATTTCTTCTACCAACCCATACAGATTTGGGGTGTGTTTACATAGCCCTTAGTTCAGTTAAATATAATTTCAAAAGTTTCATTGCCTTTTTACTCATTCATTCAACAAACTTTTAGTGTGTACTTGCTACTGTGCTAGGCAGTAGAATTCAAAGATGAATAACAACGCCTGCAGTCAAGGAGCTTTCAGCTTTCCTGCTGTGGATAAAGATGGCCCCACACGCATAAAAAAACGCCATTTCCAAACCTCCTCAATGAATGGGGAGACTTCTATACATGGTGTTGAATGGCATCTTGATAATGGATAGATTATTGGAGTCTCTTTCCTCTGCCTTCTCAAGCATATACCTTCTCATATACCTTGTCTCTTCATTCACTGTCTGGCTTTGCCAAAATATCCAGTCAATCTGGTCATACTGGAGTCTTAATATTCAGTTAAGAGCTGAGAGCCAAGGAGTTTGACTAGATATCTGACTTACCTGAACAAACTTGACTCTTAGGAAAATATCCAAGAGCCCAAGGGAAACTCCAGCAGAGCCCAATTCCATTGGTTGCACAAAGCCAGTGCATGGAATTTCTACAAAGGAATTATTATTTCCCCTGTGATTTTGAAGCACCATCTGGACACTTATTTTAGAGTAGAAGCCCGTCATGAGGGTCCCGGCTGTGTTCTTTACAGAGCTATGACATATTGAAGGTCTTCAATAAATGCTGTTACTTTTAATATTAATGGTATGAGCAATAATGAGAAATAGTCATGACTGTACATGCTGCCTAAGGAGAAGAAACTATGCTGAATATCCAAGAAAGTAATTATAAGAGTGTAGTTTACTTTAAATGAATTTATTCATGTTGTCATGTATTTGCTTTGCTTGTGTTTGCACACTGCAGCAGGCTATAGTCCCAAAGTCCAATACTAATAATAAAAAAAAATACAACTCAGCCTTTGACTGATCTGCAGATAAGGTGAGGGAAATGTCTGGGAGAATCAGAGATGGGCAATTAGCAGAGAGAAAATCAAAATTGTTCCTAGGCCAGGAAACGTGCCTGGTAGACAGCCACATTTACATAGCTCCACTCCCTCTCCATCTGCAGAGACACTGCCTCCGGGCTCGGTGGATGCTCAGATCCCAAGTGTTTCCGACTTAGCTAACAGACCTACCATACTGTCCTGGGCACTGGAAAGCCTCTGCTTTCACACACCTGCACAGAGCACTGACCCTCCTCTTTCAAAGGAGGCATTAGGTAGTGAGAAATTAGGAGTGAAGGAAAAATGAGGGGTGCCCAAGTGGCTCGGTCGGTTAAGCGTCTGACTCTTGGTTTTGGCTCAGGTTGCGATCTCATGGGTCGTGAGATCGAGCCCCGTGTCAGGCTCTGTGCTCAGCTTAGAGTCTGCTTGAAGATTCTCTCCCTCTGCCCCCCCCATAAATAAATAAATCTTTTTTTTTAAGATTTTATTTATTTATTTGAGGGAGAGAGAATGAGAGATAGAGAGAGAGCTATGTGCTCAAGGAAGGGGAGCAGAAAGAGAGGACATTGGGTGTTGATGACATCTGAGTTATTGCTGAGGGAGAAAAATAAATTCCTCTTTGGTTAAGCCAATGTTATTGAATTTCTATTACATTTAGCTGAATCCTAGATGATGCATAGGATAAAAACAAAAAAGAAAACAGAAAGACAAAACATACCTGTATATTCACAGTGAAACTGCCTCTAGCATTTCTATCATGTGTGGTTTGAATAAAGTTTAAGAATATTTTAACTGTGCTCACTGAAGGAGTGTGTGTGTGTGTGTGTGTGTGTGTGTGTGCACGCGCGCACGCGCGCTGTCACTGTTGTTCTGATCTCTATCTTTAACTCAGGGTAGAGAAGCCACATGCGGCCACATAAATAGCACAGTGTGCTTTAGTTGAGAAATTGAATGCACATGGAGATCTTAACCTGCCAAAACCCAGGAGCGGTGGGTCAAATTCTGGGCAGACAGGGAGAGAAGCCTGAAGAAGTGAACATACTTCTTCACTAAGGCAACTGGGACTCCTTCCCTCTCCCTCAGGGAGTACTTAGTCACTCCACAATGTGAGCAGGGTGGTGTCCTTCTCTGGAAGCCGAGCAGGCTTGGAGTCAGGGCAATCTCTCTTCTGAGTCCTCGGGGGTGGGGCTACGGGGGGCTGTAAGGGCCCTCCTAGAAGTGCTCTGTTGAAGAAGTTCTTACGAAAGCAACTCCCTGACTCCTGTCACCCAATGGGTCCTTAATAAAAAGCTTGAACAGAGCTAGGAAACCTGTAGAGAGGTGGACATAAAGCCTTCAGTGATGGCATCAGAAATGGATGAGGCCCCTGTCGCTGTTTGGGGCTGAGAACAGCACTCGGAAAACCTCTGCCTTTAACCCAAAGGCAGCATCCTGTGATAGGTCAGCCACAAGGGACCAAGGGCGAATGTGTTGGAGAATGTGGTTCTCCAACCACATTGTGGCGCAAACTGCCACTCCAATTTAAATACAACCTTGTGCTCTTGTCTTTCTGATAGCAGCGAGGTAGAGCAGGAGAAGCGCTCCGAGGAAAGACCGTGCAGGCCATCCGGAGGTGAAGAGGCTGGGCAGGAGCACACAGGCACGCAGACTGACAGAGAGGCCTAAGGATGCCCTTGACTTCGGCCCTGGCTAAGCCGGGCTCTGTACACGCGAGTGCCCACAGGGGGGAGGCCCACCCTGGAGCCTGCTAGTCTTCTTCTTAAAACAAGTGGTCCTTTCAATCTGTCTTCTCTACCCCACTTTTATTAGGTTCTAATGTACAAAAAATACTCTCCCACTACATGAATAACAGCAACACAAGTAAGATGACAAATGGTAACTAACACATGACCTGGGTCACAGGGAGGTGTAAAGGACTCGCAGAGACTGTGGTGACTTGGAGAATTCTTACTCCATCTAAAGGTCACAGGTGCTACACAGTTCTGGTGAATGGCTACCACGCATGTCCAGTATCACAAGATAGTCTGGTTCTTTCAAGAAATGCCAGCAATTTCTCAGGATATCTCCACATCTTTAAACATATTTTTGCTCAGACAGAGCCTATCTGTGGGTTGGATCCAGCACGTGGACCGCCAATTGGAGATTTCACATTTAAAAAATCCAAACATGTTAATAGTTGTGGTGAATGCCTATTACAGACAAGGTTTGTCTTTACATCTCAATCTCTTTACTCCTTTCCTGGTTCCCTGCCTATCTCTAAGTTCTAGTCTCTCTTTTTGTCTTCTCCTCCCCCTCAACTCAGCTTTAATTAGTAGGATTGAAGTGTTACCTGCCCCAGGATCATATATATCTAATAAGACTGCTGCAATTAAAAAAAAAAAAGTTGGGGGCACCTGGGTGGCTCAGTCAGTTAAGCGTCTCTTTCAGCTCAGGTCATGATCTCAGGGTCCTGGGATGAAGGCGCGCGTGTCAGGCCTCCCTACTCAGCAGGGAGTCTGCTTCTCTCTCTTCCTCTGCTTCTGCCCTCCCCCCTGCTGCTCGTGCTCTCACTCTCAAATAAAATATTAAAAAAAAAAAAAAAGTCCTGCAAGGACCAAGGAAGGACTGTAGAGGCAGCATTTCAGAGAGATTTGGGCAGGGTGGCTCGGTGCAACATGCCTCATATCACACAACATATCTTTAGCAACTCCTGCTGGGGCTTTATCAAGTGGAGGTCACATATTCCCCATTTCATAACCAAACCCGGCCACACATATTTATACACACCTGCAATAACTATGATTTCCCGAATAGCAACATAAGAGATAAAATGACACCCCCAGAAGTGGCAGATAAGACTCAGTGAATATAAACTAGTTGACATATTTTATGTTTGTTTCCTGGATTGGGTTTCAGTTCAGTTTGTATCCACAGGAAATGTTATGATGGAAAATTCCACAACTGGCCCACAACTCACATTCCACCTTGGATCCAAGAACCAATTTCAGCAAATCAAATAGGAAATATAATACAGAACTTTTTTGGCTATATCTTCACACAAAAAAATAGGAATAATAAAACCTTACAGTAGTGTTTGCACTAGTTAGAGTTTGCAAAGCACTTTCATGTTCATAATCTCATTTGATCTACCGGGCTGGTAGAGGCACATAATGTGGGCTTAGACACAGACATCATTTAAAAAAATTACCTTGGACAGAGTTGTCAGAAGCAATGTACCATTAATTATAGAAATCAGCTCAATCTCCACGGGAATTAAGTATATGATAAAAAGAAAAGCATCTCAAGCAAACAGACCATGGTAGTTTTAAAAATTTGTCCACTTGGGCGCCTGGGTGGCTCAGTCGGTTGAGCGACTGCCTTCGGCTCAAGTCATGATTCTGGAGTTCCGGGATCGAGTCCTGCATCGGGCTCCCTGCTCGGCGGGGAGTCTGCTTCTCCCTCTGACCCTCCGTCCTCTCATGTGCTCTCTCTCTCTCATTCTCTCTCTCAAATAAATAAATAAAAAATCTTTAAAAAAAATAAAAATTTGTCCACAAATTCTTTGATACCCCTCCTTTCAAGAGATGGAGCTTAACTCTCTTGCTCGTGAGTGAATATTGGACTTAGTGATTCACTTCTAATGAATAAATAGAGCATTGCATGAGTGATCAAATGTCACTTCTAAGACCATGGTATACAAAAAAGAACCCTCCAATATCTGTGTCGGGTGCTCTCTTTCTGTCTTGAATCACTCACTCTGGGGAAGGTGATACCATATAATGAGTACACTCAAGTACCCGAAGGGAAGGCCCACATGTTGAGGAACACAGGCTTCCAGCTAACAGCCAAGGAGAAACTAAAGCCTGCCAACGACCAAAGGAATCATCTTGAAGCTGGTCTTTGAGCCTCCAAATGACTACATTCCTCGCAGTCATTAGCTTCACTCTAACTTTATGAGGAACCCCGAGCCAGAACCACCCAGAGAAGTGACCACCCAGATAGGTCACTCTCCTATTTCTGATCCTCAGAAACTCTGTGACATGATAAACATTTGTGTTTCAAACTGCTAAGTTTGGGGCATTTTGTTACACACAAGAGATAATACATGGAGTAATAATTGATTTTGGTACAACTGGGAACCCCTCTGGAAAAAGATAAAACCTGAATCCATACTTTTTCTTTCTTTTTTTTAAAAAATTTTTTATTGTTATGTTAATCACCATACATTACATCATTAGTTTTTGATGCCATACTTTTTCTTTTTGACCAGGATCCATTCTAAATAGATCAAAAATTTTAATGGAAAATATAAAATGTTCTAAATTATTACCAAAAGCCATGAGCTGATTCCTTTAAACCAATGTTTCTCCACGTTGGCATGACTGACATTTCAGGCTGGGTAATTCCTTATTGGAGGATATTTTCTTGTGCACTGTAGGGCAGTGGGCAGCATCTCTGGCTTCTACCTACCAGATACGTAGAAGCCCGGCCTGTCTGGTGGTGACAGTCAAAAATGTCTTTAGACACTAGAGTGGGAGGACGAAAGGGGATTTCTGATTATGATAAAAAGACAACACAAGCTGCGGGGAAAAAAAATACCTGCAACTCATATCACAAACGACTAATAATCCAATAGGAACATAGGCCAAAAAACCCAGACAATTTTTAGAGAAAGAAAATACAAATGGCCCCTAAGCATATGAAATGATACTCAATCCCATTCAAAATAAGAGATTTTCAAATCAAAACTAAACTGAGATGCCTTTTTTAAAACTTTCAAATTGACAAAAAGCACCCAAGTCTGACAATACACTTTCTTGTCATGCTGGGAGGACAAGAGACATACTCGCATACGTTGCTGATGAGAGTACTGAATGGTTCAACTCCTGTGGAATTCAATTTAGTATTACCTTCCAAAATTACAAATGTATTTATCCTTTGGCCGAGCCATTCTGTTTCTAGGAATTTATCTTATAGATATTCCTACTCTCGCCTTCTACCATGATGGCAGAAGTGTGGCTAGCACATGGCTGCCCCATCAGACGCTGCATTTCCCATCCTCCTTTGCAGCTTGTGGCAGCTATGTCACTAGGTCTTTGCCGGTGGAACGTGACTGAATGAGATGTTCATCATTTCTTGGTCTGGGTCCTCACATGTAGGGCATGCCCATCTCCATGATATCTCTTTTGCTTCCTGTGACACGAAATAAGGATGTGTCCTTGATCCCATTTCAGTCATGCGGACTAAGACCTTGAGCCAAGCCGGAGGAATGAGATGGAAGGAACCTAGCCCCTTGTTATGGACTGTTTGTGTTCCCTCAAAATTCATAGGTTGAAATCCCAACCCCCAATATCATGGTATTAAGAGATGGGACTTTGGGGCTGATTAGGTCATGAGGATAGGGTCCTCATGAATGAGATTCATGCTCTTATAAAAGGGACCTCAGGCAGATCCCTCATTCCCTCTGCCATGTGAGGACAAAGCATGAAGATTTCTGTCCATGAGTCAGGAAACGGGTTCTCACCAGAAGCTGAGTCTACCTATGCACTGGTCTTGGACTCCCCACATCCAGGACTTTAAGAAATAGATATTTGTTGTTAAACCCACACCGTCTATGGCAGTTTGTCACAGTGGCCCCAGTGGACTATGATACCCTTGAATGACCAGAAGTAATAGACCACCGGCAAACTGGACTCCCCCTACACTATTCTCTGGACTGCTCCATGAAGGAAATAACTTTAAGAACTGTATATCTGGATATTTTCCTTAGGGTACCTTAACCTTTATCCTACTATACCCCTGCCCACATATGAAATGATATATGGATAAGGTTATTTATTTCAACATTGTGTGACATTATAAAAGACTGAACACAGCCCATGTTTCCATCAGTAAAGGGCTGGTTATATAAGCTACATTATATGCACAAGATGAAGTACCGTACAAGTATTTAGAAAGTGAAGAAGCCCTCTCTATATTCAAATCAGTAGATCTCCAGGACACACTGTGAAGTGAAAAACACAGTGTGCAAAGCATTGCTCTCTAATAAGATTATACATCCCCAATATCGGGCTCGGCCATGTGATATGCTATAGCCACTGAAATAATGTGATGCCTGTTAGGTCTGAGCTTCCTGAGGCAGCATGAATTTCCACCAGCTTCTTGCTCCTGCCCTCTCCCATAAGAAGAGCATGTCTCAGACAGCCACTGCTCGTTTGGCCTGGGTCCCAGAAAAAGAAGACCTGCGAAGCCTACAGGTAAGCCAGAGGCGGGGCTGCAGGTAAGTGGGGCATCCTGTAAACCAGGTGAGGGAGAAAGGAGAGTCTGAGGTTCAGGGATTGTTTGTATTTATAAAGAATAACTTAGTACAAATATCTTTCATGTAAAAACATCTTTTGTGTAAAAACAAAGGGGATTAATAAGAAAATGTATCATATTTGCATTTATTTTCATAAAAAAGCACTGGAGGGATCTAAAAGAAACTAACGACAATTTTTATATTATCGTAATGACAGCCGCCAAGGCTGTTATAAACATTTCACTGTATCTATTTCTAGTCTTTTATTCTGCATTTTTAAATAAAAATAGAATTGTACAGCAATACTGTTTCATAACCTTGCTTTACCACTTAGTAGTAGATGAAGGCAATTTCCCACATTCATAGTAACCATCTTAATACACAATGCCCAGTTTACTGATTTTGTTGTGTTCTGATATATTGGAGGAAGTTCTAGCAGAGGTCTGCGCAGAACCACCCAGCACCCAAGCTATGGGGCCAGTCTTCCAATGTCTGCAGATCATCCTGTTTAACTGAGCCTAGCTCTGCTAGGACATGTGTGCGAGGGACCAGGTGAGCTCTTGCCGACAAAGCCAGAGGTCTCTGTGTGGCTCTAGCAGTGGGAAAGGCCCGAGGGACTCTAGTCATGTTTTATACTTGGGCAGTATCTTCCTTCAAAGTTTTGATAAGGCCACAGGCAAGTGTTTTCTTCCTAAAGATGATTTCTTTGTTACTATAAGATCAGAAATTTTTATCCCAAGCCGAACTGGAAGTTGCAGAAAAAAAAAGTTTTACTATAGAGAAGACCCTGAGAATATTTCTGCTTTCCCCAGAGAAGAACATCTCAAGAAGGTATGCTAAGAATTGGAGGAAATTGAGATTTGGATTGAAGTTTTTGTACCACCGGGCAAGGCACAAGGTCACAGACCTAAGGGCAGGGCTTCTGGTGCCCATGCCGGAGTGCTGGCATGAAACCACGATGTCTCTGTCCCAACAGCATCTTACCTGTATTTGTAGTTTTACTGCTATCGCACAGATCACTTCTAATTGACACATATCACCTTTGCACCAACAGTGAAAAGGACATTCTGTTGGATGGATGTGTATGTTTTAAATAATATAAACTACAATCCACATGTAACATTCATTTGTCGGAATGCAGCACTGGGGTACCCAATGGAGGGAATTACTGTCAGGGTGCGTTTCTTATTCCTCTAAAGATCCAGGGAATCGACTCAACTGGCCTGGAGGAGAGGGGTCCCTGCAGACTTTCCAGTGCTTCAGAAGCCCCAAGGCAGAATTTTCAATGCCAGAAGGTGATTTCGAGGGCTATATTAGCCCATAAGCATGCCCATGAGGACTAATGAGAACACTGTAAGATAAAAAATATATATATATTATAAAAGACAAGGTGAAGATGAAACAGATTCAGACTTCTCTGGCAGGTCTAAATAATTTAAAAAAAGCACAAAGCACGGGCTTCTAGGACGGGTTAAGCACATCCAGCTGTGAATCAGAAGATCTCTGTTTTAGGAGTCTAAATTAACATTTTGGATGGTAACAAAGGAAGGAGGGGTTGAAAGCTATTCAAGAAGAGCAGATAAGAGAATGCTG
Source organism: Zalophus californianus (assembly GCF_009762305.2). Taxonomy (NCBI): domain Eukaryota; kingdom Metazoa; phylum Chordata; class Mammalia; order Carnivora; family Otariidae; genus Zalophus; species Zalophus californianus. The sequence goes on along the minus strand of NC_045606.1, from coordinate 71,713,431 downwards.
GATTCTTGCTCTTTACAGAGAGAGGAAGCAATGATTCTTTCGGAGGATGGCTGATAAAGCTATAAGTAGCTACTCAACTAAACAAAGAAGGGAAAGAAGGAAAAAGGACCTTTACAAAGAGCCTTTACCACTAAGCTCCACTGTAAGAGAGGGCGTAGCGAATCAGCCCAGCTGTGTTAGAGCCACACGTGATGTGTCACTGCGGGCGCATGGTTTAACTACAAACATGACACTAGTGAGAACTGTATAATTGGATTTTATGGCGCCAAGATTTCCAAATTTAACTTTTGTTTTTATATTTCAAGAGTGTTCTAGGAGATATGAAACTCAACGTGGGAATAATATTGCGGGGTAGGAGCAACTGAAGTAGGAGGCACATTGCTGCCACCCATTGGTGTGGCCAGATGCCCTGGAGGGGGAGAAAGGGAGTTGGGAAGAGGTAAAACAGGAGGAGGGACAGCCTAAACTCCCTGCTTACGGGAAAATGACGGAGAGGAGAGGGAAATGCGCATGAGAAGAATGAGGATGATACACAAATAAGACTTTCCCCGTCCTCATCCAGCAATTGCAGCACTCTTTGTCTAGTATGGCAGATAGTCAAGATTCTCTTTTGGCACTTTTAGGATTGTACCACAGAAGAGGGGAAGCTGTGAAATGTGCTCCCAATATGGGCCAGTCAAATTTCTGATGTCAGTCTTCCAATGCCCCACGTCCAATACCATCATGTCTGAATGATTGCTCTGAAAACCCCTTCGCCAGCGCTGTCAGTTCTACGTCAATGGATTTCAGAGCCAGCATCCTCAGTACTTGAACACATTGGCGCTTGTAGTACGGTTTTTTTCTGTCAAGTCATCCTGTCCTTGACAACCTTCTAAAGCTCATGTAGGGAGAGAACGTTGTCCCTGCAAGTGTTCAGTATTTATGAGCTCAGGGCCCTCTCTGGCTAAGAGTAATATTGACTCCATGATAAAGCCAAAGGGGGAAAACTCATTTTTCTTGAAGAAGACCTGTCTCCCTAAAGCTGTTACGAGTTATTGGCTGGTGTGGGGGCCATCAGAATGAAAACTCAATTTAAGTAAAAAGATACTATTTCGCTGCCATATATTTTAATCTTCTCAATCAATATCATTGGCCAGGTGATCTTACCATTTCTCCTTATTTTGTTTGTCTGCATTGCATTATTATTATTATTTTTTACTGATTGAGCTGTATTGGATGCATACATTGCTGATTATACTTTGGAAATAGAAATCTAACGATTTGACAATCGTATAGAAGCACTACCTTCTGGATTGTTGTCAAACCCTGCTTAACTCATTAATGCTCCAAGGTGACAGGAGCTCTAAGTGCTAACACTGCACAGAGTGTGAGATCGGAGCCAAACACCAGAGGAACTCAAGAGCTCCTGCCTCCTGGCATGAAACTGACCAAACCCTGTTAAGAAATTACTTTTGTTGCAGAGACAGCTGTATGGCTGTTATTATTCAGCTTCAACATATTCTTTTAAAAATAAGGTTCACTGCACAAGGTAGTACAGGTGCCATCATTAAAACTGAATGTTCTGGGGCGCCTGGGTGGCTCAGCCATTAAGCGTCTGCCTTCGGCTCAGGTCATGGTCCCAGGGTCCTGGGATGGAGCCCCGCATCGGGCTCCCTGCTCGGTGGGAAGCCTGCTTCTCCCTCTCCCACTCCCCCTGCTTGTGTTCCTTCTCTCGCCGTGTCTCTCTCTGTCAAATAAATAAATAAAATCTTTAAAAAAATAAAATAAAATAATAAAACTGAATGTTGTGTATATATTCCAGGATATCACAAGAATGTAAAGGAACTGCTAAAAGATATGAAGGCTCAAACTGGTGCTTTAAACCATCTCTCTCCTTTAAAGATTGGTTAAACACTGGGGCTGGAGGAGGATTTTCGGTCAACTATCAAAGTTCTTTTTATTGGGCTTCTTTTTCTCATAACAATATCAATCTTATTTCATTGTCTTTTCTGGGGTCTCCCTGCCTGTTGCTGAGATTCCTTCACTGCCATAACTTCCAGCCGATATATGATCCTTTCTACTCAAAGAGATGCATCTATGTTGTCTACCGTGGATTCAGCCGACTCCTCCTTTCATAAGTCTTATATAAGAATTCCCCCAGCTGACCAATGTTGACCCATCGGTGGGGACATCTCCAGTACACCCCTCTTCAGCAGGAAGAAGTTACAGAAGATAAGACCTTCCACCCTCAGCTTTAAGATTTAAGGGTCAAAACTGTTCAGGGGGGAGAATGATAAGGAGAACAAAGGCAAGAGAAATGTAGATAAAATTGAATGTTCTTACAACTTGCAACAACTGTTGATAAATACCCCAGACAAGCCAACTGTGGCATTCCTCCACGAACTCCTGGCTGCCTTAATGTTGATGTTTTGCTAGAGACTAAAAGGCAACCTCAGCCTGACAAGAGCCAGACCTCTAGGATCCTGTAAGTCTTCTCTAACATATGGAAATCACTTTAGAGACTTCTGTTATTTCTAGCCCACCCCTCAACTTAAAAGTATATAATCAACCGCTCCTCAGTCACAGTGCAGCTCTTTCTGCCCGTGGTCCTGTCCCCGTGCTATAATTCGAACCACGTTTTGTGTATTTACTTGACAGAAAGAACGAGGACTCGCTCCTCATTCACGGAGGAATTGGCTGCCATGACTGGGCACCAGGCTGGGAAAGACTGTGACACAGAATCACCTGTCCTCAGACCCTGGCTTCCTCCTCATGCTCCTCTCTCTGTGGCCCTCTACTCAGAAAGCTGGGCCCCTGGTGCTGCCCTCTGTCTGCCCCAGACCAAGACTAGGATGTTCCACTCACACCCACAGTTCCTCAGCCAGCCCCCTCTCCTCTGGGTCCCTCTCCACTGTCACTCAAGCTTCCATTTCTACTGACAGAAGAATGGGATGAAATAACTCACCCACAGTGTAGACAGCTTACTATGTGAGCAGGTGAAAGCCTACCTGAAGCACATGAATCATCCAGGGTGTTTGTGTTTTGGGGAAGAATGTTTGTTTATGAGCACCAAGCAAAGTGGTCTACCCTCAGGACACATACTAGGAGCTAAGCAAGTGTTTAGAGCCCTTCAAATCAAGCACAAATAAATCATTTCTGGGTTGGTATCTTCGGAGTGCTATTTCTACTAGCAATCCTGGTAGATGGGGGAGGCTGAAGGTGTAGGAATAGCAAAAAATCTGAATCCCTATTGTGGATGGGGTGAGGGTCATTTGAAACTTCTTTCCTGACAGCTGTGGTATTCGCTACATCCTCCTGCCAGGGAGCCATGCTTCCATCTTCCAGTCACGCTACGTTTTATTATTTTTTTTTTAAGATTTTATTTATTTATTTGACAGAGAGACACACAGCTAGAGAGGGAACACAAGCAGGGGGAGTGGGAGAGGGAGAAGCGGGCTTCCCGCCGAGCAGGGAGCCCGATGTGGGGCTCGATCCCAGGACCTGGAGATCATGACCTGAGCTGAAGGCAGACGCTTAACGACTGAGCCACCCAGGTGCCCCCATGCTATGTTTTAAAGAGAAAAATGCAAATTATAAAAATCTGATTAAGTAAAAATTAGAATAATGCCTATGCAATAAGGACAGTATTTTTCTTGCAATATTGTGGGTATATACATGATATATATAAGAATTTAATATTGATACATCAACATGATATGAATATAATATTGATATATATATCAGTATGATTAAGAATATCACATTGACATACGTATCGGGGATGGGGGCAGTTTCCACACATAAAAGCCAAGAATAGGACTTTGGTGCTTCAGAAGTAAGGCAGATACCAGGTAGAAGACCCAAGCGACTGCAAAGCTCTGTCAAAGACAAAACCTTAAAGCCAGGTTTTGTGGGAAGGAAAAGAAAAAATAATTTTCTACATTCTTTTGGCATATTAGGGACAAAGCCTTTAAAACTTAAATCACAGTTTTTTCTATTAATTTAGAGAAGATGATTCTTTTGCCCAGAAAAACCCCTGGCCACACTACCCTAAGGGGAAGAAAATGCTCTCAGGGAGAAGGAAAGAGAGCCCAAAGTTGGCCCTATCCTGTCCCGAGGCATTATCTGAACGAGAAAAGTGAGGGAGAGCTTGGAAGTTGGGGCCAGGGTGCTATTTCCCCCTCTGCCAGTGGTGGGTGCAGGGAATTTTAGAAAGTGCCCATCGATAGAAACATCACGTGAAACACAAATGCCAGCTGCGTCCTATACGCTCAAATCTTCTAATCACCACAGGAAACGGTGAAAAGAAGCAAGTGGAATTAATGTTAATAATATATTTTATTCTAACGAATATAACCAAAATAGTATTTTTACATATAATCAACATAAAATTACTAAGGAGGCACTTTACATTTTTGTTACTGTCTTTGAAATCCATGATGTGTTCTTCACACACAGACCAGCCATGTTTCAAGTATAATTGTCGCTTGAGCAACTTGGGTTTCAACTACATGGGTCCACTTATACATGGATTTTTTTTTTTTTACAGTACTGTCTTTTTCCTTATTTATGATTTGCTCAAAAATACTTTCTTTTCTCTAGCTCGCTCTTTTATAAGAACACAGTATATATAATACATTAACATACAAAATAAGTGTTAGATTGACTGTACATGTTATCTATCATCAAGGCTTTTGGTCAACAGTAGGCTGTCAGTAGTTAAGTTTGGGGGGAGTTAAAAATTATACTCAGATTTCCACTGTGTGGTGCATCAGTGATCTCGCCTTCCTGTTGTTCAAAGGTCAACTGTACTCAAGAGGTACATGCGTGGGGCACTTGGCTCTGTTGGTTAAATGCCCGACTCTTGATTTTGGTCTCAGAGCCCTAAGATCAAGCCCCGAGTTGGGCTCCTTGCTTAGCGGGGAAATTGCTTGAGATTCTCTCTCCCTCTGCCCTTCCCCTCCTCTCTAAAATAAATAAGTAAATCTTAAAAAAAAAAAAAAATAGGTGCATGTGGCCACTGGCCGCAGTATTGGACAGCACAGCTTTAGAATATCTTAAGAGACCTATGAAAGCACTGGAAAGCACCAGTCCTCAGTTTGATTCCATGACCTAAATGACACGGCACTGGGAATATGAAGGTGGCTCAGGGAGAGGGAGAGTTAAATGAGACTCAGGCAAAGCTATGGGCCCTCCTGCCATCTTCACTAGGGCTTGGTGCCTTCTAGAGGATCTAGAAGTTTTCCTGCTCCAGTTACCAAATATAGAATACCCAGGTTTGAAGAAGAGCCAAAGAGCCTGGGCCAGGAACAAGAGGGCATTTAGAGTTGTGGTTTCAAGGTCAGGACAAATGGCTAAGGTCATAGGCCAAAAAGAGCAGTCCCACCTCAGCAGAAAAGACCACACAGAGTCCAGAGGACAGAAAGTTTGCAGGCTCTTTTCTCCTGTGTAAGCCAAATCCCCACTAGCACTTCACTTGCTCATTTATTCAGCAAATATGGATTTAGGGCCTGCTCTGTAAAGGCCACTCATCTTGGTATTGGGCACTTAGGGGTAAAAAAAAAAAATTACAAAAGTCCTTCCTTTATAGAAATTACATTCTAGCTGAGGAAGAAAAAAATTGAAAGGTAAAAACAAGAGGCAAAATGTAGAGGGTGTTAGATAATAGTAAGAACTATGGGAAAAGATCAGAAATAAAGCAGAATAGGAGGACAGCAGTGGGGAGATATGTAATTTTAAATAAGTTGATCAGGGAAGGAGCTGGGCAGAAGAATAGGAAATCTTAGAGACGGAATGTTTGAATTACTTTTTCTTTTCTTGATACCCAAGGTGGGGGCAAGGTCAGGGGAGGGCTAAAAATGGGGATCAGAACACTTAGGAGAAATAAATTGCCTTATATTTGGTACATCTGTGTATAGTGTGATTAAATTGGTTTTTAAAGTCATATATTTATGTGGAGAAGACTGATAGTATGTATTACAAACTATTAACTGTGCTTATCTCTGGGGATTACGATGAACTTATTATGCTTGTACTTTTCTCCATTTTCCAGATTTCCTATGATCAACATAACCTCCTTTAATCAAGGGGGGTGGAAGCCCTCCATAACATTGTTTATGAAGAAAAGAAATAAAAATAAAGCCAGCTCCCTTTGCCATCTGCTAATATTTTCATAATTGAAGAATCTTACCATAATATGAAATTCTGAATTCAGTACCACTTTGTGTTCTCTTAGGAACTGCCACTCTAGCAATCCTTTCTTTAGATTTTTATCCAGTTTTCTTTTATTTTTTTTAACCCAAATGTGTTGAACTTGAATCTTCCCATTGCATTTTTCTGATATTCAGCATCCAGCATCTTATTGTGCTGACAGCGTCTTTTCAGAAATGCTGACAGGTTTCCATTGTGATGCATATTCACTGCCCCATAAACAGGCCCCGTTGTGACACCTATCCCAATCTGCCCCACCACCTCTTGGTGTGCTTTCTTCTGGAAACTTCTTGTGTGGATAAACTCCCCAAAGACACTCCAGAGAACTGCCATCTGGAACATTTAATGTTGTCAGCACATTGCCTCATATGGCTTTATTTGCAAGTACCACCAATGGCACCAAAGAAACAGAGCCCACTGAAAGCCCGCCCCAAAAGTTTTTTTTTTTTAACTTTTTGAAAAAGAAGTCGTATACAAACAGAAATAACCAGAAATGCCACTCCTTTGAAGTGATATCATTGAATGCTAATAGAACATCTTGACCTCCAATAAACCTCTGAGAACAGTACAAATATTCTGATGAATGTATAAGCTTGGCCTGATATCCCATTAACCTGTTGATCTTTACATTAACTTGTGTTAGTACACAGGCTTTTCAATTTTGTTATCCACATTGAAAATATGGAAGATAAAATATAGCTAATATTTCCATCAGAACTGTACTATATAAGGTATCGATAGTCCATACTTTCAAAAAAAATTCTGAAAACTTGGCAAAGTGCTCATCTTTTTTCTGTCTTTGCCTTCTTTTTAATTGAGATATAATTTACATATAAATTATTTTGGGGGCACCTGGATGGCTCAGTCAGGTTGAGTGTCCAACTCTTGATTTCGGCTCAGGTCATGATCTCAAGGTCTTTGGATCAAGCCGGGGTGGGCTCCTTGTTCAGCAGGGAGTCTGCTTGAGATTCTTTCTCTCTGCCCCTACCCCCCCCACTCTCTCTCTCTCTCTCTCTCTCTCTCAAATAAATAAATAGATCTTTAAAAAAACAAACATTAGTTTCAAGTGTACAACATGATTTTATATTTGTATATGCTGCAAAATGTTCCTCACAATCAGTTGGTTAATGTCTCTCTCCATATATACTTAAGTTTTTTTCTTGTTTTGAGAAATTTTAGAATTGATTCTCTTAGGAACTTTCAAATGTTTAATACGGTATTATTATTAACTATAGTCCACCATGCCATACACACATCTCCAGGACTTACTTATTTTATAACTAGACGTTTCTACCTTTTGACCCCCGTTACCCATTTCATCCACCCCCCCCAGCAATGTGTCTTTTTTTTAAAGGTTTTTTTTTCAAATGAGAACTCTACTAGGAAATATATAACCAAGAGTGACATATTTTGGACAACTGAGAAATGTTTCTTGTAAATATAATGTTAGGGGTTCAAAGAGGTTTGGAATCTTGAATCTTTCCACTAATCCCTTTTCCCTTTCAGGGATTCATACAAGGAGCTTGTACACAGGAAACATTAGCCAAACGGGAAACAAATGATCATTTTAGCAAATAAGGACCTAGTGCAAGGGAGACTGGCTGAAATCATTCAAAGTATCTTCTCTCCCCACGGTGGAATTACACTAGAAACATATGACAAAATACAACTAGAAAAATCCCCAATTATGGAAAATTAAGCTTTTAACAAAATTAAATAACCACTCATGATTAAAAACTGAACTAAAATTCAAAAATTTTTAAAGCTTAAAATAGGAAGACACTTCCTTCAACTGATAAAGGATATCTATAAAATGCCTAGTACAAGCATCATAACTTATTATTGAAAGCTTTCCTTCTGAGATTGGGAATGAGACAAAGATGTCTACTGTCAATATTGTCCTGACACTCCTAGCCAGTTCGTATCTTTAAAAAAAAGTTCTCAAGGAAGAACTTAAACTATCAATACACAAAAATAAATTCTATTTCTATATGCCAGCAAAAAACAAATTACAGACTTTTAAAATAATGCCATTTGAAATAATGATAAAAAGCACTGCATTTCTAGGAATAGATCTAACAAAAACATCAAGACATCTGCAAAGAAAACCACAGAACTCTACTGGGCAAAAAATAAAAGGAAATCTAAATTAATGGAATCATATGAATTTTCATGTTAAAAGACTATTATAAAAATTTTAATTTTGCTCAAGCTACTATATAGATTCAATCTCATCCCATATAAATCTGAGCAAATTTTTGTGTGCTAGTGAGGTGATTTAAAAATTTATATGGAAATGGAAGGGACCTAGGATAATCAAAACAATTATAAACAACAACAAACAATAATGAAGTCAGAGGGCTCATAACACCAAAAATCAAGACTTGTTAAGTTTCAGTAATAAGAGCAGTATGATACAGGTGTAAGCTTAGACAAACTGACCACGGAAAAATGTATAAACTCCAACGGTAGATCTTTTTAAATACAGTCACTGATTCATGATGCTGCAACACAGTGAGAGAAAGAATGGTCTTTCCAATAAATGATCCTGGGTCACATTTGGATATCCATATGGAGAAAGGAATGAATCTTGATTCCTCCCAAGAATAAATTATGGGTGAATTTTTAAGCTCTAAACATAAGTAAAACAATGAAGTTTCTAGAAGACAACAAAAGAGCTTATCTTTCTGAACTTGGAGAGACACAGTTTTCTTCAACCACATACCAAAAAAAAATTACAAGCTATACATAAAAAAATGGATAAGCTAGATAATATTAAAACTAACAGTTTCTATTTGTCAAAAGAAACGACTGGAAGAAAAATGCAAGGCACAAAGTGGAGAAAGCGGCATGTGATATCAGTATTCAAAAAAACACAATAGAAAGAACAAATGGAATTCTCCTATGTTGCTGGTGGGAGAGCCAATTGCTACAACCACTTTGGAGAACTGGTGAGCAGCCTCTATTTCCAACTGAATGTTCAAATTCACTCCAAACACCCAACAGAAATGTACATTTGTGTGCAGAGATGTGTAAATTCATGCTTGGGGTAAAATGTTTTGCTGTTTATGCAAATCCATCCTTCTTCTTAGGTCCAGTGTAAGTCATCTTTAGTGTCTTGGCCTCCTGGATGCAAGATGTCTGAAGAAGAGATTATATCTGAGGTCAATGTCCAGAGGTAGTGAAGGCAGTAAAAGGACTTTCTCTTTCCTGTGTTTCTTCAAGATTAAGGAAAACCTCTTGCAGAAACATTAATCCCACACCTTCAAGCCAACTTGGCCTTGTACCTGGCTGACCATCATTGCTTTGGATACTCATGCCTCCGTGAACCAAGGGGAGAGGGCAGACTTCAGAGGCTAGGAATCCTTCATGCCTTCCCTGAAAGTCATGTCTACAAGGAAGAGTGTGGATCTTACACAAATGAGAGTCCTCTTAAGAAAGGAAGGAGCCATGACTGTGCACACCAACCTGGTCTACTGCACTTTCCAACCAAGTTGTAGATATGTCAGTGTGTTATAGAGCACATCTCCCTTTGTGCTGCTTTGGTACTCCTACCCCCGCCCCAGCCTGTCACCACCCTCAGCAGCTAGGGCCTTGCTACGTCCACGGCACACCACTAGAACCAGCCTTTAATACCTAGTTGCTGAATTGAATGGCAAGGGATTCTTTATCATTATACTTCTCAGGAGTGGGAAAAGAGTCTTTCCAGAGTTAATTAACCTACACAAACACATAAAGGGCCAGCAATGCTTATTAGCAAGAATGCATCACTCTAGACCCCTATTCTTCTGATCTATGCTTTGATTATTAACCTGGGATCCTGAAAAGGACACATATGGCTCCTCTGAGCACATCAATTCTCTGATAGTGAATTGGTTTTTAGTTTCATTTCTGTAGCCAAAGCACACTGAAAAAAATTTTTCATTTCTCATAACATTCAGCTCAACTCAGTTGTTCTAGTTACAATATTCCTAATTTTTATCTAGCTGATTAACTACAGAATAATCCAAATACATTTCAAATTATAAATCTTTCATGATTTGGGAGATTTTATACAAATGTACATTTGGCAGTGCTAATTTAAAGCAAATATCAAAGATGATTAAACATTCTCAAGATAAGAGGGATAAACCATTGGATTATTTTATAGATTTAACCACCAGTGGTCATAAACTGCTATAAATGGAAATATTTTGATGTTCATCTTTTCTTAAAAATAATTATTTGGGGAATGTTGAAGAAAGACTACAGAAGTGGGTCAAGAATGTGTGCACAAAACATTTGTATTCTTTACTATGTAAACACCAATTTATTTATTGCAATAATACACTATTAAATATTTATTCACCAAGCACCATTCCCCAGAGTTTAAACTATCTGTGCAGTTATTCTTTGGAAAGCTCATGAAGTAAAAGGTTTTTGGAAATCACTGAACTTTCATTGAACCATGGGCTTATGTTGTCCAATTCCCTTATTTTACAGATGAATCTGAAAACAGGTTTAGTGATTTGCCCAAGACCTTGGAACTAGCACTATCTTTTACATAAGTAGGAAAAGAGTTGGTTTTTAATGTGGAGAATAGTTACGCACTAGGATTTAACTTCTGTGGAAAGAATTTGGGGGTCTAAGGACAGGTTTCATAAATCTAAAAAAAACCCCAAACCAAACAAAAACCTCATCTCCTTTACATTTTGTTTAAATATACGTGGTCCTTTAGAAAATGTCATCAAGTTGAGGTAAAGTGATAAAAAGGAATGAATCTCCACATAGGCCCCATAAAAAACTGAAGAGAGGGAGAGATTTATTTGTAAAGATTATGGCCTGCACAGGTATTGTCCACTCACACTACAATTCTCAGAACCACTTGCAGGGCAGGCTAAATGCAAACAATAAATAAGCAAGAAGACAGGTAAACAAACAGCACAAGTGAAAAAGTACACACTGCCGAGAAAGCATTAAGCCTGTCCTCCCCACTGGAAAATGAGCAGAACACATTCAACAGCTGAGAATATGCAGCTGCACGATGCTCTCCCAGGTAATGTGTAAATGAGAGGCAGCAACCAGGGATGACATCCTCTGAAAATCTCAATTGGTCTCTCTATGTCTCAGATTTAAAGTATAAAGCATACATTTTCTCTCTTATTTCTCTACTTTGGTCAATACTGAATAACATAATTCTTTCTCTAGTAATCTCATACAATACATAAATGAAAGCTTTTTCCATACGTAATTTAATATTATTTTCATATTTATCATATTTATGCTGAAAAGAATCATGTATTTCTCTGGTCCCACTGGCTAATGTCCCCCCAATTTTTCATGTTTTTTTTACAGGAACTCTTTGTGAGACACATCTTTCTTCTGCAGAACTCAATAAACAAATAACATGTGAACGGAGCAGAAATGTTTCCAGGCAGAAATGTTTTCATCAAATTTCCAAAGAATTAAGGATGCTGATTTCTAAAAATGTAACTGAACACTTCTCCGGCAAGCATAAGTAACAACTAAAATTGCTGGCTTGACACTATCTGTCATAAATTGAAGCCCTAATCAATTTGAAAAGAATCATCTACACTTTTCTTTCTTTAAGATTTGTTAGTGTATTTTTTTTTTCAAAATAAATATAACAACCAGGAGCTTTTCTACCCATTTTTATCTTCCAAAATAAGTCAATTGTCAACTAAGAGCATTCTTATTTGGTCATGATTGGATTTCATGACAGTAGGTATGTATTTCATGATAATAGATGCCTTAATATTTATGCCAACAACAGATAAAATTTTTCTTTTTAAAAAACACTATAGGGGCGCCTGAGTGGCTCAGTTGTTATGTGTCTGCCTTCGGCTCAGGTCATGATCCCGGGGTCCTGGGATCGAGCCCCGCATTGGGCTCCCTGCTCCGCGGGAAGCCTGCTTCTCCCTCTCCCACTCCTCCTGCTTGTGTTCCCTCTCTCACTGTGTCTCTCTCTGCCAAATAAATAAATAAAATCTTTGAAAAAAAAAAGAAAAATTAACACTATAAAAATAGATTTTAACTATGAGAGAAAAATATTTTCCCCCAATTTTTATCTTCTCTCATTTTGGGTATCTGCATATATGATTTTTATATAGTTTAAATTCAGAATGCATGTACTCCTTTCTGTTGCGTGCTTTTTTTTTGCTTATCATAATTTCATAAATTTTTCTACATATGTACATAATTATCAAATAAGTCAATTCTGGCTGAGTATCAGATGTTTCAGCCACATTGTCTTTACACCTTCATAATTATTGTCTTAATGGCTGCTTAATATTCTAACACATTTTTATACCATAATTTAATTGCCATTTTGTGATCAGTAAACATTTGCACTGATTTCCAAGCTCCAGTGTAAGTAACCCTGTAGTAAACATATACATATGTAATAGTCCTTTTCATCTCTGGATTATTTCCTTAGGGTAGATTTCCAAAAATAGGATATCACTGGACCAAGGAACATTTTGTCTCTGAAAACATACCAACAAACTGCTTTCCATTTTTATTTATTTATTTATTTATTTTAAAAATGTTTCTTAATTTTTAAAATTTTTTTAGTTTGCTAGTTTTCCCACATCTTCATCAACACTGGGGATAGTCATTTTCAACTTTTGCTAACATATTTAAAATACCTCCTTGTTCTTTTATGTTTTGTATTATTTTATTTACTTAATAATCAATGAGAGTAATTTGTTTTCATGTCCTGGATAATTATGGCCCAGGGTATTTTCATATAGGCTTGTTGAACACTTACTATATGCTGAGTGCTGTGCTGGGGCCTGAGAGGCACAATGATAAAGCAAGCATGATTTTTGACCTTCAGGATGTCACTAAATAGTGTGTTTCAATATCCTTTATTAATTTATAATGGAAAGTTATTTCTTTCCCTTCTTGATAATCGATATTTGCATAATAGCTATCGTTTTTTGGAAGAGTATCTTTTTTAAATCTTAGTTTATATATACATGTTTTGGGAAATATTTAAAACACAAACATTCAGAGACATATACAATAAAGGACTATGTACTCACCAAAGAATGTCAAATATTAACCTTATAGAATTGTGTCAAGCCTTATTTTAATAAAAAAATAAATTTAAAGTCCTTTTTTGTATTTTTCCTTCCCATTTACAACTCTCCTTTTTCCTAAACAACCACTGTCATGCATTTAGTTTGTATCGTTCCGGTTCACTGAATAAATAAAATTTCAAAATTTCAAAATTATTTGTGATAATATATAGTATAGTTCTGTGGGGCTCTTTGTTTACATAAATCATATTCTAAAACATATATCATTTTACAGCTTGCCTTTTCACTGTTTTGGGGACAGACCCATGTCGCAGTATAGAGAGCTAATTCATTTCCCTTAACTGTGATATGGTAGTCCCTAATATAGATTTATCATATTTATTTATCTATTTTCTTATTCATGGACATACATACAGTTTCCTCTTCTTTATTTTTACTTATATTCATTTATTTTTAAATATTTTATTTATTTGACAGAGAGAGAGACAGCTAGAGAGGGAACACAAGCAGGGGGAATGGGAGAGGGAAAAGCCGGCTTCCCGCTGAGCAGGGAGCCCAACGCGGGGCTCGATCCCAGGACCCTGGGATCATGACCTGAGCCAAAGGCAGATGCTTAACAACTGAGCCACCCAGGCACGCCCCCTTCTTCTTAAAAAAAGCATGTACTATAATAAATATCCTTGCACATAACTCCTTGTGCTTATGTGAGAGTTTTCTGTAGTATATACATACCATGATATAGAAACACTGGATTGCAAATTAGGAGCATCTGCAATTTTTTGGGATACTGCAAAGCGACAGCCCCACTCTGCACTCCCACCAGCAGTATATGAGAATTCCTGTTTTCTGAAATCCTCTGACACTGTCACACTTATCACCAGTTGGATGTATGATAAATGGTATTATAATTTTATATATTTATGTCCTTGATTATTAGAAGTGGGGATTAACGTCTTTTCAAATGTTTACTCTTGAGTTCCCCAGTCTGTAAATTGTCTAGTTATATAACTGGACCAGTATGTCTATCACGCTCTTTACATAATGTTGATGAGGATGTTTATTGACTTTTACTATATAGAGTAACTGTTCTTAGTGCATAACACTTAGTAACCTCAGTGACTCCTCAAGGCAGCCACATGAGACAGGTTCTACAATTATCCTACTTTTACAGATTGGGAAACTGAGGCCCAAAGAGACTGAATAATTGATCCCAAGTTAGAGAGCCAGTAAGCAGTGGAACCAGAATTTAATCTTTTGTCAGTCTGACCACTTGAAATAGTCTCATAGAACAGGAGAATAGAACTAACCCTCAGCTCATATAATTTACGTATACTGGCTAATCATTCTCAGTGTATCTTCTTCTTTTTTTTTTTATAAAACAAAAAGATGAATGGGTAGAATAGACGTAAAAATAATTATAGCTATAAAGTATATTTTTATGTTTATGAACACAATGTCTTCTTTTTGTAGAAAGAAAAATACATACAAAGGGAGTCTTTGTATAAGTATAAAAATTACTCTGTACCTCAACATCTAGTTGTTACATTTTAGTTTGTCTTTTAAAATAAAATAATAATTATTTCATTTTTATTGGTTAAGAGTTTTCTGTCCTTTTAAACTATATCTAGGCTTAAAATGTTCAGAATAAAAATTATTTTAACTATACATTAGGGAGTCTGTAGTGTATCTGTTTAAAATATTTATCAATATGGAATTAGCATATCTAATTAAACCAAACTGGGCAAAGAAAACAGCTCAGCTCTACTGGTACTAATAGAACAAACCACCGCACACTTGAGGAGACGACAAGTCAGTAAAAAAAAGAGTAATATGTTTTTGCTGAAATGGACATGACTCTAAATTTCCAGCTACAGGCAGAATGAAGAGTGATTTTTCATGGTTGGCAAAAATAAACAAAACTATTTGCAGATGAATCTGTCAGCCGAACAACCCTGACTGAAAGCTTATGAAAGATTTCTACGCATGTGTAGAAAGCAATTTTTTCCTGCTGGGTACGCCCATTAAGGTACAGATCTTGCAGATATTAGTTGTTAGAGGGAAGTTAGATAAAAAGGTAAGAGGTGGGTATTGCCCCTTAGGATGATGTTAACAGCATTGTTATTCTTAGTAAGTCAAGCTCATGTTTCTCACTGTTTTCCACACTGAGCAAGCTCATTTGGCTTTAGAAAGAACCCAAGCCAGGCTCCAGGGTCTTTACTCTTTGGCACTTCAAACTCTGACTGAAGCTTCTTCCCTGGCCCCACCACAGCACACATTTTCTCTTCCGCCAGCACAGTGCCTGAGCTGAGATTAGTCATTTTCAGTTTAGTCCTGATAATTCCTGTCAAGTGGCAAATCTTCAAGCTGGAAGGGAATACAGCACATGAAGCCTTTACCATCCATTGATATCATTTGTTGGTGGGATTTCCAGGCAGTCACTTAATAAAATTTGAAGGAATGGTACAGTTGAATGTTCAGCTTTCAAAAGATAACCAAGAAAACAAAAGTCTAGAATGGAGTTTCCCCAAATGTGTTTTCTCCAGAAACTGCTAAATGCTGTTAATTGGATTCTACTGGGAATTACAGTGCACGGGGGTAGCTTGCTCTTTAGAGTCACAAGATGCACTGCCATTTAAAAAGCTATGAGAAGTGTTCTACTAAAAATTTTTTTTTAATTTTGTCGAAATTACCACAAATGAAGACCATAATAACAGAGTGTCTACTGACAAACAAGAAGTAACTTCATTTTTGGTGGAATGAACTGTGTGCGAGAGGGGTGCACGCTCTTTGATGAGATGATTGGCAAGGCATGAGATCAGAAGGGTTGAGACCCACTGACAAGAGTAGATCCAAATGCATATGCAACTAATTATTTCTAATTAGAAAAACTCTCCAAAGTATAAGACACGGCTTTAAAAATGTTAAAAATTAAATACACTTTGTCATAAGTAATCATGTTGAGTGTTGCTTTTCCTGATGAGGTGTAATCAGGATGTGATGCAGGAACACACTAAAGTTAGCATCAGAAGTCCTGCATTTGAGTTTCTGCTTTGCCACTTATTAGCTATGTGATGTATGTGAAATTTGTAACTTTAAAGTTCTATATAAATGTAGGACATTATTAGAATCTAGGACATTCGTGGGATAGCAGAATTCTTCTGTGTCCTCCCAAATAAATAAAATGTGCAGAATATGTTAAAGATTGTTGGTATTTTTTTTCCAGCTTGGGGTTATAATGAATAAAGCTGCTAAGAACACCTTTGTACACTTTTTTTTATGGACACACTTTTTGTTAGATACATTACCAAATTTAATGAGTTTTCCATTTCATTAGATTTTCATGTTTTTCCATCTCTGACAGGGTGCTAACTTCTAGCCCAGTGTTCAGTTAGGATTCTCATCTAAATGGTATTCTGATTTCTTATTGCTTTTTAAGAATTGAAAAGATATTTCTGAACATCTTAAGAACACATGTTGACTGAATTTTTTCATAAAAAAGGGGAAAAAACAAAGGCTCTTTTAACAATTTATGTCCACAGAAAGATCTGTATAAGACAGCTCATTGCATTTTTTTTCAGTATAGCTCCAAACTGAGGAAAAAAAACAAATATCCATCAATAGGAAAGTAAATAACTATATCACGGTATATTTATACACTGGAACACAATAAAACAATGAAAATGTACATACGACGTGGATGAATCTCATAGATAGCACACTGAATGGGAGAAAATAGGCACAAAAGAGTACATACTGAATAATTTGTATTTATAGGAAATTTAAGAACAGGCAAAAACTAAGTGATGGTGATATGAATCAGAACAGTGGTTCCCTCCGGGAGTGGGGTGACAGGAATGATCATGAGGGAAAGATATGGGGTGCTAAAAGTATATCATACTTCATGTGGATGGAGGCTAACAAAATGTATACAAATGGAAATAGGCATCGAGTTGTGCACTTAAAATCCGCATTTGCATATTTCACTGTCCGCCACCTTTCAATTTCATAAGCTTTTCTTTAATAAGAAAATGCTCACCATTCCTACCTGCCTCTAACCAATATTATATCTAAATTCAAATTTACTTATTCATGTCATATTTATTCCATCAAAAATAACTGATTAATTCCACTGGAGCCCACACTGTGCCAGGATGAGGAGCTGAAGGCTGAGCACTGAATGGGGCATCCACAGTTGCTGCCCTCAGACAGTTCTCAGCCCAGGAGGAGAGGAAGCTGTGAACAAACTCATTATAAAACGACAAGTGTGCCAAAGGAAGTGTGAAACCCAGGGTACCAGCCTCATCTGCGAGGTCAGGGAAGGAAGTACTATTTAACTGGCACATGAAGAATGAGCAGAATCTAATTAGATGAGGATAACATGCTAGGGGGGAAAGCATGTGCAAAAGCCCTGAGGCAAGAAAAGTGTTCCCAGCATTGAAACAGATGCTTCCGGAGCAGGGAGAGTCAGCGGAGAGGTAAGCAGGGGCCAGAGAGATAGTACATCGGTCGATGAGAATAATGCAGCTGTTCTGATACCCATGACAATTTCCAATTAGAGATTATTTCAAATTTGCTTGGAGCGGCTGCAGCCTTCTATCACTGTCAACACCCAATTGATTATTTTATTGTGGTTGTCCGGTATTGAAAAAGTCCAGATTAACATGGACAAATGGTTACAAATGGTTTTTAACAGCCTGGATAGCATTCCCAGGAGACCTCATGATGAACTAGAGATCGCAGAAGATGCTTTACTCTAAGTTTGAAAAACAACAGTGACAAAAACTGAGTTAACTGACAGCCCAGGCTAACCTGGTGTGTATGGTATGGTAGGGACTGTGTTGTGTTAACTTCTGATATATGAGAAAATTACATGTGTATTGTATCTTTAATCACATTTTTAAAAAACATATCTAAGAGAGTTTTAAAATGATATTCTAATACAATTTTTGTAGAAACCCTGAGGCACTCAGTTTGAAAATCTCTGGTGTAGCCAAAGGATTCTGACTGGAATTCTCACCTTGATCCTGTCTACACAAATTTGGGCAAGTCACCAACTTCCTTTCAGTCCTTTATAAAATGGTGTCTGCTCTGTATCCCAGGTGTGTTGGTCTTAGGAGCTCATGTCGGGCAGACTCTATTGGTCACCTACTTTGCTCAAAGAACATCAAGTTTCCTTCCGGTGGCACTGTGGCCACCCCTGGGGCCATAATCTTGATTGGTCAAAGTCTACCAAGCTAATCCCATTCCCTTTGACCATGTGTTCACTTCCCTCAGCCTCCCTGGCAGCTCAAGGTGTCCATGTGACACTGTTCTAGACAATGAATTACAGAGGAGAAATCTGCTTGGGTGCTTCTGGGGAGTATTTTCCTCTCTTACATAAAAAGAACACCCCTGAGAAGGAACCCTTTTTCTTTCTTCCTCCTTTACTTGCTGTCATGTAAGGAGATTACACACACACACACACACACACACACACACACACACACACACACACACATATAGTTGATGCCAATGCAGCCATCATGTGAGCATGAGGAGAAAGGAAAGAGAATTGCCCACCTAGCACCCTGGCATCTTGGAGCTGGTGAACCGTCATTGCTACCGGCTACATCCAGCATTCTTGTTATGTGACAAAAACAATGAAAGGCTCCTATTGTCTAAGTTACTGTTAGGCATTCAATTCATTGCAGTCACTAAATTTGAGTCACTAAACTTCTTTGGGGATTAATGTGATATAACAGAAAGTGCATGGACCCTGGAGCCTGACGAACCTGGACTTAAATCCAAATTCTACTACTTAGTAATTGTATGATTTCAGACAAGTACCTTAGTCTTCCCAAGCCTCAGTTTCCTCATCTGAAAAATGGGGATAATAACAGACCCCACCTCAAAGGATTGTTAGTGGTGTGAAATCATCTAAGACATGTGAAGTGCTTAGAACACCATCCCATGCGTTGAAAATGTTGTAAAATGTTTGTTATGCTCTGTCTCCTACTCATCACTTCTTTCTCTTCCAGTCAGAGAATTTCAAGACAGACTTTACTATGTCAAATGTCATTCCATATCAGCTTTTCTGATTCATTAGAAACAGAGGAGATGAGTGTTAAAATCATTCAACATATACTCTCTAATAAGTAGAACTATTATTCTGTTAGATGATACTTTTAAAGGGTTTCAAAGTCATCAGGAGTATATGTAATAATACAGCTTCTAACACACTAACTCATATTTCCTATGAGAGATTATATTTTGAAAGTATGAACAGAATCTTCAGGGGTATTTTCTTTATTTTTTTAGGTATTTTCTTTTAAAAACACTGGTTTTTTTTCAAAATACTTATAAGTAAATTCTTATCACTATATTTCTTTATGCATGATTAAGAAGCAAGAGTGACTGGACTTACTTCCAGATTTATTTTAAATTAATGGTTTATGGAGTATCAAATACAAGAATTATCACAACTCCCCGCTACAACACAAAATAGAGAGTCTTCTAAATAAATTCCCATGTGTCTACTATAATTGCAACCCTGCCACCAGAAAGTTATTAACAATTATAAACTTTGGTAAGTAAATGGCCACAATGGAGAGTTCCTTTATGTCCCCAAAATACAAATTTTAAAAATAATAAATTAATTCTTAGCACTCAATTAACTAAAAATGGCTTGGCCCATGTACATAAGGTTGATTGACTATAGTAACAGTTGCTGGATTGAATGATTTCATCCAAGGCTTGGACTAGGATGTTATTCAAGGGAGTCATCTTTCGCAGTCTGAAATTACCTGATAATAATATCCAGACACATTTTCGTCTTACTACACTGGAGGGCTAACACAGGCAAACTCCTTCCTTCATTCACTTACTTATCTGATAAGTACTTTTTGGAGAATGTACTATGAGGCAGGCATTGTATTAAGCCCAAGGGACAGAAAGGTAAGTTAAAGGGACAGCATAATTGTTCTCACAGAGCTTACATCAGGGCTGTGGGGAGATGGAAAGAAAACAGTTGCCGTACAGTTGAGTGTGATATGTCCCCAGGGGACAGTATAGTGTACCGTGGAGAGCTTCGTAGTGACGCAAGGTGCACACGTTGTGGATGGAGGCCCGTGGAAGCTGAGGTCTGTAGAGTGAACAGCAACGAATCTAGCTGGAGGACCATGGGGAGGGAGAGAGTGGGGAGGGCAGTATTTCAAGCCAATGAAGCATAAAGTTTTGGGAGTGCAGTTAAGAGCTTGTACAAACCTTACAGGGAGGTGACAGCCTCAAGTTTCTTACTGATTTTACAAGAACTAGAAATTTCCCTCTTAGACATCAGACCAAGGATGATGCATAAAAGAATCTCTCCCTTTTAATTTCCCCCAAACAAGTAAAATATATCATTGCGACAGAGAAAAAGAGAGATACGGTACTGCTAACCGAATGCAGTACCCCATTAATTAAATGTAACTAAACATTTATGTTCTAATAAGGGAAACCATAAGCAAGCCTATGGAAAACTTACAAACTCTACATATGTTAAGGGATAGGGAAGTGACATATGGAGAGGGTGACCGTACCTCCCAGTTTTCCCATGACAGTCCCAGTGCATGCCTCCTTTCACTCTCCAAAGTAACCTGGGTTGGATAATAAATTATAGCCCCTGGTTCTGAAAAGGGGATGGTGTCTATAGACTCGGCTGTTGGGAGAGGCTTCCCAGAACCAGTGGGATTTGCAATGTGACTTGATGGCAGGGTGGGAGTCAGGAAGAAGAGCCAGTTACAGCTGAAGATCAAATGCAAGCCCGGAGATGCCTGCTGAGTGCTCACCATTGCTACGAATGAGAAAGCTCTTCATTCCCTTACTCACTCATTCAACAAATATCTACAGAGCTCACACTCCACAACAGGCACTGTCCTCCTAGTGTGGGGGGAGAGGCAGAATTTTGTTAAAAAAGAATAAATAAGCTGGATGTTTTCAGATAGTGAGAAGTGCTCTGAGGACAATCCAAACGGTGATACATTAGTGACTAGCTCTGGAAGGTGACTACTCTAGACAAGGCTCTTTGAAGAGCTGGCCTGTGAGTTCTGACCTGAATGAACAGAAGCAGTCACCAATGAAATGATCTGAGGAAGCATGAAGGGCATGCAGAAAGATGAAGGCAAAGGCCCAGGTGCAGGGCTAAGCTTGGGCTGTGGCTGGCAGTAATGATCAAGAGGGAGAGTGACACAGAATTAGGCAAAGCAAGTAAGGTAGGGCACTGAAGCTCGGGGGAATTGTGCGTTTGATTGTGAGTGCAAGGGCAAGCCATTTGGACAATAACTTACCCTGAAACATGTTTTAAAGAGGTCACTCTGGCTGTCTGGTGGCAAACGGAATGCAGGGGAGCAAAGAAGGAGCAGGGAGACCATTAGGGACAAAGAGAGGGTGGTCACTTGGGCCAGGCGATTGCAGGGGAAACAGACAGTTGGGTTCAAAATACGTTTTGGAAGTAAGCTACCAGGATTTGCTGCAGGTTTTGAGGGAGAGAAAGTAGGGAGCGAATGCTAGAGAGAAATGACGAATAATTCCTGGATTTGGCCTAAAATTGGGCGCATAGTACTATTGCCACAATTACTGAAATCTACACACTGTTTCTACTTTCAAGTGCCCATCATACTTTGATCCAAGAGCAACTAGCCTTGACAATGGGAAATGCTGATTCCTACAATCAACTCTTAGAACAAAGCTCACGTCAAATTCATCTTTTCATCTCCTATGGTGTCTAAATGTGCCATTGCACAGTCAATGCTCAAGAAAATAATAATGAATGAAAGTCTTTTATGTGAATTATTGTAGATATTTCAGGAAAACATCTAGAGGAATACAGGGTAACTTCATTAAGCAACTAGTTCATTTGTTCTTTCATTTACTGTTCATTTACACCTTTAACACTTATTTGTTTAGTGATTACTTTGTGCCAAGCACTGAGTTACACAGTGCCAGGGTTAGGGCAGAAAAAAATGTGAGGACAACGAACGACAAAGGACTCTGATGGTGACTGAAAGTCAAGGAGGGTTTACCTGAGGAAGAAACTGCAGCAAAGTGCCGAAGGCATGAACTTGGCAGGAGTAAGTTCATGTAAAGAGAGGACCCCCTAAGAGGCCCTTGCTCCCAGAGCGGAGGAGCCTCTGAGCAGAGCTAGAAGCAGGCTCTGCAGGGTCTTGTAAGCAGGGACCACTGAAGGGTTCAGAGCAGGTGACTTGTGACCAGATTGCATCTTGAAGAGACCAGTCTGACTGCTGGTGGCCAAGGACTAGACTGAAGGAGGCCAGCCAAAGGGTGACACCTGATCACATTCTTTTTGTAGCTAATTAACATTCTCTGCCCAATCTAGAAATGTAACAGAGTCTGAATAATTGTCTTTGGAGAGATTTGGGATGGAAAAAAAAAAGGAGGAGGAGGAGTAGAAGAAGAAGAAGGAGAAAAAGCAATATAGGCAAGAAGCTCAAATATTTGGCATGTAATTTCAAATACCTAGGTAATATATTCGAGGCTTCTCAAGATATCCAACCCCAGGATACACTTTTAGCAGTTTCACTATCAAAGAAACGGCTAAGAAAATACCATTGCTTTTTTAATTTTAATTTTAAACTAATGGCCTTTTCCCCCATTTTAAGGGTAATGCATGTTCATTATAAAAAATTAAGGAAATGAGGGAAGAAAGTAGGAAAAAAATACCTTCAGTATCTCTCCAAAATAGCCGCTGTTAATATTGTATTATATTTCGTGGCATACTTTTTACTAAGCTTTCTCCTCCTTCTTCTTCCGGGTTTGTTACCACGCTGTTTACACGATTTTTTTTTTTACTTGTCTTTTCACTTAATAGCATAACACAATCATGAGAAATAAAAACAGTCTCTTCCTGAATTTATCCAAGATCTCAGGTAACCCTATTTCTCCCCTCTAAGCAAGTATGTGGCCTCTAGGTGACATATGATGAAATGCTGGTCTCCTGCGAGTCCTAGCATTGGCAAACCTTCTGAATATTTATTGATTTTCATCATTGACAGAAATGTCCGATTCCCCGTTACCTTCATAAGGGATTGCTATGCCATTGAGGGAGGGACGTCAAAAATACTGAAAATTTCAGAGGCCAATTTCTTTTACACCATTGAGCTGGCCCTATGTGTCACTCGAACAGCTACGCTGTGATCTTCCAAAGACAGAATCTAAGTTGTGTTATCCTTTCCAAATGTTAGAACATTAATGAATCCATAAAGTTATATATACCTCATTGTATTTACTAAAAGGGTTCCAGTTTTAACAAATTATTGTCAACCAAATGCAAGGCATCCCAGCCGTCCTTTTCCTTGTTCAGGTTTGGGAAGTGGGGTGGGTTGAAGAACACATCATTTCCTTTGCCTGAGAAATAAATGAAATCACAGTATGCTAAGTTGCACATATTTTTCATTAGCACTTAGCTACCGTGTCTATACTAAGATCCATTTATCTCATACATTTTTTTTCTTTTCAGCTAAAACTTCCAAATGCTTACATTTCACTGCATATTGGTTGATTGGATAATTTGAACATCAAAGGAAACTTTCATTTAATATAAGCCGTAAAGTTGTCTTTTGCTTTATTAACTCTCGATCAATAAACAAGCAATTTGGAAATGTAATCAGGAAATGCTTCCGATTGGCTGACAATGTATCAAAGCCAGGCTTCAAGGGCAGCAGCAGGCTGTAACAAGCAGTTTATTACCAGTAGCTGTTACTGACATTAGTCAAAACCAAGAAAGATAAAATGGAATAAGAAATGTAATGCTGGAGGAGCCTTGGGCGCTGTGTTCTCTTCTTCCTTTTGAAAACGGCAAGCCTGTCTTTGATATGATAACAAATATAAACTGTTTAAAAACACGAAATGCAGAAAAACTGAGCCTAGCCTGTCATGGAGTTAATCCATTCCAGAGTGACACACAAATAGTGTAACATCCAGCAGATATATGTTATGGAAATATTTTGAATTGGATTTACATGTAGTGAGCAAATTGGAACTTTTGATTTTTACCAGATATTGTAATATGGATGTTCTCATATTAACAGAATGTAATCCTATTTGAAGATAATGAGTTTTCAACAGGCTCTGCAATTGGAAGCTACGTGAAAAAAAAATTGTTTGGTTTTTAACTAGAGATGGGAGAAGAGAATTCGACCCTAAATTCGCAAGGTAGCTTCACTTTATATCAGTCAGCAGCATGTTATTTTGCCCTCGATTACTGCTTACCAAGAGATTTCTGGGATTCATGTATTTCAGGCTTTTTTTCCCCCTTTATCTCTGGACTGTCCATCGCCATAGGCAAATAGCAAAGAGCGGAGCACTTGACAGGGATTTTTCTTTGCACACATCACTTCTTATAGTCACTCTAAACAGCCTGTGCATATCTTTCAGACAATTAAAACAGGAGAGAGGGGGAAGTATCCTTTACCTTTGTTGGTTTGAAAACTCCTTGAGATATTGAACACAGATTCACAGAATTATGTTTCATTGCACCCACACCATTATAAGCCACACTGACAGCAAAATCAAATAGACTTAACCCAAAGGCTAGATAAGGAGAACCAAGAAGGGATTCTATTTTTTATTGCTTTTGGAGGCATCTTTGCCTTGGCACGTTGGGCCGGCTGAGCCCAGGGGCCTTTTCATCATCACGTGAGGTGCTGCCCCTCAAAGAGTGGTTAGAGATCTCCATATTTCAAAATAAATAAAATATATATTGTTTGATGAAACTTTCCTTTAGGGGCCTATATATCAAAATGAGTCTATGAGACCTGGCTGGTAGATTGTACTGACCATAATTTCCATCTAATTTTTTTTCCCAGCGTTGAGGCACATTAGATAGCCATTTTCTCTGAATAACTGGCTGGCCACCTGCCCAATTTGCCCTCAACATACAAACACACTGAAGCATTATAAAAACTTCTCTGAGGTAAAATGGTCCTTAATTGGGTGTATGGGTATTTAAGACTTAGTTTGATTACCTCACTATTGAGCCACATGATATGTGCTTGGAAACATTCTTCTAGTTTGCTTTTTGCTTATAGGTTGGGATGTATGCATACGCAGAGCTATAAAATTTTCTATTTCGACTCCTATAATGATGAAAGCAAAACCTCTGAGCTGGTTTGGTCACTTGGGTTTCAAACGACAGCTGCTTTTGAATTGATTTAGATCAGCTAAAATTTTTTACTCATCTGACATACTACAAATATTAGGAAAAAATAGTTTAATTAATGGTTGCAATTCAAGATTCTCAATAGGTTCAACCAAGCAATTCTGAAGTATCTTCTTCCCAACCCCCCCACCAAGGTACTTTGTAGACTTTTGAAAATCACATTTTAAAAAACTAACAAGATATTTTATTTGGTACTGATGCTATAAAATGTCATACCTGTTAAACGTCACTACAGGATATTATTTATATTCTGTCATTCTAATCTCATTCTAATGATAGTTAGATTTTTAAAAAATCAGCTTCTGATTCACAGAGAAGGGGCAAATTTTATCAGTATTCTTATGACCTCACCCAAATTTAAAATGTTTGTTCCTTCAGAAGTAGCAATAATAAAAGTCTCCTCATCTTTGTAGTGAAAGACTGAACAAGCAGTTCAGACTTAGCCAGAGATATTGTGAGAGAAAAAAGTATGTACCACCACTGATTAATACACCCAGAAATACAGATAATTCCAATATGCATTCAGCCCCTCCTTGTTTTCCGTGCTCACTGTGCATATAACCCAACATCACTTAATATCAGTGGGAATATGTGGAAGTCAAAAATTAGTTTTAAGTAGATTTATCATTCACCTATTAACACCTGAAGACTAAGTAAGTCAGCAGTTTAACACTGTTAGGAGATTTCTTTTGAGATTGATCCCAAAAAATCTATGTGAGGTTACTTATATCACCTGTAGCTTTGTGCCCTCCAAAACAAAATGTGGGGATATCAATGTTGAAACAAAACTTTAGAGAGGAAACATTAGACATTGTGAAAAGAATAAAGAATGTCAATTGTTTCAAGACCAAGGGCAGTGCAGAGCTGGAGAGAGAGAAGGAGCACAAATGGTGTCATTTATTAGTTCGAGAAGATTATGTGACGTTTCACTGCTTTCACTATGCTTAATAGAGAGTGAAGCAATTCGTTATGAAAGTGGTTTGTCTGGGCTAAGTAAGAGTGTTGAGGCAGTGGCTATGAAGATTACTTTGTAATGTTCTCCCTTATGTAAGAAATAAAGACCATCACCAGGAACACTGGAAGAAGTATCGAAAAAGTATCAAAGTATTCTGTTTTGTTTCTTACCTCTGTGTATATGTGTGTGTGTGTGTGTGTGTATATATATATGTATAAATATAATGGCACTAGAAGTTCATTTGAAGGAGAAGTCTGGAAGGTGGCCTCTTTGTAAAAGAAGGCTGCACCTTCATCACTGGTTCCATGAATTATGATGTAAAGGTACCAAGGGGCAATGGGCCTGCATGTGTTAACTCACATATAAAGTCACAAGGGTCTAGCAGATAAACATACAAAGAAATATGTGAAGAGGATAGGATTTACACTACAGGATACATACAGTACAAAACTTGACATTCTTAAACGTAGATAATAATTGAATATGCAAAATTTAAAAATATTGAAGGTCTGGACCTGAGGGAAAGAGAGGAACACAGGATGATGTCTATGTGTCTGGCTGGAACCATGGATATAAGATGGTGCCATTCACTGTAACGAAGAAGATGGGGGAGGAACATAGGTTTAGGGGAGAAGAAATTAAAAATTACATTTTGGATGGACATGATATTTAAGAGACCCAAAAGTTATTGAGGTCCTAATGGTAATGTCATAAAGGCTGTGGAAAACATGAGAAAGGCGGTCAGAGGAAAAAGCTGGAATAGATATATAAATATGGGATGACCAGCAAAGAGT
The DNA here is from genome assembly GCF_009762305.2 of Zalophus californianus. Taxonomy (NCBI): domain Eukaryota; kingdom Metazoa; phylum Chordata; class Mammalia; order Carnivora; family Otariidae; genus Zalophus; species Zalophus californianus. The sequence goes on along the minus strand of NC_045606.1, from coordinate 71,686,257 downwards.
TGAAGGAGGTCATCTAAGGAGACAGGGCAGAGAGAGAAAAGAACGCAGAACCAGGCCTTGAAGAACCCCATATGTAGAGGCCGAGAGGGAAGAAGAGCCAGCAAAGGAGAATGAGGAATAAAGCCACAAGAGAATGAGGCTGCTAGATGCAAAAGAAGAAACAGGGAAAAGAAAATATTATAAACCTGTAGAGTGACTCCAAGAGCTCAGGAAGAATGATGACAGAAAGGTGTTCACTGGCTCTGACAGCATGGAAGCCTTTGGTGTCCTTAACTAGAGTGATTTCAGCTGCGAGCCAGGGTGAGCCCTGCATCAGAAGGAACTGACTAGAGTCTCAAGGATGAGGAATTTGGATTGCAGAGAAACTGGTGAGAAGGTACAGTTCTCTTTCCTTCTATTTTTTTTTTTCTTTTAAGATAGGCAATAGAAGGAAATGTTTTCATGTTGGTAGGAATGATCCTCCATACACAGATCGATGCCAGAAGAATAAGATAATTACAGAAGAAGAGAAATAACCGAGAAATCGAGAAAAATGGGATTGGGCTTGACATGGCTAGGAGTACTTCTTGCTTCAGACTTGATATAGATAGGGGACCATTTGCTTCATTGTCACAAGAGGGAGGAAGGTCATGATTGATGCAAGGAACACTGATGACTCTGATTTTCAAATCAAGAGCAGCATTTTATTGAAATAGGGCTTTTTACCATTCCCTCATCTTTAGCACCTGCTATTTACACAAACCAGTGATTCTCAAAGTGTAGCCACAGATCCCTCTTTGAGACTCTGTCAGGGGTTTCCAAAGGTGAGGTCAAACTACTGTTATAATGACACTTTTTTTTTTTTTTTTTTTTTTGGTCTTTTTCACAGTGCAGACCTTCTGCACTGATGACGAGTAAAACTGCCGGCACCTTAGCACAAATCTAGGTAGTGGCACCAAATCGTACCGGTAGTCTTGTGTCTTTTACCACCACATATTCCCAGTAGATCACACAAACACAAAGACAGGTTCACTTGAGAATGCTCTTGATGAAGCAATAACAATTATTAATTTAATAAAATCTTTATTAAGTTAAATTATGAATTTTTAAAATTAATAACTTGAGTACATGGCTTTTTTAATATTCTGTGTGATGAAATGAGAAATACACATAAAGCACTTTTGCTGCATACTGAAGTATGATGGTGATCTCAAGGAAAAGCACTTGTGTGATTATTGTGAGCTTAACTCAATGCCTTTTCATGGAACATCATTTTTACTTGAAAGAACAATTGTCAGACTAAGTATGGTTATTCAGATGTGGATATTTGGCAGGTATTTTCAAAAATGTCCAAAATGAGCCTGTCACTACAGGGAAAACATTTGACAGTATTTGTTGCCAATGATAAAATTCAAGCCTTCACGTAAAAATTGGAATTCCGGAAAATTTTCATTTATTACTATAAGCTTGACAGTTTCCTGACATTTGAAGTCTTTTCTGAAGAGATTGGTGATGATATAAACATCAATTAAAAACACTGTTGGTGGGGATTTTTTTTAAATATATCCTATAATGAAAAGTGTTACTTTTTGGAAGATCCACATAACTCAGTGATGCAAAGTTTCCCAGATGACCAAAGTATGATGATGTTATATATATATATATATATATATATATATATATATATATATATATATATATACACACACACACACACACACACATATATATATTACATATATATATGTAATCATATACATATGATTAAAAGGTCCATTTAAAGTATAAGACTAATGATTTCAATGTAACAGAGTACAAAACTTTAACTGACATATTTCCAGGTTACAGACTGCAATTCACACCTAGTTTCTTTAAGAAACCACCACTTGTCAAGTTTTAGTGCAATACCAAAGAATATTCACAATTATTTGACAAGGCTAATAAAATACTTCACTCTTCTTTAACTACTTATCTGTGCAAAGCTGAATTTTATTCACTTAACTCAACCAATACAACTTATTGCAAGAGATTGAATGCAGAAGCAGATATGAGAAGGTCTTCCATTTAGCTACACTTGAGATTTTCAAAAAATGAGAAATGACACTATTCTCACCATTTTTTGTTTAATTTTATAAAATACAGGTTTTTATAGCAACTATTAATCATATGTACATGAAACATTATTTTTAAATGAACCAATAATAGACTTTAAAAGATGTCTGCTTTTAACTTGCTTTATGGTAAATGTTGATAGATATTACCCCAATTATAAAAAGCTCTTTGGGGTCCTCAAAACTTTTAAGAGTCTAAAGGAGTGGTAAAACCAAAAGTTCGAGATCCATGGCTATAAACAAAATATTTAAACATATCTTGGTGGTTCATGAAAATTTTTTTTCTTAATTTTCAGTTTTTTAATGTTTGGCCCCCTCTGCGAATTGCAGTCCTGATTAATATGTCCAATTTTCAATTTGATCACATTCGGGACAAACACCTGTTGTAATTAAGTTGATAGGCAGATGGGTGAACACTTCAATTTTTACTTTCATACGTTAACTATATATATGTATGTCAAACTGAAAATTACAGTCCTTCAGAAGAGCCAGGATCTCTAAATCTCAGTGTTTTGGCTGATGTTCCACTAGGTTATTAGGCCAATGATAATGGTGGTGAAGCAGGGTACAAAGGCTTGGTTTCTACTCCAGCTCTGCTCTTCACTTTGGTCAAATCTTTTAAACCCTTTGGACCTGCAATTTCTTATATTTACAATACGGAAATGTGACTATTTTTTTCTCACTTCCTTTCAGCAATTCACGTAACTCTGATAAAGATGTCAACATACAGTCCAGTCTAAAAGAGTTATCCCAATAAAAGAGTTGAGCCATCAAAAGCAGTATCAAGATAACTCAAGTTCTTAACCTTCATTTCTTGAATACCACAAAGACCACAGTAATAACTCTTACAATCACCTTGTCTCCCTCATCTGATTCTATCTGCAGGCTCCCCACCGTCTTGTGTACACCCTCATTTTCCTTACAATCTTGTATCAAAGAAGCCAAAGAACAGGTCTAGCAAAGCAGGATCCACCTGCTCTCTATAACCCCACCTTGCAGAAACACCATTCATAGTTTTGTATATCCTTCATAATATTCCACTTTATGGGTGTTCCAATAGGATTTTAATCATTTCCCCATCAAAGGATATATAGAATGTCTTCAGATTTTGTTATCAATATAAAAGGCCCTTACATAACATTTTTACACATGTAACTGTAAATATTTTTGCAATTACAGCTCTGTAATAAATTCTTAAAGTAGCATTATTTTTTTTTTCAAGTTGTCCTACCAGAAGGCTGGGTGGATTTTTAATCCCACCAACATGTAGATCAATGCATGCTCTCTCAAACCTTCATCAATACCAGGTCTGATCAAACTTTAAAAATTTTTGCCTGACTGACAGAGTTTAAAAATGGTATCTCATTACCATACAAATTTGATTTTCTTTAACTGTTACTTTTTAAATTAAGATGCATGCTTTGTATATGTTTATTGCCTATTCAGATTTTTTTTCTGTGAATTACCTATTCATGATCCTTCCTAATGGGTTGCTAGTCCTTTACGAAATGACTTACAGAAATTATTTTCTCTACCCTTGACTTACAAATATTTTTCCTAGTCTTTTCTCTTTTACTTTACTGAAATGTTTTGTCTAGGAAGATTTGTTTCATTTTTTATTTAATCTAATCTATCAATAAATTACCTTTGGCTTCCAGTTTTATCATGCCTAAGGGCCCTAAACTTATTTTTTTAATCACAAACTTATTTCAGACCTTTAATTATTTCATTTTTATGCTCAAATTTTTGAACCAACTAAAATTCATTTTGAGTAAGGAGTGAGATAAAGCTCCAGTTTCATTTTTTTTTCCAAATGGCTAGCCAGTTGTCCCAGTACTCTTTATTGAATAATCCATCTTTTCCACAACGTTTTGAAAGGCCACCTTTATCATATCCTAAATTTGTACATTTTCCTCTATCTTTGACCTCTCAAACAGGGAGTTATAAGTGAAGGATAAGAAACTAAGGAGGAAAAAAAATGAAATAGAAAACATAGTGGTTAAAGGAAATCAGAGGGAAAAAAGAAAATAATTTTAGAGAGATACTAAGAGCATCATATTAGTCTACTTTCGTGGTCCCAAGAGAATATTCTGCAGTTGTCAACCAAGCCATAGTAAGTTGAAAGTATCACCATTCTACTCAGGAGACTTGGATTCTTATTGCAAAGAGTGTATGGTAAAGAGATAAGCATTATCTGTCATCATTTTTCTTAATCTAGGATCATTAGTAGTTTGGTGGCATTGGGAGAATAATGTGTCTTTAAAAGATCTTGTACCTTGCAGGTGAACAGTACATAAAACAGCGCACCATCACTAGGATATACAACACCCCTCCCCAACCACCACTCCCATTCTGAGCATTTGTCTCTATTTTCATGGGAAGGGACTATCTTTAATTGTAAAAGGAAAGAATAAAATATTTTATGGTGGGTATGATGAGAAGTAAAAGTAGAGGGAGACACAAAGGCTTTATCTATTTCCAAGCACCTATGGACTACTTTTGCCTTCCTTGAGTCTAGGCTTAAGATTCAGAAGTGGATGGGAGTCTGGGAGTAAGGACAGCTGCCTCCAGTGAGCCTGAGACCACAGAAGGTTGAGAACTTAGGGGACAAGATTCTCAGCTCAGCAGAAAGCCCGGCACCCCGCGGACACTGCACGGACTGGAGACCCTGAGGAACAAGCAGGTGGTGGAAGCGTTCATTTCTCACAGTGCTTGTGAGTCTTCTCCAGAGTCCATTTTCGGCAGCATTTGAAGAAGAGGGAGAAATGGAGTAGCAGAAACAAGAAGACAAAGGAAGCTTAATAACTGCAACTGAACTTTGTCTTTTGGCCACACGCAAGGTACGTCTTTGTAGGACCCAGGGAAAAAGCAGGGGGCCATGGGCCTGTTCACTCTTGTGTGGAGGCTCTCAAGGGAGGAGATATTTGGAGTCACAAATACTGGAAGAATGAATGAATGAACCAATCAATGAATGGCCCTTACTATAAAAATAATCCTTTTTTAAACACTCTAAGTGGTTGGTCTTGCTTGGACCGAACATTAAAAATCTGCCGATGTAGCACAAAGTACAAGAAATACAGTCTTTCAAATTTAGAATTTAGAAATTGAGAGAGAATAATTGGCTATTTTGAAGTCCTTCTGGTGGCGTACAATTATTTTTGATCATGTTTTTAACCTCCACTCCTGGGGTTTGATCACTTCTAACATTATCATCTATGAACGCAACTTTTCTAGTAATTATAACAGGGGAGCCTCAGAGGTGTGAATCCTCAGCTCGGAGGTCCTGGGTGAAGTTCAGGGCAAGCAGGACACACAATATTCAAGGCGATATTGTAGGATACAAGCCGGAAGGAACTTAGGGGTGAAACATCTATTCCTTCTTTTTGTCTTGGATTTCCCCAGGACTCGATATCTAAGTTAATTCTCATAAGGGAAAGAAATAAATGGGATGAAGCAATCACCCCAGGTTGGCTAGTGGAGAAAGTTCCCCTGATAAATAGCCACAGTACCTTGCTGATTCTGACAAACACAGCGTGGAGAAATAAAATCCAGGGTTCCTTTCCTACAAAGAGTATACTTTAAATAATTCTTGCTACAATGTTAAATAAACATTATTATCCCAAGAAAACCAGGAGAATTTATGCAATTTAAAGAGTTATTTAGGACTACAACCCTAGAGAAAATATTTTCTTTTTTAAAAGATTTTATTATTTGATTGAGAGACAGAAATAGAGAGAGCACGGGGAGGGAAGGAGGGGCAGAGGGAGAGGGAGAGGCAGGGAGCCTGATTGGGAGGGGGCGGGCACTGGATCCCAAGACCCTGGGATCATGACCTGAGCTGAGGGCAGACACTTAAACCATCTGAGCCACCCAGGCATCCTGAGAAAATATGCTTAATATAGTTTTCTCAGAATATTGATAAAATAATGAAGCTCTTAAAAACATGCTTCTGAAATTCTGTTTTACAAAATACTCTGAGTTAAATTATTAATCCACTAATTGACATATAGGACAAATCGTATTGCTAAAGTATTTGAACAAAGTGTTCCCAATGAGGGTGGGCATTTGATTAAACCAGGTAAGTACTGCATCCTGCCATGGATAGGTGGTCTAGGCACCAACTGGCTGCAAGATACGTTTGCTCTTTATGTGAATTATGTGAATTCATGTGAATTACCTCCTGCACAAATGGCGAATAGAGGAACAGAGACAATATAACTCAAAAAGTGTGCTGGTCTATTTTTTCTAGCACAAAGGTTTTGTTTGTTTGTTTGTTTTTTCAAGATTCGTTGATTTATTTGAGAGAGAGAGAGGGAGAGAGAAAGAGAGTGCCTGCACATGCCAGCAGGGGTAGGGGCAGAGGGAGAGAAATCTCTAGCAGACTCCCTGATGAGTGTGGAGCCCTACTGCGGGGGGAGGGGGGGGACTCCACGCGGGGCTCGAGCTCACGACCTTGAGCTCACAACCTGAGCAAAGAAATCAAGAGTCAGAGGATGCTCAACCAACCAAGCCACCTAGATGCTCCCCCAGCGCAAAGTTTTGACACAATCATGGGTGAGCTTTGATACAGCCAAATAGAAAGTCTTAGCAACTTACAAAGATTTTAAGGAAAATAAAAGCTGAAAAACTACAAATGCGATTTCCTTTAATGGGAGTAACTGTTGGTTTAATGGCTTCAAGAATTTTGAGGCTTTCTACCATTTTAGGCTACTGGAAAAGCCACAATGTAGGTGATGAAACTGTAAAGCTTCTTCCCTGCCCTCAAACAATGGGTTTACAGGAAGCCTACACCCTGAATCAGATTTTAATGAAAATATCCTCGCTTAAAAACAAATGTCCTCCAAGACATGCTATCTGGAGGAGAAAACACAAACTCAACATTTCAAGAGTATAAAGAACTAGCTGATTATGGTGCTCGGTATGAATGCGGAGATTTAATTACGCCAGAAATTTTATTAGGACTATTTCATTTTGGTTTCGCTATTACGTTCATGATTGGAGTATCTGCTCTAATCCTAGTTTCCCCACAATCCCTTTTATCTTTAGGATAAGATTCTGCAGACCCCAAGGTTTTCCAGATCATAGATGGCCATCTAGCATTCACGCCTATCCTTCCACTTGAAATAGCTGTTTACAGTCTCCTCAAGCGAGTTAATCCCAGGGCTACCCACATTTCGGCTATGGAATTTCCTCACCAGGAGAAAGAGAGTTATTTTTCGTCACAGTAAGGACATCCGGTTGCCAGTGGTGTGCACTCGCAGCTGAGCTGGGGGGGGAGGGGGGAGGGGGAGGGGGGAGGGGGGAGGCACATTTTGCGAACCTGCCCAAGGTTGCAGTGTAAGGTAAGGTACGGAGCAGCCTCGGTTGTGAGAGTCATTCAGAACAAATTAATTCTCCCCACTTCTTTCTGATTGGTTTGGGAATGCAGTACCTAGGGGCGGAGTGGATCAATCGGTACAGTAAGAGGATTCCCCTGCTGGTGATAAGGACTTTTCTTGTAAATGGTCAATCTTAGCAGACACCGTGTGCTCGGGCACCATTCAGGAATCCCCAAGGAAATGCTGGGTATCCTCCACTCACTTTTCCTTCTCATTTCTGCTCCAAGAATGATGGCCGGTTTTACATACGTGATGTGCTGATGAAACCCTCTACATAAATACAAAGGCAACAACAAAAGATTTTTGAAAAATGATAAGAGCACCTCTCTTTTTTAATTTCCATTAGAGGTGTTGAACTAAGCCACAATGAGCATGGGGGTGAATAAATGTATATTAACAACATATGTATTTTGTGGGTGAGGTGGTTGTCCATTTCTACAATAAGGCCGGAGTTTGCTCCCAAATAGAAATGGAGAATGAGCATAGAAGGTGCCAGGTCTCATCCTGGATACTCATTCCTCTTCAGTGTAAGTTTTTACATCCTTGACAGAGTTGCTGGAATCACTATCAATACATCCTCTTAAACTCGAGATCATTTCTAGAGAATCAGCATAAAATAATTAATTGTTTATAAATAATATCAAAGTTGTTTGTTGATTTTCTTTTCCTATTGCTTTTCTGAGCCATGTCTGAATCTCTGGTGGAAATAATTTAAAATATACTGAGGATGTCTGTAAGTTAAAAGGATAATATAGAGATGGTTATTGAATCAGCACATTAGCTGTTAGCCTTTCTATTTGCTTATCATACAATAGGAGCTGCTGTTTACTTTTTATTCTACAAAGGACAGGCCACTTTCTGTCTCCAAACAGTTAAAGGAATTAAATGAGAAATTATTCCAAATGAACTGTACACAGTTTGATTAGCCTAGCTGAGGAATATAGTTTCTGAAAAAAGAGTCATCAACACACCGAGGTCAGATGCATTCTTATTGAATAATAAATTGAAGCCCCAAATGCTACATGAAGTAGTGTGTGTGTGTGTGTGTGTGTGTGTGTGTGTGTGTGTATTCTTTCTTGTTATTTCTTGTTAGCAATGCAGTAAGCATTCTAATTGGCTGGATATTTAGGATGGGTTATTTTAAAGCTGTCCAGTTTAACATCACAACATGGTAAAGAGGCTCGGTTAAATGGATCACAAATGATATATACGGGAGGATGGATTTTTATTATACCGATCACAATATAACTTGGCACGATCTTTATGCCTTAAAAGGCTCCTTCTCATATATAGTGTCACTTCATCCTTACCACAGATCTGTGGGGCAGGGGGGGACAATGGATGTTCAGACACCAAAAACTGACCTAATGAAAGGATCTATTTCGTAACCTAAAGAGGAACATAAAAAATTATGCAATGAATATATACATATATACACATATGTATGTATCTAAAGTGTGAGTGATTACATAAAAAGGTATTTGAAAATCATAAGCATGAGTCAAATACTTCTTTTGTTACTATGTAATAGAATAAAAATAGTCCAGTATTAGAAATAAAAAAATCACACCCAAGGGCAACAATCCCAGATTTCAAGGGGACTGAATAAATTTTCCAAACTCTAGGGTAGTCTAGCACCAGATGTGGTTTCCTTCCAAATTGTTTATCAATTATTTGGGTACGTGTGTGTGTGTGTGTGTGTGTGTGTGTGTGTGTGTGTGTGTGTAAAGCAATCTAGAGATGCTTGTTTTCAAAAACATGCCAAGGAAAATATTTTGAAATGAAGTCGAAAATCAAGGTATTGTCCACAGGCTTCTGCATTTTTATCAGTAAGACTATAAGGCAGTTTTCAAATGGAGGCTTATAAGACCTGTCTCCTGAGGAGTAAAAACATGTTTTGAGCCAAAGTGTAGCCATTTCCCTTTACCTTCAAAGTGGTCTTCTATAATCCTTTACACAAATGTGAGGACAGCTCTATTGTGTACCGGTGTATTATTAGTGTTTTACTGAATTTTCCTAGGCAATGAAATTTTAAAAACCGAAAGGTAGATGATGTGAGGAGGTAAAACATTCCCACTGGACAGCAAAGATGTCCGTGGGCGCCGATCTGTGAGCGCCACTCAGCCACAAGCCGTATTTCCCGGCCCTGTCCTTAAATGGTGTGTGGACAAAGAAGGCAAGACAGGGTCATAAACTAGAAGCCTGTAGCAGCTGATAGGATAAATGATTGACACCACAGGTTGCTAATATCACGGATGCTTGTCTGAGTCCTTTCCTTCTTTAAAAATAAATAAGGAGAAGTTAGCAAAAACAATAAAACAACAGATGTGCAAGCCCGCATTTAAAACCCAAGTCTTCCTTCTTCCCTTGCCTTTCCTTTTCCTTTTCTCCGCCTGACTCCAAGCACACCTTTCCAGCTCATTACTGCAAATCATTTGAATTCCAGCACACAATGTCACCTGCTCTGTAATCTGATTACTTTATGGAGGAATTAGTATGTATATTTAATGTAGAAGGGTTTTAATCTTGATGAAAATAATCCTAAGGAACTGTGATAGGGCCGCTCATATGTCTGGCAGATATGCCAGTAACATGCTAATAAATGACAGCTGATTTATGTATCTGGATTCTTTTATTTATAAAAATAGCAAGTGGACTGATTTTTGATATTAATAATACAAGTGAATCCACTTTGATTAGACTTCTGTGGAGAGCTGTGCATATCCGGCATTACAATTAAATCTTGTGATGTGGAATGGGAATGACATGCTAATGAAGCAAGCCAGTGAGCCTGAACCAAGAGTGTCCAACATCATTATGGGATATCTTAGATGAAGAGTAATTATAAGAGGAACACTGAAATGTCATTAAAAATCTTCACTAAGAGATTTAACCTACTATTTTGTACTAATGCTGGATTTTTTTTCTTTTTTAGCAACATAACCGAACACAAAGTTCCTTTTCAGAATTTACAGGAAAAGGTTTTAAATAGGTCTGGATTTAAGAAAAGATACAATCTAGTGTCCTAATTTAATTTGGTACATCAAAATTCAATGGTGGTATGTAATTGAAATCTCTTTTTAATAATTTCAGATGAATTAGCAATTAGGGCTTGATCCGATTTCCATGAAATTTATTAAAATTGAGGGTTGAAGCCCTTGAAAATTTTTATTCTTTTCACTCCATTAGCACAATACATCTAGTTTAAATGACTCTGTCAGTTAGTATGGTACATTCCTTGTTTATTTATGAGAATTTGTTTCAAGGAAGTTCAAAAGAGGTAACGTCATGCATATTCATAAACTGTGGCTTATAATATATGAATCAAGAAAGCTCTCAAAGCTTAAATTCCCTCCCTTTTTGGAAAAAAGAATTGCATGACCCTCACCTTCAGAACCATATTGGCTTCTGAGCGAGTCTCACTCGGGTACTCCCTGTGAGCGATTTCATCGCATCCCTGGCCCCTGAGGGAGGAAGACTTCTTCGTGACAAGTGGCAAGTGGGCACTGCTGAAAGAAGACACGGGAGAGCTGGAACGGTGCCAACTCTCAACAACATAAAATGTGGACTCTGAACACTGACTCCCAGTTCATAAATCCAGGAGCGCGAGTACAAGAAAAGGCAACCAAAATCACAGTACCTCTCACACTGCCTTGGTGCCCAGCAGGAAAAACACAGTGCTTCTCAGTGGCAAACAAATACATTCCACACACGCTGAAAGACCAAAAGAAATATGCCAAGCATTTGTTCGCCTTCCCCAGGCTCATTGTGAAGAACTGCAATTATGCTTAACAAAAAACACCATAGAACTAGTTGGCATCACTCTGAGACATAAATGTGTTTCTGTTCCAAATATGTAGCATTTTCAGAATGTTTGTATGTATTATGTGCAATTTGTTCAGTGTATCATTCTGGGAAAACCAGGTCCTGGCTGGGTAATTATGGGAAGGGTAAACAGTATTTTCTGACTGTGAGCTTCCATTTCTAAAGTTGTAGCAAAAAACTCATATTATTTACCTTTTTGAGGGAACATTACCAACACAGGCCTTGCCTATATGCCTTCCTCAAATCTGATCTTTACAAATGAGATCTCCTCATTGTTTAATAAAATGGGCCCCCTGGAGGAACCTGTATGGAAAATGGCTGTCTTTCAAGGAGACTGGGAATGAGTATAGGATCTCTTAGCTCACGAGGGCTAAGACTGACTCGCGAAAACCCTTATTAGAAAACCTGGGAGTTTCTAACTTGGTTAAATTTTATTCAACAGGTCCCTGTTCTGTGCCTGCACGATTTAGTGTAGGACACGTGCACATCAGTGATACTTCACCATAATATTGTGAGGGCCAAGAGACACATGCCCATGGTGCTATGGGAGTATTGTGAGCAGATGCCTCCTCCAGGCATCCTAGAAGAGGACATGCTGAGCCAGGGATGGCCAAGATGGGTGGTGACAGACCAAGATTAAAAGGGCCTGGCAGGCAGAGGGAAAAATATGACCAAGATTCAGAGCCCTGAACCTGAGTGGTGTGTGTAGAGATGTTGGAGATGGCAACTGGCAGGGGTGGGAAATAATGCAAGGGCCTTATTAGCACACAGGCCAAGGTAGGAATAGCAACAGAAGAAGCAAAAAGTAGGTGTAAGGGCCAGGTCCTGGACAGCCTTATATATCATGCTAAGCAAATGAGACTTTACTCTGTAAGTGGTGAACAGCCACTGAAGGATTTTAAGCCCCAGAGAAGTATGGTCGGACACACAGTTTCGGTCAGTCACTCACTTTGCTCCCTCCACCTTTGCTTGAATAGTTATGCCCCTTGAATGCCCTTTCTCAGACGCAACAGATTCAGTTTCAAGGAGTTTTATGACTCTAATGGAAATTCAGCAGTGTTTCTACCCAAAATGAATAGCATTTTGAAGATTATGGAGCTACCATGGGTTCTCACAATGCCAGTTCTGTTCATCTTGCAACACTGCTCCAGCTTCTTCAGTGTACTTTCCATTCACAACTGTTTTAAGGATTTTAGATGTTCAAAAAAAGCAAGACAAACCTGAAATGGGCCAAATTCCAAGACAGTGAATCTGGACACAGCTGAAGCCTTGCCAATGAAGCCAATTTACAGATGAGACCTTCGGGTACACAAACATTTTTGCCCCAAACCCCTCCAGAAAGAAGGAACACAAGCGACTCAACAGGGAAATGGCTATAAATTTGCAGAGCTGAACTGCTAATGCTGTTTCCCACAGCAGTCATCTGATTTCAGCAAGATCACTTCTGAACACTGCAAATCAGTTCGGGAAGCTGGGCAGAAAGAGGGCAGACAGGAGTGAACAGAAAAAAAACAGAGAGGGGCGCCTGGGTGGCTCAGTCGTTAAGCGTCTGCCTTCAGCTCAGGTCATGATCCCAGGGTCCTGGGATCCAGTCCCACATCGGGCTCCCTGCTCGGCGGGAGGTCTGCTTCTCCCTCTCCCACTCCCCCTGCTTGTGTTCCTGCTCTCGCTTTCTCTCTCTCTGTCAAATAAATAAATAAAATCTTAAAAAAAAAGAGAGAATAAAGAAGACAACACTGAGAAAAACAGAAGTCAAATAACAACACAGGTTAAAGAGCAAAAGCCAACTGTCACCTGTGTTACCAATGACCTCCAGTAAGTCATTCTTGAGAGCATTAAATTGAAATGCCCAGGCTTTCTATTTTTATTATTTTTATTTTTTTTAATTTTTGCCCAGGCTTTTTAATATGAAATATTTTTCGCCTCCACCCAATTTTCATTTTATTTATGGTTAACAAGCTAAGAAGTATAAGAAAATTTAATGCACTTAATTCAGAAAGGAAACCACCTATAGTGGCCTGTGGAATGTCATTCAAGCCCTTTCCTGCCACTGGAGGGCTTTATCAAATTCTGCTTGGATTTTTCCGCCTGGTCTCCTTGTCTAGAGGTTCCAAGGTAAAAGTTCCTAAGCACTTTCTCAATGGTGGGGGAGAGAGGCGGAATGGAAAGGAAATACGGCAAGGCTTGACAATATTATCCAACTACTGAAAAGGAAGAACAGAAGGAGGAAAAAGGGAGAGAACAAGCAAGGAGACCCTCACAAATGACACAAGAGCAGAGTAAGTTGAAGCATAAGGGAGATAGAAAGAGCCCCTTGCCAGTAGCTCCCAGTGAGGCAGCCGTCTCTCCCCGTCACCCACCTCCTTCCTTCCTCATCTCCCTTCTTCCACCGAGTCAACCATATTTAGTTTCTTAAGGATTTAACTAAGAAACTGTAGTCAGAGGACATTTGATTAGGGAACTATAAGATCCAAGAGAGAAAACTTAAGTTCAAGATACAAGATATATTTGGAACTATAAAACAACTGACTTTGCTTTATACATATACATGTGTGTGTGTATATATATATATATATACACACACACACATCAAGGGCAATACATGTGGGTTTATAACATATTTTCAAAACTAATTATTGCTTCTTTTTCATGATAAAATGCCATTTCCTACTCACTTAATAAGTGTACAATATGAATTTATAATTTCAGCAATAATCATTTTGTCAGTAATGGGAGCAATTAACATTTCACACCAAACTAATAATATTAGTAAAAAATAAAGGAGATGTGATCTATTTAGATTTAACTGAAATTCACCCATAGGGAGAGAGGCCAATTAGGCACAGCATATACACTGCATCCCACCTTTTTCTTCATTGCCTTTTGATTTTGACAAAGAAGTCCTAAACTGACTTCCTCTTACATTAATGGAAACTACATTTTTATTCTAAGGAAATGACATCAACTGGAAGCAGAATTAAATCCTCAGATATCAACTAAGAGGAAAAACTGATTAATCACATTTTCCCAACACTGTTAGGACACTAACAAATGGTATCCTCCCCAAAACGCATTTTTTAAAAACTCTTTTCCTCATCAATATGTATTGAGTACTCATTATGTGTCAAATAAAATCTTAGAAACTAAAGAGGAGGAGGAAAACATAAAAGGACTTTGTGTCACAAAGAAATGCCATATATTCATTACACCATTTCTTCCTAGGCACAGAGGAAGAAGATGACATTTCTCAGTCTCCTTCAGGTATGGTTCTGTGACTGAGTTTTGGCCAATAGTATTTTGGCAGAAGTGATGCAAATAGCTTCCAGTCCTGGCCCTTAAAAACCTCCCTCAGGGGCACCTGGGTGGCTCAGTTGGTTAAGCATCTGCCTTTGGCTCAGTTCATGATCCCAGAGTTCTGGGATTGAGCCCCAAAGCTGGCTCCCTGCTCAGCGGGGAGTCTGCTTCTCCCTCTGCCCTTACCCCCTTGCTTGTGATCTCTCTCTCTCTCACACACACTCTCTAATAAATAAAATCTTAAAAAAAAACAACAAAAAACCATCTCCCTCAGGACCTCTTAGCTCTCACTTCTTTCTTGGGGGCTACACATTTCAGAGAGCACAGCTATAAAATGGAAGGGGCTCACTCCATCTCCATCAGACTGTGAGGCAAAAGCAACTTTTGTTGCATTAAACCACTGAGATTTGGGGGTTTATTTGCTACCACTGAATAGCCTTTCCCAATCCCATATCTGGAGTATAAAATGGTAACAATGAAAATGGGTAAGATAATACGGGAATGTAGAGATAAAGTATTATCTGTGGACAGCAAGAGAGAAAGTGCCTATCGCCTGTGGACTCCACCAGGGACGGCATCAACAGGAGGTGTTACTTCACATCGCTCTCAGATTCTGGTAAGAGTTTGCAAAATAGAGTAACACAAAATGAGAGATTGAAGGAAATGGTCCACAACTGCTGAAATATCCTTCATTATCAAGTAATGCCTTGATGTTTCCTCAATCAAAGGCAACTAAAAGAGAAGGAAATAAAAAATGATTTTATATGGACTCTGAGAAACAAACTGAGGGTTCTAGAGGGGAGGGGGTGGGGAGATGGGTTAGCCCAGTGATGGGTACTAAAGAGGGCACGTACTGCATGGAGCACTGGGTGTTATACACAAACAATGAATCATGGAACACTACATCAAAAACTAATGATGTAATGTATGGTGGTTAACATAACATAATAAAATTAAATTTAAAAAAAGAGGATGAGATGGAGAAGAATCTTGAAAGGGATTTCAAAATAATGGAAATACTTTATTTCCTGTGTAGCGTGGCTGGTAATAGGTATTCATAGTATTATTAGACTATGTGATTGATTAAATAAATGTGATATATATGTATATATGTGTATATATGGGAATATAAATATTATTTTGCATCTTTAAAAAAAACTATTTTTAAGAGCTACATTTAACATTGTGCCAAAGCAACACAGGATTACCGTTTAGCTTACTTAACTAGAAAATTGATTTGGCCAGACAATACGTTTACTATGTAATCTTATGGCACTTTTATTATGATTTCATGATAAAAAGCACCGAGCAGGTTTCTCAAAAATGTCAAAACTCTCTCCAAAGTAGAACGTATTGATTAGTAAGGGATCCTTTGTGCCCAGTATCTAACTGGTGTTATTTTAAAATGCAAGCTATTTCCTGAGAGCTCGGTAGGTTTCAAGGTTAACGTAGTAATACCACCATCTATAGTTGCCAGGGGCAGCTGGAGCCATTTATACTGAATATCTTAATGTAGATGTACAAAGTTTCCCCCAAGATGAAACAAAAACCAGGCCACAGAAAATCCGAACTCATTTACTATTCAGAGAAAGTGGTGTGTTCTGCACTGGTCTCTTCTTCTGAGAAGGTGTGAGGCAAAGGCTTTGCTGTGAATTGTCAAATCTGCTTTTCTAGAAAGGATGTTTGAATTATAATAGAAAGAAGAACCTGTGAATTTGGGGAAAAAATGAAGAAAACCATATTAGGAACAAATGAAGAATGTGTCAAGGGTCTTATCACTGGAGGGCAAGTGATAACCATCCTCAAGGTGCAACATATGAGGGTACTGAGGTAGAGGAACATAAAGATTGCAATGAAAAGATTCAGAGCATTGGGAGATCTTTGAGGAGCTTGATCTGTGGAGACCACATTACAGCTCTATAAATTCAAGGAGGAAATGAATGGCGGTTCTGCAAGTTTGAGGCATGAATCATTTCTAAGGTGGACTTGTTGGGATGCAGTTAGTTCTGAGCCATGCAGGTAAAGGCATGGCTTTTTCCTGAATGAAGTGGACCAGGCAGAAATGTCAGCCCTAGTAAAAACTGTAAAAGCACTAAGTAGACCTCAAAGTTAAATTTATGGTTAGGACTTTGAACTGAAGATTTTTAACATAATGACCAACCTGTGCACTTATGAATATTCCTACTTGAATAGACGTGTGTCAGATATTTCCAAGAAGAAAATGATGATAAAGCCAAGCCCAGGAAGAGTTTTCTCTTGAAAAAAAAAAAATCACAAAGTGGCCCCAGAGACTTAGGGCATAAGAAACAGAAAGCTAGCAATGTGATTAGAATAGTGTGTTTGACTGCACGACTTCTGCATTATAATGATCTTCAATTTTCTTCTCTTTCCATTACTATCACCTTATTAACTAAAATATTTTTGCAGATATTGTTGCTGAGATCCTTTAAGTTTCTTGACACTGGACATAGATGATCCACCTTTGGTTTGGAAATTAGGGAAGATGGCAACATGAAGGCTGAGGACATTTACCAGCTTTATAAATAAAGTGGAAGTAAAATATTGAAACATATTCTTCCTTTTTTTTTTTTAGTATACATAGATCCTCAGGTGTCCTTGAGCAGTCTGCCTTGATCAGGGGCACATGCACCTGTTCTGGGATACAGAAATTGACCCCCAGGTAGTACTCCTTCTATTTAAGTTCTTAATATTTGCCCTTTACTACCCATATCATAGCAGGATTCCTTGAAACCTATGAATGCCTTTGGAAAAAGCATACTTAAAAACAGTTCTTATAACTAAGTAGAGTTAGCAATGTGACTGTTTTAATTAAATGAAGACTATAACCAAGAAGCCTATTTTTTTCTTGTATCATTCTATATCTCACAAAACTTAACACAAATGTGCAAAGACTCTTGTTAAAATATTTGATGTGCACTTCCTTTAATGATTCTGACGTTTCAGGATCAATTTATGGTTATGTATTTTTTAAAGGAAGATTTCCTCATTGACTGTCCCAGCCCCACTTTCCATTACACACCAACGCTGTTCCTACGAGGATCTAGGAGAGGCTTTTAAGTGTTCTGGGCCACTAATAAAGAGTGCTTTAATACCTAAGAAGGGCACATTTACACTTGTGAAGAGAAGCTCAGCAAAAGCTCTGGGCATGAGGAGATGTCCTGCTAAATGGGCTAGAGTCAGTGCTGGCCATGATCCAATGAGGGCTTTTGCTCAACAGCAATAAAAAGATCAGCTGATGTGGTTTGGCTCCAAGGACAAGGAACTCTATGGATTCTATCTCAGCTTCTCCAAGATATTTGATGTCTCCCTCTTTATTATGGTAGAAAGTCTAAGTGGGGGCGCCTGGGTGGCTCAGTCGTTAAGCGTCTGCCTTTGGCTCAGGTCGTGATCCCGGGGTCCTGGGATCGAGCCCCACGTTGGGCTCCCTGCTCAAGAGGGAAGCCTGCTTCTCCCTCCCCCACTCCCCCTGCTTGTGTTCCCTCTCTCGCTGTGTCTCTCTCTGTCAAATAAATAAATAAAATCTTAAAAAAAAAAAAAAAAGAAAGAAAGTCTAAGTGGCACACCCCTTGAGGCTTTCCCTTTTGATTTGCAAGAGCACAGTCCGGTGTCAAAAGGAAACCGAATGCTCCCTATTCCCGCCCTAAGGATCCTAATTCTCCCCAACACTATGAGGAATAGTCTTGACTAGGGAAGGTTATGGAAGGGGGAGAGGTACCTATAGACTAGTGTTTCCATATTTTATCTCACCATATCTTTAGGATGCGATGTAAACTATGGCTATCTACTTCCCTTGGAGTAACAGCATGTATTTGAAGCCTTTGGAATGCCAGGTGTTCTGGACAACTCTCTCCTTTGGTTCAATGCTATTTATCTGTGTAGGATCACTTCTTATAAAATACACTCCATCAGGACAAGTAAGCTTTCCCTTTTTCCTATGTCAGTGGTTCACAAACTTCGCTGCACATTAGAATCACTGGGAGAACTTTGAAAATTCCCCCTCATACCAATTAAGACAAAATGTCAGTGGGTGGAATCTGGTATCAGCAAGTTTTCAAGATCCATGGAAAATTCCAGCGTACAGCAATGGCCCAGTAGTTAGTGGAAGGTTTCAGTGTGATAATCAGGTGGAGGAGCTTTCTGATAAAGGAATTAGTGGTGGAAAAGTCTACAGTAATTGGCACTGAAGGAGGCAAACGAAGAATGAGATGAAGAGGCAGGGCTTTAATGGTAGGTGGTCCTGGAGAAATGGGGGTGGGGAACGGGAGTGGCACCCATTGGTAGTCTTAATTCATGGGAAGAAATGTTCTTCTTTATCCCCAAGTGTCAATATGTGATTAGGAATCAATGTTAAAATAGTGTCATTGGTTGAATTGTGTCCCCCTAAATTGATGTGTTGAAGACTTAACTCCCAGTATCTCAGAATGTGACTGTATTTGAAGACAGGAAGTTTGAAGAGGTGATTAAGTTAAAATGAAGCCCCAGAGTGCACCCGAATCTGACCTGACTGGTGCCCTTAAAGGAACAGGAAATTTGGACACACAAAGAGATATCACTGGTGTGTGTGCACAGGTAGAACCATGTGAAGACACAGCAAGAAGGCAGCCTTCTATAAACCAAGAAGAGAGGCCTCAGAGGAGACCTACCTCACTGGCACTTGGATCTTGGACTCCCAGTTCCCAGAATTGTGAGAAAACACATTTCTGTTGGTAAAGCCACCCAGGCTGTAGTATTTTGTATGGCAACCCTAGGAAACTAATATCCAGAGTATAAAAAGTGATGGCATAACAAACATTTCAGATGCTTTTAAGTATAGATTTTATTGAATTATCAGTGCAACTTATCTTAATCTAAATAATTTTCCTAATGCTTTTCAAGCATTCATGAAACTGTTTTCTGCAGTGAGCATAAGCTGTTTCTCAACTGTCATGTTTTGGACAGCTCCTTACCTAGTAAATCCTGCCCCAACTTCAAGGTCCCGTCCTAAGTCATTCTCTTCCAGGAAGTCTTCCCAGATCACCCAAACGCTCAGTGCTCCCTTCTTTGCCTGAACCCACGGGACTAGTGATCTATGCCATAAAATTGGTTCCTAATCATAAACCGATCTTCGACATCTCAAGTGTTGTTGCCACATCTGCCATTTAACTTTCCATACGTTTTAACCTTGCTTTTCCTACCAAATTATAAACTCCTTTTGCATAGGGACCATAACTATTAATTTTCTCTATAATATCTGACAAGGTTCTTCCAGAAATATTGATTGATAAGTAATTAAGAGGGTTTCTACAGACACTATCACACTTTGTACCTGAGCTTAATTAAATCTCAAAAGATCAAAGACAGGATAGAAAGCTATTCTTCCTATAACGACTGTGTCACAATCAGCTATCAGCATTTTAACATTGATGAGCAGTCACAAGTGACTTTGAGACCCGTAAATGGGTATTTTCTAATTCCAAGTGAAGTGAAGAGATGATGGAGAAAATATAACCTAAAGGTTATGGATAGGGATCTTTTTTTACCTGGACACACTCCAGTGAGCAGAAGGAAAACATCTCCTACAAACAAGACAGGGACTGGTGCTAACGACTAGATTTAAAACTTCAAAATCTTCCTAATTAGACACTATTCTAGTACCACTTGATAAAGTTGTGTTGGAGAAACACTGTCATTGCACATTTTCAGATGACATAATCCGTCACAGCTCAGCAAGTCATAACATTAGCTAAAAAATCCTAGGATTAAGTCACCATATTTTATTGAACAATAAGGTAGAACTGAATTATTCTTACCCTGATTTTTAATGAGTTGCCCATGGGTCTCTGAATGTTTTGTGGTGTGATTTTAAGCATAGGATGATGATCAAGACAAGACCAATTAATCTGCTAGGGGTCAGAGAAGATAATGAGTCAAATTTTGAAGATCTATCGCCCAGTCCCCATTCGGCGGCTACAAGATGTCCGGGAACGGCTGGGAGCTAGGAGAGTATGGGCTGCGGGCATACACCGAAGTGAAAACCATCATGGTCAAGGTGCCTCAGAAGAACTCCTGAAGAACTGTGCCGACTCCTGGCGGAGGTCAAGGATATCAGCAGCAAAACCAAGAAAAATGACATTTGTACACTAAAAGTCTCGAAAGAGAAATTTTCTCACAAAATCTCTTGATCAAGAAAGTCTCAGGGGTGCCTGGGTGGCTCAGTTGGTTAAGCGACTGCCTTCGGCTCAGGTCATGATCCTGGAGTCCCGGGATCAAGTCCCGCATCGGGCTCCCTGCTCAGCAGGGAGTCTGCTTCTTCCTCTGACCTTCTTCCCTCTCATGTTCTCTCTCTACCATTCTCTCAATAAAAAAAAAAAAAATCTTTAAAAAAAATTTTGAACATCTATCAATATAATACTCTTCACATATTAGGTGCCATCATATGTGAAGTATGAATGGTGTCAATGATTGGCCCTCAATTTAAAAATCAGCCTTCCATGCAACGTATGAGCTACTGTTTACTCTTGTATTTGTCTTTTTTAAGTTTGCTTTCATAACAAAGTTTTGGGGAAGGAAAGAGAATACTGGAGGAGTGTCAGTTTTGACCAATTTTCGTTTTTCTTCTCTGTATCAGTTCATTATTGCTGTGTAACAATAGAAAGGTAAAAACATAAATCTCTCCATCTCCTACCGAAATGTTTATTCAGCGCATGCACCCCAGTGAGCTTCAGGATGGCTGAACTAGGTGGGTTCACGTGGGCAGCTCCGCCAGTTCACTGGATTGCCCATGCATCTCCTCTCCTCTTGGGTAGCCTATGTCTGTTCTCAGGGTAATAAACAGTGCCAGAGAGCAAGCCTAGTCACATATGTGTTACTCGTACCTCTGCGTATGTCACCTCTGCTAACATTCTTGGCAAAGCAAGTCACACTGCTAGACTCACAATCTACGGGCTAGGACATACGCTGTAGTGGGAGTAACTCTGAAGAGACATGGCAAAGGATGTAGATACAAGGAAGGACGGAGAACTGGGGACATTACACCAATCTACCACATCCTTGTTGTTTTCCATTGCTTATTAATCCATTCATTAGAAATTTGCTGGGTGTACTAACAACCTCATATTCAAGGTGAGATTCCCCCCTTCTATTTGCCTACCATTTTGTAAACAGCTTTTCTGTATCTTGGGGGAAGTGTATTCAAAGCCCCATTTGAAATGGCAAGACAAACAGACAAAGCAGGGGCTGCATGTGGCACGGAGCTGCCATTTTTCTCGCCATGGGGGGCGGGGGGAGGGTGGCAAAGAACACCTGGATGGCAGTAGCAGCAGGGGCTTTCCACTGGTTGCCAGGTTCAAGTGCTCGCGCACAAGCTGCACTGGGACTATGGCATAAAGATAAATTTCTGGCATTCATTTTTATTTACCTTTTTTATGGCGGTTAGAAGACTAGTAGGAGATTTCCCCTTTTACCAAACATTGAAGTACACGCTACAGCACCGTTACCTACAAGTGCCGCTGTACAGTAGATCTCTAGAACTTACTCATCCTCTGTAACTAAAACCTAATACCCGCTGAAAAACTCTCCCTTTCTCCCTCCCCTCAGGCTCTGGCAATGACCCTTCCAATCTCTGTTTCTATGAGTTTGACCACGCTAGGTACCTCATGTAAGTGGAATTATGCAGTATTTCTCCTTCTGTGAATGGATTATTTCACTTAGCATAACGTCCTCCAAGTTTATCCCTGTTGTCACATATGGCAAGATTTCCTTCTTTTGAAGACTATTATTCCACTGTATTTCTGTACTACATTGTCTTCATCCAATCCTCTGTTGATGGCATTTATTTTGTTTCCGTATTTTGGCTATTATGGCATAATGAACATGAGAGTGCATATATCTTTTCAAGATCCTGATTTCAGGGGTGCCTGGGTGGCTCAGTCGGTTAAGTGTCTGCCTTCAGTTCAGGTTATGATCCCAGGGTCCTGGGATCGAGCCCTGCATCAGGGAGCCTGCTCAGCCAGGAGTCTGCTACTCCCTCTGCCCCTCTCCCCTACTAATGCTCTCGCTCTCTCTCAAATAAATAAAATCTTTTAAAAATCTAAAAAAAAGATCCCGATTTCAATTCTTTTGAATATATATTGAGAAGGAGAGTTGCTGGGTTGTAACGATAATTCTATTTTTAATTTTTTGAGAAACGGCCATTCTGTTTTTCATAGCAGCTATACCATTTCACATTCCCATCAACAGCGTATAAGAATTCCAATTTCTCCACATACTTGCCATTTGTTATCTCTTATTATGTATATATTTTTTATGATAGTCATCCTACAGGTATAGGGTGATATCTCATTGTGGTTTTGATTGGCGTTTCCCCGATAATTAGTTTTGAGCCTCTTTTCACATACCTCTTGACCCCCGTATGTCTTCTTTGGCAAAATGTCTATTCAAGTCCTTTGCCCATTTTTAAATCAGATTGTTTGTTTGTTTGCTATTGAGGTGTAGGAGTTCCTTAGATGTTTTGGATACTAATCTCTTATCAGATATATAGTTCAGACTCTTTAACAAAGGGTATTGGGAAAACTGGATATCTACATGCAAAAGAATGAAATTGGATGTTTATCTTATACCGCACACAAAAATCAATTCAAAATAAACTAAATACTTAAACATAAGACCTTGAACTATAAAACTCCCAAAATAAAACATAGGGGAGAGGTTTCTTGACACTAAGTTTGACAACGATTTTTTGGATATGACAGCAAAAGCACAAGAAACAAAAGCAAAATTAGATAAGTGGGACTGCATCAAACTAAAATGCTTCTGCGCAGCAAAGGAAACAATCAACAGAGTGGAAAGGCAGCCTACGGAATTGGAGAAATATTTGCAAACCTATCTGGCATTTACCATTTGGCTGGGAGGGTAGTGGCCTCCTTAGCAGGAGAGTTCTGCATCAGGCACTTGGGCATGTTTCCCCAGCCTTCTCAAAGGTTCTGTGAGCTCTCCAGAATTCTTTCTGTTTCAAGTAGCCAGAGTGGATTCTGTGAGCACTGACTACTACTCTAAGCAGCTACTTCATGTAGAGCAATTAATTAGACTTTATGGAGATAGGAGTTAAAATTCTTTGGGTCCAAGAGACAGAAATCTGAATTTATTTGAAGGCTCTGGGATAGCTTACAGAACGATGGAAGGTCAGCTAACGAACTAGGCCTGCAAAGAGAAGGAATTAGAACATTTCCGAGTGTTCAGAGAGTAAAAACTCAAGGCACCAGCACTTGGATCAATTATCTCTAATTCACTTCTGTTACTTATACATTCTGCTGAAGATTCAGTTTTGGGATAATGAATCCAACTAGCTTCCCTTGGATCTCATGCCCAATCCTTGAATAGGGGAGGGAAGGAAAGTTTATTGATGTCTCCCTTCAAGACTCCACCTATTTGATAGTGGTAATTCCTCAAAAGGAAATAGAGATGCATTATTGGGAGAAGAGGAAATGACTGCTATGTGGCCAAAAACCAACAAACAAAAAAGACAACAACAAAAACCCAAAGCAAAACAAAACTGAAAGATGAATAAGACTTTGTCCTTGGAAAGTTTACAATTTTAGTAGAAAAGATTAGACACCCAATCTTCACTTATTATTCAATAATAAGGATACAAGTCATTGGATTTAGGGTCCACCTTAAATTAGTATTACCTTATCTCATTATATCTACAAAGATCCTATTTCCAAAGAAGGTCACATTCTGAGGTTCTGGATGGACATGAATATTGGGAGGACACTATTCAAGTTCCCATATAGCCTCAGACTTTAGAATGAGTTTACCTGAGGTAAAAATCAGCCCCCCAAATAATTTTCTCATGCAGATGCAATATAAATGTATTTTTAGATGATCTAAAATTACTGTGACAAGAATATGCATGTGGTCATTAATAATCAAGTATGGATATGATGTCGGCATATCTTAATCATATATGGAAAAGTATCTACTTTAGATATATATTCTCAGATATACACATGATTCTTGCTATGACTGCCCTCAAAATCTATTTTCTGAAAAGTTCTATTTGAGCACTGTACAGTCATATAAAGAATATATTCTCTGTATTAGTTTAATGGTAACATTAATTTTTGGGTCACAGAGAAATTAAGTAAACCTAGGGAGTGATTCTTCATAGGTTTATAAATTCTACCATGCTTAGACAAATTAAGCTGTTTTCCACTGATTTATGTAAAGTGTAATTAACAAATTAATTCATATGAAGATAATAGAAAGCACCAAGCAATAATGGAGTTTTGTTGTGTTTTTGAAAATACTGAAAGTAAATGGCAAAGCTAATCTGGTATAAATTTCTTTTAATTAAATAGTGTTGGGAATAACAATTTTTTTTCAATTCATTCTGCCTCATACTATTCTTGCACGCTTTTCATCTTCACATACTTAGGAAGTGTTCTTCCTTCTATTCTATTCTTCTTCTATTCTATATTCCCTCTATTTTCTGTATAGCATCATGTTTATTAATTATAGAGCAACTGGACTATGAAGTTAGAACAATGCTTCAGTAAGACCTGTTGCTTTAAAGCCAAAAGCTATTTCCAAATGCTCTATTGTTCATTTCAAGTGTTAAACATTTTCATTGGTTTTAACCAGTCAGGTATGTTCTGTGTGGTAAAAACTCATTATTATAAGGCAAATCATAAAATACCAGCAAACGTAGGCAGCATAATTTAGGACACTGTTTATGTGGAGAAGTGATATTATTTATTAATTTATTGTAATCTGTATAAATGCACTCAAGACTAGATTATAAATAGAAATACAATTACAAAAAGTAATAAATTTAAAAGCTTTCTTAATAATTGTTTATTTGAATGTATCAAAAGGCAAATGGGATGAAATAAGTCTTACTGCATGTTGTTCTTACTTCTGAACGACTGAGAACTGAGACCTCTCAGGTGCCACAGCTTCTGAAATCTTATATTTAACAAACGCCATGATACTGAATTGTAGGTGAACACTGCCTTTTTCTGTCTCATCTTGAGTCTCAGTCAGTTATAGCCCTATTTGGTGGGGGTTCCCCATGGTTTACAATGACCATAAACAACTTTGGGTGGTCTCGGGCCCACTTAGACTTCCAGGCCTGTCCCTGAATAGATCTGGCCTCCCCAGTAACATTCGTTCTTGCTGGATGAGACCCAGGACTAGCATAGGCTTCCTGGAACTCCTCTGAAGGAGAGCAGACTCCTCCAGCTCTCTCCATCTTGACTTCACTGAATTTTTTCCAACACACCAGGCTTCTGGAGCTCTTCACTCCATGGCCCATGGTATTTTGTAGAACATTCCCTTCAGACCCTACAATGCCTTGTCAAATGACAGATTTTTTTTTGCCCCCAAACAGATAGCTAAATCATCCTTCCTGGATAACAGTGGTGTGAAACTGAAATAGTAAGGTGACCATGCATACAGAGTTAAATGGGCACCCGGAACATTAGTGAGGACATTTCTGATTAAATATATCTACCGTGAAATGCCTTTAGCCTTGACCGGTGCCAATAAATCCTTATTTCTTAACAGCATATGAAATTCCCGCACAGGTTGCCGGGTTTTGTCCTCAACAGTTCTCTTCCTTCCTCCTACTACAGAAGGGAGAGACCGTCTCTAGAAACTACTCAGAATATTCCCCAATAACTGGAGGATGAACAGCAGGCATAGAAACAATGAAAAAGTAGAAAGCTGCTTGTTCTCTTTCCTGATTTCTCCTTCAACATTTTAATATGAATTATAGAGATTCTTAGGCTTCTGTCCCAGAAGATTTACAATTCAAAGCAAAGGAAAATCTTCCCTTCCCTGTTTAAACAAACAAAAACAGTTCAAAACTATTCTTCTCCCTGTTTGGCAACTTTGTATTATGTTAACATATAATTACACATAAACATCAAATATTTTATTTATTACTTTTTGCCTTCAATGCCCTTGATTTTTTTTTTTTAATATTTTGTATCTCTGGCTCTTTTTCTCACGTCCTTTGTTCTGTGTGCTTTGCTCAACATTTTCTTTTCACCTTTGTGCTGATTTGTTTTTGTAATTTCTGCTTTAAATTTTCATCAACTCTTTCTTAGTCTATGATTGATCCTTTTTCTTAGCAGCCTGTTCTTGTTATATGGATGCTATATTTTCTTCAATCTCCATAGAATTGCAATTTTTTTAAGTTTATTTTATTTTAAAGATTTTTTTTTTTTTAAATTTATTTGACAGAGACACAGTGAGAAAGGGAACACAAGCAGGGGGAGTGGGAGAGGGAGAAGCAGGCTTCCCACAGAGCAGGGAGCCCGATGCGAGGCTCGATCCCAGGACCCTGGGCTCATGACCTGACCCGAAGGCAGACGCTTAATGACTGAGCCACCCAGGGGTTCCTAAGGTTTATTTTCTTCCCTAAATTATCCATTTTCCAGCATCTGTTGTTTCCTGCTTATCCATCTCTTTCTCTTTTAATGCTGCCGATTGTCCTCAAGTGATTGCTAACACATGGTTTTGCCTTCATGCACCTGAACGAAGGAGTGGATAACCAGTCCAGGTAACTGTCATATGGTTTCTATATCTGATTCACATTCCTCCCTGAAAAAGAGAAATGACTGCCAGTTCTGGCTGTGAGGACAAGGTGTAGGGATTGGCAGACTTTTTACCTGAGGGTGTATGGATCTCTTCTCAACTAGCCATTACTAATACGAGGAAGGCCCTATCCAAGATAGCAACTCTAACACTAGCCTCCCTGGTAGACCATCCCATCTCTTTACAAAGGAGTAATCTTCAAAAGGGACAACTTCACCTCAGAGTACACAACTTGTTTGTTGGGGTAATGGAAGAAAGTATAGGCATATTTCTGCAGAAAGTCTCACTGATTAATATTTCCCCAATAAAATGTCTCGGTTTATTACCCAATCTTCATAGAACTTTCATCTCTATCAATTCAACATTTTTGGACAATATTTTACAGGAAAAAAATATATTTATGCACCTAAAACTCAATACCTTTTAAACCAAATGATGGGAAATACATTTCTTGAGATACATTTAAATATAATTGGTAAAAATCTTAGAATCCCATGTAGATGTTTTCTAAAAGCTCTCAAGTGTCAACAAAAGGGATATGTATCTACACTGAAGCTCAGAGTATATATTACTGCACTCAAAGGAGCTATTTGTTAGTAACTACATTTTTCAGCTATCAAAAAATGATATTTTCAGCATTTTACATTAAGAATTTATTATTTATATGTAGTTAGTTTACTATGTTTTAGTTACACTTTAAGAAATTGATTGAGAGTTTTGAGTTGACACATTATAATTATTCTCAGTTAAATAAGGAGACTATGCCCAGGATTAATATTTTCACATTGAACATCAAATTTTTCAGACATGTATTCTAATGTTAATCGAAAGAGTCCTATATTAGAATTTCTGTTTGGAATTTTTTCTGATCCTTCTTAAGAATTTCTATTTTATGTTTTACGACGCAGATGATATATTAATATAGCATACAAATATGTAATTCAGAAAAACAAATAATGATGTACCTGTGAGCTAGGCTGAGAAAATGTGTTTTTTCAGTTCTGTGGTAGAAATGGGTGGCAGATTACTAT
This sequence comes from Zalophus californianus, assembly GCF_009762305.2. Taxonomy (NCBI): domain Eukaryota; kingdom Metazoa; phylum Chordata; class Mammalia; order Carnivora; family Otariidae; genus Zalophus; species Zalophus californianus. The sequence goes on along the minus strand of NC_045606.1, from coordinate 71,658,039 downwards.
ATTGGAGGTTATCTTTCTAAATCTAACATGGAAACCAACAGCGCCGTCGCAGAGGCAGACACAGAGACGAGGATGGTCAACAGTGCACATTGGAGACGTTCCTCAGTCCATTCTATTGGTTTCTGCCCATTTTCCCTGTCCTGTTCTCCTTATCTTCCACTTTTGAACACTCTGCTGTGAAAAATTGCTTTTGCTTCCTCTGACTTCGTCTCTCTACTGTTCTTTCCATTCTGATTTATCCATTATTATGACCCTTTCCAGATACTCATTTTTGGTTGGCTTCTATCTCTAACCCACTACCTCACACCAACACTGAATTTTAGTGAGTTTATGAATTTATTATCTTCTGGACTACATTAATGTTATTCAAGGTGTTCGGGGGATGGTAGAGATGTAATTGTGGGGCTTGGTCCTCTCCTCAAGACAGATTCCTAGGCTCCAGAGAACCCAACAAGACATGATCATAACTTGCTTCGCGGACCCGACCCTCAACCTGGGGTGCCAACAGCTGTGCACACTCAAAGAGCTAGAAAGACTCCTTCCCACGACACTCCCTTCCTAATTTGAAGGCACTTTTAATATCAAAGTTATGTTCACCAAAATGTTCCTTTATGTGGAGGCAAAATTTCTACTCAAAGATTCAGCAGCTGAATATCAGCAGTAATTATGTCTTATGCAAAGAAAACTTTTTTAAAAGCCAGTCTACTGCCAAGAAGAGCACATTTATGGTAATGGGAGTGATTTGTAGGTAAATTCTATGCATGTCAAATTTAGGAGTAGGCTTCAACCTGAGAATTTTAGAGAATCATTTCAAGGAACCACAGAAAGATCGAGGATACCAAAATAGAGCAGACAAAGCCAAATCTGATGCAGTGAAAAATAATCAGGAATCACGCCATTTTTGGCTCCTCCATCAGCATCTCTGAAGAAAGAGATGTTGTCCATTTTCTTTTTTTTTTTAAGATTTTATTTATTTGAGAGAGAGAGAGAGAGAATAAGTACAAGTGAGGAGAGAGGCAGAGGGAGAGGGAGACACAGACTCCCCGCTGAGCAAGGAGCCCGAGGTGGGGCTCGATGTGGGGCTCGATTCCAGGACCCTGATATCATGACCTGAGCCAAAGGCAGAAGCTTAACCAACTGAGCCACCCAGCTGCCCCAATACTGTCCATTTTCAAATGAAAATCTATGGCTTGAAACATTTTCCTATAGTTGAATCCCCAACCCAGTGTTTATTTGTGTAGATACAACCTGAATGACCTGATTCATTTCTGATTCATTTCATTTGAACAACTGCATAATCACACTACAAGAATAGAGCCTTGAGGGGTTAAAAGGTGAGTGGAGAATGTGGGGGAGTTGCACCTAATTTCAATGTAAGATGGGCAATTAAATCAAGTATGACTTGGTCAGCAGAACCGCATGGAAAGACAAGTGACTTATAAATAGAATTTCAAGGTGGGGGAAGCGAAGGCCAAAATCTCTTTTCCTGTGACTGCATTCTCAATGATAATTTGACAAAGGCACAAGGGTCCAAAAATTATGGAGGAGAAAATGCCTAACCTTTAGCCTAATGTCTAATTACAATAAGAGAATGCAATAAAATATTCCAGAAAGCAAGAATACACTCAGAGAATAAAAATCAGGGAAAATTATTCCAGTTCTGAACCAGCTACTAATGAGACCACAGTAGGAATACCACCCAATTGTTGGAACCTTGTTAAAGCAAAGGAAGTTAAAAGAGAGAAAAACTCTGAGCAGTCTTATGATTGAACTGAAAGGGGCTCCGGCAACATAAAATAGGTTTAAGATAAGGACCACAATTCCTTTTAGTGGAGAGCATCACATGAAGGTATTATAGAATGTGACAAAGCAGAAGCAGACTGTGGGTGAATGGAACAGGTTTCAAACCATCATGGCTCTAGATCATCACTTCGATGCTGAAATAAGTCTTTCTACATGAGATACAGGACTAGGGAGGTGAATTAAATAGAGCCATGCAAGTTTAAAACAAGATATCCAGATGAGTGCTGGGAACAGTTTCTAGTTGCCCGGACAAAGCCAACTGTTACACGGGCTGCCTCCCTAAGTCTGTGACACATAACGTGAACATACTCTAAAGAAAAACTGTTGCCCACTAGGAGAGGGCCACATTTTCTAATTAAACGTGAAAAGAAATAGTCTCAAAGGGTTAGTGAGAGGTGTTTAACATAGTCATTGTTGCGTGTTAATTCAACCGTATGAAGCTTGATTAGGCACAAATGTAAATGGGCCATTTGAAGAACAGGGTGAGCACCTGGCAGTGGCCAGAAGGAGCACAGTCAGAGGAGAGAGTGAGAGCATCATGGGAGGACTGCGTTGGGACTAGTGGGTTAGGAGGTTCTACAAAACAATCAACATATGTATTAACTCAATGGGGGGAATCCTTTCAAATGCATACATACATTAAATCATCACATGCACTTTAAATATCTTAGTTTCGTTTGCCAATTACATTTCAATAAAGTTGGGGAGAAAACACAAAGCAATCACTGACTATTCAGGCCATCAGGACTTGGGATATACTAAAATGCTTTCTACAGTGGGTGAGCTGCAGACGTCATCTGGTCCAATGCTGAGGCCAAGTTAGCTTTGAGAACGGCTCTGACCACGACCATTCTCTTTCCTTCCGAAGAAGGAACTGTTCATCAAGAAGGTGACCTGTGGCTCACTGCTGGCCCTTAAGCGGATTCATTCAGTTTGGCAGATCCAACCTGAACCTGCTTCTGGTTCCAACGACCTCTGACCACATCGCCTACCACTGTACTCTTGGGCTTGCTTTTTCTAACGGAAAGCCTCAAGAGAGGGTAGCATAGCTGTATAATCAAACAAATGCTCCTATTTCCTGTGACAAAAACCTAAAAAAGCAATTTTACCAAAACCACTTTGTAGGCAGGGATCATGGAGGTCTATAAATATGCTATCCCTTAGGTGCAGAAATTCTGCTAGAGATGCACCATTTTCTGGGACATTTCCAAGAGCAGCTTGACTAGAAGTGGGCTCCCTGTGAGACAGTGGCCAGGCTAAGGGACACACTGCCCACATTTAGTTGAACAGTCATTGGATCTATAAAGACAGCTGCACTGCTTGGTGTGAATGTATTTGAAATCCAAGGCCTATTTTGCATTAGCATGAACCTCTAAGAAGGTCTGTTACCTGTTTTAATTGGAAGATGAATGCATTTCAGGCTGAAATTTGACCAAAACTATTTACTTGGGCAGTGCTGAACCAAGAGTCACATCCTCTCACCTCTTCCACTGGGAAGGGAACTGGAGTTAATACCTTTCAGGACGGGAATAGCATCAATTTGAGTATCACATCTCATACATTGATCCTTCAGAGCTTTGAACAAAGAACAGAATATTAGTCCCCTCATTGCCCAAGGAGGATGTTAACCTGCACCCCTATAAGAGCGAGGACACCACTAAAGTCACCTTCCCCCGCTGGATGGGCCAGCTGCCAACTGTGAACGGGAACTTGGTTAGAGTAAAAGATTCTTTGTCAGGAATGTGGAAATTGTGACATTAGGGACTAGCCTGGGCTGGAGGATAAAGCTTCAATGAAATTTGCAAGTTCATTTTGGTTTATATACCTGTTGGAGCTGAGACATTAAATGCAGAAGGCTTTTAATCTAGGTATTTTAAACACTACTTGATACCGTGGACTAGTGCCACTCAACAGAGAGTACTTCAAGGACAGAGCTATCTCTGAACCAGAATAAGACCCCAGGAAGGCTGATTCAGCCCAGAGCATTTGGGACGGGGTTATTTTCTTTTGTTTCAACATTCACTTTTGACAGAACTGGCTTTTCTCTTCGCCCCTGCTGGAGAGCTAATAACTTCCTTCACGTTCACCTTACTCCAGTCCTCCACACAGGCGAGTGCAGCTGACTCAATATGCAGGGATGCCCTGTGTTCTATTTACATTGATTTTTATCATCATTTGCTATCAAGATACTGAGAGAGATGCCCTAAGTAAGCAAACACAGGAACGGGTCAGGTAGGTTAGCCTGACAAAAAACAACATGGAAGAAATAACTCCGGAGCATAGGCTGCAATTCCGTATTAGAGCAAGTCACAGGCAATACAAAAGGAAGATTACAGCCAAACCCTCTCCTGTCTCAGGCAGTGCTATTTGTTCCTGAGATTTCTAAAGATGTGTTCAATTCCTGCACACATCTGAGAGTTCCACAGCTGTGGCTAACATTGAAAATAAATAATCCAAATCAGCTTGGCCATATTAACTGTGAAATCCACTTTACTAGTGAGATAGAATTTACTTCAGGCCATATAGGTCAATAGCTTTGGAGAGGGAATTCCAAAGATGAAGGCTCTTCATAGAAAATGCTCAGCCTTCAGACCTGTGTAGTTCTAAATCAGAGGGCTTAGCACCTCCAAGCCCTCCAGCTGCTGTGAGGGCAAACCCAGGAAAGAGGTGGTCATTGGATATAACCTAAATCCCCTCTCTGCTGCCTCCCCTCAACCCCTGAAACAGAATGCTGTTGAGGTCTGCTACCTTGATTCCCCTGAAAGCAAAGAGGCAACTCATGAGGTATGGAAGCCTGGAGGGAACAAAGGCAAGTGTGAACGTGTGTGAGCTCATACTTTGGCATGATGAAAAGTAGGTACTCTTCAAAAGGTCTGCTCTGTGGCAGAGGGGCTCGTTACTGAGAGCAGAGCTTCACTGCCCACACAAAGGCAAGTAGAGAGGGAAGGGACTGAGTGAGGTTAGAATGCAGACAATATGGAACCAGAGATTGTGGAATCTTAAAATCTGCGGGCCACTAGCAAAGTAATTTAAAGATATTGAGAAGGCAAAGAGCAAAGAATGGACTTGGCAGGAAGATGTGTTTTCCTGTTTACTGTGTGCAGGTAGCTTTTGGAAATTTTAGTTAGAAAAAAAAATGCTTATCAGCCAAAATGACAGTGAATCTGGGGTAGGCAGAGTAATGGCCCCCCAAAGATGTCTACATTCTAATTTCTGGAACTTGTGAATAATGTAGGTTACAAGGCAAAGGGGAATTATAATGTAAATGGAATTAAGGTGGATAATCAGCTCAACCTAAAATAAATAGATTATTCTGGATTATCCTCAGGGTCCCAGTATAATCATGGGGGTCCTTATAAGTAGAAGAGGAAGGCAGAAGTTTGAGTGACACAGGGAGTTGGACTGGAAAGATGGACTGGGAAGGCGGCAAGCCCAGAACTGTGGTACAGGCAAAGAAACAGGTTCTCCCCTAGTGCCTCCAAAAGAGAACGCAGCCCCGTCAACACCTGGACTTGACTTCACTGAGACTCATGATGAGCAAATATAAGATAATAAATCTGTGTTGTTTTATGCCACTTACTTGGTGGTAATTTATTAGAGGAGCAGTAGGAAACTAAGACAGAGCCCAAGGGTGGTTTGGCATGTACACCTGCAGTTTTTCGCATTAAGCTCTGTCTGGGGCGGTGACTGCCAGGAAGTCAACAAACACTTGGGGAAAAGAAAATGGAATTTGTTGCCTAAATGGAAGGCATGCTACTCTTTCTGCTTGGCTGGCTAGCTAGCTAGCATCCTGGTTTCATCTCCTGCATTTCATGTGGTAGCCTGCTGGGAATAAGAACAACATTTAGCACTTATTATCCCAGGAGAACTAATTTCTAACACATAGTTTGATCCCAGCACTGCTAGGTTGATCCTAAGGGATGACTTCTTAAGCGAGCAGCCATATAGCTGAAGGCTATCTGACCAAAGAATGGGACAGTCACCTGTCATCTTGTGGTTTCTGAATACCTGAAACCCAACTGTTACAAAATATTTTTCTCTGCACTCCTGCGGGCCGCGAGGCAGGTAGGGTTGGGAGATAGGGTGGGGAAGATGGTCCTGTTTTACTTTCAAACTCAGGATGAGATTAAGGAAAAGACAGTGGCTGTGCCACATTCAAGGTCATTCAGAAGAGGCAGTGTTATAGGCAGAAAAGAATTCCAGGACACAGAAAGCTAGGCTTCCAAATCGGCAACACATTCACCTGAGAACTGAAAACTACATTAACTTCCGGTGGGGAGATGAGAATGGGGAAATGTACCTGAGGCCAAATATCCAATGTAATCCAGCTTTTCTTTTAATTTGTATGACTATTCATGTGACAGGTAAAACTAAAATATTTAGAATTTGATCCATCTCTATGACATCATACATTTTTAACTATAATACACTGTTCACAGCGCACGGCACATAACTATTCATTAATGATCTTTATCTTTTGATAAAAAGACACTACTAAAGTTATTAGAGAAGACTGGAGAGAGACTAAGGTGGGGTTTGTTAAAGACATTGTCTCTTTCTTTTGTACCCTGATGATTCTTACTACCTGGTGGCCCTATTATATTTTAAACAAGTGGCTAATGGGAATGGTCTGGTGCTAACTGAACTTAAGGACTGAAGAGGAGCCAGTGGGTGAGTCCTGGGGCGTGGTCTCCTCTGAATGAGCAAGCATATTTTCAACACAATTGGCTGCCTAATCGCGTGTTGCAAATTTGGCTGATGTATTTGGATGTGTAAGCAATTATGTTTCCGTTAAAAGCCTTGGTTGGTAATGCTTTTGCTCTCCATTTCTTACAACCGAACTAACAGAGGAAAGAAATTGTATGAAAATGGTTTCCAATGTTTTGTTTTGCTTTTTAACTTTTCTTTTCAAAACATTTTTTAATTAAGCTAGCCAAAGGATCCAAGGTTTATTATACCCCCAGATACCACATAAAATAGATAACAAAGAGAAAAAGAAACAGCAGAGAGTAAAAGTAGTTTTGCCAATAAAACAACTGATGAGAAAAACCTACATGTTTGCATTAAACCACATCATTTACATGTGATTAATTATACCGAGTACCTCTCTGTACTAGCCACAGCATTGGTTCTGAGTACTAAGGAGTAAGACTGTGTGGTCTCTGACCTCAAGAAACATCTCTCGGAGTTGGCCTTTGACAGATACTGGCTAAATGTCTCAGTCACCTGAAATTTCATGAGATGAGACCCTTCATTTCCAAAAGAACAATAACTATAAACCACAGGCTCTATTTTGCTTTTCAATAACCAGTCCTACCATAGCATCCAACAAGGTTTTTGTAGCCCATCTAACACATCATGTTGCTAATTAATTTCAAAATTGTTTGCATTAATTCACTGTGTGCCAAGAAACAGCAGTCATGCTGTTGCCTCGAATCATTTGGGAAATTAAGCAGACCACAAAGAAATTAAAAAAAAAAAAAAGCCATATCTTGCACAGAAATACGGAATTCACGTCTCTGAAAACACTTGTTCTTGCAATCACTTCCTGCAGACATTGCACACAATAGCGCTTCAGAATTTCAACTTCAGTAAGAATTTATCATTCTTTCATTAAAATGTCTCCATGTGCAAAACCAAACTCACGCTTCACATGTAAGCAGTTGTGGGGAAATATAAGCTCTACATTTGAATTCCAGCTCTTCTAATCCTGCAACATTAGCGATGTCACTGTAGCCCTTTCCAATCTGATAAATAGGGAAACTTCCCATATCACGGAATGGTTTTGAGCGTCAAATATGACATATGAGAATTTGTCTAGGAGAGTGCCTGGCATACAGAGAATCTCTGAAGACCTACATCTAAGAGAGGAACCCCCAAAACATCTAGCTTTGAAAACACAACAGGGCTCCCCGCCAACAGGCACAGGCTTAGCCAACTGAGAGGGCTCTTAAAGGGCCCATGTCCTCCTTGTGGACTCACCTACCCAGAGGTCCAGCACAGAAGCAGCCGGTGGCGAGGTGCCCAGAATAAGAGAGACATATTTGCTGGTTTTGGGAGGATTGGTCTGAGGGGCAAGCGACTGGTTTGGAGAGCATCCGGAGGCCTGCTAGGACACGCTCCACGGCAGAAGGCAAGGGGTGCCATTGTAGGCTCACCATTCGCTGTGCTCCAGCGCGCAGGTGCCGGCGCCAACTCCCCCCGCCCCCAAACCCTGGGCCTTGTTAAAGAGTTGAAATAAGTACTGACAGTAAGATTTTCAAAATATATTTGCAAACTCTGTCAAGAAGATTTTAAGTGGCTTTCCATGACAATGGAGGTTTAGTATTGAAGACAATTGTATGAATTCTTCTGGTGTTCGGCATCATAATGTGTACTTTATCTTGAGAACTGATGAGATGGTGTCACCTGGCAAGACTTTCCGTGGCCATCCTGGCACTTTGCATATATGCATGACTTTGAAGTTTGGATTTATCAATGAAAAGAATAATATAACATTTAACATTCACTGTCACACTTAGCAAATGAACATATCCAATGCACCTAGATTTTACTTTTTCTGAAATTTTTCCCAGTAGATTGCTCCCAATTATTGCTCATGAAGATAAACACCAACTTCTTAACCTTTACAGTGTTCTTACTCTCCTGGGAACAACCCATGATTTTTGGAGCACAGAAATCAACAGAGTGAGTGTTCATGCAGACTTAGCTCTTTTTCCCCTGCCAGACAGTGTAGCTAATTCTTTTGGTTGACCTTCTCACATCAGATTCTTCCCTTTTGAGGGCATGGGCATTTTGGATTTTATAAGAGACAGCCTGGGCTAAACACTCAGGATTTGCCAGGGGCTGACCGATAACGCCACCAGTGGTTGGTGATCCAAGTATGGACATAAGCCACAAGTCCAAAGGGCAATCCTAAACCCAAAAGATCATTCTTAAGGAAAGCAGAGGCAGGACTTCAGCCCCAGGAACAGACAGAAGCACAGTGGGAAAACCATGGGCAAGGATAAAAACCACCAACAGGGGTTACTGCAGATACCAGGACCACTAGAAGTATGGGGGGGGGGGATTGGATGGGGTGCATAAGCCCAGGGAACTTCAGAAATAAAGGCAGACTCAAGAGGGGCAGGCAGAGCTTGGGAGTGAAAAGCTGATATGCTCGGTAACACACGGCTCTGGGATTCCACCAGCTGCACGTACATAGAGTGGGTTAACCACTGATTGCTCTCAGTTGTATTCCTAAAAGGGCTCTTTCCACAATCAACTCCTCCACTAGGAATCTCTGTGTTAATTAGTCTCCAATGTGCTTCTCTAATAGGATGTTCAAGTTGAAGTGTTCATCAGGAGATTGGTAAAGAGATTTATTTGGGGGAGAGTATTGCCTTTTTGGAGGAGGGATTGGGAGGTTGCTGATTTCTCATCCCAAACCTAGTAAGGGGGCTTCTGGAAGACAGTGACAAGAACTTTTAAACGTGTTCCCCAAAGTTGAGCGACCCAAAGGTCTGGTGCCTGACTCACACTTGAAAAAAGTAATGCTGACCTTGGACACAAGACTGACTCCTGGCTGGAGGTGCTAAGAGGTAGAGAAGGGTTAATTGCTTTGCTGGAAAAAATTGGGATGGGCCTACCAACCTGTGTTTCTTAGGGAAATGGATATGATAATGTAGCCCAAAATCTGGGCTACACTGGTGGGAGAGCCAGTGTGGAATTATTGGAGTCCTGCCTGACTATGGCACTAAGAAACTGGAGAAGTAGAGCATGCTTGGTGGAAGGAGTGGAAAGCCACCACTTTGAATGCAGAGGCTTTTTGGTGGTTGTTTTTTGAAGAGGAACTACCAAAGGGATGCCCCCTGAAAAGATTCCCGCCCCCCCCTTTAAAACATAGTTGACTTATACATAAGCTAGGGCCAGAAAGAACCTTCAAAGCAAATAAGAGCTGGAGTTTCTTGCCTTTCCTGCTTCAACCCTTTCAGAACCATCCCCCAGCCACTTACCTCCTCCCAGCCATTTTGATCCTGCTGACCAGACAGTGCAGCTATGAATGAGGACCTGGACAGCACTGCGAAGCAGAAGGTAACCATGGCCTTCATCCCACAGCATAGCTCCAGCATGAAGCAAGTATGAGCTAGAGGAGGGCAGATGGTGTCATCCAAAGTCAAGATCAGAGTTTTGACTAAAACATGAAACTGTGCCGTAAATGTCCTCTTGGTACATTTTGTGACCTCAAGTGACGATAGAAATGTATACTACCAAAAAGGGAGCTGATAAGCCATGGGACTTGCCCAGGTTCTAATATGGTACAGCAGATCACCCTGCTAAGTTAAGCTTAGAATGTGAACAAAATGAATTACCTTTTGATTATATTGTTTGAGTGATTGCTATTCGATTTACATTTCACATACTTGGTCACCTAAGTTGGACATCTAGGGACCATCCTAAACTCCCCCACTTTTTCTCATTTTCCACATGTACTCTACCAATCAAAACCTAGAGATTTTACTTGCTAAATATGTTTTAACCTATTCCTTCCTCTTCATCCTAAACTCTGTTTTGGTTGAGGTCTTCATCAAACTCAATATGTTTCCTTAAATGGATCTGAGCCTCTGGGCTCAACCTATGTCTCCATTAAATATGCTTTGAATAGTGTAGCAATTCCAAAGAGAAAGAGTTAATGTTTTATATTGGCTTCCCAACTAGACTCTTGCAAAAAAGAAAGGGAAAGCTCAATGGGGCATAATAGGTATGGGCCATAACAATAGATTGGAAAGAGAATCAACGGACCACACCCCTCCATCACCTGCAGGAGGGCGAGGTGATGGTACCACATTTTCTTCAAGCTAATTCCCATGTGTATCCCTTTTTCTTTGGATTCAGGTCTTTTGCTAATTGATTTGTGACTTTATTGCCTGTTTGTCAGTTGACTGCCAACCCAAGAATTGGATATATTTAATGAGACCAAACCACAGAGAACTAAAAAGAAAAAAGTGAACAATGGAGGAGAAAGTGAAGAACCAATTGATACTGAAAATTCAAATCCTATTCAAATAAGTTTCTGATGAGTACATTTTAAAATGTTATCTATTTCTTTGGTCCCACAAAGCAACAGCAACATGCTACGGCAGCTAACACTTCACTGAGCAATTCTTATGTGCTGGAAGAACTTATGGTCACTTTATTCTCATCAATTGGATATTTTCTTATATGTTCTTATCAATAGGATGCAGGCTCATTGAGGGTAGGGCTCTCTCTTGGCCTTTGTTCATGGCTATGCTCTCTAGGGCCTAGAGTGTGGTCTGGTCTGTCGTCAACGCCAAATAAGTATGTGTTGAATAAATGAGTGAATGGACGCATTGAGTCTTCCGTCACAAAGCCCTGTGAGTTAGGAATATTCATCACGCTCATCCTGCAGTTCACGAACCTGACCTCCTGAACCACGAAACCCTCAGGATTCTGCAGATGGCTTCCAAATCTACTCCAGCCTGCCTGTGATGACTTGCTCCTCCTGCTTTCATTTTCTGCTCCACTTCTTTATCTAGTTCCTTGTCTCCCTCACAGCACATGCAATATGCAAAAAAGGCACAGCCAGCAACTATGACCCACAGCCGTACAACCGATTCGTGGTGAAGACGCTTTGAAGTCAAAATTTGGGATTCAGAGTCACCTAGTCTCCTCACTCCAAGCCAGCTTACCCTAATCAGAATAAATAACTCATTATTTATTGAAATTGGGTGTTGATTAGCTCTTGAAAGCTGCACACATTTGCTGGGTTTTTGTTTGTTTGACCTATTGAAAAAATAATTACTTAGATCATGATTATTCAGTTCAGTCATCTGGTATAGATTTATTCTTTATTTTTAAAAAAAATTTTAAATTTATTTTTATTTATTTATTTATTTATTTTTAATTTAAATTTCATTTAATTTCATTTTATTATTTTATTTTATTTTATTTTATTTTATTTTATTTTATTTTATTTTTATTTTAGAGAGGGCGAGGGATGGGAAGGGCAAAGGCAGAGAGAATCTTAAGCAGGCTGCGCACCCAGCATGGAGCCCAATGTGGGGCTTGATCTCACAACCTGAACCCTGACCTGAGCCGAAATCAAGAGTAGGACGCTTAACTGGCTGGGCCATCCAGGTTTAGCTTTTAAGAGAGTGAATCGATTATAGTGAAGCTGAAAGAGACTTTCAAGGACAGTGGTGAAACACCCATTTTTTCTAAACATATGAGCAAACTGACACAGAGGGGGAGGGAATCTGTTCAAGGCAACCCACTGAGTCAGTGAAGAATCACTGGAAGAAGCTAAGCCTCCAGAGACCTAGTCTTCTGCCTTCCACATCCGTGTACTAGGCTAGCTTCCTCCTCACAGGTTCATCTGGCAGGCATTTGATTTAATTACACACCAATTTGAGAACAGGATGCGTCAAGTTGGATGAGACCAGTGATTTTCTTCCACCTATTACGCTTTTTCAAAAAGCGGCAAGAGGAATAATTAGGTGGCAGTTTGCTACTTACCCCTTAGGCCTGGCATGCCCTTTATGTCCCCCTATTACATTTGCTTTCATTGCTATTGAAGATTTTGTGACTTAATGTTTTCTGTAAGGTTTGACATAATTCCTGAGTCTTAGAGCACACTCACATCCCACAGTTCTGTATCCAGAAAAGAATATTAGAAATTGAATCTGCACTAAAGGGATACAGAATTTAATGAGGTCCTTCTATAATGGACACCTTTTTGGGGGTGCAGGGGGAGGTGGGTGGGAAGAAATTCAACTCCGAAATATAAATAACATGTTTGGATAACTACACTGAGAGCCTGATGTAATCAAACTCCCAATTCAGCAACTTTCAAGGAAACAAATCCTGGCCAACCCTTGAGCTTCATACCACCTAACTGACTCGAGGAACCCATGAACCGGTGGAAGGATGGTGAGGAGGTGGGAAATCCTACTCCAAGGGGAACCCTAATGTCAATTCTCAGCCAGTTGTCATCCACAGTCAGAAGTTCCTCCTACAGACAATTACTCTAGCACAGTCCAGCGAGAGGGTTAAAAGTGAGTATATTCTGTCTGTTGGATATGGATTTACTGTGACTGTCACTTTTGGCTTCTTGATGAGGAGGAAAGTCTATTTTCCTTAGAGCCTAATGACAGGCAGTACAGGGGACAGTGCCCAGAGACTGTGCGCTGCTGAGCGGGGACTGTCATGGCCCGCTGTGGGAGTCTATGAGCTACACAGTGTTCTCCACAATCATAAGAGCAAAGGCTTCAGGCCCCAGAGTTCCAGAGTCTGGAAGAGAGGGGATTGTGTCCAGAGGATACGTGTTATAACATGTACTCAGGTCATCTACCTCTCCATCCAGGTGGGGTCTGAGAAACATGGTTAGATAAACATGGCCAAGGTCAAACTGAGACTTTTCATTTAAGATAGTGCTTCAGGGGTTCTCATGTATATAGGTCTTCCAGATCCCTTCATTTAGGACTCCTGGAGGAGGAGAAGTTGTTTGAACTGGAACTATTTACATTAAGGATTTTGAGAGAAAGATAAATTTAAACAAAAGTTCACTTCTATCTAACAAACATATCTCAGAGCAATCCAAAGGCTTGGCTACAAATGACAGAATAAGGAAGCTGTCCTGAAGCCCCAACAGATCAAACTTCAGCCTCCTCTGAAAGCCATTCCCATGTGCACCCAAGCATGTGCCTCAATTCCCTATGAATGGAAATCATTTGGGTAGTCCCCGAGTACCTACTAAGCATGGAGACAATATTTAGGGCTTTGCGGCTAAGAGAGATTCACCAAATTTAACAGTCTCACCAATTATACTTTCCACTTATCCTGCTTTAATGCTGAATATCCCAGTTTGAAATTGTTCCCAATTATTTGATCCCATTCACTGATAACCCTCTTGGTTCTGGCCCACGGGGTGAATACTTCTTGGAGCTCACTGCCGTTGGCGAACCAGACATGGATTGGCACATCAGTGGACTTCATATTCTACTCCCTTTCCTGTTCACATGACAGAAGTTACTAGTAGATGATGGCACATTTTCTTCTAAAGTGAAGTTAAGGTCTCATAGTCCGCCATCAGGTATTTATTGAAATTCTACTACGTGCCGGTGCTCCAGGTAGTCAGTGTGTGAATCAATCAGAGTTGACAAATTACATGAAACCAGTCTTCCATTTAAGGCCCAGATCCTACATTCAATCCCACTCCGTTAAACAGTGTATGGAGTAACACATCCCAGCTGGTTAACTCCCACCAATGCCCTCTCTTGCCAAAGAGCTACGCCATGGGAAGCCTCCTGCACTAGAAAGGGCTCAGTATAGCTCAGTCAAGAACATTCTGAATTATTCAATACTGGCCATGTTTTCCTAAATGTCAAAAGGTAAATGGATGGTTTAGCGACACAAAATCCACCTTTGAAAACAGTTATAATGATCACCAAATATGAAGTTGCTACCTCTTAGCTTTTTGATGAGCTTTAATATCACTGTTTACAACAGATCTAAGTTATAGAAAATGAATTCTCTTTTGTTCAAGCCATAATTCCTGGGTTCTCTGGTGTACAATACAAAACTTTTTCCTCCTGATTTTGATTAGGTTTCTTGGAAATATAGCCGGATATGTCATTTAACTTCTGCCAAGGTGCTTAAAGCCTCTTTTTTGATGCCTGATCTCAATGTGTCTCTCAAATTTTATGTATCACATGTGCCCTTTAAGTGACCCAATAATTTTTTTAAATGCTAGAAATAACAATTGTAGTGCCAGAATGTCCCCCTTAGAAAATTGAGATAGTAATGGTTATCTGCCTAGACTGGTCCTTCAGCAAAATGACAGCACACGTTACCCAATAGTAACAACTTCAAATTTATGTGGAGAAAAATTAATGAACTATTTCCTTTTTGTGGTGGACATTACTATAAGATTATTTATGAAATGATGGAAAAATGAAAGGTGAAATAAATATTATCAAATAACAAACATAACCAATTATGTATCAGAATAAATATTAAATCAACACTCAACAGTGGCAGGTAAGGAGAATATACGCGAGAACCAGATAGCAGAGACTGGAAACAACCAAAATGTTGGATTCTTTCATGAGACTCACACGGATTTTCATGGGCTATTGGGAAATCAGTTTGACCTGTAGAAGTATTTTCAAATTCATTTAATTCTATGCAATCTTATTCCTTTTTATTAACTGTGAACTAATCCCTATTACCAAAGAGGCCAAAACTATAAATCAATGTGTGGCATTGGTGGAAAGCTTTTGATATTATTACAAGACTTTTAACATCTAGGTCCAATGTCTGCAGATGAAACGTTTCTATTGAGGTTCTGTTGATTTGATTTCTTGTAGATTAGCTGCTTAGCTGTTCTTTCTCTGATGAAGGGCATCAAATAGAACACTTGTACGCTGGTGTAGAGTTCAATTCCAAGGACTTTCAGGTTGGTGCTCACTCAAATTTTTGAAAAAAGTTTTCAAAAAATTTTTCCCCCCAAAGCTTAATTTTTTGGCTGTGGAGGCTATGTGAATATATGATCATAATAACTCCATATTAGGAGAAATATCATTTTTAAATTTTATAACTTTCCCCTGAGATTGCTTGTTAATTTTTTCCAGCACATTTCATCTAAGAGGATTTATCATTTTATATGTTGCATTTTCTATAGCGTCATTTAAATATATTTAAAGGAGAATTAAGCAGGGTAGACAAGTCAGGTGCTCCCTCCCATGTGTCACATGCCCCAGGATTCTAAGGATAGAGCCTGCCTTGGAAGGTAGGAAGAGAGTGGTGGCGCGGGGGCTTTGCGTCAGATCAGCATCCCCGCATGGGGTTATGGGAACACGCGAGCCGCTCTGCGCAATCGCCCCAGGGCAATAGCAAATTGTTACTGAACGCACAGGCTCTATCTGCAAGGGATTGAGAAGAGAATCACAGAGCTAGTCGAGTTTCAAATTGATGGCCTCTTCAGTTTTATAGTGGTGACATGAAGAGTTGAACAATTACGTATCATGGCGGGCCAGAGCAGGCACGTTTCCTTTGGTAACTTTTCCTTATCTCGTCTCCTTTCTACACACCCCACCCTCTGCATGTGAATGTTTTCTGTCAACCCTTCGACCTCACTGATCCTCAAATATGAAGACGGGGACAATCATTTCTCTTATGTAGATGTTTTTATTTTCTGCAGGAGCCCTGGAAACGAAAGACCCATGAATTGAGAAGATCCGATCAGCTTCAACTATAGGAGACTGAGGTATTTATTTCAAAGACACTCAAGTAAACCTTCACAGCAGAGTGTGAAATCAACAACATACATTTAGGGCTTAAAGTTATGGTTTTATTTCTGAAGTATGCATGTGTGCGTGTTCATAGGTGCATACATTGGCTTAATACATCAGCATCAACACAAGATGCAAATTCCCCAGAAAATTATAAACTCACTACTACTGATCTTTCCATTTACTTGCCTGTCACATTGCTCCTCTTAGTCTGTGTTGTTGGTGACTGAACATAGAGAGTCAAAGGAAAAATATATCAAATTGTGGGTGAAGCCATACTTTTTTATAAGTAATCTTGTACTCTGGTGTTTAAACATTTTTGCATGCAATTTAAAAACCGATTAATAGTGAAGAGGTGTAGTTTTAAGTTCTTTTCCATCATTGGCATTTAAATGTTACAATTTGTCTGAATATCGTTTTATAAAAGATTTGAAACAGTAAAGACTTGGATACTTAGCTTTCATTTTCCTGCCTGGAGAAAATGGTTAGAATGTGACTTACCATCTGTATTTCTCTTCTGTTTAGTTAGCCTTTAGGTTGCCATAGTATTGTTGTTGTTTTTAACTTTGAAAAACTCCAAACTAATTTAGTGACCAGTTTTTTACAAAAGCAGCTAAGAATCCTCCATTGATGCAACTCGACGTATCTGGGTACCACAATGTTTTTAAAATATAGAGTGATGAGTTTGAATTTAGACTTAAGTACAAAACATTTGCTGAGTTTTACTTTTTTTTTAATTGTTGGTTTTAATCTGTAAATTGTTCTCCTTGCATTAGAGCATAGAGAGTGTAGGGATTCACATCTTGTTCTACAGCCTTAAGGAAATTAACAAAATATACTGGGCGGGGGGCAAGTTGGCATTCATTTACTTTAGACTAATTGAGAGTGAAAACTGAATTCTAAGTTTCAAGGAAATTAATCTCATTTTCACATTTCTGTTGAAACAATTTTTTTTTAATCCGGTGCAAAGCTCTTCCGTCAAGCTACTCTTCCACTGGGATGACAGAAAACGTTCAATTATGCATAAAATAAAAATATACTCAACATATTCATCTTCTTTTTATTTTGGATTACGACAGATCTAGGAGTATATACTGAAGGTAGAGAAAAAGGCAAACTTTCTTCTGCAGAGGCCCTGTCCTGCCTGTTTTTGCTCCCTGTCAAGGTCTGGGAGTGCTCGCTGGACGTGTTAAGAAGCGTTCCCTTAGAAAGCGACTGACCCTACCCCTGTGCATTCTCCTAAACCACAGCAGAATCCATGGCAGTGACTGGTATTTGGAGCCCAAAAAAGGATATAGTAGAGAAGAGTCATAAAGTTAAAAAGAATAAAGTAATCATGTTTTCCTTTTTTTTATGTTCAGAATTTATGATGTCAAATTCTATTAGGATAAAAACATGAAAACATGAGATGATTATGTGAGGAAGCAAATTTTGAACATGAAGATAGTTTTTAACATAATGTATTCGACAAGCAGCCCCCGCTTTTATTGACTAAATTCAAGTATGGTTTGGTTTATGAATCCCCAATTCCTAAGGAAATGATTTTAAACAAATTGTGGGACATGTGTACACAAATTTATGACTTGACTCTGGCAGGGAAGAATGGTCTCTCCGAAAGAATAAAATCCTAGGGGTTATAAATGGGTCAAAAAGAATTAGATTTTTTATTTATACTTCAGAAATGTAATCAAGTGAATGAAATGGTTTCATATACATTTTTACATCCAACAGCAGTGACACACTGTTCATACATTAATTCTATAGGAAAATGTACATCCTTCTTTTTTTTTGCTAAGTAAGGTTTGCCAAGTGTTCATGGACAAAACACCTTTCATTGCAACCTGAACTAGTGGAATAACAAGGGTAAGCCGTGTTCCTTTCAATAGCTTTATGGCATTAATAAAGCTATTGTCCAAATGCGTGTTAATATTGGCATGTGCAGGATGAAGTCTCACAAATTCTTCAAAATGTGAATGCCCAATTTGAGAACTTTACAAAATAGTGTAATGGATTTTGTGACTGAATCTGCCCAGGAACATTAAAGTCCAGGATGGTTTATTTTAAGTGTACTTCTGAGGTTCTATTCCTAGCTGCCTAGTCTTCGATTCCCTAATCACAAAGAAATGCATTCTTATGAAGTTAAGCAGCTGTAGACACAGAATGCTGATGACATTTTCTCCATATCTGAGTTATCTAAAGAAAACCCAGGTAGTGGTAATTCTACCAAATACTTGTAACATTCACATGAAATTTTAATTGATTTTCCAACAGTACAACTGTGCCATGAATCCAACCACATAGAATATAAGCCTTAAGCCCACTAGGTTTAAGCAATTGTGTCTTTGTAGACTAAAACTATGTAAAATAAAATCTGATAACTCCCTGGTGTTAGAGGTAGACAGTTTTCTTTCAAATCCTAGGTTTGGTCCTTTATTTTATTCAGCAGTGAAAGCCATGAATACAGAACGAATAACAGCTGTTACAATTCTCAACCATGACTTCTAATGTCAGAGAATTCAAAGTATGAACATAGTACACAGTAATGAAAAGTATCAAAAATTAGTTTACCTCAAAAAAGATAAATAAAACAGGTATATTCCACCAATACATAAACAGATGTTTGTGCTACAGTTAAAATTTGCTGTATACAAAAGATCATAGTCCCCATAATCAGCTTATGATAGAAGCAAGAATACATGAGCCATTTAAATTGTCAGACATTATGCTTTATAAGGTATGCACAGAAGTTCAAGCAATAAATACATACATTAGTTCAAAGCCTTACAATAGCTACGCAAAGCAGATGCAGAAAAGCAGATTTGCTATTACTAGCAAGCAATGATATAAGAGTAAAAATTCATGAAATGCATTAAAGCAACATTTTTCTTAGAAAAAGTCTGGTCATTTATGGGTCCACCAACATTTTTACATAATATGCACAATTATCAAAATACAGACCAAGCATTTCAGAAAACTCCAAAAAACCTAAAATCTATTTTCAAAGCAATTGCAGTTTTGGAGGTTTTTCTGGTATAATGTGCAAGCAGCTATTTTTTAAAATTGTATTCATATAAAACCCATGCAAAACTCTACAGGTATATGCATTCTGTGGCTGAGACTTCCTTTCAAAAGTTTTGTAACTGAGGTATGCATACTTTAGCATCGTAGTCTTAGGCCACCCTCCTGATGGTATAGCTCTCACAGTTACTTTCAGTCCCTCAAAGCCTTTTGAACATGCACCTGAAAGACCCATTTTCCCTTCAGATAATCCTTTACAGTAGGATCCTAGATGACTGAAAACCATCCTTCACAATACCAATCTTTCTTTTGAAACCATATCGGAAACTTCCCGTCCGTTGATCATGACCCAAAGACACACATAATGAAAAGTAGCAGTTACTGTGACGTTCTCACGTTTCATGCAATCTGCCGTAATTGTTCTAATTTTTTTTTCTTTTTTTTCTTTTTTTTTTCCTTTTTTTTTTGCAGAGGTAGAAGCTTTCAGAAAGCCTTTTGGGTATGTGGGAAAACCCTTTTGAAAGCCGTTATGTCCTTTTATTTGGTGTGTTAGATGACTGGGTATCTCTCTAACTCTATTTGCTGACTTCAGCAAAGAATAAATGATGAGCTTAGTTTGCAAGAACCGGCTCCATCACATGGAACTGGTATGTATTTTAAGCTCTAGCAGCCACCTTCTGTCAAAACTGTTTGTAAAGCAATAACCATAATCAGGTTATGAGGTCCCTTGGTTGGGGGAAAAAGTATTATCAAGACTTGGCACAGCACATGAAAAGCAACACGTAAAGTTTCTAGGTTTTAAGCAAACATCTGACTATGCTATTTTCAACTACACCATAACGCGTTCTCATAGTTTTGGGGTTTGGAGTTGTCAAGAAAACCAGCGTTCCAACAATTTGGCCTGTGCAAGTCTTTGAAAGGGAGCGTATTGTTAGTGTTAATATCCCGTATAAGCAGAGGCAGAATTATATGTAACTTTGGTTTGACTGAAAATAAATACCATGGACTACAATTGCTATAATCTTTGCTTTCAGTGTAAAAACTCAGCTAGATCACTTTAAAATCAATATGAAATTAATTTTTG